>NC_090443.1:758039872-758704542 GCF_031143425.1 Pleurodeles waltl
AATGAGATGGGTCTTTGCGACCCCCTTCCCATTCGCAGATGGTGTCAGAGACACCATCCATCATCCGGGTTTGCGACTCTCAAATTGCGAGTCGCTCAGACTCGCAATTTGAGAGTCCCAAATTCGGATTTTGCTACATCTGGCCCTTGATGTCTTAACAGTGATGACTTACCTGGCCCATCTGGGACAACTGGTCAGTCCACCACTACTAGCCTCACCCTGCCCACATCTGAACCCCCACTCCTGTGGCATCAACATCACAGCTAAGTCCTCGTCCACAGACCTGTGTCCCAAGGACTGTTCAATCAGAAGTGTAGTCCACAGTACAGGGACCAGAGTCTACCCCACACACTCAAGACAATGAAGGTCTTGGTATAACTGGGAGTGGGCAAACTGTGCCAGAGTTATAGGGCCAGATACGCTCAACCTTGCAGGAGAATCAGGGGCTGCAGAGGGAATACCACCAGGAGGCCATGTAGCAGTGGCAGGCACACAATGCCACCATGGCTTCCATTGCAGCGGTGCTCACAGAACTTAAAAGCATCCTGCATGCGTCCTCCACCCACCAGCAGGCCCCTTCCACTAGCCCCTTACCAACTGTGCCATCCACATCAGCCGCAGCTAGTGGAACAAAGGCCCTGCCAGAGGGCCCACAGGTGCTAGCAACCCTGCCTCTGCAGCTAAGGAACCACCAAGCAAACAAGGTCGTCCATCCAGACATCCTGCAGGGCCTGATGCCAGACCAAAAATACCGCCAGGAAGTGATCCCTCTCCTGAACATTCTCTCTGGAGTGCCACTGAGACACCCTGTCAACTGTGCACTGGCATGTCTCAATTTTACCATGGCCCTTGGATACTGGACCTGTACTACCTACAGCTGGGCCAACTATGATTGATGATTTCATTCCTCATGGCCCCACTCATCACCCATTGCACTTGAAAACCACAATAAAGACCATTGATCACAGCTACTGCTTATGTGTCTTTATTAACAAGTATGATTTCATGTAGTGTAACAAATAATTTCAATCCACCCACTGAGTTGCAAATGTCTGTAAGATGGACTTAGGGGGTAGCAATGTTTGCCTAGTATAGTAAGATAACATACATATTCTGAAATCCTGTGTCAAGGGAGCCACCAGTCAAGCCTGGAACCAGAGAAGCACCACACAACAGTCCTGCAAATAGATCAAGACAGGGACAACCAGCACAATAAAAGTCAGTGTTGGCCCCTCAACACACGTGCAGCGCATATTTGTCTTTACAAGTGTGAATTTGCAAGTGAAATTACCATGACAGGTGGACATTTCCAAGACATGCATTCACAATGGACTATCCCTCCCAGCTGACATTACCCAACTAAAGGCAAATTCCATGGTCAGTAAAAGTTAGGTACCATAATCATGCATTGGGTACAGTGAGGATAAGTAGCAATACTGATAACACTACTATGGTTGGCACTCCTTATGCAGTTTACTTAGAAGTCCTGGGTACATACAACATGCCCAATCCTTTTCAGATGTGATGCTAGCCAGAGCATATTCAACATTACACTGACAGTTGTACAATAACACCTCCCCTGATGGGCAAAGTTTCCCTCAAAAGCCACACAGAGGTATTTCTGCACTTCACACCTCCACTGATGCCACACACCAGGAGGAGCAATGTCACAAGGCAGACAGGAGAACAGCTCACATACAATAGAGTTTATACCTACATGAAGTTCATTGGAAGAATTGCAGGATCAACTCTGTTCTAGAGTCACCTGCATCCTCATCATATGCCTCCTCATTACTTTCTATGTCACCATTATCAACCACTAGCCCAGCTGCCATCTCCTCTACATCCAGTATTGGTATGTGACACCTCTGGCACAGATTGTGTAGCATGCAACAGGCAACAATGATATCACAGACTTTAGTGGTCTGTAGAGCAGGACACCTCCTGAGACATGTAGTCACTGGAATTTGACCTTCAGCAACCCAAAAATCCTCTCAATGACACGTTTCATCCTGCTGTGGGCCTCATTGTAGCACTTTTCCCCATCTGTTGTTGGGTATCTCACTGGTGTCAGCAGCCAGGGAAGGTTAGGATAGCCGGAGTCACCTGGGTGCACAAAGGTTGGACCTATTACAAAACCGGTAGAGAGACAGGGCAGAATGTGAAGAGAGGTGACATTACAGTTGGACAAGTACAATAGGGTACATACCAATGAGCCAGGCTCTCTCTCTCTGTAGCTGAGCCATCATGTGTGGGATACTGCTATCCCTCAGAATGTATGAGACATGCACAGATCCAGGAAACTTGGCCGTCACTTGTGAGATATTCTGGTCAGGGAGACACACTACCTGGACAGTTATAGATTGAACGTTTTTCCTGTTCCTGTGCCTTGTTTATTGGCCCTGGGAGGAACCAAAGCAACGTGGGTGCCATCTATGGCCCCTATCACATGAGGGATGTGTGCTCAGCAAACCCATTTGTCTGGGGATGGTAAGGTGTAATGAATGTTTAGATTACACCACACTCTTTCCAAATTGCTTTTAAGGATGCAGACATGAAGTTGCAACCACTGTCTGAAACAACCTCTTTTGCGAAACCCACCCTGGAAAAGATTCCCAGTATGGCTTTGGCCACTGTATGTGCTGTAGTGGTCCTAAGAGTTATGGCTTCTGGATACATGGTGGCATGGTCCACCACCACCAGAATAAATCTGTTTCCAGAAGCTGTGGGAGGGCCATGGGCCCAACAATATCAACCCCTACCCTTTCAAAGGGTACCCCAACCACTAGCAGAGGAATTAAGGGGGATTTTGGGGTGCCATCTGTCTTGCCACTTTCTTGACAAATTACACTGGGCGACAAAACTCCTTGTTATCTTCAGACATGTGAGGCCAGTGAAAGTGAGGGACCAGTCTGCCCCAGGTCTCACTTTGCCCCAGGTGTCAAGTAAGGCGAATATCATGTGCCAAGGTTAACAAAGATTATCTATATTGCAAGGGAATGGCCAGTCTCCTGGTGGCACTAGGTTTGGGGTCCCTTGCCTCAGAATACAAGAGATTGTTTTCCCAATACACCCTGTGGGTGCCGCTGATAGCCCCTGCCTCTTCTTTGACAGCCTGCTGTCTCAAATCCTCAAGTGTGGGACAAGTCTGTTGAGCCACACTTAACTCCTCCCTGGCAGGCCCCCCTGCACCTAAGAATTCAGCTGTATCAGCTTGAAGCTCCTGAGGTATAGGTTCTGTCCAGGAACTTGACTCCTCCTCCTCAAAGGGGCAATCATCAGTAGATGGAGGGATAGTGTATAACTGTTTACTCATCAATCAACAGCAAGCTTTATTCGGTCAACATAACCATCAAAGCATCATAATACAATTTAGTTTCAAAATTTAAAACACATACAAATATATTAAAAAATCATAAAACTAATGAAATACAGTCTTGAACTTCATGAAAGTAAAATGCTTGTATACCTAAGATTGCTTCATAAAAGAATTATTTATAAAACAACTTTGAATATGCCAAGCGGCCACAAGAAACTTGCTAACCGCAAGGATTACAAATTTAGAAGTGTCACTTTTTAAAATCCTTATGGCTGTACAGCACTGATTCAAACCCAAGTCTTGACAGATTGTACGAATCCATTTTGACCATGGAATAGAAGACGCAGGGCAAAAAAACTGAAAATGCTCTACAGTTTCTGAACTACCACAACAAGCTGGGCATAGGTCAGAAGATAAAGTTGGTCCCCAGCTTCTTGAAAAGGTCAACAGCGGTAGACTCCCAAAACGAAAGCGTGCATACAGGCCCTTCCCCAGTAAGTCAGGTATCAGATCTAAGTACAGTTCATACTGGGGGTACCACTTGAAATCGATAAATAATTTGGTCAGCCGACCATGTGATTTACAACAAATAGATTAATTTCTTACATAGGAACAAAAAGCTGTTTTCAAAATGGTTTTATGAGATTTTTCCAAGTTTTGTGGGTTTTCCCAGAAACCTCCCAGTCCCAGGGTACGGAACCAGTTTGACACATGTTTGACCCATGGAATAGTAGTCACATTCGGTCTCTTCAATAGGTCAAGAAGGGAGTCCCTGTACACAACAAGCTCAGGAACAGTCCAAATCCTTATCCAGAGAAGCAAAGGTCTTAGGTCTGTCAAATCCGTTATACGATTAAACCCGAGGTCCAGAAACATTGAGGTCAAGAGTGTGCTACGAGGGCATGCTGTTAAAGCCCTGTCAAAATTATTTTCTCCCATGGATAATCTTTTGCTTTAAAAAAAAACCCATATTTCGGCACCATAAGTGGCCACTCCCTGCACCTTTGCCAGATAGATTTTAATAGCTGGAGATACAGCTTTGGATACAGAGCTTTTATAAAAGCGAAGGATAGCAGCTGCTCTATTTTGGAGGAGCCCCACACTTTTGCTAATTTGATCCTTCCAGTGTAGATTACTCGATATCCTCACACCCAAGTAATCTATGGATCTAACCTGACTTAAAATGATCCCGTCCAAATTAATAGTGCATCTCCTACAAGAATCAAAGCTGAACACCATTAATTTAGCTTTATTAACGTTCAGCTCCAAGCCACAATCCATACAAAAGGATTTAAATTGATCAACAAGGACTTGGAGGCCCATGGTGGTCTTAGAAATAAGGAGAGAATCATCAGCAAAAAGTAGGATAGCGATTTTCTGCTCATTCAATGTGGGAGCATCATATTGACAAGAAGACAGTGTTTGTACCACCTCATTGATAAATAAAGTAAATAAAATAGGGGCCAGGACACAGCCCTGGCGTACTCCCCTCTGAATAGGATTTTTTTCCGTCAACTCTCCTTGGTCACCCCATCTCACTTGCGCGTAAGTGTTCTCATGCAACTGCTGTAAGAAGTAAATTATATTGGATGGGATACCCAACCTATGTAATACTTCCCATAATATTTCCCTTGGGACCAAGTCAAAAGCAGATCAAAGGTCCACAAAAACAACATATAGGTATTGCTGTGCAAGGACTACATACTTCCAATGTAAGAGCACCAGCCTAAAGACCTGATCTATCGTACTAATTATAGGGCAAAAGCCCGCCTGTAATGAGGAAAGGACCTGATGGTCTTGTACCCAACTTGTTAGCCTCTCCAAAAGCTGTTTAGCAAACATTTTCTGTAAATTATCAATACGGCTAATGGATCTATAGTTGGCTGGGAGGTTTGCATCACCCTTTTTATAAATAGGGATTATTTCAGCTCCTTTCCAGGTACTCGGGATTGCACCACCTGCAGCAATTTTGTTCAAAATCAGATTTATATACCAGGACCAAATAATTGGTTCAGATTTATATAAATCTCCCGGTATCTTGTCTGGGCCAGGTGCCTTACCTAATTTTAAAGAGTTGATTGCAGCTATTGTTTCTTCTATGGAAAAAAAAGATATAACCCTCTGAGGTATGGATATCCAAACTAAATGAGTCTGGGCAATAACTCGGGCTGGCTAGCAGTGAGAGAGCTGAATCACAAATTTGGCGATTACGAATTGAAAAATTACAGGGAGTAACATAGAGTTGGGTGAAGTTAATCACCCAGGTCTCAGGTTGTATATGATTCCTAATGCTGCTCTTGCCCCCTCTTTGTCTTTTGGACAATAGTTCCCAGAACAACATATTGTTATTAGATTTAGTTGCAACAGATGGAATCTTCCCAGAACTTTTTTGCTTGCGTTATAGCCTTCTTGTATGTGTATCTAGCTGATTGGATCTCCCCTAGGGGAACTGTTTACCCTTTCTACCGCTGCTTTTGGGAAGCTCTTGGTCCATATTTTCAGTATCCAAGTGTCCCTGTCCTCTTTGTTTCTTGGCCTGAGCCCTGGTCAAAGCAAAGATATGCCCAGGAATGCCCAGCATGGCTGCATGGGCCTCCAACTTCACTTCAGCACAAGCTGAAGTCTCCAAGTCGTTCCCTAGTAGACACTCTACAGGTAGGTCTGTGGATACAACAACTTTTTTAAGACCAGTTATCCCCCCCACAGTTGAGATCAACAACAACCATGGGGTGGCTTACAGTGTTGTCATGGGCGTCAGTCACTTATTACTGATGACCAAGTAAGTGCTGCTCAGAGGCCACCAGTTTTTCAGTCACCATTGTGACACTGGCATCTATGTCCCTGTAGGCCTCAACCTGAACACCATTTATTAGGGGTTGTTGCTTGTACTTATTCATATTAAGAGGAAAAGCAACAAGGGTGGCAAGGTCAATGACACCATCAAAGACTATAACAGCCTCTGTGGTTTCCCTAACTAAACCAACCCCCTCTACATTTCCCACAGTGAGCCCTGCTACACCCTTGGACTGACTATTTCTAGTGTTATTTTTCCCACCATCACTGCTATTGCTAGGGGCACTAGTTGTGGCAGTGGGTGTAGTGGTGGGAGGCTTGGTGCTTTTCTTAGGGCAAGAGCTGTCTCCTGCCCTATGGCCTTTATTCCTACAGATATAGTACCAAGGCTTTTTATTCAGATGGTTGTGAGAAGACGATTAAGACCCACCCGCAGAAGAGTTTTGTGGGCCTAATGAAGACTCTTTGTTTTTATCCTTGTCCCCACCTTTGTCATGTGACTTACCATCCTTCTTCTTGTCCTTGTCACCCCCTGTATGAGCTTTTCTGCTCTCCCTTATCCGGACCCATTTGTCTGCCTTCTTTCCCAGTTCTTGGGGTGAGGTCAGATCTGAGTCTACCAAGTATTGGTGCAACAAGTTAGACACACAATTATTTAAAATATGCTCTCTCAGCAACAGATTGTACAAGCCCTCTTAATCAGACACTTTGCTGCCATATAACCAGCCTTCTAAAGCTTTATCAAAACATTCCACAAAGTCAACCCAATCCTGGAAGGCCTCTTTTCTGATTTCCCTGAACTTGATCCTATACTGTTCAATGGTGAGAAACAAAACCTTCCCAGGGTGCTGTTTTTCAAATACCCCAGTTGTCTTCATCCTCTTCTCTAACACTGAGAAGTCTATCCCTCCCCTTGTCAGAGAAGGAAAACCAGAGAATAGTAGCCCACTGACTTTGAGGGACCCTCTGAACTTTACAGGCCCCCTCAAGTGCAGCAAACCACTTGTAGATATCATCCATCACCTTGTATGAGGGAACAATTTTGTGCAAGTTTCTGGAATCAATGGGGTCCTTCCTGACTCTATAATCCCTGAAACAGCTGCTGCTGCCACCCTGGGGTCCTAACCCCAACCCCTTCCTTTCCCTCGCCACTGCCAATGCCTCCCTATCTAGGGATAGCTGTTGCTTCTGCAGCCTCAGCCTGGCCTCCTCCAATCTCAGTTATCTGAACTCTCTATCTATAGTCATCCCCTGGAGTTGTGCAGTGTGACCCCTCAGAAACTAAGGTGATGTGGGAATGGGCAGAGGGGGATCCTTCCCCAGTCTTTGTGACCCTGGCTACCGGTCCTCTGGATGTAAAGGGAGCCCTACCTGAGTGATTTCCCCTCACACTACCAGCTACACTAGTTGGTCCACTAGGTACCAGCTCATTGGAAGAACCCTCCCTTGAACTTGGAAGATTATTATCTATTTCAATGGGTGCAGAATCTTCTTCATCCTCCTGGCTACCAGCATGTTCCTGCTTATGCTGAAGAAGGTGGCTCAAATGGAAATTCTTATGGGGATTCTTCCCCACATCTAATTTCCTGTCTGAACAAAGTCCCTTCAATTCCTTGAAGGTGATGCCCTCATAGGGAGTGCCATTGACCTCAGAGCTAGGCCCAGATGTAGACATGGTGTGTGTGTTGGAGTAGTGTAGGGTATACATGACCTACCTAACCTCTTGTCTCTTGGAAAGAAAGGTATATACAAGATTCCTATACTAGGTATAATGTATATCTCTATGTTTAGAGTGGTCTTTTCTGGGGAAAGCACCAGGTGACAGAGTGATAAGGCAATTGCAAGTACTTATGCCACTGCTTCACCACCAATGTAGGAGGCTGGCCTGGCTTGTAGTGGGTACCTATAGTACTTACACCTTATACCAAGTCCAGTTATCCTTTATTAGTGAAATGTAGGCAGTGTCTAGAAGCCATGCTCTCTAGATGTAGCTGTGGATGAGCAGCCAAGGCTTATCCAGGAGGCATGCAAAGCTCATGCAATACCACTGTAGTCACACAGTACTTACACACATGAAAGAAAACACTCAGTGTTACAAAAGTAAAGGTACTTTATTTTGGTGATACACTTGCCAAAATACCATAGAGACTATACTCCCCTACGAGGTAAGTAAAACACAAATTATATACAATGGTATGCAGAAATAGGCACAAAACATTTAGAAAACAGTGCAATTAGTGAAAATCACAATAGTTAGAAATGGGCCTGGGGAACACAAACCATATTCTAAGAACGTGGAATGCAAATGTTGGTTTCCCACCTAGGTAAGTGTAGTGTGTAGAGGGGTGATGGGAGTACTAGAAAACCCCAAAGTTAAGTACTAGAACCTAACCAAGTGTCCAGGAAAGCAGGAGTAAAACACAGTAACTTTCCCAAAACACACACAGAAATTAAAAGAAGGATTATGTAAGAACCAGAAGAGACTGCAAGACAGCAACAGTGGATTCCTGGACCTGAGGACCTGTGGAAGAAGGGGACCAAGTGTAAGAAGCACAGAAGAGTCCAGGAAGGACAGGAGCCCCTGCTAACCTGGATGAAGGTGCAAAAGGAGAACCACTGGTGAAGAACAGCCAGTAATCCACCCAAGAAGACGGAGTTGGGTTCCTTGTTGGTGCAAATGATGTCCCATGCCAGATGGAGGATTGCAGTCTGGTTTGCGTCGCTGGAGTCCGCCAACAAGCCTTGACACATGCAAAGCCCGCGGTTAGCAGAAAATGGCGCTGCCCGGCACCAGGAAGGACCAGGTAGACTCTACCCAGGAGGGGGAGTCAGGGGGACTCTCAGCAACTCAGAGAGCCCACAGAAGACCAGTCAGCGTGCACAAGAGTCCCACAGCACGGGGACAAAGAAGGTACAAGAAGAGGCCAATGCAGCATTATGACAAAGGCTTCCACGTCGCAGGAGAACCACTCAGGAAGCTGTGCGTCATAGGAAAGAGTGCTGGGGGCTGGAGTTGCAAGATGCATGAAGAAATTCGTGAAAGGATGCCAACAAGCACAGGGGTACTGTCTTGCATCAGGAGGCAAGCTCTTACCTCCACCAAAGATGGACAGTTGGACGCCAGGACCGTCGGGACCACTTCAGTTGACCACCCGTGATGCAGGATCCATGCAGCTCAGCAGGAGAGGGGATCCACGCGACCGGTCGACGTTGCAGTAGGTGCCTGCTGAAGCAGGGGAGTGACTCCTTAACCCCAAGGGAGATTCCGCCGCTCTTCTGTTGCAAGCTGAAGATGCGCTGTCCTCAGAGGATGCACAATTGGGAAATAGTTGCAGTTGCTGGCAGGAGTTGAAGATACAATATTGCAGAATGGGTCTTGCTTCTTTGTTGCAGTTTGTTGAGTTCCTGGAGGGTCCAGATGCAGTTTCTTCACTGAAAATTTGAGGTGGAGGAAGCAGAGGATTCCTGCTGGAGTATTGCAATCCAAATCTGAAGAACCACTCAAGGGAGAGACCCTAAATAGCCCTGAAAGGGGTATTGGTCACCTAACCAGGTAACACCTATCAGGGGAGGGCTACGATGTCACCTGCTGGCACTGGCCACTCAGATGCTGCCAGAGTTCCCTGCCAACATTGAATCCAAGATGGTAAAACCCAGGGACCCTCTGGAGGAGCTCTCAGCACCACCCCTGGGGTGGTGATGGAGCGGGGAGTGGTCACTCCCCTTTCCTTTGCCCAGTTTTGTGCCAGAGCAGGGACTGGGGGGTCCCTGAACTGGTATAGACTGGTTTATGCTTAAAGGGCACTAAATATGCCCTTCAAAGCATTTCCAGTGGTTTGGGGAGGCTACCCCCCAGAGCCTGTAACTCCTAGTTCCAAAGGGAGAGGGTGTAACACCCCTCTCCCAAAGGAAATCCTTTGTTCTGCCTTCCTGGGTTCGAGCTTCTCAAGCAACAGGAGGGAAGAGACCTGTCTGTGAGGTGGCAGCAGCTGGGGCTGCCTGGAAAACCCCAGAAAGCTGTAATGGCAATAATGTGGGTCCTCTAAGGAGCCTCCAGAGTGCATGGAATCATACAACCATTTCTTGTAAAAGCCTTGGGGTATGATTCCAACATGTTTGATTCCAAACATGCCTATGTTCGGAGTTACCATTATGTAACTGGACATAGGTAGTGACCTTTGTCCAGTACTCGCTTAAAATGGCATCACCGCAAACATGAAGTCCTGGTAAAATGGCCCTGGAGGTCATGGGGGCACCTTTGCTAGTGCAGGGGTGCCCTCACACACAGGTACTTTGCACCCTATGCCCACGGCATGAGGGCCTGCTATAGGGGTGATTTATAAGTGACCTGGTGCAGTGCAAATGGCAGTGAAAGGGTGCTTGCATCTTTTCACACAGGCTGTAATGGAAGTCCTGCAGAAGCCTTTGCATGGGCTCCCTATGGGTGGCAAAATATATGCTGCAGCCCATAGGGATCTCCTGGAGCCCCAATGCCCTGGGTACCTAAGTACTATATACTAGAGACTTATAAGGGGGCACTAGTATGCCAATTGTGGATGAAATACTATGTTAACAGTATCCAACAACCATTTTGAAGGGAGAGAGCATAACTACTGATGTCTTGATTAGCAGGATCCCAGTAGACACAGTCAAGCACACTGACATCAGGCAGAAAATGGGGGTAACCATGCCAAGAAAGAGGGTACTTTCCTACAGTAATTTATATAGACCCTTTAAGGTTTTCTCAAACAAGTTAAGGCCCAGATTTAAGAAGCACTAACGTCACATTAATGCCAATGTGGCGTTAAGCTTCAAAAACTGCAGTGCCAGATTTACAGAGTGGTGCAATGCAACCATTGCGCTACTTTGTGACCCTTTGCGCCACATTATCCATGCATTGTGCATAAAGTATGCAAACTGGCGTTCCCCCGTTGGGGGGGGGTGCAAAAATTGCACAGTGGAATCTGAGAGATTCCACTGCATCATTTTTTGCAGCTACAACTGTTCAGAGAAGGCATTAAAATGGGGCACACCATTGGTTACAATGGGCCCAATATGTACTGTTTAGGGTTAGTGCCAAGCTTATGATGCTAACCCTGAACAGTACATCAATAGCGTCAAAAATGTTGACGCTATTGCCCCTACCCTGCGCCATGGTGTTCTGTATTTCAAATATGACGCACACATGGTGGCGGTAGTGGGGTGCTAAAGAGGGTAGAAAAGTGGCGCTGCACTGGAAGCTTAAATCAGCCCCCATTGATGAAATAAAGAAAATCTGTAACTTCTCATCACAAAGAACAATTTTCCAAAGCATTGCACCACTACATCTGCAAGACCCTTCTGGTTGTGGGGATATCTTGGGCTTGTGAGTTTTGTAAGAACTCAAGATACCCAGAGCCAATAACTGAGCTTCAACGTGCAATGGTTTTTAAAATTATGTATTGGTTATAGAGAAATTCATATTGTAAAACATAAAGAGTGAAAAATAGGTATCAAGGACACCTATGTATTTCTGTAATGGGAACAAGATATGGAGTTTTGAAGCAATGGTTATTTGCACATCTCTGAATATATGGGTACCCAAACCAGCATGTAAATGTAGAGGACATTTCCCAAAATTACATCTGTCTTACACACTGTCTTAGACTTGGAAGGCAAAAATGCAGAGAAATACAATAGGTAACATCTTGTTCAACTATTCTCTGTTCCCCTAAGTCTCCTTATAAAAATGACACCTCACTTGTGCCTGTTTAGGCCTAGAGCACCCAACAGGAAACGGGCCAAAACACAACGTGGGCACATCATAATATTGCACTGAAAACTGACCCTTTTTTGCAAGGTGCCCAGCTGTGGACTTTGGTCCCTAGCTCAGCTGGCAGCTAGGAAAACATAGCAAACCTGTTTGTTTTTAACCTGAACACCTAGGGAAATTCAGGCTATGGTGACTTGTGTGGCTCTCACCAGGCTGTGTTACCCAGAATCCCTTGCAAACCTCAAACGTTGACTAAAAAACACATTTTCCTCACATTTCTGTATTGGAATGATGTAGAAACTCCAGGGACCTACAAACTTCCTTCTGCCAAGCATTTTATTATGTCTTCTGGTACAAAAAGTACCTCACTTGTGTGGCTGGGCCTACTGCCTGCAACACAGCAAATCAAACCAATGTCACTGAGGGTCTCTTAGCTAAAACTCCCATTGATGTTAGTTTCATCTGTTCCTGTTGCAGGAAGTAGGCTTTGCCACACAAGTGTAACAGGCTTTTTCTTGGGGCAAGTAGGGAAATGCTGTATGTTAATAATTTTGTGGATTCCTACTGATTCTGAAAGAATATGGCAGAGAAATGCAAGGAAAATGTGTGATTTTTAGTCAAATGTTGAAGTTTGAAAGGCATTGTAGGTAACAAAACCTGATGGGATCCATTTAGTGTACACCACCCTGGTCTCTCCTGGGAGTCTAGTTTTTGTTTGGTAGGTTTTCCTGGATGGTTGCCGAACCCAGGCCTAAAAACTAGAGCTAACCCTTTTGACCCTGCACTATTGAGAGCACTATGTCCAACCACACAGGTGAGGCACAATGTTTATCAGGATATATGTGGGAACTCTGGGTTGCAGAAGGTTTGAGACTCCCAGCATACACCAGTCCTTTTGAGGTATCCACATGAGCCACCCTGGAGTCCTCGTGGTGTCTCCTTAATGAAAGTATCTAGAGACAATATACACCCTGGCAGTGAAAGACAGAAAAGACAAATATTACTGCACAACCATCTATTCCTCAAGTACACACTCATATTGGTTGGATTTGGCATGAGGGTGACTGATGGTTCAAAATGTAAATTTTATTAACAAGAGATTTCACAAAAATGAAATACACAGTTAATTATTGAAAGTTTAAAAAACTGAACCACTGACTCACAGCTCGTGAGCTGTAAAGCTGGGACAAATGCACTAAGCACTTTACAAGCCATTCACACACCTTTCATAAGTGACACACACAAGACCATTTACACCACCGGTCGTGGGCCCAACACATTACAACACTCATTTCAACAGACAGTGACATTCAAGGGCTCATTACTTTCTTACTCCCCCCAGACTGACACAGATATCACACCGGCTGGCAGCTGACAGAGGTTGTGGACTGATATTGTGTTGGCATTGTGTGTGTAATGACCAGCACCAAGTCACTACACACACCATCAGCTAAATCCCAGCTCACACACACCACCAACCAAGTACCAGTCAATGCACACCGCCAGGCAAGCACCAGTCCACGATCACTGCCAGCTTAGTGTCAGTCCAGGCACACTACCAGTCAATCACCAGTTCACACATGCCACCAGCCAGCATTATAACATACAAACAACAGCGTAAGGCTCCAACCTCTGACATATTCTATCTACTCCACACATATGCTTTTTCGTGGTCTAAAATGCACACAAGTTGGGGGTGTGGCCAAGATGGCGATCGGAGCGGCAGCATAAACCGCAGCTCCGTCGCCCAGCCCGTACAATCATCCTGATGCTAAGCACCTAGCCCTCCCTGGGGCAGGGTGAGGAAGCCGTTCGTGGGACCCCGCGGTGCTGCACCATCGTTTAAGCCCGCCAAGTCGGAACCGCTCCAATTCCGGAGCTGTGGGTAAAAGAAAATACACCGCCGAGATCGGCGCCCGCCTTGCGGGCCGCCTAGCCCACCCGAACGGGAGCCGCGCTCACCAGAACCGGCGCTTGATCTCAGCCGCCACTACATAGAGGTAAGGGCTCGTTGCCGCGTCCCCGTCGTGTGCGCCGGAGCTGCCTGTTGGCCTGCGGGGGAGCCGCTCGGCGTGCACAGGGCCGGCCGAGCCCTCCTGCAAGCGTCCCCGCTCTGTGGAACGCAGCGCCGGAGCGCGCGTATATTAGAACAGTACAAAATCCTACTGCGGGCACCCATCAGACGCCCGCGCTTCGTTTTGTAATTATGCTCCATATCTGAGACATCTGAAACCTAACTCGGCCGTTATCGGCGGCGTAGGAGGCGGCCCGGGGGGAAAATAGGCATAATCGAGCACTTGAAGGATCGACAGCCGCCATCTTAGGTGCCTCGGACCTTGGGGAGATTAAGCTCCTGCGGCTGAGCAACATTACACCAGCCAGCAAAGTAAATTAAACTGCACAAGCACCCCCCTCAAACGTGCTGCGTATCGGAGGCACTGTCTAGTGACATTTAAGCAAGAACATTACCTCAAGCCCCACTGCGCCCCCCTTAGGACACCAAATGTGCTAGAACTGGCAAAGACAATGTAATAGGCGCAAGAAAGAAGTAGCAGGGTCAGAATAAACTGTGCACACACCCTTGGAGTACAAGAAGCGCAAACTAAAATATAAGAGGTGCTCCCTGGCGAAACTCGCCAGCTTGCAGTCCTGTAGTAAGTTAAATATCTCTTTCATATAACCCTAAATATTCAGCACAAATAATGCCTCCACCCGATATGGAAACGCCATATCTATGCCTCCTCCACTACACGGTATCTGGATCCGGCTTACTCCGCCAACTGGAGCCCCTCCAAGCAGTTGGTTAACGCCTCCAGCTGCTCCTTCTCCGTTTAATTGCCAGACGCGAGCCCCGATCGTCCAGCTTGCCACAACATTTGATTTGATAAGCTTTTGCTACGGTGGCCCCGATTGCAACACTAAATTCACAGCCACTGCTGCAATTCTCAAATGGTGAAGCCAAAAACCACTCGAGCACCCCTCACCAAAATGGACCATACTACAACATCCCAAGCGGAAGCGCACGCCATTGCGCAATCAACATTACAGAAGCTGGAACTAACTTTACAATCACATACTTCACAATTCGAAAAAATCCTGCAAGCCATTCTAGATACTAAGACCACCCTGGAAGCCAAAATAGGCTCTGTAACAGAGGACCTCAATATCCTCCGCACCGATCAACACCCTCTAACCGATAGAGTATCCGAACTTGAAAAAGACACTGCGCCTCTACCTGGCGCTATGGAAGACCTGCAACTACAGCTATCGCAACTGTGAACAGAAGTTGATTTCTTAAAGCGCAGAACAGAAGACGCAGAAGGCAGGTCTCGACGCAACAACATACGCCTGGTCGGTTTTCCTGAACGTGCTGAGGGCTTAAGCGCAGAACTGTTTATTGATCAATGGCTTATAGAAACAATCCTCAAAAATAATATCCCGAAGTTCTTCTCAGTTGAAAGGGCACACAGAATTCCAGGCAGACCCCCAGCACCGGGTTCACAACCATGCCCTCTTATAATAAGACTCCTTAACTATCGAGACAGAGACCTCATCCTCCAACTATTCCGCAAATCAGTCCCAGTGTGCTACGAAAATGCCACGATAACAGCTTATCCGGACTTTACGGCAGAAGTGCAAAAAAAACGTAACTCCTTATACAGTGTTAAGGTATGCCTTCACAGGCACAATATCAAATATGCACTGATGTTCCCAGTCAGACTTCGGGTACAGGATGAATCTCGCTCCTTCTTATTCACCACCCCGGAGGATGCCTGGACCTGGCTACACGCCAAAGGCCTAGCGGATCCGTCGGACGCAAGCACTCAAATCGACAACAGATCTCTCTCCACGAGGCACCGAAAGCAACGCAAGAGACAGGGAGCCAGACCCTCACCTGAGCAGGCAAAATCCGAGCGCTCTCGGCTCCTCCGAACAACATCCAGTTTTGTCAATGCTCCCTCTGCCGCTTCACCCTCGCAAACGGAAATCGAACAGGAACAAGTTCTAAACTCCGACTCAGCTGAGTCCACATGTGGCCCTCTTCTCACACCACGCACAGCAGATGACATCTGAAGAAAGATCAGTCTAGCTCACTTGAAGCCTAAAAGTTTCATTGCAGCTTCTTTGAGGCTCCTACACGTCCGACGCGCTTCGCCTCTTAAAATATGCGAAACCCGGGCAGGGTAAAACATTACCTTTGCACCAATGCCAACTGGCACCCCCCTGCTCCATATGGACAATTACCCCACACTGGATTTTTCCGGTATTGTTTTTTATATGTTCATTTGTTGTATGTTGTTTTAGTGTGCACCTCTATATTAGGAGCACGGAGTTATAGTAGGAGGGCCAAATATAAAAACTGCAGTAAACATACAAGGGTTGCTGACTGCAGCAACAAAAATACTGCCCACAGCTTGTTTCTTGATTGTCGGCCAGACACAGCGACTGAGTCCCATAATAATGTCAATACCGGGTCGTCAGATAAGAACAACCCCGTTCATATAATACCCACAAAACCACTATGGCCACTCATAGACACCTGGGAACCCTAAAATACAAAACACTCACTTGGAACGTTAAGGGTATGGCAAATCCTCGGAAACGTCAAAGGGTTCACGCCTTTCTCACAAGACATCAAATACACATAGCATTCCTACAGGAGACACATCTCACTAAATCTATCCTAGACACCACACGTTCAAAATGGAAGGGGCAATTATACACTACCACTACTTCATCCTTTGCTCGTGGAGTAGCAATCTGGATAGCACCAAGTGTCCCGTTCGCGTCCTCTCGCACGCAATGTGATCCAAACGGTAGATATGTAATACTTGAAGGTACCCTAGATGGGTCCCCATTAGCCCTGGTCGCACTATACTCCCCAAACTCGAACCAGCGCGACTTTTTATCCACGCTCACTACTGGCAACTTTAGCGACCCTACATTGGAAAGCATATGGGGTGGCGACTTTAATAGCGTCCTAGACACTCACATGGATCGCTCATTTCCCCCACTCAATGCAGCCCCCGCCAATCATGCTTCAGAATCCCTGGCGCAGTGGGCGTCAAATAATGGGCTAAGAGATATATGGAGGGTGCATCACCCCACTCAGCGCGAGTACTATTAATTCTCCCCAGTCCATAAACTGCACACTAGGATAGATTTATTCTTTGTATCTGTCACCGTCAATCACAAAATATGCTTATCCGAATATTTAGCACGCACAATATCAGATCACAACCCATTATGCCTAACGTTGACATGGGGACACATACAAACTCGGATACCAACATGGCGTTTGCAACCAGAAGCCCTCCTAGATCCTCATTTTCAAAAAGATATCTCCAAAAGCTTAACCGACTACTTTCTATCAAACAAAAATACAACCTCATCCCGTGCCATAGAATGGGACGCTCATAAAGTGGTGATAAGGGGTCATTGCCTATCGGCCACGGTAGGGGTCAGAAAGGTACTCATTAAGGAATTACAAGACTTAGAAACAAAACTCCGCAACGCAGAAAATGCAAACGATAACAGCGAACCCGCATTAGCAACACTACATCTGCTTAGGACTTCTCATAAGGAGACAGACAACAGACTGAGTAAGCACGATTACAGACATTATAGGACCAGACAACATGCCGAAGGTGATAGATCTGGTAGATTATTAGCTTGGCTAACTCGACAACCATCACAGCCAACACCTATTGGCGCAATACACCTAAATCCTGACACAATCGTTAATACCCAAGCAGGCATAAATGATGCCTTTTCCACATATTATCGGACCCTATATACGCCTCCTCCACAACCTCCAGAGCAACATATTATCAACACACTAAGCCTGGTCCCCCAAAATCAACTTATCCTTGACAACACCGCCACTCTAGATGGCCCCGTTACTATTGAAGAGGTGCGCCTTGCATTATCACAAATAGCACGCAATAAAACTCCCGGCTCAGACGGTTTACCGATAGAATACTACAATTCCCATGCTTCCCTTTTATTACACCCACTAACAGAAGTATTTAACGAAGCACACCATAAATTACAATTGCCGGACTCAATGTGCGAAGCACTGATAGTCGTCCTCCCAAAATCAGGCCGCGACCCTCTAGATGTTAAATCATACAGACCGCTCTCTTTGCTGAATACAGACTGCAAACTATTAGGTAAAATACTCGCAAATCGCCTCCTCCCTTATTTATCGACTTTGGTACACCATGATCAATCAGGCTTTATTCCTGGCAGAAGCACCTTCCTGAACATTAGAAGACTCTTACACATAATACACAGCAATACAAACTCGGTAGCAGTGGCCCTATCCTTAGATATAGAAAAAGCATTCGACACACTTAGTTGGAACTATTTGCTACACACTCTGAAAGCGTTCGGCTTTGGTGCCGGTTTTATTAACTGGATTAGGACGCTCTACTCTAGGCCCACTGCCCGTGTTAAAAATGGACGTGTTATCTCTGAAGCATTCCCAATAGGCAGAGGCACCAGACAGGGCTGCCCATTATCCCCATTGCTGTTCGCTATTGCTATGGAGCCACTAGCGATTAAACTACGGAGCTATGCACACATATGGGGCCACCACGTCGTATCTATGTATGCAGATGACACCTTAATATATCTGCGCGACCATTCAGCCTACATGGCTGAGGCCCTGCAGCTACTGGACTCCTTCGCTATTGCCTCCGGACTGCACGTCAACTGGTCCAAATCAAGCATATTCCCCATTTCTCCGTCCCCGGTAGCTCACTATATGTCGCTACCACAGTACAAATTGCCCTGGTCGCATATAACCTTTAAATATCTGGGTGTACAAATCTATCTCTCTATCACGGATCTAAAAGAAGGAAACATAGATAGAATCCTTGGCTCCATTCGCGGCTCAATTCCCTTCTGGAGCTCAATTCCCCTGTCTCCAATGGGCCGTGTGGCAATAGCCAAAATGCTCATCCTTCCAAGGTTTCTATACTACTTTACAGCTCTTCCGTTGTGTTTACCGCGTTCCTTTTTTAATAAGCTGCAATCAATACTAACGGATTTGCTCTGGGGTAAAGACAGACGCAGAGTGGCGCTGTCAATAACGCAACATCCGCAGGAGATGGGTGGCTTGGGAATGCCTAACTTCGAAAGATATTATGCAGCTGCCCAATTATTATGGCTGTCTACATGGCTATGCGACACCCCGCCGGCCGAAAGCAGGATGTTACAGACATATATACCATCACAGAGGCTGCTACTCTCGATACTAACTAGCACTCCCCATACGTCTCCAAGACTAATATTACTAGAGGCAGCTCGATTCTGCTGGTGCAGATATGTCCAAACTAAGTCCACATTTTTCCCCTATTCGCCTCTGCTGCCACTACTTCAACTCCCGGATACCCAAAACCTGTCAATACACCATGATACCCACGAAATGAACACGCTCCAACTGGGGGATTTATACTCTCGTTCTGCGTTGTTGCGTACTTTCGCTGAACTGGTAACTGCAGGCATTATGCAAAACGGGGCCTTCCTAACATTTAATGCCATAAGGCTATTGCTTAACAAGATCTGGGGCGCAGGAGACTCGGAACCTCCCGAATCCTCGCTGCTCACCACTATACTAACTATTGGCAGCTCAAAGAGCATTATTACCACATTATATAAAGCATTGCTTGAAGCAATATGCACAACACTACCAAACGCTAAGGCGCGTTGGGATGCTGTCCTTCCTACCCCACTACCACAGAAGACCTGGATCACTGCTCTCACAACAATCAAATCAATATCCCGCAATCCTAGCCTACGGTACACTCAATTTAATTATCTTCACCAATCATACTTATCACCAGCCCGCATCCAAAAAATCTACCCCCATATGACACCAATATGCCCTAGATGCGCTACACCAGCAGCTGATTTCTACCATATGGTTTGGAAGTGCCAATCCATGAACTTGGCCTGGCAACGCGTGACGGAGGTTACAGCAGAGATCTCATCCCACACCCTAGTGCCCACTCCTGATTCCTGCTTACTCGGTATAAGACATCGTATTAAAGCAGACAAACACACGCACAGGTTTATCGACATGGCTTTCGTGGTGTATAAACGTTTGATAGCAATACATTGGAAAGCTCCACATGCTCCTTCCCACGCGACATGGCTACGGGATTTAGACAGCCGCTCTGAGGCTGAAGCCCAGACGCTTCACTTGCTACAACACAGAGGTCTCATCCTAGCTGGCCTGGAGGTCTGGGACACATTTGTGGTTGCAATGGAGGCCAGAGACGACATGTATCCCCCATGAACAGGTCTCGATCCATTGCACACCACAGCCTGAGCTGACGCTGTCAAGGCTGGGACCGCATAGCAGCAATTTCGGTTTGTCCTCAAACACACTCATTACTAATATCCTTCCTCTCCCTCGGAAGATATTTCTTACCCGTGCCCAATCACTCCTCACACGCTTATACAAGCCTGTAATATACAACCATAACAAGTAAAATAGACCTGCCCCTGAACCCGTCAACACCACAGACACCCTTTACACCCCTGAAGTGATTACTATATTAGTCACGGATATCGTCAATGTCTGGCCAGCTCCCGTAAGCTGCAATCAGCCCTCATAACAGCTCGCATGTTAAATGTCACTGCACTCTCCTTTTACAACACCCTTAACTCTCTCGCATTATTAAGATTAGTTGTTAAAGATTTTCTTCCTGTTATCCTCGCCTTTCTCTTCTAATTTCCCTCTCCCCTCCTTTTTCTTTTACACCTCTTGTAGTGGCAATGCTGTGCAAGATTATTCAACTGTGTAAATGTATTACAAAATAACGTACAGCTATTGTATTGATGTGTGCAGTTTGCGTTCAATAAACAGATTTAAAAAAAAAAAAAATGCACACAAGTTTGCACAGTTCAGCAACCTGACCCCAAACAGTCACAGGTTATGTACTTTTGTCATGAATTGTTGTCAGGATATGGACATCTCTTCTGTGTGAATATTTCATATCTAGAAGTTCATCACTACACAAGGCACTGCACTGTCCCCTCTGAAGGTTTTTACACACAAGGTCTTTATGGTTAACCTTTCTAGTTAGGGCAGATTGTGCTACAGGCAACAGTTTCCACTTTGAACAGCTCCATGAGCAATTGAACACCAGTGTAGAAGTTACAAACTAATAAATGGTGATCTTTGCTAATAAAGTCCTCTACCAAGTTCCCACAAAATGTTCTCACTGATTCCAAAAGGGGATAGACAACTAAGGGGGGTCAATAGAACAATCCCTACCAGTATATACCCTGAATTTATAGACATACTGAGTACTACTCTCAGACAGCATATACATCTTAATTCAATAATATGCCCGTTTGCTAGGAATTTACAGCCTAAAAACCAAACAGCCCTTGAACAGAACCAAAGACTCATCTACCTTTCCCTAGATCATAGATCTCCTAAAAGCAATCTACAAAATGATCAAGAACGGGGTGAATCTTGAAGAGATGGTCACAATCAGGGTGAACCGGTGGCAATACTGAAGTATTACCAACAAAATGGAGCATGCATAGCAGAAGCAAATACTGATCACAATTTATGGTTGCAGGAAATATAGCAATTGTCATGAAGGGACTAGTTGACCATTATGAAGACAGACACGGCTTCCTTATCAAGCCTATCAAAAAAGTTAAACCCAAGAACATCTTCATTTCATCCATATTTGTGGGATGCCACTGGGTAGCTCTAGAGTGGGTCTTAAGTTAGGCACTGTTGTCGAACAAATACTTCTCAGCATACAAATTAGTCTGGTCAACAATCCCATCCGAAAATATATTGTCCATAAACAAGTGAAAGAAATGTATATGTAAAACATTTTCGGTATTGAATCTACACTCTGCAACACCACTAAAGGCAGGCAACACAGGATGCACCATTTTTTAGGCAATCCAGAGATCAGCTCTTCCAATGGAAAACCTTTCAGCCCCAGATGCCTCTTGCTGCACTATTGGAATACCAGTGCCCTCCTCTAAAAGTGACACTTCCTCTGCACTGAGAGTGGCTTTATCATCAGATGATTCCCATTGGACTGAAAATTCACTGCCAAAATCTTGGACTTCCTCTTCTGCCTAAAATGCATAGTCAATCTCAGAACCATGGTCAGAGGAAGATTCGAAAAGTGAACTGACAATCTGCTGAGTGGTAATCCTGCACTTAGCCATAATCCTTACCAATAAAAACAACATGACAAATGGGTCAACAATACCCAACATTGTGTAAAATAAGTAATAAACAAATTGTGGATTTATCAAACAGAAAGTAAAACTACTGGTATATAGTAATTAGGAAGGAAAAGTCAAATAATACAAAGTACACAAATACCTCTTTACTCAAGAAGATAGCGCTCACTTCCCAGGGAGTGCAAGACTGAGCCTTGTGTGCACAGACACAGCAAGCACCCCAATGACATCCTACTAGAAAGGAAAAACAAAAGAAAATTATACACAAGACAACACAGTACATATCTTTCACAAATCCAAACAGAATTTGTACCCACAATAAAACAGAAACTAAAAATGTTGCAATTATTACACCATTTAAAAAAGCATTCAATGATGCTCATTTAAAGTAAACAGTACAAACAGTGCTTACTTACCAAATACATGCATCTACACAAAACTCCAGATCCAACAGTGCCAAAACCGTAAGCAGGAGCCAACTCCAAGGAAATCAAAAGTTTTACACTAAGATAATAAAGAAATAAACCATTGAGATCACAAATATAATTGATGACAAGAAATAAAACAGTTAACTTTATAAAACACTATTAAGAGTGGCCTTGAGGACAGATCAGCATTTCAGACTTCCAATCTACCCCCAAGGGGGGCACAAAGCAAAGGTAAGAAATTGATACCCTTGAGTGACCCTTACCATAGCCAAACACCACTTCACACACATCATCCAAATCCCAGCCACACACATCACCAGCCAGAAGCCTGTCACACACACTATCAGCCAAATGCCAGTACATGCAGGCAGTCAGCTAAACTCCAGTTCACACACATATAGAAACTTTCCTTGCTGTCTAGTAATTTTGTCCCCTCTTGAAGGCAGATGGGCCTAAAAATATTGCACATCTGCCCTAATAAAGGGGAGCAACCCAAGGAGCCTCATTCCAACATATAAATATAAACCTCTCTGGTGTCTAGTCCTTTTCTGCCCACCAGCATAGTGCTTAAGCCTGTTCCCTGTGTGTGACAGTGCTGTGTGTGTCAACTGTGGTGTTGGTGCAGTCATTTACCCAGTGTTTCCTTTTTCTCTCCCCCCCCTTTTTTGTTCTGTCATCCTGTCCTTTTGTGTATTAGCATCATCTGGCCTGTGCCTTGCGGGCCGCCTAGCCCACCCGAACGGGAGCCACGCTCACCAGAACCGGCGCTTGATCTCAGCCGCCACTACATAGAGGTAAGGGCTCGTTGCAGCGTCCCCGTCGTGTGTGCCGGAGCTGCCTGTTGGCCTGCGGGGGAGCCGCTCGGCGTGCACAGGGCCGGCCGAGCCCTCCTGCAAGCGTCCCCGCTCTGTGGAACGCAGCGCCGAAGCGCGCGTATATTAGAACAGTACAAAATCCTACTGCGGGCACCCATCAGACGCCCGCGCTTCGTTTTGTAATTTTGCTCCATATCTGAGACATCTGAAACCTAACTCAGCTGTTATCGGTGGCGTAGGAGGCGGCCCGGGGGGAAAAGAGGCATAATCGAGCACTTGAAGGATCGACAGCCGCCATCTTAGGTGCCTCGGACCTTGGGGAGATTAAGCTCCTGCGGCTGAGCAACATTACACCAGCCAGCAAAGTAAATTAAACTGCACAAGCACCCCCCTCAAACGTGCTGCGTATCGGAGGCACTGTCTAGCGACATTTAAGCAAGAACATTACCTCAAGCCCCACTGCGCCCCCCTTAGGACACCAAATGTGCTAGAACTGGCAAAGACAATGTAATAGGCGCAAGAAAGAAGTAGCAGGGTCAGAATAAACTGTGCACACACCCTTGGAGTACAAGAAGCGCAAACTAAAATATAAGAGGTGCTCCCTGGCGAAACCCGCCAGCTTGCAGTCCTGTAGTAAGTTAAATATCTCTTTCATATAACCCTAAATATTCAGCACAAATAATGCCTCCACCCGATATGGAAACGCCATATCTATGCCTCCTCCACAACGCGGTATCTGGATCCGGCTTACTCCGCCAACTGGAGCCCCTCCAAGCAGTTGGTTAACGCCTCCAGCTGCTCCTTCTCCGTTTAATTGCCAGACACGAGCCCCGATCGTCCAGCTTGCCACAACATTTGATTTGATAAGCTTTTGCTGCGGTGGCCCCGATTGCAACACTAAATTCACAGCCACTGCTGCAATTCTCAAATGGTGAAGCCAAAAACCACTCGAGCACCCCTCACCAAAATGGACCATACTACAACATCCCAACCGGAAGCGCACGCCATTGCGCAATCAACATTACAGAAGCTGGAACTAACTTTACAATCACATACTTCACAATTCGAAAAAATCCTGCAAGCCATTCTAGATACTAAGACCACCCTGGAAGCCAAAATAGGCTCTGTAACAGAGGACCTCAATATCCTCCGCACCGATCAACACCCTCTAACTGATAGAGTATCCGAACCTGAAAAAGACACTGCGCCGCTACCTGGCGCTATGGAAGACCTGCAACTACAGCTATCGCAACTGTGAACAGAAGTTGATTTCTTAAAGCGCAGAACAGAAGACGCAGAAGGCAGGTCTCGACGCAACAACATACGTCTGGTCGGTTTTCCTGAACGTGCTGAGGGCTTAAGCGCAGAACTGTTTATTGATCAATGGCTTATAGAAACAATCCTCAAAAATAATATCCCGAAGTTCTTCTCAGTTGAAAGGGCACACAGAATTCCAGGCAGACCCCCAGCACCGGGTTTACAACCATGCCCTCTTATAATAAGACTCCTTAACTATTGAGACAGAGACCTCATCCTCCAACTATTCCGCAAATCAGGCCCAGTGTGCTCCGAAAATGCCACGATAACAGCTTATCCGGACTTTACGGCAGAAGTGCAAAAAAAACGTAACTCCTTCTACAGTCTTAAGGTATGCCTTCACAGACACGATATCAAATATGCACTGATGTTCCCAGTCAGACTTCGGGTACAGGATGAATCTCGCTCCTTCTTATTCACCACCCCGGAGGATGCCTGGACCTGGCTACACGCCAAAGGCCTAGCGGATCCGTCGGACGCAAGCACTCAAATCGACAACAGATCTCTCTCCACGAGGCACCGAAAGCAACGCAAGAGACAGGGAGCCAGACCCTCACCTGAGCAGGCAAAATCCGAGCGCTCTCGGCTCCTCCGAACAACATCCAGTTTTGTCAATGCTCCCTCCGCCGCTTCACCCTCGCAAACGGAAATCGAACAGGAACAAGTTCTAAACTCCGACTCAGCTGAGTCCACATGTGGCCCTCTTCTCACACCACGCACAGCAGACGACATCTGAAGAAAGATCAGTCTAGCTCACTTGAAGCCTAAAAGTTTCATTGCAGCTTCTTTGAGGCTCCTACACGTCCGACGCGCTTCGCCTCTTAAAATATGCAAAACCCGGGCAGGGAAAAACATTACCTTTGCACCAATGCCAACTGGCACCCCCCTGCTCCATATGGACAATTACCTCACACTGGATTTTTCCGGTATTGTTTTTTATATGTTCATTTGTTGTATGTTGTTTTAGTGTGCACCTCTATATTAGGAGCACGGAGTTATAGTAGGAGGGCCAAAAATAAAAACTGCAGTAAACATACAAGTGTTGCTGACTGCAGCAACAAAAATACTGCCCACAGCTTGTTTCTTGATTGTCGGCCAGACACAGCGACTGAGTCCCATAATAATGTCAATACCGGGTCGTCAGATAAGAACAACCCCGTTCATATAATACCCACAAAACCACTATGGCCACTCATAGACACCTGGGAACCCTGAAATACAAAACACTCACTTGGAACGTTAAGGGTATGGCAAATCCTCAGAAACGTCAAAGGGTTCACGCCTTTCTCACAAGACATCAAATACACATAGCATTCCTACAGGAGACACATCTCACTAAATCTATCCTAGACACCACACGTTCAAAATGGAAGGGGCAATTATACACTACCACTACTTCATCCTTTGCTCGTGGAGTAGCAATCTGGATAGCACCAAGTGTCCCGTTCGCGTCCTCTCGCACGCAATGTGATCCAAACGGTAGATATGTAATACTTGAAGGTACCCTAGACGGGTCCCCATTAGCCCTGGTCGCACTATACTCCCCAAACTCGAACCAGCGCGACTTTTTATCCACGCTCACTACTGGCAACTTTAGCGACCCTACATTGGAAAGCATATGGGGTGGCGACTTTAATAGCGTCCTAGACACTCACATGGATCGCTCATTTTCCCCACTCAATGCAGCCCCCGCCAATCATGCTTCAGAATCCCTGGCGCAGTGGGCGTCAAATAACGGACTAAGAGATATATGGAGGGTGCATCACCCCACTCAGCGCGAGTACTCTTAATTCTCCCCAGTCCATAAACTGCACACTAGGATAGATTTATTCTTTGTATCTGTCACCGTCAATCACAAAATATGCTTATCCGAATATTTAGCACGCACAATATCAGATCACAACCCATTATGCCTAACGTTGACATGGGGACACATACAAACTCGGATACCAACATGGCGTTTGCAACCAGAAGCCCTCCTAGATCCTCATTTTCAAAAAGATATCTCCAAAAGCTTAACCGACTACTTTCTATCAAACAAAAATACAACCTCATCCCGTGCCATAGAATGGGACGCTCATAAAGTGGTGATAAGGGGTCATTGCCTATCGGCCACGGTAGGGGTCAGAAAGGTACTCATTAAGGAATTACAAGACTTAGAAACAAAACTCCGCAACGCAGAAAATGCAAACGATAACAGCGAACCCGCATTAGCAACACTACATCTGCTTAGGACTTCTCATAAGGAGACAGACAACAGACTGAGTAAGCACGATTACAGACACTATAGGACCAGACAACATGCCGAAGGTGATAGATCTGGTAGATTATTAGCTTGGCTAACTCGGCAACCATCACAGCCAACACCTATTGGCGCAATACACCTAAATCCTGACACAATCGTTAATACCCAAGCAGGCATAAATGATGCCTTTTCCACATATTATCGGACCCTATATACGCTTCCTCCACCACCTCTAGAGCAACATATTATCAACACACTAAGCCTGGTCCCCCAAAATCAACTTATCCTTGACAACACCGCCACTCTAGATGGCCCCGTTACTATTGAAGAGGTGCGCCTTGCATTATCACAAATAGCACGCAATAAAACGCCCGGCTCAGACGGTTTACCGATAGAATACTACAATTCCCATGCTTCCCTTTTATTACACCCACTAACAGAAGTATTTAACGAAGCACACCATAAATTACAATTGCCGGACTCAATGTGCGAAGCACTGATAGTCGTCCTCCCAAAATCAGGCCGCGACCCTCTAGATGTTAAATCATACAGACCGCTCTCTTTGCTGAATACAGACTGCAAACTATTAGGTAAAATACTCGCAAATCGCCTCCTCCCTTATTTATCGACTTTGGTACACCATGATCAATCAGGCTTTATTCCTGGCAGAAGCACCTTCCTGAACATTAGAAGACTCTTACACATAATACACAGCAATACAAACTCGGTAGCAGTGGCCCTATCCTTAGATATAGAAAAAGCATTTGACACACTTAGTTGGAACTATTTGCTACACACTCTGAAAGCGTTCGGCTTTGGTGCCGGTTTTATTAACTGGATCAGGACGCTCTACTCTAGGCCCACTTCCCGTGTTAAAAATGGACGTGTTATCTCTGAAGCATTCCCAATAGGCAGAGGCACCAGACAGGGCTGCCCATTATCCCCATTGCTGTTCGCTATTGCTATGGAGCCACTAGCGATTAAACTACGGAGCTATGCACACATATGGGGCCACCACGTCGTATCTATGTATGCAGATGACACCTTAATATATCTGCGCGACCATTTAGCCTACATGGCTGAGGCCCTGCAGCTACTGGACTCCTTCGCTATTGCCTCCGGACTGCACGTCAACTGGTCCAAATCAAGCATATTCCCCATTTCTCCGTCCCCGGTAGCTCACTATATGTCGCTACCACAGTACAAATTGCCCTGGTCGCATATAACCTTTAAATATCTGGGTGTACAAATCTATCACTCTATCACGGATCTATGAAGAAGGAAACATAGATAGAATCCTTGGCTCCGTTCGCGGCTCAATTCCCTTCTGGAGCTCAATTCCCCTGTCTCCAATGGGCCGTGTGGCAATAGCCAAAATGCTCATCCTTCCAAGGTTTCTATACTACTTTACAGCTCTTCCGTTGTGTTTACCGCGTTCCTTTTTTAATAAGCTGCAATCAATACTAACGGATTTGCTCTGGGGTAAAGACAGACGCAGAGTGGCGCTGTCAATAACGCAACATCTGTAGGAGATGGGTGGCTTGGGAATGCCTAACTTCGAAAGATATTATGCAGCTGCCCAATTATTATGGCTGTCTACATGGCTATGCAACACCCCGCCGGCCGAAAGCAGGATGTTACAGACACATATACCATCACAGAGGCTGCTACTCTCGATACTAACTAGCACTCCCCATACGTCTCCAAGACTAATATTACTAGAGGCAGCCCGATTCTGCTGGCACAGATATGTCCAAACTAAGTCCACATTTTTCCCCTATTCGCCTCTGCTGCCACTACTTCAACTCCCGGATACCCAAAACCTGTCAATACACCATGATACCCGCGAAATGAACACGCTCCAACTGGGGGATTTATACTCTCGTTCTGCGTTGCGTACTTTCGCTGAACTGGTAACTGCAGGCATTATGCAAAACGGGGCCTTCCTAACATTTAATGCCATAAGGCTATTGCTTAACAAGATCTGGGGCGCAGGAGACTCGGAACCTCCCGAATCCTCGTTGCTCACCACTATACTAACTATTGGCAGCTCAAAGAGCATTATTACCACATTATATAAAGCATTGCTTGAAGCAATATGCACAACACTACCAAACGCTAAGGCGCGTTGGGATGCTGTCCTTCCTACCCCACTACCACAGAAGACCTGGATCACTGCTCTCACAACAATCAAATCAATATCCAGCAATCCTAGCCTACGGTACACTCAATTTAATTATCTTCACCAATCATACTTATCACCAGCCCGCATCCAAAAAATCTACCCCCATATGACACCAATATGCCCTAGATGCGCTACACCAGCAGCTGATTTCTACCATATGGTTTGGAAGTGCCAATCCATAAACTTGGCCTGGCAACGCGTGACGGAGGTTACAGCAGAGATCTCATCCCACACCCTAGTGCCCACTCCTGATTCCTGCTTACTCGGTATAAGACATCGTATTAAAGCAGACAAACACACGCACAGGTTTATCGACCTGGCTTTCGTGGTGTATAAACGTTTGATAGCAATACATTGGAAAGCTCCACATGCTCCTTCCCACGCGACATGGCTACGGGATTTAGACAGCCGCTCTGAGGCTGAAGCCCAGACGCTTCACTTGTACAACACAGAGGTCTCATCCTAGCTGGCCTGGAGGTCTGGGACACATTCGTGGTTGCAATGGAGGCCAGAGACGACATGTATCCCCCATGAACAGGTCTCGATCCATTGCACACCACAGCCTGAGCTGACGCTGTCAAGGCTGGGACCGCATAGCAGCAATTTCGGTTTGTCCTCAAACACACTCATTACTAATATCCTTCCTCTCCCTCGGAAGATATTTCTTACCTGCGCCCAATCACTCCTCACACGCTTATACAAGCCTGTAATATACAACCATAACAAGTAAAATAGACCTGCCCCTGAACCCGTCAACACCACAGACACCCTTTACACCCCTGAAGTGATTACTATATTAGTCACGGATATCGTCAATGTCTGGCCAGCTCCCGTAAGCTGCAATCAGCCCTCATAACAGCTCGCATGTTAAATGTCACTGCACTCTCCTTTTACAACACCCTTAACTCTCTCGCATTATTAAGATTAGTTGTTAAAGTTTTTCCTTCCTGTTATCCTCGCCTTTCTCTTCTAATTTCCCTCTCCCCTCCTTTTTCTTTTACACCTCTTGTAGTGGCAATGCTGTGCAAGATTATACAACTGTGTAAATGTATTACAAAATAACGTACAGCTATTGTATTGATGTGTGCAGTTTGCGTTCAATAAACAGATTTAATAAAAAAAAAAAAAAATGCACACAAGTTTGCACAGTTCAGCAACCTGACCCCAAACAGTCACAGGTTATGTACTTTTGTCATGAATTGTTGTCAGGATATGGACATCTCTTCTGTGTGAATATTTCATATCTAGAAGTTCATCACTACACAAGGCACTGCACTGTCCCCTCTGAAGGTTTTTACACACAAGGTCTTTATGGTTAACCTTTCTAGTTAGGGCAGATTGTGCTACAGGCAACAGTTTCCACTTTGAACAGCTCCATGAGCAATTGAACACCAGTGTAGAAGTTACAAACTAATAAATGGTGATCTTTGCTAATAAAGTCCTCTACCAAGTTCCCACAAAATGTTCTCACTGATTCCAAAAGTGGATAGACAACTAAGGGGGGTCAATAGAACAATCCCTACCAGAAAAAACCCTGAATTTATAGACATACTGAGTACTACTCTCAGACAGCATATACATCTTAATTCAATAATATGCCCGTTTGCTAGGAATTTACAGCCTAAAAACCAAACAGCCCTTGAACAGAACCAAAGACTCATCCACCTTTCTCTAGAACATAGATCTCCTAAAAGCAATCTACAAAATGATCAAGAACGGGGTGAATCTTGAAGAGATGGTCACAATCAGGGTGAACCGGTGGCAATACTGAAGCATTACCAACAAAATGGAGCATGCATAGCAGAAGCAAATACTGATCACAATTTATGGTTGCAGGAAATATAGCAATTGTCATGAAGGGACTAGTTGACCATTATGAAGACAGACACGGCTTCCTTATCAAGCCTATCAAAAAAGTTAAACCCAAGAACATCTTCATTTCATCCATATTTGTGGGATGCCACTGGGTAGCTCTAGAGTGGGTCTTAAGTCAGGCACTGTTGTCGCACAAATACTTCTCAGCATACAAATTAGTCTGGTCAACAATCCCATCCGAAAATATATTGTCCATAAACAAGTGAAAGAAATGTATATGTAAAATATTTTCGGTATTGAATCTACACTCTGCAACACCACTAAAGGCAGGCAACACAGGATGCACCATTTTTTAGGCAATCCAGAGATCAGCTCTTCCAATGGAAAACCTTTCAGCCCCAGATGCCTCTTGCTGCACTATTGGAATACCAGTGCCCTCCTTTAAAAGTGACACTTCCTCTGCACTGAGAGTGGCTTTATCATCAGATGATTCCCATTGGACTGAAAATTCACTGCCAAAATCTAGGACTTCCTCTTCTGCCTAAAATGCAGAGTCAATCTCAGAACCATGGTCAGAGGAAGATTTGAAAAGTGAACTGACAATCTGCTGAGTGGTAATCCTGCACTTAGCCATAATCCTTACCAATAAAAACAACATGACAAATGGGTCAACAATACCCAACATTGTGTAAAATAAGTAATAAACAAATTGTGGATTTATCAAACAGAAAGTAAAACTACTGGTATATAGTAATTAGGAAGGAAAAGTCAAATAATACAAAGTACACAAATACCTCTTTACTCAAGAAGATAGCACTCACTTCCCAGGGAGTGCAAGACTGAGCCTTGTGTGCACAGACACAGCAAGCACCCCCAATGACATCCTACTAGAAAGGAAAAACAAAAGAAAATTATACACAAGACAACACAGTACATATCTTTCACAAATCCAAACAGAAACTAAAAATGTTGCAATTATTACACCATTTAAAAAAGCATTCAATGAGGCTCATTTAAAGTAAACAGTACAAAAAGTGCTTACTTACCAAATACATGCATCTACACAAAACTCCAGATCCAACAGTGCCAAAACCGTAAGCAGGAGCCAACTCCAAGGAAATCAAAAGTTTTGCACTAAGATAATAAAGAAATAAACCATTGAGATCACAAATATAATTGATGACAAGAAATAAAACAGTTAACTTTATAAAAACACTATTAAGAGTGGCCTTGAGGACAGATCAGCATTTCAGACTTCCAATCTACCCCCAAGGGGGGCACAAAGCAAAGGTAAGAAATTGATACCCTTGAGTGACCCTTACCATAGCCAAACACCACTTCACACACATCATCCAAATCCCAGCCACACACATCACCAGCCAGAAGCCTGTCACACACACTATCAGCCAAATGCCAGTACATGCAGACAGTCAGCTAAACTCCAGTTCACACACATATAGAAACTTTCCTTGCTGTCTAGTAATTTTGTCCCCTCTTGAAGGCAGATGGGCCTAAAAATATTGCACATCTGCCCTAATAAAGGGGAGCAACCCAAGGAGCCTCGTTCCAACATATAAATATAAACCTCTCTGGTGTCTAGTCCTTTTCTGCCCTGTGGGGGCAGAAGGACCTAAAAACATGGCTGATCTGCCCTAGGAGGGCAAAAGAAGGCAAAAACATGGTCCCAATAAAAGGGAGTGACAATTGCTCAAGGGGCCTCTCCCCTGCATATAAACATCTAGGGGCATATTTATACTCTGTGTGCGCCAAATGTGCGTAAAAAATTTTGACGCACATTCAGCGTAAACCTTGCTCCATATTTAAACTCTGACGCCCGACCCCGCGGATGTCAAAATTCCACTGTGTGCGTAATTTTTGGGAAGCGGGAAAGTGCCTTGCGTTAATGATATGCAAGGTAGGCGTTCCCATCCAAAAAATGACTTTAAGGCCTGTGCGCCTTATTTATACTCCAGCGTTATTTTGACGCACGGGAGGGAGTGGGCCTTAAAAAACGGCGCACAGCCTGATGTGCGCCGCTTTTTTAACGCCTGGGTCAGGGCAGGCGTTAAGGGACCTGTGGGCTCAGAAGGAGTCCAGAGGTGCCCTTCCCTGCCCCCAGGGCACACCCCTGCCACCCTCGCCACCCTCGCCCACCCCTGGAGGACACCCATGGATGGGGGGACACATCCCAGGACAGTACAGGTAAGTTGAGGTAAGTATTTTTTTTTAAAGTGGCATAAGGGGGCCTAATTTGGGTCCCCCTACATGCCACTGTGCCCAATGAACATGCCCAGGGGACAGAAGTCCCCTGGGCATGGCCATTGGGCAAGGGGGCATGACTCCTGTCTTTGCTAAGACAGGAGTCATTTCAATGGGGGTTGTGCATCAAAAATGGCGCAAGTCTGGTTTGAGGCATGATTTTTTTGCACCATTTTTTGACGCACAACCCCCATTTTCCCCTACTGGTTTGAGTAATTTGTTTTTACTCAGACCAGTCCGCAACGCCGGCTAACATCATTCCTTGAATAAGGCGCCCGCATGACACGTAGGAACGGTGTTAGCCAGCGGTAAAAGTTTTGACGCAAACCAGCACCGCCGCTGGTTTGCGTAAAAAATTATAAATATGGGCCTCATTTCCTTGGGGTCTAGTGGCTTGCTGCTCCCCTTGAGGGCAGATTGGCCTAAACATATGACTGATTTGCTACCAGATGGACATAAAGTGGTCAAAACATTTGCCGAAATAAAGGAGAATGGCTTTTGCCCTAGGAGTCACTCATCAACATGCTCATAAAATTACCAGTGGTGTCTAGTGGATTTCTGCCCCTGTTGGGGCAGAACAGCCTACAAATATGGTCAATCCACCTCCAAGGGGAGTAAAAACACTCAATATATGTGTCCCAGTCAAGGAGTGTGACCTTTGCCCAAGAGGCCACTCCCCAAAAGAAAAGAAAATCCTTAGTGGCCTAGTGGGTGCATTCCTGCTTGGTAATTGTGGTGCCAACTGCGATCACGCAGCAAAAATGCACTGAAAATGGAAACCGAGGGAAAGGAAAAACTCTAGTGGTCATTACAACCATGGCGGTCGGTGTTAAAGCGGCAGTAATACCGCCAACAGGCCGGCTGTAAAATTTGTGCTATTACGACCGTGGCGGAAATCGCCAACAAAGACAGCCACTTTAACACTCCAACCACCACGGCGGTACAAACAAACAGCTTGGCGGTCACCGCCAACAGACAGGCGGGAGACAATGTACCGCCCACACTATTATGACAGGCCAATCTGCCACCTTTTTTGGGGCGGATTCACCGCGGATAAAAACACGGCGGAAACAGGAATCCAGAAGGGAAAACGCTCACCTCTACACACCCCACGAGGAACGAGGACGCCATGGATCCGGAACTCCAAATTCTACCTGCAATAGTCTTCCTGCTCCTCTACCAGGAGCACGAATGCCGGCGGAGAAGACCACGGTGAGTGCTGCACCTATGACACAGGGGGGGGGGAGGGAAAAAACAGGGACACACACACGCAACACCCCCACCCTCACCCACTACAACACACACACTAATGCATATCAATACATCACAGTTACACCCCCCAAACCCCCTGGAAGAATGCAAAGACAATAGAAAATGAGTGTAACCATTGTAATATATTAAAAGCAAGTAGGCAGAAATATATATATATATATACACCATGTACATAATATATACCAAGCATAGTAGTCCAGATAGTGCACTAAGAAAGTCTGTGGAACACTGGGACCACACGGTATGGGCGAGGCCCACACAAGATCCCCGACCATGACGTAGAGAACACTGCAGGGGCATCAGAGAGCAACTAAACAGGCACCTCAGGGGGAGGGAAAGGGGGGGGGGCACCTCAGCCGCTTGAGTGCACGACGCCAAATCCACAAGGGGGCCTCATGCCCACTGTTCAATCCTGGGGAGTGCAAAGCCACAGTCTCTCAAGTCTCTACAGTGGGTGGGTTGCCCAAAGTTCAATCCTGATGAGTGCAATGCCACAGTCTCTCAAGTCTCTACAGTGGGTGTGTTGCCCACTGTTCCATCCTGGGGAGTGCAAAGCCACAGTCTCTCAAGTCTCTACAGTGGGTGGGTTACCCACTGTTCAATCCTGGGGAGTGCAAAGCCACAGTCTTACAAGTGGATGAAAGTCTCCACTGGTTATGGAGGGGGCATGGTGCCCAGAGTGCTTCATCCTGCTAAGGACAGAGGTAGTGGATGGATCTCTCCACTGGTTCTGGAGGGGGCTTTGTGCCCAGAGTGCTTCATCCTGCTAAGGACAGAGGTAGTGGATGGATCTCTCCACTGGTTCTGAAGGGGGCTTGTGCCCAGAGTGCTTCATCCTGCTAAGGACAGAAGTAGTGTATGTATCTCTCCACTGGTTCTGGAGGGGGTTTGTACCCAGAGTGCTTCATCCTGCTAAGGACAGAGGTAGTGGATGGATCTCTCCACTGGTTCTGGAGGGGGCATGGTGCCCAGAGTGCTTCATCCTGCTAAGGACAGAGGTAGTCGATGGATCTCTCCACTGGTTCTGGAGGGGGCTTTGTGCCCAGAGTGCTTCATCCTGCTAAGGACAGAGGTAGTCGATGGATCTCTCCACTGGTTCTGGAGGGGGCTTGTGCCCAGAGTGCTTCATCCTGCTAAGGACAGAAGTAGTGGATGTATCTCTCCACTGGTTCTGGAGGGGGCTTTGTACCCAGAGTGCTTCATCCTGCTAAGGACAGAGGTAGTGGATGGATCTCTCCACTGGTTCTGGAGGGGGCATGGTGCCCAGACTGCTTCATCCTGCTAAGGACAGAGGTAGTGGATGGATCTCTCCACTGGTTCTGGAGGGGGCATGGTACCCAGTGTGCATCATTGACCCCGTGACGGACTCAGTTGTGTCAGTGACCCTGCCGCTCATTGGCTAGCGGTGCTTGAGACGGCGGTGCCCTGTTCAGCGGAGCTTGAGATGGCGGTGCCCTGTTCAGCGGTGCTTGATGCGGCGGTGCCCTGTTCAGCGGTGCTTGATATGGCGGTGCCCTGTTCAGCGGTGCTTGAGGCGGCGGTGCCCTGTTCAGCGGTGCTTGAGATGGCGGTCTCCATTGCAGGGTCTCAGCTGCTGGCGGTCCTTCATGGCCCAGCGGGGCTTTTGCTGGCGTTGGCCTCCTGGGCAGCTGGGCTGGTGCTGGCAGTGGCCTCCTGGGCAGCTGGGCTGGTGCTGGCGGTGGCCTCCTGGGCTGCTGCGCTGGTACTGGCAGGGGCCTCCTGGGCAGTGGGGATGATGGCAGTCTTCTCCGCCGTGCTGCTCTTCCCAGACTTGCCGGGTTTCTTGTGGCCCTTCCCCACCTTTGAAGGTGTCACAGCTGACTCCACACTCCCACCTGTACCCTGTTCAGCGGTGCTTGATGCGGCAGTGCCCTGTTCAGCGGTGCTTGAGATGGCGGTGCCCTGTTCAGCGGTGCTTGAGGCGGCGGTGCCCTGTTCAGCGGTGCTTGAGATGGAGGTCTCCATTGCAGGGTCTCAGCTGCTGGCAGTCCTTCATGGCCCAGCAAGGCTTTTTCTTGCAGTCCTTCATGGCCCAGCAGGGCTTTTGCTGGCGGTGACCTCCTCGGAAGCTGGGCTGGTGCTGGCGGTGGCCTCCTGGGCCACTGGGCTGGTGCTGGCTGTGGCCTCCTGGGCAGCTGGGCTGGTGCTGGAGGTGGGCTCCTGGGCAGCTGGGCTGGTGCTGGCGGTGGCCTCCTGGGCAGCAGGGATCATGGCGATCTTCTCCGCCGTGCTGCTCTTCCCAGACTTGCCGGGTTTCTTGTGGCCCTTCCCCACCTTGGAAGGTGTCACAGCTGACTCCACACTCCCACCTGTACCCCTGGGAGCAGCTTTGGTGGCTGGAGTCTTCCCTCTCTCCCGCCAGGCACTGGCCAACTTCTGATGCTTCACAGGTGGGGGACTGTCTGTGCTGTAGCTCCGTGCCACACTGGCTGCCCTGGTGGCCGGTGCACTCCAGATTCCGGTGACTACAGGCACCACTGGTCCCGGAGATCTTGTGGCTAGTTCGGGACCTATGAGATGGATGGGGTGGGGGAGGTGTGGGAAAGAGGTCAAGGTTGGACAGGAAAAGTTTTTTAGACACACTGGGACAGGTAGCTGGAGGGGGTTTGGGATTGGAGGAAGAGGTGGTGGTTGTAGGAGGTGTACGTTTGGTGACTTTGGGTGAAGAGGCTGTTGTGAGGTGGATGACTGTTGTGTGGGTGTGTGCCTGCATTTGTGTATCTTGGGAGGGGGCATCACAGACACACTGGGAGAGGACACAGGGGACGTGTGAATGGTAGTGGGGTGGTGACTGCACGTGAGCGGGGTGTGGTGGTAAGTGTGCTGGAGAGGGACGTAGTGGCTGTAGAGGTAGTGCATGCAGGTGTGAGTGTAGACGAGACTGGGAGGGAGGAGGGAGACGAGGAGGAGGGGGACACAGTGGAGGCAGTGGATGTTGGTGTGTCTGCATGTGTGTGATGCTTGCGTGAGTGCCTGTGGGATGTGTGGTGCTTATATTTGCCTGAGCTTCCCTTGGATGTTGAGGTGTGTGCATGTTGGTCTGTAGGTGTGCTTGGGATAGGCTGAGGTACAGGGGATTGGGTTGGGGTGGAGGAAGTTGGAGGGGGAGGCTAGACACAGGGACAATGGCTGCCATCAGTGCTGAGGCCAGAGTCTGAAAAGCTCGCTGAAGGGCCGCCTTACCAGAATGAATGCCCTCCAGGAATGCATTGGTTTGTTGCAACTGCCTCTCTACACCCTGGATGGCATTCAAAATGGTAGACTGCCCAACAGTGAGGGACCTGAGGAGGTCAATGGCCTCCTCACTGAGGGCAGCAGTGGTGACTGGGGCAGGGCCTGAGGTGCCTGGGGCGAAGGTGATGCCCACCCTCCTGGGTGAGCGGGCACGGGGCAAAGGCTGATGGGCTGCTGGGAGGGCGGTGCTGGTAGGGGGGTGGCAGCTGTACCTGTAGATGCGTGGGGCACAGATGTTGCCGCCACCACAAGGGAGCTCCCATCAGAGGACGCGTCCGTGTCGCTGGTGTCAGCTCCTGTCCCCGCCGTGGAGCTCCGCTCGCCCTCCGTCCCACTGGTGAATTCAGACTCCGTTGTGTCGCCCTCCAGGGCCATGTGGGATGCAGCTCCCTCCTGCTCCAGTGCCACTGCTCCTCCGCCTGATAATGCTAATGCACACAAGAACAGGGAGACCACAAAAAGGGGAGTGAAGACAGAAGAAAGACATGTTGAGTGCATGCATTACCGCTACCGTTGGTGGACACGACAGACACAGAAGCCCCCTGCACTACGCCGGGCTATGGACGACATCTGCACACATAGATTACACAGGGGCATGACAAGGTGTACTTGGCACTCTACAGAGGGGGGGTGGGGTGCCACATGGCCTTCCTTACGGAGGGGCATTGCCTACGGAACTCGCCCTGGCCTAGGGAAACCCACAGCCCACCTCCCCCACCCAGACACCACCACTGCACGCAAAGTCAGCAGAATGAGTGTGTACTCACCCCCTTGTGGCTGCTGTGATGCCCTCAAACGCCCATCCAACTCCGGGTAGGCCACTGCCAGGATCCTGAACATCAGGGGGGTCATGGTGCGACGGGCACCCCTCTCACATTGGGAGGCCATCCCCAGCTGAGCCTCCGCCGTCTTCTTGCTCCAGCGGCGAATGTCCTCCCATCTTTTCCTGCAGTGGGTGCTCCGTCTGTGGTAGACCCCCAGGGTCCGGACGTCCTTGGTGATGGCACGCCAAATATCTGTTTTCTGGTGGGCGCTGACCTACATGAAATGTACAGGGGAAAAAGAGAAGTTATTACCAACTGCACCGTCAAAGTGATTTGCCCCCATCCCTACCCTTGCCATGTGGCACATGCATTCACCGTCTTTCATGCACGCAGCACTCTCCCCCCTTCCTTCTTACATCCAGCCCACTCCACACAGGCATAGCCCATACAACATGTTCCCTGTGTACTTACCTGTTTGTCTGGAGGACCGTAGAGTAGCGTGTACTGGGGGAGGAACCCATTTACGAGCTTCTCCAACTCCTCCGATGTGAAGGCAGGGGCCCTTTCCCCAGACACTCGAGCCATTGTCTCTTCCAGACCGAGGTCACAGCAGCACTTGCAGTGTAGGTCCTCTCCTGTCGAAGATCAGGTATTGAGTGATTGAACAGATAGAAAATAGCGGTCACATCCTCGGCGGTGCGTACCGTCTCTGCCGGCGTACATTGTCATTGGCTCCTGGAACCCATAGGGTCCAATGTTAACCAATGCAGCATTGCAGCATTGCGCCGCGGTCTTCGACCGCCTACCGCGACGGTGTACAATGCCAGCGCAGTTACCTCACATCCCATTGTCCCACTTTAGAGGTCAGGCAGCCGCCATTTCAGGGCCCCACATGGCTCCATTTCCAACTGCGTCACACATACCTAGGCCTAGACTCAACACACATACAGGACACCTTTTGTGTTCTGGGTAAACTGTGGGTACGTACCTCTGAGTTCTTTGACTCTGTGCTTGCTGTTGTCCTTCATAGGCACTGTCAGCTTTTGTGTTCTGGGTAAACTGTGGGTACGTACCTCTGAGTTCTTTGACTCTGTGCTTGCTGTTGTCCTTCATAGGCACTGTCAGCTGGGACATGTGAGGAGATGGCGGCATCCTCCGGTGTACCGACCGTTGGTGGATCTGTCGACAATGGAGGAGCGACATTTGATTATCATATACAGGCTTGACCGTGCCACAATCCAGGAACTGTGTACCCAGTTGGAGCCGGACCTGATGTCAGCAATCCGCCATCCCACAGGAATCCCCCCTCTAGTGCAGGTGCTGTCAGTACTCCATTTCCTTTCAAGTGGGTCATTTCAAACAACAGTGGCCATAGCATCAGGGATGTCTCAGCCTATGTTTTCCAACGTATTGTCCAAAGTGTTGTCTGCCCTTCTGAAACACATGCGGGGCTACATCGTCTTCCCTCAGGTGGAGGATTTGCCTACAGTGAAAGGTGATTTATATGCCCTGGGACACATCCCCAACATCATAGGTGCCATTGATAGGACCCATGTGGCTTTGGTCCCTCCCCACAGGAGTGAACAGGTGTACAGAAACCGGAAGAGTTATCATTCTATGAATGTACAGATGGTATGTTTGGCAGACCAGTACATCTCCCATGTGAATGCCAAGTTCCCTGGCTCAGTGCATGACGCCTACATCCTGCGGAATACCAGCATCCCTTATGTGAAGGCACCGTGTGTGGCTATTATGTGAGCACCTGGAGGCAAGTCAGTGGGAATGGTTGTCTGGGTCTGGGGATATCCCTCCAGGTTAGTGCTTGTCTAACAGTTGACCCTCACCATTTGCAGGTGACTCTGGTTACCCCAAACTGTCATGGCTACTAACCCCAGTGAGGAATCCCAGGACAAGGGCAGAGGAACGCTACAATGAGGCCCATGGGCGAACTCGGAGGGTGATCGAGCTGACCTTTGGCCTCCTGAAGGCTAGGTTCAGGTGCCTCCATATGACAGGTGGATCCCTATTCTACTCACCAAAGAAGGTGTGCCAGATCATCGTGGCCTGCTGTATGTTTCATAACTTGGCTTTGCGACGACAGGTGCCTTTTCTGCAGGAGGATGGTCCAGATGGCGGTGTTGTTGCAGTGTGGAGCTTGTGGACAGTAAAGACGAGGAAGCAGAGGAAGAAGACATGAACAACAGGGACTCAGTGATCCAGCAATATTTCCAGTGAGACACAGGCAAGAGTACAGACTTGCCTACCACATGTACTTTAACACTACTACCTCGCCACTGTCTGTCGTTTTCACCCACTGTATGGTTGTCACTTTCCCTTATGATTTCACAGATGTGGGTCCCACTGTGTGACATCTGCTTAGATTCCTCATGGACTAGAGCTGTGTGATATAGGTATGTTGACATTACAATTGAAAGAGCATTTTGTCACTGTAATTGCTAATACAGTATTTCGTAATCACAGACAGACGCCAGATTGTTTTGTGCTTTAAGTGTGTTTATTTAAGTGCTCAATATTGGAGGGGGTAGTGAAATGGTGAGGGTTGATGGTGGAGGAATGTCCATGGCAGAGTCCAGTCTATTAGTCTCACAGGTGCATTGCCCAAATGGGCATAGGAAGTGGAGCTGGGGCAGTTAAAGTGTGGACAGGGTGACAAAATGGGACAGTAGGATGACAATCAGGGTGGTCTCATTTCTTGGCGGGGGTCTTGGCATCGTGCTCTGTCTTTGTCCTGGATCTCAGGGACCGTTTGCGGGGTGGTTCTCCCTCTACAGGGGGTGGGGTGCTGGTGTGGTGGTCCTGTGGCAGGGCGTCCTGTCCACTAGCGCCGGCGGAGGTGGTGGGCAGTTCATCGTCCATGCTAGTGTCAGGGGCCCCTTGTAGTGCCACAGTGTCCCTCCTAGTCTTGACGAGTTCCTCTGGACCGTGTGCCCACTACCATTGCCCCCAGGTCCCTGTTGTTGTTGGGGTGGTGGGTTAGCCTGGGTTCCCTGTAGTGGTGGACACACTGCTGATTGACGTGTCCTGGGGACGGAGGTATGGGCCCGCTCGGTGGGTGCTGTGCTGGTGTTTCCAGAGGGGGGAAGGTCTGTGGTGGCCTGTGACTGGGTGAGGGGAACCGACTGTCCCCGATGGGCCGGGCTGGTCATCTAGATCCAGTTGGACAGAGCTGCTGTCATCACTGTGGGCCTCTTGTGTTGGTGGTGTGGACATGTGTGGACCCTCCTGTCCGGTGACGTTGGGTAGGGGTCCTGTAGGGGTATAAAAGGATTGTTATTACATAGGTGTGTCATGGTGTGCAATGGGTGGGTGACCGTGTACCCCAGTGCTTGCATTCCTGTGTGGGACCTTGTGTGAGGATGGTTTAGGGGGTTGTATGGGTATGTGCAGTGGGCATGCTTTAGTGATGGGTGTCCATGCTTTGTTGCTGCATGCAGGGCTTGGTGTTGGGATAGGTGGTTTGTGATGTTGGGACATATGTGAGGAGTTGGGGTGCTGGGGGTGAGGGTGGGGGTATGTGATGGCATGCAGGTAGGGTGGGGGATGTAACAATTAAGATTTGTCTTACCAGAGTCCATTCCTCCACCTACTCCTGCGAGGCCCTCAGGATGCAGTATCGCCAAGACCTGCACCTCCCATGTTGTTAGTTGTGGGTGAGGAGGTGGGGGTCCGCCGCCAGTCTGCTGAACCGTCAAGTGGTGTCTTGAGACCATGGAACGCACCTTCCCCCGTAGGTCATTCCACCTCTTCCTGATGTCCTCCTGATTTCTTGGGTGCTGTCCCACTGCGTTGACCCTGTCCACTATTCTTTGCAATAGCTCCATCTTCCTTGCTATTGAGGTGTGCTGCACCTGTGCTCCGAATAGCTGTGGCTCTACCCGGACGATTTCCTCCACCATGACCCTGAGCTCCTCCTCCGAGAACCTGTGGTATTTTTGCCGTGCCATGGGGTGGTGTAGGTGATGTGTGGGGTGGAGTGTGTGGTGTTAAGTGTACTGATATGTAGTGGTGTGTTGTGTGAGGTGCGTGGAAGTTATGTGTGTGATGGTGTTGTGTGCCTGTGGATGCTGTTGTTCTTGCTGGTGCTATCTCTCTCTGGCCTTCTTTCAGAATTTTTTGTTGTGGGGGTTTGTGGGTGATGTGGGTGTGTGTTTTGTATTGTAATGGGTGTGTGGGTGTGTTGTGTGTATGTGTATCAGGTGTGTGTATTTCGATTTGTCCAATCTGGCTGTGTTTTGTAAGAGTGTGTGTATTTTGAGTGCAGCGGTGTGTACCACCAATGGAATACCGCGGTTGAAAGACCGCCGCGTGGATTCATGTGTCGTGATAGTGTGGGCATATTTCTGTTGGCGTGAAGGTGGAGGTTTTGTTTTCACCAGTTTATCACTGACCTTTGGTGTGGCGGACTTGTGTGGGTGTCTGAATTTTGGCGGATTCCGAAATGTGGGTCATAATAGCTGTGGCGGAATTCCGTGGGCGCGGCGGTGTGTTGGCGGTCTTCTGCACGGCAGTAAGCGGCTTTTAACGCCAATGTTGTAATGACCGCCTCTTTCTATTCCCCCAGTGCCTCTCTGCCCTCCCCAGAGGAAATATTCACCTGATTACCGCTGACGCGCTGGAAGCAAATGGCTTCCAGCACACCCCAGCATCTTTTGAAGATGTCCCTATCGAAACATGAGGTCCTTGTTTATTAACTCTGCGACAGGAGTTAATAATACTATGGGTAGATCTGGCTTCTCCATGACGAATTCAGTGGTTGTGCTCCGACAGAGGAGGAAGGAAGGTTACAAAATTGCTTTGATACAATTATTTTGCCACAGTCTGAGAGAAAGGTGACTAAGGGAAGTGCAGCAAAACATTACACACTCACTGGGCATATGACAGTAGGGCACATTAACCTGGGCACAATTGAAGACTCCTGCTTGCAGCAGCTCTTCTATCTTAAGCCCTAGAGGAAAGTGCAGTAGCACACCATGTGGCTCTTAGGCCCTTTTGAGACACATTGAGACCCTTCAAAAACCACAATCCCGCCTTCAAACCTCTCCGTCGAGGTCTAGGTGGTAGTGCTGCACCAGGGCCTGGACTCAGAAGACAGTAAGCAGCTGTCTGTCTCCTTGTGCATGGCCCTTCAAGCCATCCAGCTGTACACCTTCTGACATGGAACAAAACTGTGACCCCTCACACTACCAGACTCGGCCACCAGACTTGCAGTGAAAGTCAGTTTATTTGTTCAAACCTTTCACTTTAGAGCTCATGAAGCTCTAAACACGGTGAAGGTATAGAACTCAACTAATAGAAAACAACAGAGGCAGGAATGGTGGATGCTTCTGTTAAATTTCAGATTCCTACCAAAACATAAATAGGAGATTTGCATACTATTGGAAGAACAGAACAGAATTTTTTTAAGAAAATATTATTTCCAAATCCTCTCTGGTTCCTATGGCAGAGTGTGAAACTCTGCTCTTTTCAATAAAGCTATTGCATGCTTTTATTTTTGAGCATGCTGATATACCACCCTCCAGGGTCGGCCGCTACTTTTAGACAAGAGCTTCCAGAAATCATAGCTTCATATAGCATAGATAGAGCTAATTTCACCTTACTGGAAGATTTAAATATTCACTTTAAACAGGATGCAAATACATAAATGGCAGACCTGATTCAGGACCTAAACGTGCTACATCTCATACAAGCGGTGAATTATTCCACACATTGTAAAGGACACCTTCTGGACCTCATATTTTCAAACATTTCATCCTTAACTACTGCTCCTCCCTTAACACGAATATGGACTGACCATATGTTAATGTAGTTTTGAATTATAAGGATGGCTACCCCTACTCTTATTCAAGGCAATGGTCGAGGGGGATATCAGAAGTTGACAGCAATCCCTTGAGAAGTAACCCCAAAATCTGTGGGGAATATCTTCTTAGATTGTGTCATTTTCAGGGACTAGATAGAGGATTCAGTAAAGTCCCTGGTTCTCCTGAAATGAGCTAAGTTGAGAAGGTGGAAAAGCTAGGGCAGGGTGGTTCTCACCTGAATTGACAGAACTAAAAAAGGAATGGAGACATCTTGAAAGGAAACGGAGAAACTTTTATGATGAAAAAAGTAAAGAACTTTACAGCAAAGGAAAGCAGTACAAAATACCAATATGCTATCCGGAAGGCAAAGTTGAGTAACTTGGTGACCAAGATTAAAAATGCCATCTGCCTAGCCAAAAAGATTTATACAATTGTAAATTCATTTCTGAAGCTGGGTGTATTAGGGAAAAGTGGTCCTCCCTCCGGGTAAGATTGTGAGCAGTTGGCTACATTTTTCTTGGGCAAGATTATACAGATTTACGACTCTATTGCCGGAGCACCAGTTTCATCTTTGGAATTCGAGCAAAATGAGTCAATTAATCAGCTCACATCAGTTCTTCCTGGATTGCTGGTAGTGAGAGCATCAATGATTGCTGATACAGAAAGACTAATATAATCAGGCTCACTACTGGTCCCTGCACCAATGAATTTTCCAGTACAAGATGGCAAGACTCTGATTGTCGCCTTGACAACTCTATGCAACACTTCATTAGAATCAGGTCAGGTGCCAGGTGAATGGAAACATACAATAATTTGCCCTCTATTAAAAAATCTTCTTTAGATCAGGACAGCCCTGAGAATTATAGACCTATCTCCCTTCTCCCAGGGATAGGGAAAATCCTTGAATAAATTCTTAATAGGGTGGTCTTGAGCTTCTTGGACTCTAATGACCTGCTGCATCCTACCTAAACCGGTGTTTGTAAGGGTCACAGTACTGAGACTGTGCTCTTCTGGGCTAGAGAAGATATTAAAAAGACTCTGGACCGAGGAGGCGTGATTGTACTTATCCTACTGGATTTAAGCACAGTCATCGATGCGGTCTCACCCTCTGTCCTGGTTGAACTGTTAAAAGCAGTAGGTACCACAGGTTCAGCTCTTAAATGGCTAAGTTCATTTATAACAGAAAGGAGCTTTCAAATAAGTGAGGGACCTTTTCTCGGTCAGAAATATATATAAACTAAATTGTGGGGTTCCTCTGGATTCCTCCCTAAGTCCCACACTGTTTAACATATACATGCAACCACTCTCCAACATCATCAGCTCCTTCAGTTTTACAATGATTTCATATGCCGGCAACACTCCAATTATTGTATCACTATCAACAGAGACTTCGGCCGCCTCAGAGGATCTGTCTAAATGTATGGAGAAAGTGTCTAGCTGGATGGCAGCAAGCCACTTAAAACTGAATAGAGACAAGACAGAAGTGTTGGTGGTCGGAAACATCCCTTTACTGTGGGAACAGTTCCTTTGTCCCCCCTTTCTGGGATTTCCTCCTTTACCCAAATCCGAGGTAAAAAGTCTAGATGTTTTCCTGGATAAAGAGTTATTGATGGTCATGCAGACCCAGAAGGTATCAGCCACCTGCTTTGGGCTATTAAGATCTTTAAGGACATTCCTCAGATGGTTACCTCAAAATTGCAGGAGGCTGGTGGTGCAAAGCCTAATTTTGTCTCATTTGGACTAATGTAATTCTTTGCTCCTTGGCAGTCCAGCTTATATAATAAAAAAAGTTGCAGGTTGTCCAAAATGTGGCAGCACATGTGTTATTGGGAGTGCCAAAGAGAAGATCTGCGAACCCAGCATTAGCTCAATTGCATTGGCTACAAATCAGGAAAATAATCAAATTTAAAGCCCTATGTGTTGTATATAGATTGAAACATTCTTCAGGTACTCATCCCCTGCAACATCTGATCACCCCACATGTTGTCATGAGAGCATTAAGATCCAACAGCCTCCCACGCTTGGATGTTACCGGAATTAAGAGAGCAAGAGGAGATATCATACCTTTGCCTACAGGGCTGCCATACAGCGCAATTTTTTGCCACTTTCTGTGTCATTCTCATTAGCATCTTGATGAACTATTATGCATGCCCAGTCGTTAGTCTATTCTATCAGACTAAAGAATAGCAATTTGTTTTCAAATAGTTGTCATTTCTTTTCATGACAGCACCTAACATTTTGTAGGTTAGTTTCGGAATGTTTTTGTCTATAAAAATTGAACTTACTTTTAAAATGTGCTATATTTCGTTGCATATACTGCTTGAGATGTCAGGACATAGCTTACAGCAAAGGGATCTCACAATAAAAGTGATGTTTGGCTTTCAGCAGTAGGTGTGGCAATCTGGCATTCAGAGGAATATTTTCTAGCCTCTTGTGCTACTGGTGCATCACTTTTTATGATCGTCTAGTAGCACAGAATACAGACCCATATCTATGAGGCCACGCAAAGCTACTTTGTGTGGCTTTTCATGGCCTCATAGATATGTTCTAAGGCAATTCAGCGCAAGTCACTGTGTTGCCTTACACTATACCAGGAAGGCATTCCGTGAGTATTGCTATGTGTATCCCCATGCAACACCCATGGGTATGGATGCATTCCCAGAATTGCAAGGATCAATAGACCTGGAAATGCATCACAACTGTGTGCCTCCCCGGGGCAGGTGCAACAAGGAATAATACTTCTATTTCTCTTCGTTGTTTCCTCTTTATATAGAAAGAGAAAAATGCATCTCAGGATCACAGAATCAATCCTGTCAACACTGCATGGTGCAAGGGTGCTTATGTTAGCCCTAGGCAGCAAATTGTGCACCAGTGCAAGGGGAAAGGACAGAAATGCACCATATCTTATAAATATGGTGCATTTCTGCCCTATCAAAGTGGCGTAGAGCAGTGAATTTAAAAGACTTGCAGCGCTGCCCTATGTCAATTCTTTGAAAATATGCCCCTCAGTTTCTTCCTAACATTATCTGAAATCCATGTCCACTTTAATTTTGCTTTTGTATTTTTTTTTTAATTTTTACTCTTGAATGGTTTCTCATTAGTCCATTGAATACTTCTCATAGTTGTCAAGTGGTTCCATCTAATATGTGACACCTTCAGCCAGTCATAGCTTTTTAAGAAAACAGAACATTGTATTTTATTTTAAATATGATCTAGTATCTGCATTTTCACTTTTAATGTTGTAATAATGAGTTCAAGAGGCCAGCAAACAAAGTGTTGTTGATTAAACAGACTACACTGCATAAATGAGTCCGACTTTGTATGTGGTTGGTTGTCCGCTGGCCTTCCTTTCCAGTGAAATGCCATTGAGCTAGCAGCACTTTTGAAACCTCATGCTACTAGCCTAATTCACAGAGGCCAATGCTAGAAATGGCACAGAATTGGAAATTCCATCCAACATTGAATTTGACCTTAATGGATACTTTTTGCCTTTTCTTCAAAAACTATTAACTCCTGGGCACCCTTACCAATTCTGATCATTATGGCAGCCAGTCAAATTAGTCCAATGAAATTGAACAAAAAGAGGAATTTCCAGATATGCATGAAACTGCCATACTTCAGCATTTAAAACTTAATTTTCGTGCTTGGTTGTGACTCTTTTTTACGGATTCGACAAGGAAAAAGTCCTAATTTGTGTTTGTTGTTAAGGCCATAAACAGGTGCATAAATGGGTTGAAGATCTAGTTAAATATTGAGAGATGACATTTATACTCAGAATGTTATATGCTTCCAGCTTCTATTGTTTCATTTAAATGGATTTCACCATGTTCCTTTGGAGTGAGACCTAGGTTGGTTCTCCATTTTAGCTTCATTTGATATTTTATGGTTAACACCTTTTAGCCCCCATCATTTTTAGCAGTAACATTTTACACACTGAAGCTTCCAGGATATTATTCTAAGACTTCATCTAATGAGTTGCTTGGTTTAGTTAGCCTTTCTCGACATATATTCTGTACATTCTGTTCAAGGCTAGGAATACAGTACTGTAATGATATCTGTTTCACTGCACCATCTTTGCCACTGACTCCACTTTGTACTTAGCCTAGCTGCTCACCGTCACATTGGTGACCACCAATTCCATTTTGATTACAGACTCCATCTTCTATGTAACTTAGCTGTCATAGTTGGACTCTTGCTCTAGGTAAGACTGCAGGTTTGAGGATGACAGTACTTATGTTTGTAGGTGACTATGCCAGTCCTACAACAAATCTCAACTGTCGTCCCAACCCTCCCACCTCACAAGCAGCACCTCACCAAAAACCAAAACAGTAAGGTGATTTGCTGCAGCTTTTACGCATGGACTCAAAAGTGTGGCATCCCAGGGAGTGTCGTGGTTAAACAGAAATTACCCTTTTCTCACATTAACAACATGTCTCAGTCAAACAAAGGCAATGAAGAAGATGCAGTAAAGTTTCAATAGGTTTTTTATTTTAGCAAAACTGCAATCTGCGATAAGTTGCATGGGCTGCAATGACTAGGACAACGAATAATGCGGGTGTCATTAATATAAAGTCCCCCACCATCTTGCAATAACATGAAATGTCATGAGATGTGAAATATGTCCTAATACCCTAGCATAATAAGCCTAACCTCTAACCTAAAAGCGAGCTGGGTATGTGAGACCTAATATGCCAATGCTATGTGTATGAGAATAGCCCTCAACCCTCTTTACCTTGGAATGAGGTCTCCAGCTCAGGCTCCATAAGGACACGGAGACTGGGTCAGCATCAAGGCGACTGCAGCATTGATAGCAGCAATGGCATCTGGCTGGAATCCCTCTGACTATCTGTTTAAGTGAGGAGTATTTATACAGATCTGCTTTGACCCCTGCCGTAGGTCTGTTCCAAAGCAATAGATAACAAGGCATGCTTGGGACGGTAATTTATATAAACAATTCCCTTGAAAGCGTGAGGAGGGAAAGTGCTTCAAGTAAACACCTACAGTTTGTTTATCTTTGTCGTTTGATATTGATGCCTTAGCATGGTGGCACTGATAACACAAACTAAAACATGGCCCTAACCAAAAACAAGGCAGCCATCTTAAAAGATTTAATTAAATAAATGTGCTAAAACAGAGCAAGCTAAGTAGGGTAAAAGTCACTAGGTAACGGGGGCACGAGTCTGCAAGCTAAAGGCTAAGCTAACTCCTGTATCCCATTAAAACATACTAGGATTCACTACACCCTCCCCATTGCCGTAACAAGTATGACGCCATAACTTGACGCCACCGAAGATGAATGAATTCAAATGCTAAAAAATGCTCTGGATTAAAAGCTGAAGGCATAAAAACTAAATAAAAAAAATCACATTTAAAAAAGTGTTAAAATCAATAGCTAAAAAACATCCAAAGAGACATAGGCCCTCATTATGACCCTGGCGGTGAGTGACAAACTGGCGGTAATACCACCAACAGGCTGGCAGTAACTACCGCCAAAATTATGACCATGGCGGAGATAACTCCCATAGAGAGCCAATGTACCACACCAACCACCAGGGCGGAAACAACACTCTCCACGGAGGTAGCCGGCAACAGCCAGGCGGGAGACAAAGTACCGCCCACCATATAATGACACAGGAAACAGCCACATTTTCCGGGGGCAGTACCAAGCCTGGTGAAAACATATCACTGAAGAGAACTGACTCACCATTGGAGACACAAGGAAGAAGGATGCCACCATGGAACCCAAACTGCAAGTGTTCCCAGTGATCTTCTACGTTATGCTCCACCTGGAACACCAATTCCGACGAAGACAGCGATGGTGAGTACAGCAGCCTAAAACAGAAGGGAGGGAGGGAGGGAGGAAAACGAGAGTGACACACACACACAACACACACCAGTCACACACACACCATACACACGTCCAGATGCACACGAAAAACAATTTGCACAGATACACGTCAGAATAATGCAAGGCAACAGGAATGCATGAAAATGAATGTATTAATATCAACAGCAAATAAATTATCAAATTGTCCATGAAACAGATATGTACACATGGAGACAAAGGGACACTGCCCAGTCCAATGTTCAAAGGGCCCACATGGCCACAGGGCACAGTCTAAGGCCCAACTTGAATCCTGACTCCATCCGGATAGAACTCTGCACGAGCATCAGTTTGCAAGTGGGCAGGCACCTCGGGGGGGCACCTCAGCCGGATTCAGGAACAAGCCCACTGGTTCTGGGGGGGGACTCCATGCTCATTGCTCTGTCCTGGGGAGTGCAAGGCCACAGTCTCCCAGGTGGGTGACTTTACCAATGGTTCTGGAGGGGGCAACATGCCCATTGCTCTGTCCTAGGGAGTGCAAGGCCACAGTCTCTCAGGTGGGTGACTTTCCCATTAGTTCTGGAGGGGGCAACATGCCTATTACTCTGTCCTGGGGAATGCAAGGCCACAGTCTCTCAGGTGGGGGACTTTCCCACTGGTTCTGGAGGGGGCAACATGCCCATTGCTCTGTCCTGGGGAGTGCAAGGCCACCGTCTCTCAGGTGGGTGACTTTCCCACTGGTTCTGGAGGGGGCTCCATGTACAGCAGCCCTTGGCGGGTGGTCTACATGGTATGTGCTGGTGGTGATGGCTGCATGTTGGTGGCAGATGGAGGTGCGTCCTGGGCAGCCTCTGCAGGTGGTAATGACTGCAGTGTGGTGGCAGATGGAGGTGCATCCTGGGCAGCCTCTGGAGGTGGTGATGGCTGCAGTGAGGTGGCAGATGGAGGTGCATCCTGGGCAGCCTCTGGAGGGGGTGATGGCTGCAGTGTGGTGGTAGACAGAGGTGCATCCTGGGAAGCCTCTGGAGGTGGTGATGGCTACAGTGTTGCGGCAGATGGAGGTGCCTCATGAGCAGTCTCTGGAGATAGTGATGGCTGTACTTCCTCAACTGGCGCTGGGGTCCCCTTGACCACTGGTGGTGGTGGAGGTGTCACCCTGACAACCTCCACTGGAGTAGAGGGCTTTGTTCCCTTCATGACATGGGGCGTGGATTTCTTACCCTTCCTGGCAGGGGTTGATGGCTTCTTCACCTTCTTGCCTGGAGGTGCAGGCTCCTTCTCCTTCTTGCCTGGAGGAGCAGGCTCCTTCCCTTTCTTGCCTGGAGGTGCAGGCTCCTTCCCCTTCCTGGATGGAGGTGCAGGCTCCTTTACCTGCTTGGATGGAGAAGCATGCTCCTTCCCCTTCTTGCCTGAAGGTGCAGACTCCTTCCCCTTCTTGGAAGGAGGTGCAGGCTCCTCCCCCTTTTTGCCTGGAGTCGTGGTATCCTTCCCACCATGAGTAGGTGGTGCCACCACTGTCCCCGTAAACTGTTTGGCTGAGGTGCTGAGCTGGGTCTTTGAGACCCTGCTCTGATGGGCAGGAGGGGGGAGGGGAGGGAAGAGGTCAAGTTGGAAAATGAAAAGCTTCTTAGGGACGGTGGGATGGGAGGAGGGAGAAGTGATGCGAGGGGAGGTTGGGGAAGTGGTTGTAGGAGGTGTATGTCTGCTGGATTTGGGTGCAGGTGCATGGGCAGTGTGCTGATGTGAGGTGGATGGCTATTGGGTGTGTGAGTGCTTGCGTTTGTGTCCTTTAGGAGGGGGGTAAAACAGGGTTGGAGAGAACAGAGGGGATGCGTGCATGGATGTTGTCGAGGTGTCTGCTAGTGAGGTGTGTGTGCTACTTGGTGTGATGATGCTGGTGGGGGATGTTGATGTAGTGCATGCAAGTGTGAGTGTGGATGTGACTGGGAGGGAGGTGGAGGAGGAGGAGGAGGGAGAGACAGTGGAGGCAGTGGATGTTGTCGTGTCTGCAACTGTATGGTGTTTGCGCAAGTGCTGTGGGATGAAGTGTGGTGCTTGTGTTTGCTTGTGCCAATCTTTGGTGTTGTCTTGTGTGCATGCTCATCTGTATGTGTGCCTGGGATGGGTTGGGGTTGGGAAGAGTGGGACTGGGAAGTGGTAGTTGGAGGGGGGAAGGTAGAAACAGGGACAATGGCTGCCATCAGAGAGGAGGCTAGAGCCTGAATCGATCTCTTTTGGGCCACAAATTCACCATGAATGCCCTCCAGGAATGCGATTTATTGCTGCATCTGGGATGCCAGCTCCCGGATGGCATTCACAATGGTTGATTGCCCTACAGAGATGAATCTCAGGAGATCAATAGCCTCCTCACTCAGGGCAGCAGTGCTCACTGGGGCAGGGCCTGAGGTGCCTGGGGTGAAGGAGATGCCCACCCTCCTGGGTGAGGAGGCATGGGCAACTCGCTGAGGGGCTACTGGGAGGGCGGTGCTGGTACGTGGGTGGCAGCTGTACCTGCATTTGGGGTGGTCACAGAGATGTCCGCCACCACCAGGGAGCTTCCGTCGGAGGAGGTATCTGAGTCTGTGTTGTCAAATCCTGTCTCCGCCGTGGTGCTCCCCTTGCCCTCCGTCCCACTCCGTCCCACTGGTTCCCTCGGCATCGGTGGACTCTGCCTCCTGGGTCCTGTGGGATGCAGCTCCCTCTGTCGCCATTGCCCCTGCTCCTCTGCCAGATGATGCTAATACACAAAAGGACAGGATGACAGAACAAAAAAGGGGGGGGAGAGAAAAAGGAAACACTGGGTCAATGACTGCACCAACACCACAGTTGACACACACAGCACTGTCACACACAGGGAACAGGCTTAAGCACTATGCATTGCACTGCCAGTGATGTGACTAGATGCTAAGGCAAGATGAGAGCCACTGAGGAATGTACCATCTTTCTTGGCATGTTACCCCCAATTTTTCATGTAGGTCAGCATGTTTTTGCCTATCTCACTGGGATCCTGCTAGCCAAGACCCCAGTGCTCATAGTTTGTGGCCTAAATGTGGATGCCTGTGTAGTGCCTAACTGTGTCACTGAGGCTCTGCTAATCTGAACCTCAGTGCTCATGCTTTCTCTGCCTTTAAATTTGTCACTATCGGCCAGTGACCACTTTTACCAATTTCAATTGGCATACTGGAACACCCTTATAATTCCCTAGTATATGGTACCTAGGTACCCAGGGTATTGGGGTTCCAGGAGATCCATATGGGCTGCAGCATTTATTTTGCCAACCATAGGGAGCTCAGGCAAACCTTTACACAGGACTGACATTGCAGCCTGAGTGAAATAAGGCACACATTATTTCACAGCCATTTTCAATGCACTTAAGTAACTTATAAGACACCTTTATGTCTAACCTTCACTTACTGAAGGTTAGGTGCAAAGTTACTAAGTGTGAGGCAAAAGTGCCCCCACAAAGTTCAGGGCCATTTTCCTGGACTTTGTGAGTGCGGGAACACCATTACACACGTGCACTACATATAGGTCAATACCTATATGTAGCTTCAAAATGGTAACTCCGAATATGGCCATGTAACATGTCTAAGATCATGGAATTATCCCCCATTCCAAATCTGGTATTGGGGAGACAATTCCATGCATCCTGGGGGCTCCACTATGGACCCCCAGTACAGCCAAACCAGCTCTCTGGGGATATCTCTGCAGCTACAGCTAATGCCAACCCACAGACAGGGTTCTGCCCTCTTTGGGCATGGGCAGCCCAGTCCCAGGAAGGCAGAACAAAGCATTTCCTCTGACAGCAGGGTGTTACACCCTCTCTCTTTGGAAATAGGTGTTAAAGCCTGGGGAGGGGTAGCCTCTCCCAGCCCCTGGAAATGCTTCGAAGGGCACAGATGGTGCACTCCTTTCAAAAGCCATTCTACACTGGTTAAGGGAACCCCCAGTCCCTGCTCTGGCACGAAACTGGATAAAGGAAAGGGGAGTGACCACTCCCCTGTCCATCACCACCCCAGGGGTGGTGCCCAGAGCTCCTCCAGTGTGTCTCAGACCACTGCCATCTTCTTTTCAGAGGTGTGAGGGCACTCTGGAGGCCTCTTAGTGGCCAGTGTCAACAGGTGATGTCAGAGACCCCTCCTGATAGGTGCATACCTGACTAGGTAGCCAATCCTCCTCTGAGGTCTATTTAGGGTCTGTCCAGTGGGCTTGTCCTCAGATTACGACTTGCAAGAATTCATCAGGGTTCCTCTGCACTTCTCTCTTTGACTTCTGCCAAGGATCGACCACTGACTGCTCCAGGACACCTGCAAAACTGCAACAAAGTAGCCAGAAGACTACCAGCGACATTGTAGCGCCTAATCCTGCCAGCTTTCTCAACTGTTTCCTAGTGGTGCATGCTCTGGGGGCTGCCTGCCTTCACCCTGCACTGGTAGCCATGAAGAAATCTCCTGTGCTTCGATGGAATCTTTCCCCTGCTCTGGCAGGCACCAAACTTCAGCTTCACCGGTACTCTGGGTCCCCTATCATCCTGACGAGCGTGGCCCCTGAAACAAAGGTAGTGGACGCAAGTGACCCAGACTGTCCAGTAGTCCAACTGTCTGAATTTGGAGGAGGTAAGTCCTTGCCTCCCCTCCCCAGACAGTAATCCTGTGAACTGCGTGATCTGCAGCTACAAGGGCTTCTCTGCACATTTCCAAGAAATCCTGCATGTGCAGCTGAGCCTAGGTCCCCAGCATTCCGTCCTGCGATGCTCAGCTCCCTGAATTGATCTCTGGTGTTGTGGGACCTCTCTTTGCAGTGTTGAAATGACCACTGTGTTCAGACATCTTGAACCCATGTTCAAGGACTTCTGCGGGTGCTTCCTGCCTGTGTGTGGGCTCTTTATGTTGCTGAGGGACCCCTCTGTCTCCTCTCCCAAGTAGCGACATCCTGGTCCTTCCTGGGCCCGGGCAGCACCCTTTGTTTCCAACTGTGACTCTTGCAGCTAGCAAGGCTTGTTTGTGGTATTTTGCCAAGGAAACAACTGTGCAACACCCAGCATGCCGTGGGACATCATCTGCATGAAGAAGAACTTCCTACCTCCTTTCGTTGTTAACAAACCTGCAGCTTCTTCCAACTGGAGGCAGCCATTTTGCACTTTCATCTGGGGTTTAGTAGTCTCCTGACCCCCCTGGACACTTTAACGACTCTTGGACTTGGTCCCCTTTCTTTTCAGATCTTCAGGTCCAGGAATCCGTCTTCAGTGTTTTGCAATCTGTTGTGGTCCTTGCAAAATCCTTTAACACAAGTTTAGTGTGTTTCTGGGGAAATAATAGTACTTTACTCCTACTTTCCAGGGTCTTGGGGTAGGGTCTTCTTTACACCCTTAGTGTTTTCTTACACTCCCAGCGACCCTCTACATACTACACTAGCCTAGGGGTCCATTTGTGGTTCACATTCCACTTTCTTAGTATATAGTTTGTGTTGCCCCTAGGCCCATTGCATCCTATTGTATTCTACAATGTTTGCACTATTTTCTGACTGTTTTACTTACCTGATTTGGTTAGTTGTGTATATTTTGTGTATGTTACTTACCTCCTAAGGGAGTATATCCTCTGAGATATTTTTGGCACATTGTCACTTAAATAAAGTACCTTTATTTTTAGTAACTGTGAGTATGGTCTTTCTTATGATATAGTACCTATATGATAAAAGTGGTATTGTATGAGCTTAGCATGTCTCCCAGTTCAGCCTTGGCTGCTCTGCTATAGCTACCTCTATCAGCCTAAGCTGCTAGAACACTACTTCACTCTACTAATAAGTGATAACTGGACCTGGCATAAGGTGTAAGTACTATTGGCACCCACTACAAGCTAGGCCAGCCTCCTACAGCCACACACCGCCAACTGCACCCCTCCGGGGACCCACGATGCCCTGCCTGAAATAGACTGCTAACAAGCTAGGTTACCTGTATTTGCTATACACACATTACCCTAGAGGTTAACCATGCTGTAATGTCTGGACTAGCCTCAGGGGCACCCACTAACTCACATCCACCTCCCTGATCCCACTCCACCTTCCAAAATTTGTAATTATACCCACTGTACTCACCCCCTTGTGGCTGCTGTGATTCCCTCCCTCAAATGCCCATCCAGCTCAGGGTAGGCCACCGCCAGTATGCGGGCCATCAGGGAGGTCAGCTTCCGATGGGCATCCCTTCCTCGTTGGGAAGCCATCCCCAGCTAGGCCTCCGCGGTCTTCTGTGACCAGGGTCTCAGGTCCTCCCACCCTTTCCGACAGTGGGTGCTCCGCCTGCCATAGATCCCCAGGGTCCACACGTCCTTGGCAATGATACACCATAATCCCTTCTTTTGATGGGTGCTGACCTGCAGAGGTAATACAGACAGGAGGACACCATTAAACAAACAGTCAAGACATACAAATGGCCCACCATATCCGTTTCCATCATCATTGGTACACACATTGCCCAGCGCACATCATGTACTCCACCACAAGACATTCCCCCACCCCCCTTACATGATGCTTGCACAGACATCCCCATGCATCCTTCCCACATGCATCGTACCCAAAGTGTACTCACCTGTTGGTCTGGAGGTCCATACAGCAGTCCATACTGGGGTAGGACCCCCTCCACCAGTCGCTCCAACTCCTCCGAAGTGAAGGAAGGGGCCCTTTCCCCGGTCACACAGGCCATGGTGGGTTCCAGACACAGGTCACAGCAGCACACGCAATGTAGGTGTTCTCCTGTTGAAGGTCGGGAAACAAGTGGGAATCAGATAGAAAATGGCAGTCACGTCAGCGGCGGTGTACACCGTCACCGCCAGAGCAGATCCCCATTGGCCACTGTACTCCATAGAGCCCCATATTATCCAATGAGGAATCGCACAGCACTGCAAGACCGCCTTCCGCCACGACGCCCAACGTTGGCAGAATTACCTCACTTCTACCTGTCACTACATACAGGACAGGCGGTCGCCATTTCAGGGGGGCAAAACAGGCATATCGACATTAACTGCGTCACAGATTAGATTGGCACATACCTCGCAGTTAGACATGGTAGCCTTATGGTAGTCACCCCTAACTTTTTGCCTGCCTCCCTCCACTTTTTGGACACTGTTTTTGCTGGTTTCTAGACTCTGCACACTTTACCACTGCTAACCAGTGCTAAAGTGCATATGCTCTCTCCCTTTAAACATGGTAACATTGGATCATACCCAATTGGACTATTTAATTTACTTATAAATCTCTAGTACTGTGCACTGTATGTGCCCAGGGCCTGTAGAATAAATGCTACTAGTTGGCCTGCAGCACTGGTTGTGCCACCCACTTACGTAGCCCCTTAACCTTGTCTCAGGCCTGCCATTGCAAGGGCTGTGTGTGCAGTTTCACTGCCACTTCGACTTGGCATTTAAAAGTACTTGCCAAGCCTCAAACACCCCCTCTTTTTCTACATATAAGTCACCCCTAAGGTGTGCCCTATGTAACCCCTAGGGCAGGGTGCTGTGTGGGTAAAAGGCAGGATATGTACCTGTGTAGTTTGCATGTCCTGGTACTGTAAAACTCATAAATTTGTTTTTACACTACTGTGAGGCCTGCTCCCTTCATAGGCTAACATTGGGGCTGCCCTCAAACATTGTTGGAGTTGTAGTTGTTGATCTGAATGGAGTAGGAAGGTCATATTTAGTATGGCCAGAATGGTAATCCAAAATCCTGCTGACTGGTGAAGTTGGATTTAATAATACTATTTTGGAAATGCCACTTTTAGAAAGTGAGCATTTCTCTGCACTTAAATCTTTCTGTGCCTTACAATCCACATCTGGCTGGGTTTAGATGACAGCTCCTTGTGCATTCACTCAGACACACCCCAAACACAGGATACTCAGCCTCACTTGCATACATCTGCATTTTGAAAGGGTCTTCCTGGGCTGGGAGGGTGGAGGGCCTGCTCTCACACATAGGACTGCCACACCCACTACTGGGACCCTGGCAGGCAGGATTGAACTTAAATGGGACCTGGTGCACTTTTAAGCCACTCTTTAAAGTCTCCCCCACTTCAAAGGCACATTTGGGTATAAAATCAGGGCCTCTGCCCTACCACCTCATTCACTTCCTGGAGAAGAAACTTGTAACCAGAACCTGCATCCTGCCAAGAAGAACTGCCTGGCTGCCCAAAGGACTCACCTGACTGCTTTCTGTGAAGGACTGCTGCCTTGCTGTTGCCCTGCTGCCTTGCTACTCCCTGGCTGTGGTGAAGAAGTGTTCTTAAGGGCTCGGATAGAGCTTGCCTCATGTTCCCTAATGTCTCAGGACTAAAAAGACTTCTCTCTTGCAACTGGACTCCTTGAGCGGCGAAAATTCGATGCACAGCTTGCCAAAAACGACGCACAGCCTGTCCTGTGGTGAAAAATTCACCGCACGCCGAACCGGGACAACGCCGCTTGACTTCACAAGGAAAAGATCGACGGGGCACCTGTCGTGCGAACGGAACTTCGACGTACGGCCCACCAGATCGACGCACACCCGACCTGGGACGACGCCACCTGACTTCCAGAGGGAAATTTGACGCAGCGCCTGCTGTGAGAGAGACATTTCCCTGCACTGCCCACCAGAACGATGCAGAGCTTGTCACAAGCCCAGGATTCCCCGCACAGACCCCGGGGCGTCTGAAAACCCCACAACCAGAGGAGGATCCACAACCGAGTGCCGGAAATCGATGCCCAGCCATCCCTGTGTGGAAACTAAACGACGCAACGACTGTGTGCGGCCCGAGAAATCAATGCACACCCCTTTGTTTCCCCGCCTCTCCTCCTCTGCGGCCCTCTGCGGAGATTTTTCACGCAAACCAGTTACTTTGTGCTTGAAAGAGACTTTGGGGGTCATTACAACATTAGCGGTAAAAGGCGCTTATTGCCGTGTAGAAGACAGCCAACACACCGCCACGGCCACGGAATTCTGCGACGGTCATTATGACCCACAGCTCGGAATCCGCTAAAATCCAGACACCCACACAAGTCCGCCACACCAAAGGTCAGTGATAAACTGGCGATAACGAAACCTCCACCGTCACACCAACAGGAATACGCCCACACTCTCACGACCCACGAATCTACCCGGCGGTCTTTCAACTGTGGTATTCCATTGGCGGTACACACTGACGCGCTAAAAAAACACACACATTTACAAAACACAACCACATTGGACAATTCCAAATACACACACCTAATACACATACACACACCACTCCCACACACCCAATACAATATAAAACACACACCCACATCACCCACAAACTCTAACAACCACAATTGCGACAGAAGGCCAGAGAGAGACACCACCTGAAAGAACAATAGCATCCAGAGGCACCCTACACCATCACTCACACAACATCCACGCACCTCACACAACACACCTCTAAATATCACCCCACACATCACAACACACACCACCCCACACATCACCTACACCACCCCATGGCCCCACAAAGACACCCCAGGTTCTCTGAGGAGGAGCTCTGGGTCATGGTGGAGGAAATCATCCGGTTAGAGCCACAGCTATTCGGAGCACAGGTGCAGCACACCACCATAGCTAGGAAGATGGAGCTATGGCACAGAATCGTGGATAGGGTCAATGCAGTGGGACAGCACCCAAGAACTAGGGATGACATCAGGAAGAGGTGGAACGACCTACGGGGGAATGTGCGTTCCCTGGTCTCATGACACCACATCGCGGTACAGAGGACTGGCGGCGGACCCCTACCTCCTCCCCCAGAACTAACAACATGGGAGGAGCAGGTCTTGGCTATACTACATCCTGAGGGCCTCACAGGAGTAGCTGGAGGAATGGACTCTGGTAAGTCAAATCTTTCATTACTTCATCCCCCACCCACATGCATGCTATCACATACCCTCACCCTCGCCCTCACCCCATCACTCCAACTCCCCATGTATGTCCCAATATCACAAACAACACATCCCAAGCCCTGCATGTAACACCAAAGCATGGACACCAATCACCAAAGCATGACCACTGCACATACCCATACACCCCTCTAAACCATTATCACACAAGGTCCTACACAGGAATGCAAGCACTTGGGTAAAGGGTCACCCACCCATTGCACACCTTGGCACACACCAATGCAATAATTATGCCTTTACACCCCTGCAGGACCCCTACCCAACGTCACCAGACAGGAGGGTCCAGACATGTTAACTCCACCCACAGAAGAGGCCCACAGTGATGACAGCAGCTCTGTCCAACTGGATCTAGATGACCAACCTGGCCCATCTGGGACCTCGGGACAGTCGGTTCCCCTCACACTGGCACAGGCCACCACAGAGCTTCCCCCTCTGGAAACACCAGCACAGCACCCACCCAGTGGGCCCATACCTCTGTCCCCAGGACACGTCAATCAGCAGTGTGTCCACCACTACAGGGAACCCAGGCTAACCCACCACCCCAACAACACCAGGGACCTGGGGGCAGTGGCAGTGGGCACACGGTTCAGAGGACAGAGGCCCAGGGAAACAGGGAAACGGGGAGGACTGCTGTGTGACAGGGGGAGGACAGACCCAGGGAACCCACTCTCCACAAGGCCCTCTCCAACATCTTGGGAGCCTACCACCATTCCCAGGAGACAATGGCAACGGTACTGGCCAAGTTTCAGGAGACCCAGCGGCTGCAGGAGGAACAGTATCTGGGGTTTATGGGGGAACTCAAATCCTCCCTGGGCACAATTGTAGGGGTTCTGAAGGAACTCGTCAACACCAGGAGGGACACTGTGGCACAACAAGGGGCCCCTGACACTGGCCTGGACGATGAACTGCCCACCACCTCCGCCGGCGCTAGTGGACAGGAGGCACCGCCACAGGACCACCACACCAGCACCCCACCCACTGCAGATGAAGAACCACCCCGCAAGCAGTCCCTGAGATCCAGGACAAAGACAGAGAACATTGCCAAGACTCCCGCCAAGAAATGAGACCACCCTGATTGTCATCCTTCTGTCCCACTTTGTCACCCCGTCCATCCTTAAACTGCCCCAGCTCCACTTCCTATGCCCCTTTGGACAATGCACCTGTGAGACTAATAGACTGGACTCTGCCATGGACATTCCTCCACCATCACTCCTGACCATTTTACAACCCCCACCACTATTTAGCACTTAAATAAACACCCTTAAATCACAAAACTATCTGGAGTCAGTCTGTGCTTTCGAAAATGTGTATTTGCAATAAATGTGGAAAGATGCTATATCCATTGTATTGTCAACATACCTTTGTCACGCAGCTTTAGTCCATGAGGAACCAAAGCAGATGTCACACAGTGGGACCCACATCTGTGAAATCGAAAGGGAAAGTAACAACTCAGGGTCCATACACTGTGCGAATATGACAGACAGATGAGAGGTAGAAGGATCAGACAGTTGTAGCAGACACTGTTGTCTTCTTACCTGTGTTTCACTGGAATTATTGTTGGATCACTGTGTTCCTGTTGCCTATGTCCTCTTCTTCTGCTTTCTCGTCTTCACTGTCCACAGGCTCCACAGCTGCCACAACACCTCCATCTGGACTATCCTCCTGCAGAAAAGGCACCTGTCATCGCAAAGCCAAGTTGTGAAGCATACAGCAGGCCATGATGATCTGGCACACCTTCTTTGGTGAGTAGAATAAGGAACCACCTGTCATATGAAGGCACCTGAACCTGGACTTCAGAAGGCCGAAGGACCTCTATATAATCCTCCTAGTTCGACCATGTGCCTCATTGTAGCGTTCCTCTGCCCTTGTCCTGGGATTCCTCACTGGGGTCAGTAGCCATGACAGGTTGGGGTAACCAGAGTCACCTGCAAATATCGAGGGACAACTTTTAAACACACACTAACTCTTAGGGACATCCCCAGACCCCAACACCTAGTCACTCTGTATTGGGTCCATGTCCTCACCCAATAGCCACACACGGTGCCTCTGGAGTTGCCCCATCACATAAGGGATGCTGCTATTCCCCAGAATGTAAGCGTCATGCACTGAGCCAGGAAATTTGTCATTCACATGGGAGATGTACCGGTCTGCCAAACACACCATCTGCACATTCATCGAATGGTAACTCTTCCGGTTTCTGTACACCTGCTCACTCCTGCGTGGGGGGACCAAGGCCACATGTGTCCCATCAATGGCACCTATGATGTTGGGGATATGTCCCAGGGCTTAGAAGTCACCTTTCCCTGTAGGCAAATCCTCCACCTGAGGGAAAACGATGTAGCTCTGCATGTGTTTCAGCAGGGCAAACAATACTCTGGCCAACACGTTGGAAAACATAGGCTGGTACATCCCTGATGCTATGGCCACTGTTGTTTGAAAAGACCTACTTGCCAGGAAATGGAGTACTGACAGCACCTACACTAGAGGAGGGATTCCTGTGGGATGGAGGGATTCCTGTGGGATGGCTGATAGCTGACATCAGGTCTGGCTCCAACTGGGCACACATTTCCTGGATTGTGGCACGATCAAGTCTGTAGGTGATGATCACATGTCGTTCCTCCATTGTCGACAGGTCCACCAGCGGTCTGTACACCGGAGGATGCCGCCATCTCCTCACCTGCCCCAGCGGACGTGCTCTATGGAGGAGAACAGCGAGCAGAGAGTCAACCAACACTGAGGTTCGTAAACACAAGTTTATATGAAACAAAATCGACATATGGCTGTCTTAGTGTATAATCAAGGCCTATATATGTCTGACGCATTTAAAATTAATGACATGTGGCCCCCTGAAATGGCGGCTGCCTGACCTGTTAGGTGGGACAAGGGGATATGAGGTAATTGCGCTGGCGTTGTACACCGTCGCGGTAGGCGGTCGAAGACCGCAGCGCAAACCTGCATTGGATACCATTGGAACCTATGGGTCCGAGGAGCCAATGGCGATGTACGCCGATGGTGACGGTACGCACCGCCGCAGATGTGACCACCATTTTCTCTCTTTTCAATCACTTGATACCTGATCTCCGACAGGAGAGGTCCTTCACTGCAAGTGCTGCTGTGACCTCAGTCTGGAAGAGACAATGGCTCATGTGTCTGGGGAAAGGGCCCCTGCCTTCAGCACGGAGGAGTTGGAGAAACTAGTGGATGGGGTCCTCCCCCAGTACACAGTACTCTACGGTCCTCCAGACAAACAGGTGAGTGCACTCTGAGCATGCTGTATGGGCAATGGCTGTTTGGAGTGGTGTGGATGAAAAATCGGGGGGGGGGGGAATGAGGCATGGTTGAAACTACGGTGAGTGCATGTGCCACATGGCAAGAGTAGGGATGCGGGCCAATGACTGTGATGGTGCGGGTGCTTATATCTTCTCCTTTTCCCCTATACTATTCGTGTAGGTCAACGCCCACCAGAAGAAGGATATTTGGCGTGCCATCGGCAAGGAAGTCCGGACCCTTGGGGTCTATCACAGACAGAGCACCCACTGCCGGAAAAGATGGGAGGACATTCGCCGCTGGAGCAAGAGATGGCGGAGGCCCAGCTGGGGATGGCCTCCCAACGTGGGAGGGGTGCCCGTCGCACCATGACCCCCCTGATGTTCAGGATCCTGGCGGTGGCGTACCAGGAGTTGGATGGGCGCTAGAGGACATCACAGCAGCCACAAGGGGGTGAGTACACTCTCATTCAGCTGATTCAGCGTGCAGTGGAGGTGTCTGGGTGGGGGAGGTGGGCTGTGGGTTCCCCTAGGCCAGGGCAAGTTTAGTAGGCAGGGTCCCTTCTTAAGGCAGGTCCTGTGGCACCCCACCCCACCTGTGTACAGAGCCAACTACACCTAGTCAGGCTCCTGTGACATCCATGTGTGCAGCAATCAGGCATAGCCTTGTAAACCATGTCCCTGGGATTGATTAGGGAACTCCAAGTGCACGGCGTAGTGCAGGGGGCTTCTGTGTCTGTAGTGTCCGCCAACGTTAGCGGTATTGCATGCACTCAACATGTCTTTTTTCTGTTTCCCCCCTTTTTGTGGTCTCCCTGTGCTTGTGTGCATTAAAATCATCAGGCGGAGGAGCAGTGGCACCAGAGCAGGAGGGAGCTGCATCCCACATGGCCCTGGAGGGCGAAACAACAGAGTTAGAAGCCACCAGTGGGACGGAGGGCGAGGGGAGCTCCATGGTGGGGACAGGAGCTGAGACCAGCAATACGGACTCCTCCTCTAATGGGAGCTCCCTTGCGGTGGCAGGCCCCTCTGTGCCACCCGCATCTACAGGTACAGCCGCCACCCCCCCTACAAGCACCGCCCTCCCAGCAGCCCTTCAGCGTTCTCCTTCGCCCCAGGCACCTCAGCCCCTGCCATTGTCACCCCTGCTGCCCTCGGTGAGGAGGCCATTGACCGCCTCAGGTACCTCACTGTTGGGCAGTCTACCAATTTGAATGCCATCCAGGGTGTAGAGAGGCAGTTGCAACAAACCAATGCATACCTGGAGGGCATTAATTCTGGTCAGGCAGCCCATCAGCGAGCTTTTCAGACTCTGGCCTCTGGACTGATGGCAGCCATTGTCACTGTCTCTAGCCTCCCCCCTCCAACTTCCTCCACCCAGACCCAAACCCCTGTACCTCAGCCTATCCCAAGCACACCCTCAGACCAGCATGCACCCACAGGCACTCACGCAAGCATCACACACATGCAGACACACCAACAGCCACTGCCTCCACTGTGTCCCCTCCTCCTCGTCTCCCTCCTCCCTCCCAGTCTCGTCTCCACTCACACTTGCATGCACTACATCATCAGCCACTACCTCCATCACCAGCACACCCACCACCACACCCCGCTCACGTGCAGTCACCACCCCCACTACCATTCACACATCCCTGTGTCCTCTCCCAGCCCACCTCCCAAGGTACACAAACGCAGCCACACACCCACCCAACAGCCATCCACCTCACGACAGCCTCCAGCCCATGCACCTTCACCCAAAGTCACCAAATGTACACCTCCTACAACCACTACCTCTTCCTCCAATCCCACACCCCCTCCATCTACCCGTCCCAGAGTGTCCCAAAACTTTTCCTGTCCAACCTTGACCTCTTCCCCTCACCTCCCCCACCCGTTCAGTCTCCTAGGGCCCGCCTCTCCAGGTCCCAACCCAACGCCTCAGCCACAACATCAGCTGGAGCAGTGGTGCCCATAGTGACCGGCTTCTGGAGTGCCCCAGGCAGCAGGGCAGCCAGTGTGCCAAGGAGCCAGAGCACGGACAGTCCCCCACCTCAAAAACACCAAAAGTGGGCCAGTGCCCGGCGGGAGAGAGGAAAAAAATCTTCAAACAAAGCTGCTCCCAGGGGTACAGGTGGGAGTGTGGATTCAGGTGCGCCACCATCCAAGGTGGGGAAGGGGCACACTAAAACTGGCAAGTCTGGGAAAACCTGCACGGTGGACAAGACCGCCACAAGCACCGCTGCCAAGGACACCGCCGCCACCAGCACCACTGAACAGGACACCGCCGCCACCAGCACCGCTGCCAAGGACACCGCCGCCACCAGCACCGGTGCGAAGGACACCGCTGCAACCAGCACCGCTGAACAGGACACCGCCGCCACTAGCACCGCTGCCAAGGACACCGCCGCCACCAGCACCGCTGCCAAGGACATCGCCACCACCAGCACCGCTGCCAAGGACACTGCCGCCACCAGCACTGCTGCCAAGGACACTGCCGCCACCAGCACTGCTGCCAAGGACACTGCCGCCACCAGCACCGCTGCCAAGGACACTGCCGCCACCAGCACCGCTGCCAAGGACACTGTCGCCACCAGCACCGCTGAACAGGACACTGCTGCCACCAGCACCGCTGAACAGAACACCGCCGCCACTAGCACCTCATGCCACTGAGTGCCAAAGATTCCGACGCTACTGAGGCCGCCACGAGCAGGATGAAGCACTCTGGGCACAAAGCCCCCTCCAGAACCAGTGGAGAGATACATCCACTACGTCTGTCCTTGGCAGGATGAAGCACTCTGGGCACAAAGCCTGCTCCAGAACCAGTGGAGACTGTTATCCACTTGAGAGACTGTGGCATTGCACTCCCCAGGATAAAGCAGTGGGCAACCCACCCACTGTAGAGACTTGAGAGACTGTGGCTTTGCACTCCCCAGGATGCAGCAGTGGGCAAACAACCCACTGTAGAGACTTGAGAGACTGTGGCTTTGCACTCCCCAGGATAAAGCAGTGGGCAACCCACCCACTGTAGAGACTTGAGAGACTGTGGCTTTGCACTCCCCATGATACATCAATGGGCATGGAGCCCCCTCGTGGATCTGGTGTTGTGCACTCATTCGGCTGAGGTACACCCCCCCTTCCCCCTGAGGTGCCTGTTTTATTTCTAAATGATGCCCCAGCAGTGTTCTCTCCGTCTTGTTCGGGTATCTTGTGTGGGCCTCACCCATGCCTTTTGGGCCTAGTGGTCCACGGACTATGATGGTGGAATCCCTTGGACTTGTATTCTTGGTGTTTATATTTGTTTATAGTGTGAATATCTTTATATATGTATATATTTTTGATTCATGTCTTTGAATATATTACAATCATTCAACTCATTTCCTTTTGTCCTTGCATTCTTCCAGGAGGGTTGGGGGTGTAACTAATGTATCATGATGTATTAGTGAGTGTGTTGTAGTGGGTGAGGGTGGGGGTGTTGCGTGTTGCGTGTGAGTGTCACTCTCTTTTCCCTCCCCCCTCCCCTGTGTCGTAGGTGCAGTACTCACCGTGGTCTTCGCCGCCGGCGTTCGTGCTCCTGATAGAGGAGCAGGAAGACAAAGGAAGGGAGAATCTGAAGTTCCGGTTCCATGGCGTCCTGGTTCCTCGTGGGGTGTGTAGAGGTGAGAGTTTTCCCTTCCAAATCCTGTTTCCGCCGTGTTTTTGTTTGCGATAAATCTGCCCTGGAAAAGGTTGCGGATTAGACTGTTGTAATTCTGCAGGCGGTACATTGTCCTCCGCCTGTCTGTTAGCGGTTACCGCCGTGGTGTTTGTTAGGTACCGCCTTGGCGGTCGGAGTGTTAAAGTGGCTGTCTATGTTGGCGGTTTCCGCCACGGTCGTTATTCCAACTTTTTTTCTGCCGGCCTGTTGGTGGTTTTACCGCTGCTTTAACACCGACCGCCAGGGTTGTAATGACCACCTTTGTTTGCTTTTAAAAGACTTAAAACACTTTATATCACTTTTCAGTAATATACTTGCATTTTCTTATTGCAGCTTTGATTGTTTTGACCTGCAAATATCCAGATAAATATTATATATTTTTCTAAAAACTGTGTGATGTATTTTTGTGGTGCTATATTGTGTTACTGTATGATTTATTGCACAAATACTTTACACATTGCCTTCTAAGGTAAGCCTGACTGCTCAGTGGCAAGCTACCAGAGGGAGGGCACAGGATAATTTGGATTGTGTGTGACTTACCCTGACTAGAGTGAGGGTCCTTGCTTGGACAGGGGGTAACCTGACTGCCAACCAAAGACCCCATTTCTAACACTCGCTATTAACACTGTACCATTATATTAGTGCACCAAGTAGACTGCAGTTGTGGTTCCATTGTTCAAATTGTGACAGGCTACTCACTCTTGTGTCCCTTAGATACCTACCACTGCAGATGAAAAGGAGGTAGAGGCATACCCCAGTGTACAGACCTCTGGTGGACTTAGCTACACTAGAGGGCATGCACATTATCCTCACCTATAGACTGGAAAGGGCCACAATCACAGAGCTGTGTGCCCAATAGGAGCCAGACCTGATCTCATCTATCTGTCATCCAACTGGGATCCCCCTCTTGTGCAAGTGCTACCAGTGCTCCATTTCTTGGCAACTGGTTCCTTCCAACTGACAGTGGACTTGGCAGCAGGAATGTCACAGCCAATGTTCTCAATCATGCTGGCAAACGTGTTGTCTGACCTGGTAATACACATGTGCAGCAACATTTCTTTTCCCCACTGTGAAGGCTGGATTCTATGCTATGGGATATATCCCCAATATTATTGGGGTGATTAACGAGACACAATTTGCATTTGTTCCCCCGCCAGAATGAACAGGTGTTCAGGAATTGTAAGAGTTTCCACTCACTGGATGTGCAGATGGTGTGCCCGGAGGACCAGTACATGTCCCATGTCAATGCTAAGTATCCTGGGTCGGTGAGTGATGCCTTTGTTCTAAGGAATAGCAGCATCCCAAATGTGATGGCCCAACTACAGAGGCACAGGGTATGGCTAATAGGTGAGCTTTGGTCCCCACCCACTGTATGTTAGTGTATGCCTTCTGGTGTTAACCCCATAGGATTGTGTGAGGCTAAATGTGCTCCCTCAATTCTTGCAGGTGACTCTGGCTACCCAAACCTACTGTGGCTGCTAGCCCCACTGAGGAATGCCAGGACAGGGTCAGAGGAACATTTTAATGAGTCACAAGGGCTAACCAGACGGGTCATTGAGAGGACCTTCGGCCTCCTGCAGGCCAGGTTCAGGTGCCTCCATCTGACAGGTGGATTCCTGTGCTACTCACCCGAGAAGGTCTGCCAGCTAGTAGTGGCATGCTGCACAACCTGGTCCTCAGACGCCATGTATCTTTTCTGCAGGAGGAGGAGCCTTGAGATGCCCCTGTGGCAGAAGTAGACCCTGATGACAGTGAGGATGAAGAGGCAGGGGATGAGGATGTGGGCAACAGAAACACAGTTATCCATCAGTGCTTCCAATGACACACAGGTGAGACAGTGCAACTGCACATTTTTATGACTATTGGTGTATTCTGTGTGGCTGTAGCATGATGACATAAACTTCCTTTTTATCTCAACTTACTGTCACCTATGGTTTGTCAATTTACAGATGTTGGTGATATTACAACTGTGTACTGATGTGCTGACTACTGCCAGCTACAGGTCATTATTTCTACGCTCTTAAGGTGTACAGTTCATTTGCACTAGATGTGACTGTTTCCATAAATATAAATTTTCAATCCATAAAATACTAGTACTCAAGTTGTCTTCAAGGGTGTTTATTGTAGTGCTAATAAATTGAGGGGAAAGTGCAATGGAATGGGGTGATGGTGGAGGAATTGTTCCAGTCTGTTTGCAGCACAGGTCCACTGTTCAAGGGGCCATAGGAAGGGGAGCAAAGGCAGTTCAAAGTGGACAAGGTGACAGTGTGGGGCACAAGGGGGACAATCAGGAGAGTCTCATTTCCTGGCGTTGGTCTTGGCAAGTGTCTCTGGCTTCTGTCTGGGTCGCAGGGAACATTTGCAGGGTGGTTCACCTTCTGCAGGGGGAGGGGGTGGACTTTGGGTCCTGTGGCGGGGCCTCCCGCCCACTAGCTGCAGAAGAAGTGGAGGGCTGGTCAATGGACTGGCTAATGGTAGGGCCCTGCTGGTGTGTTTTCGCCTCCCTCATGATGTTGGACATGTCTGCCACCACCCTGCTATACAGATCAGGATGGTGTTAATGGCCTGCAAGTCCTCACTGATCCCCTGATACTGTCCCTCCTGCAGCAACCTGTTCTCCTGCATATTTTCAAGGATCTAACCCATCGTGTCCTGGGAATGTTGGTAGGCTCCCATGATCTTGGAGAGTGGCACCTGGAGAGTCATTTCCCTGGTCCTATCTTTCCCCTGGCGCACAGCGGTCCTCTCAATATCCCGTTGACCTGTGCCTCTGTCCCCTGAATGGTGTGCCCACTGACCCCAGGTCCCTGATTGTCTTGGGGGCAAGGTGTGGCCCGGGGTCCCTGTACAGGTGGGCACACTGCTGATTGATGTGTCCTGGGGACAGAGGTGTGGGTACGCTGGGTGGGTGCTGCAGTGTTGGATACTGAAGGGGGAGGCTCTGTGGTGGAATGTGAGTGGGCTTGGGTGCCCGGCTGTCCAGTGGTCCCTGATGGGCCAGGCAGGTCATCCAGATCCAGAAGTCCAGAGTTACTGTCATCACTGGGGGCATCTTCTGTTGGGGGACTCAATAGTCGTGGCACCTCCTCTCCGCTGACATTGGCTGGGGCCCCTGTGGGGATGTAAATGATGTATTATGTTTCATGTGTGTGACATATTGTACATCCCTGGCTTCCCCTCTATCATTGGTGTTGCCCTGCCACCTTTTGCTTGTGTATGGTAATGAACTGTGGGATTGTTAGTTTTCCTATGCTCTGCATGGTTTTGTGATGGGTGTCAATGCAAGGCTGAGAGGGCTGTCCATGCATTGGTGTAGCATGCAGGGCTTGGCATTGGGGTTAGCCATCTGCGTTGGTGCAGTATGTTGGATGGAGTGGAGCAATGGGAGTGAGGGTAAGGGTGTCAGATGGCATGCAGGTATGGAAAGTGATAAGTGGTAATTGTTGACTTACCAGTATCCAGTCTTCTGGTTACTCCAGCGAGTCCCTCAGGATGCAGTATTGCCAAGACTTGCTCCTCCCATGCTGTGAGCTGTGGGGGAGGAGGTGGAGGTTCACCGCCAGTCCTCTTTATGGCGAGATGGTGCCTTGCTGCTATGGAACGTACCTTACCCCGTAGGTCATTCCACCTCTTCCTGATGTCGTCCCTTGTTCTTGGATGCTGTCCCACGGCGTTCACCCTGTCCACGATTCTCTGCCATAGCTCCATCTTCCTGTCAATGGAAATTTGCTGTACCTGTGCTCCAAACAGCTGTGGCTCTACCCTGACAAATTCCTCCACCACGACCCTTAGCTCCTCCTCAGTGAAACGGGGGTGCCTTTGTGGGGACATGGGTGTTGTGTGGTGTGTGTTGGTAAGAGTGTGTTGAGTAATGTGGTGGTGTGTGTGATGTTGGGTGCGTGAGGGATGTATGGGTGTAAGTGATGTGTGTGTCTAGTTGTCTCTGTGCTGTTCATGTAAATCTACTGGCAGTAAATATTGATTGTAAAGGGTTGTTTGTACTGTGGGTGGGTGTTTTATAGTGCTGTGGGTGGATGTGTGTGGTGTTTGTATGAATGTCAGGTGTGTATTTTTCGTATTGGCCAATGTAGTGTTTTTTTTGTATGTGGGTGTCCATTCTGAGCGCGGCAGTGTGTACCGCCAATTGTTTACCGCCGTTGAATGTCAGCAGTGGTGATTCATGGGTCATAATGTGATGGGCATTGTTTTGTTGGCGTAACGGTATGGGTGTTGGGACCGCCACTTTTCCCCTGACCTTTGAGCTGGCGGATTTGTATGTGTGGCTGTATTCTGTCAGATTGGTGTGTGTGTGTCATAATATGTCAAATGGATATTCGCCACCATGGCATTATGTTGGCGGCCGTCACTGTGGCGGTAAGTAGCATTTACCGCCAATGTCATAATGAGGGAAATAATGTCGACCATGACAAGCACAGCAGGCTAAAGTAGGGGCAATAAATGTACACTTTGGAGTTGATGTGGTAAACCAATCATCAAATTATTTAACAATAGTCATGATCTTAAAGAGCTTCTTCGAAGCCATCGAATGGAAAGGACCTTGGGAAAGAGGCCACATCATCAGATGTTAGATCAATCACAGGATTGGCAGATGGATCCACACAGCAGTAGTACGTAGTAGTCTCTTGGCCGATGGGATGACTCTGAAGACAGTCTGAAGATGGGCACAAATTCAGACCCGACAGCCTTAAAGAAATGGACAATCCCAGTAGTGCTCAAGGCATTGAATATTCTGGATACCAATGTGCTTGGGGAAGGAGGTATTTAATAGAGATTGTATCTCAGTTGATGATCTCGCTGTCTGGAGAGCATACGTCTCTGTAGCTGATGTAAACACAACTGGTTTTTGAAACAGTAGCGCCTTTAGTCTGCTCAGCTTGTCATAATTTACATTAACAGTATCAATGTGAGGCAACACTTCTTATACTTTTATCTCCCGTGTGGGGGGGAATAAAACTTGTCCACAATACGTAACAACCTTAGAGACTGAAATTGCGTAGGCAATTAAATCCTGGTCGCATACCGAAACAGCTTTGGTCACTCGGCACCAAATAACTTCCATTCGAAAGTACATGAAATGCTGGTCAAATCAAAGGGATGGGAGTACCCTTCAGAAAACAGGCCAAGTTTGCGACCCCTGCATTGCAAAGGCCTTGAAGGGACACCTGCTTGCAGATCATGGAATGACTAAAGTAGCCTCACATTCTCTTCCGCTAAGAAAGATCTCTGTTTCGCTGTTCAGACATTTATAATCAAAGGGAAACTCCCACCCTTCTTTAATATAGCCATCGCCTAGTCGTCCGTACATGCCCACGGCAAGATGTTTCCGGCATTTCGAAAAACAAAAAGTGGAAATGGGCAGATTAATGATGCCATGTAGGAGCCATACTGTGAAAAGCAACTTTTCTAACTTCTCTATATGAAGTATGGTAAAACTTGCTTCCATTTTAGCCATTGTTTGCTGTTCCCTGGATAAATTAAAAGCAGTGAATAATTCACTATTGTTAATGTATTTCCATGGAATTCGGCCATTTTTCAATGTTTGGAACATCCAACCTAACTGCATGATGGAACACAGCTGACTTTGTCCATGACATAAAAGAAACATTTCTGCCTGAATTATATCAATCGCAGATGACACTATGGCCTATATTTACACTTTTTTAGTGCTGCGGCGCACACTTACAAAATCGAATTGTATTTTGTAAGTTTGCACTGCTTTTGCATCACAAAATGACACAAATGTGGTGCTAAAAAGGTATCAATATGGGCCTATGTTTGTCAGTGATTAAATGCTGTTGGACAGAGTGTTCATGCCGTTATCGACAACAGCTAAAGCTTTTTCTAAGTTTTCCTTATCTGTTTCCCTTAAATGTGCAGCAGCTTCTATCTTAGAAAGTTTCCAGATCTCATTATACATAACATAGATGAATCTTTTAGAGCGCTATTTCCTAGGATCCACTAAAAAGTCCTGCATGTCTCTATCCTCAGAAAGAGTGTTAAGATATTCTTTAACTGCGGCTAAAGTGTTAGACTGTACCCATTGTTGGCACAGTTTACCCACACTGTATGTTGTAATTATATTTATCTGTGTGTTGACCCAAGAGGAAGCGAGGGTCTGGCCGACTAATCTTGAAACCCCCTGAGTAATAAAAAAAAAACATGCCTGACATCCATTGGTGTCCATTGGCCAAATCAACCACCCGCTGGGACTGGAAAGTGAAGAATTATAGGTACCAGCCTGAACCTTTGCATCTAGTTCTTCCTCTGTGACATTCAGGAAGAATTGCCAATCGTTAAACTTCTCCAGTGTGGGGATACTGGGCGTGTTCATTTCTTTTATTTTTGCTAACCCCCGACAGGATGTCTGTTGAATGGTGTCATTTAAAAAGATCATTTGCACAAGAATCAGGCATGTTCTAAATAAAGCCTCTCTACCCTGTATTTGTCAATCTTGTATTCCCAATACACTCAACAGTGTTCTTCCAGGATTCATAACCTTCACCTGCAAGATGGGAAACAAAAGAATCTGAACAGATCAGCTTTGTATCGATTAGTAAAATGTTCCTAATTTTGGGAGGACTTAATTTGAAATAACATGACTCAGGTTTTTTTGTGTCATCCCCAGAAAAATAAGTAAACTTATCTGAATAACACTTTGGGCTCCCCACAGGTGGTGTCGAACTGTGTTCCCACTGTGTGCAATTAAGTACTGGTCTGTGTCTAGTGGCAGGGTGCAGGTAGTAATGTCCCCAGTTATTATGCAGAACATTTTCCCATACATCATTGTATGTCCATATATATCATCACTTTGAAACACTGAATAGTCCTTAATTTCAGTTAACATAGAATCAACTGTCTGGACATCCCAATCATCAGATAAAACACCAGGTGTAATTAAATCTGTCATAGAAATTTTAATTACATATGAAATTTGTATGACCTCAGTAGGCCCGTATACATCGAATGGACCGTTGTCCCACACAATACCATCAGGAATTGGTACAGCTGAAATGTTCACAAGGGACAAGTCTCTTCGGACCTTATGTGAGGAAAGATATGGAGTTAAGAATTCATACACAAGCTCAACTGAGGACCGTTCAGGAATGTAATTACCATTTATGAGCAAAAATAAGACAGTCATGAAACCAATCCATAGAAACAATGCAAAAACCGTCAAGCAGAACCATAGATAGTTACATGGGTGTACTGAATAATTATTCTGAAGCCAAAGATACACCTTATGTTTATTTGAAACATTTTAGTCACTGGAGTGGATGAGTCTGAAGAAAAGTCATCAATTTTCAATTAAATAACCAGAGGCAGTCTCTGCAACAGCCGGAGCATGTGCATTACTGGTGGATGGATCCTCTTCACGTGGAGGCTCATAGTGGATGGTGTCTTCAGTCTGTGTAGCTTTGGTATAGAAAACAGCCAAATCTTGGAAAGATGCTGTTGTTGAAGTGGTAATTGGATCAGCAAGAGCTCATTTTCCGCCCTCCCCACAATCGAGGAGGTATTTTACGCATTGTCGGACATTGTTGTGTAGTCTGAAGTAGTGTTGTTATCTCTACTTTGAAGAGGTATATCCTGTTGGGTAGTGAGAGTGAACCGAGAACTACCCAAGGGACCTCTGGGTCTACTGCACAGGATCGGCCACATAGTAAACTTTGACGTCATCAATGGAAACAAATCTGTTTCCTTTGGAGCCAGGCAGTGGTTGTAAAATGACTGTTCTATTACCTTGTACTCCCTGTACTGGGACCAGTGCTCTATAGAATGGACTGAATTCCTTCTTCACAGCAATCTTCTCATGAACCAGATCCCTGACTTTAGGAATCCAGCCAGTGGAAGTTTTGGTAAATCCCTTATTCCTAAGGTGGCAGCAATGGTGGATGATTTATCATCACAAAATTGCTGAAGCAGGGGGTATCCCAAAGAGAACCTCATAAGGAGTGCATCCCCCCCCAAGGACCATCTTGTCAGATTGTTCAGTTCTCTCTGGATCCCATATAGGTGATGAAGCCAACTGCGGCCAGAACCTAATACTCTAGCTGTTAAAGACTGCTTTAGATCACTGTTCCGCCTCTCCACGACCGAATTTCCCTCGGGATGGTATGGTGAGGAGTAATGGAGTTCAACACCCATCGTCCCATGGTGTCCCTGAATGCCTTAGAGGCAATTGCAGGGCCCTGGTCCGAATGGAATGCTACAACTGCATAGGTACCGATAAAGATCAGCAAATCTTTTATAACACTTCAAGCGTCCTCCGACCGCTGAGGCCATGTTCACAGGAATCTAGAACCAGAATCTACAGTGACTAAGATGTATTTGTATGCACCATCAGGTTGGAGTGGACCACAATGGTACAGGTACACACATTGTAGTGGCCTGCTGGACACTAAGAGGGATGTCTGCGGTGGTCATTTGATATTAGAGCCCTTCATTTGCAGGCAAATGTTACAACAAAGGATGTATTTTTTTGTCTGTTTGTATAGACCTGGCCACCAGAAGCGTTTCTGTAAGAGTGGTACTGTGGCCGGAATAGCAGCATGAGCAGAAGCGATACCCTCATGCGCTGCTTTTATTAGATCTAATCTCTGGTCTTCATTGGGGATCGCTCAATCTCCAACCCCAGGAATTGTTGCATAGGCGATATTCTGTGCACTAATGTGGTAAGAATATTTTGTAGGGTATGTTTTTGGAAGAGACTTGCCTCCGGCCGAAGCCTTCATGGCAATCAGAATTTCATTATCCAGTCTCGTCTGAGAACGAGTCACTGGAGCCACATAAGCCGTAGCTACCGTGAATTTGGCTGCTTCATCAGCCAAAGTTTTGCCGATAACGTGTACTCCTACCCGTTGGTGGCCCAGTGTATGTACTACATAGACACACAGTAGTTTATCCTTGAGATCAGCCATTCTCCCCCACAATGTTTTGTGTTTTATGGTGTTCCCCTTGGAATCTCTAAATCAGTTCAGCTTCCAATGATTGAGGTAATCAATATAGGACTGGATGCACTAGTATGAGTCACAGACAATTAGAGTCGGCAAGCCTGGATCTGTGTGTTCTAGTGCTAGAAGAAGGGCTTTAAGTTCAGCCAGCTGAGCTGTGAAGTCCCCCAGGGTCTGCGTGTAGGTATTATGAGCGTGGAAACCTCCATCCTTCATAACTCCACTCATGGCTGCGCAAGCGGCTGAATATGGATGGTTGGCACCTATAGCTGGTTGTGCTGAACCATCAGTGTAAATGACAGCATGGTATCTGTCAAGTGGCAAAATATCTAGAGAAGCGGAGTACTCCTGTTTGTATTGGAGAAATTCTTGAGTCTGAAGTTTTGGATCAAAGATGTAGTCAACATCAGTGGGTTCAGGGAAGTTGTCCACTGAATCCAGTGTGGATGTAATGCTTTAGCATTAGGAATGCTTGCTTTGGTGACGGCCTCTAAGGCTGGCACTGGGGTAACGACAATGATGCATTTCCCTTGGGCAAGTGGCCTCTCCTTAATGACAGCAATTTGAACTGCAGTTAGAATTTATTCTGTGGGTGCAAACGTTGTTCTGCATTGGAGTATAAATGTGATTTATATGCTATGGGCACTGTGTCACCCTCGTTAAAGGTGACATAAGTAAACCCAATGGCACAAGCAATTATTCTGATGACCAAATTTGTTTTGTTGTCACGGGTGTGCAAGTGTTTGGCTTCTAGCATGTCCTGTTGCATTTCCCTAAGGATGCATGTGTGTTCAACTGTCCAATGTCTGCTAGAAAAATCAGGGCATATAAAGTAATAGAGTGGCTTGATAAGGTGTGCATAGTCAGGAATGTATCTTCTGCCAAAATTAAAGAAATCAAGTAAAGACTGTCGTTTTTTTAGGGTGTTAAGTGGGTGGAGTTGAGCACATTTCACTAGAATGGTCGGGGCGAGTTCCTTCCCCTCATTTGATAGCTCATATCCCAGGAACAGTACGCTAAGAAAGGCTATTCTAACATTGAATTTGTAGCCAAGTGCTGCGAATCCTAAGACGATCCGATCGACCCTGGCAAGATGAATGTTGAGGTCGTCATCTGTGAGATAGATGTCATCCACGTAGGACAACGCCTCTGGATCAATATCATGTAATATTGATGTTACCTGGGCTGAGAACATCCCTAGGCTGTTCCTGTAACCTTGGGGTAAATGGCAAAAACGTTTCTGTGAGCCAAACGAGAATGCACTCAGATCCTGACTTTCATGTCCTAAGTTTTGGCAGAAAAACCCATTGGAAATATCCGACGTCGTTTTGTATTTTTCACGCACTATATTGTTAGTTAGTGCTGTGCTATGTGAATTTTGTATAGCGTATGTACGTGTATGACTATTTAAGTGTCTGTAATCTAAGACTATTCTGTAGGAATGGTCTGGTTTCGCAACGGGGAATAACAGGTTATTCATTGCAGAGACATAGGGCTCAATTACTCCCTGGTACTCGAGCTAAGTGAGGATCTCCCCCACTGGAGCTTTTGCTTCATCTTTAACAGGATATTGTGGCTGAGATTGGGGTGTAGACCTGATACGTATTACATGACAAGGAGAGTCCGTGTCCCAACCTACATGATTGTGGTACAACGCAGGTGCCTGCGCTAAAGCCCAATTGACAGTGTAGGCTTGTTTTACAACCTCCAGAACAAGATCAGAGAAAGGAGGCAAAACGACATCTTCCCCATGTGGAGGCTTACGGATGTGCTCAGGTGGCAAGTCCCTTTCAGTGAGTAGGCTATCACAACTAAGTTCATCCCAAAATATCACACCAATGGTGCGCTCCATGTCTCCCGCAATTGGATGTTTAAATCATAAACCCTGTCGGGTGGGAGGACGCGGCTGTCCGCAGTCTCAACTGCAATGAAATCCCTAGTTGCTGTTGCATCCATATGATCTTTTAGACTTTGGTGACATATCGTGACCTCTGCTGCCCTGTCTAACAGTGACACTGCCCACGTCTTGTTCTTCAGCAATGTTCTCAAGTGTACTGGCATTTTTTATTGACAGTGCTGCCACCTTTTTCTTTGTAAACTGTGGCTTTTGTTGGGGGACTTTTCTTCTTTTTTGTCTGAAGACTGGTGTGAGTCTTTCTCTGTTTCACGTATTCAGGACGTCGCTCAAGACAGCCCCCTCTCTCGCTACGTCTATCCGGTGCGTCCTGAAAGGAACAAGAGGGACGTGAATCAGTATTTCTGTCAGGAGCTTTTATACTTTCTCTAGTTCTGAGAGAGTATCTCCTTTTGGAGTTCTCTGGATGTGGAGAATCTGCTCTCTGATTTCGTATATCTTTAAATTGTTTCTGTTTATCCCAGTGCTTCTTAGAATACACCTGTGTGAGTTTAGTACCTTCCTTAGGGGTGCTACTTTGTAATTCGAGTTTCTTCAGCTTGGCTTCCAAACTATCCCGTCCTATACTAATATAGGTGTTGGAAATAATTTTCGGTAGCTCTTTTTCCCGGCCAAATGTGGAATCTCTCGGAGACGCTGGTGTATAGCCAGTGCTGCCGCTTCCCCTTTAATGTTACTGAGTATGATCAAGGAGACTGCGTCAAAGCTACGCATTAATTTCATCCCCAAATCTAGGGTTGGTACAGCCTGTGCTCATTCTCTTTTTGTTTTTTAACACTTCCGGTAAGTTGGCAAGTGTCGGGGTATCATGTGTGGTAGTATAAATTGCAGCGACGACTGCAACCCATGTGGCACAGTCATCCACTGAGGTAACCATCCCAAAGGGCAAGCACATTGTGAGACTTCTATGTTCCTCCTGTGGAAATACAACTTCCAGCTAATTCGTTTTCTGGGCTATCCAGAACAGTATTTGCTCTCATTCTGTGGGTACCTTACCCATGACAGTATGTAAAGTTTGTGGACTAATCCCAGTAGCCAGTTGGTATTCAGCAGGTGATGGTGGTGCTGGGCGCGCTGGTGTAGTGTTCAGAGTTTGCAATACAAGCTGAATTAGTTGTCTGTAATGTGTTTCTAGTTCAAGAAATAAGTCTTGCAGGTCTGCTGCCTGCATTTTTTGTATGTCTGGGTGAAGTATGTATGTGGCAAACATAAGCCACGTTGGTCCATCATTACCTAATCTCACGCATTATATTACATGTGGTAGGGTGCCTTCAAACCAGTTCTGATGCTCCTGATAAGTGAGCGGTATTTCATGATACTGGTATGCTTGGAACTGTATTTGGTAAGTTTGCAATTCTGTATGGGTGGAAATTGAATGTAGTGCTGTCTTTCATGGGAAAGTGTACCCAGGAATAAAATGTTTCTGTTTGGTAAGCTTCACCAGCTTCCACTATGAATGTAACATCCCCGCCCTCTTCTCATAAGTCATGCACTACTAGATGTAAAATTAATGCATGTCTAACATTCTCAGGAATGTCTATGGCGTTAGCCATATTGTATAATGGGTATAATAGATGGAACACCAAATGGGGAGTAAAGTCCTTTTATGAGTTCGAGCTCGAACAACCTACAGCCTAATTATGTGGTCCCTGTTCAGCTGAGCGGGATCTTCCCCAAGACCACGGACGTCTCCATATAATGGTATTTAGGGTACCTGTTGTCTGTGAAACAGTGATAATCAGGGTATGCATAAATTAGTGCCGAAACACCATCGTTGGTGGCGCCATGTTGAAGCTGGACTCTTCCTTAGGCAAGACTGCTTGTTTAAGGATGACAGTACTTTTGTTTGTGGGCGACTATGCCAGTCCTAAAACAAGTTGCAACTGTCGTCCAAACCCTCTCAGCTCACAAGCAGCACCCCACCAAAAACCTAAACAGTAAAAAGTGATTTGTGGCAGCCTTTACACATGGACTCAAAATGTGTCATCACAGGGAGTGTCATGGTTAAACAGAGACTACCCCTTTCTCACATTAACAACATGTCTCAATCAAACACAGACAATGAAGAAAATGCAGTAAAGTTTCAATAGGTTTCCATTTTAGCAAAACTGCAATCTGCGATAAGTTGCATTCAGATCTTCAGGCATGGAGGCTAAGGCTTTACTATTAGATTGAACGAAAGCAGAAGGTACATTCACCATGCTGTCAGTACAGGGTTAGTGACTGGTAAGAATCTATAGCAATCATTTGTCATGGTTGGACTGTTTATTCTATTCCCCATGTTTGTAATGCTAATAACATTTGCATATGCCTAATTATTGCAGGTCATTCTTTCTATGCACAACTGCGATTGTTTCAAAAAATGTACAGAAAACGTATCTCATTTTTCTTTTGTGTTTTCCCTGTGCTTGCATGAGCAAGACAACAAAAGGGTAAGATCTGTTTCCATAATTCCCTTGGGGATCAATGAGTCATCTTCAGATTGCTGTAATTACCTTCCAACCACGTAAGGTTAGGGGCTCTATTGAGGCACCGTGAGCTAGCCAGGAATTAGGACAACTGCTTCTGATGTTGTGGATGGACTTAGGGCCTGATTACAAGTTTGGCAGTTGGAAAACCAGACACAAGACATATGGTGAGGAAACCACTGCGAAGCTGGCTGTCTTCCCTCCGGCTCCATTATGAGTTTTCCCCTGGGCTGACCAGCAGAAACTAAGGTTTCTGCTGGTCAGCCCAGTGGAAACATACAACAGCACTGGAATCAATGCCGTCACACAGGGGTCCGCCACACAGGGGGCCGCTGATCACTCTTGGAATGCGCACTGTCAGCACAGCAGAGAGTGCACAATACGATGGTGAAGGGGAGGTGGACCCCCTGCACTGCCCACAACAATGCCATGGTTGATTGAACCACCATGAAAATGCTGGTAGAGAACATGGTTGTAATCGGCATTGCAGTGATGACTTCAGCAGCACTGTGGCTGATTGCAACCACGGCCGCTGTCATCCCATCGGGATCAGAGGTTCTGGCGGAGACAGCGGTCTTTTGAGGACACCAACCTCCAATCTTGTAATATGGTGATCGGACCGCCACAACCGCGGCGGTCTGACCTCCACCACAAGTCTGCCAGTCTTCGTACCTCGAGACTCTTAATCGGGCATGATGTCCCTACATTCTGAAGTTCTGTCATCCTAATGCTTAATCCTATTCATTTAGTAGCAACAGTATACCACCTAATCCAGAAAATGTAACATGCATTCCAAACTGCTGGCTTCAAACCTAGCTGAAGGGGAGAGCTGCCCAGAACTGCTCTGGAGGTTGGACAAAGGATTGTCCCTCTATCCAAAGTCTGGCACTGAGCATAAAAGTGCCATCCACAGAACTCTCCTCAGAACAGTCCTCTACCTGTGAAGAATCAGAAGGACTGCCCTGCCGTCTGAATCCTCAAGGAAGACTGGACCTGTTTGACTTAAACTTCGGACTCCAGAATTTGCTCCAAGGGTTACTTAGCTGACCTCTTGAGTGAACTAAGGGACACAATAAGCTTCTGGATGCCTCTGTCATAGTGAGTCCTCACCTCCAAGCAGTCCCCCCAGTTCCTGGATCCTTGGCTGGTATTAGAGTCTACTCCTTCTGGCCAAGAGCTTAAAACTTTTTGCCAACTTTTTCTCTGAAGAACTAGTGGACGACTGAGATCACCATTGAGATGAAGCTATCTATGACGAATCGGTGGTCAGATCCAACTTGCTGGTTTTTCCTTCTGAAGGAGATCACTTCTAGAAAAGTGTGTATGGTCAAACATAGAGGGCTTCACCAAGACCAGTGCCAAGTTGCATTTGACCGATGTTGAGGTCTTCCTGGACACGGACTTCGGAGTCTTAGGGCTTTCCTAGCCTTCATGAAAGACTGCATCCGCCCTCCAGCACTTCCCTGTCATTACACTCAGCTTTGTTACCAGATTGCAGCTCCCACCTCCCCCACCAGTGGCTCGTTGATGACCACTTTTTCTCCAGAAAATATTCTTAAAAAGAAGGTAAACTTTCCACCGGGATTAACCTGGTCCATGTATCTGACAGGTGGTCCATTATGGTTGGCCTTAACTTTTGACTTTGACCCACTGTGGTGCGACCAGATACCCGTGGTTGGGAATTATTGTTTTTTTGCACTATTTTTAACTAATAATATTTAAAACTTATATCTCCAGTTCTACCCATTGGGTTTTTGGCATTTTGGTGTAATTTATTTTTGAAAATATTCTCTATCTTTCTGAATTGGTTTGTGATGTTTCTTGTGTGGTATTTTCACTCTAAAACTGAGTACTGCATAAATACTTTACACATTGATTATAAGTTAATTCTGGCTGCTTTGTGTCATAAAAACCAGGGGGCAGAGCACTGTTGTATTTAGTGACTTTTGTGATTCACCCAGTCAAGGATTGTGATTGTTATATAAGGTGAGTTATCAACCACCTGAACCTATAATTACATTCCTTACAATCAACAAGATTATGTCGTGATTAGAACATTTAGGGCCAGATGTAGGAAAGGGTTTGCGACTTGCAAACGGCGAAAAACGCCATTTGCGAGGCGCAAAAGCCTCTCCGCGATGCAGAAATGCATTTTGCAAGTCGGATCCGACTCGCAAAATGCGTTTCTGACTCGCAAATAGGAAGGGGTGTTCCCTTCCTATTTGCGACTCGCATCGCTATGCAATTTCTTTGCGGTCGCAAATGAACTCGCAATTACCATCCACTTGAAGTGGATGGTAACCCATTCGCAAATGGGAAGGGGTCCCCATGGGACCCCTTCCCCTTTGTGAATGATCACAAAAACAATTTTTTCAGAGCAGGCAGTGGTCCTATGGACCACTGCCTGCTCTGAAAAATACTGAAACAAAAGGTTTCGGTTTTTTTCTAAGTGCAGCTTGTTTTCCTTTAAGAAAAACGGGCTGCAGATAGAAAAAAAAAACTGCTTTATTAAAAAGCAGTCACAGACATGGTGGTCTGCTGTCTCCAGCAGGCCACCATCCCCGTGAGTGCCCATACTCGCAATGGGGTCGCAAACTGCAACCCACCTCATTAATATTAATGAGGTGGGTCTTTGCGACCCCATTGCGAGTCGCGGAATGTGTCTGAGACACTTTTCTGCATGGCAAATTGCGACTTGCAATTTGCGAGTCGCACGGACTCGCAAATTGCAAGTCGCAATTTTCAACCTACCTACATCTGGCCCTTAATCCCTACCATGAGAGGACAGCTTGGAGCCTGCTGCTTGAGTTCTGTGGATGGCTCCAAGCCATACTCATACCAACTCATATTAGGAGCGCTGGCGTCCAGCCACACAGCACCCCCGCCACAACCCCTGCAACATGTCTCCATTGGGGGTGGCATCTGAAGCGATTCAGCTGCTACCCCCACAGTCACCCTTGGCGATTTTATATTTTCTACAATGCAGTGTGTAAGGAGAAAGATGGTCAATAAAGAAAATATCATATAAGGCATTTAAAACTGCTGCAGTTAATAAGTATTTCACTGCATATGCATATCTGCATTATTTATGATCAACACCTTATAATTTAAATTGATGACTATTTTTTAGCAAGGGCAATATCGCACGCTCGTACATGAACGAAACACAAAATTAATTAATTTTAGAAGAGTAACTAGTGGGCTTGATGCGTGCTCTTCTGCAATTTAAATTAGCATTAAAATAAAACGTAATTTTCATTGGCAGACACTTAAGTGCAACTAACGCTAGTGCGATTTGAAGATAGTATGAAATTTTATATCATGTTAATTTTTAAATGAATTTCCATGCCTACGTACTAAAACAATGCAATGAAATTATTTGTGATGCATTAAAGGATGCCTAAGAAAGACTCTAAGTAATGAATCACTCTTCTCTCTATGTGGACTTAATTTCCGCACGTAGAATGCAGTTCACATTTTAATAAATGCCCATTTTCAAAGTGGTTGCATATAGTAATTAAAGCAGAATCTTCACTTCTTCGAATTCAGATCCACACCACTCCTACAGCTTCATAAAGTTCTTACTTCGTGTAACCAATAAACATCATGTATGAACATTTCTACGTTTTAGTACAAAACATTTGTACCACTTTTGTTACAGAAAGAGTGATAAATTATCATCAACAACTAATATAAAAGAGAGATTTTCTTTAGCAACAAGTGAAAGATAGACGAGGACACGTGTGTTTTACACGCAGTGGACAACAGACCGTGAGGATAAAATAGAAGAAATAGTGAGTTGTGCTTTGTGCCAAACGAATCTTATAGTACTAGATAGCTTTTGTGAAAAGAATCAGATCAGAGGCCATATCATGAACGGCTTTAGCGGCTTAGTGTGGATCCCATTGCCTGCTTTTATAAGTCCTCAGGGCATGAAGTAAATTCAATTTACCCCATTTTTCTCCGAGTTTGAGCTTTCTTTTCAGACAGCACTGCTCAGAAAACGCGAGCAGGGTTTGCCTCTTTTTCTGAGCTGTCTGTCGAAAATGATGCAGAATGGCCTAATGTACTTTTATTACATTCACTAAAATTGGCCTCACATTGCGTCAGCAAATGCAATCGAATTTTGAAAACTGACGTATGTACGAATAGGTTGGTTTACAATCTACGGGATCACATGGATTCACAGAACAACCGGCCTAATTAAAACTAATTAGGCAAGTAACAATTTACAGTTCCCTGTAATAGGCCACTGTCACTGTCCATCTATTATCTTTTATTTAACCTGGAAGGTGGAAGATTTAAACAATCAGATTCAACCTTCAGAGGAAGGAATAGGAAATAAAACCTCTTTAAATTCTTCGATATGCCCCACAAAGGAAATAACGATGGTAGAGGCTCGTGTTCAGGTGTACAGGCACCCTCACCTCGTCAAGGGAGCGAATACAGAAGGGGTCTAGAATGGATGATATTCATGACTCGTGGACGTGGACATGGGCACCAAAGAAGGAACTGGCCCAGGGAAAGGCTATGAAACTGAAGGCGGCTCCACCCCCAGGAATGAAACATTGTACCAGATTACTTAAGATGATCTAAGGGCCAGATTTGTACTTTTAGACGCAAAACTACGCAAAAGCAGTTTTGCGTCAAAAAGTTTAGCGCTGTCTAGCGCCATTTATTAATGCCACCCGTGCGTCATATTTATACTATGATGCTGGATGGCCATAGAATATGTTAGAGTCATTTTTCCTGACACTAACCATTATGCCTTGTCGTAAGGAAAAATTACGTTAACGCAGGAAAAAGGACTCTAATCCGGTTTACAACATGTAAACACATCACAAAACTGAAATGCGCCATTTTTGCCCGCAATAGTGTCAAAAAGCGACCCTAACGGAGCAAGCAGTGCAAAGGAGAGGCAAGATGGATCCAAAAAGCCAGGAGAGACCCCAGACAACCAGGAACCAGCCAGAAGGACATTGAGGAGACCCAGGGGAGAGATAAGAAAAAAAAGAAGTGTCGCTTCAGCGCAGAGGAGCATGAAATATTGGTGAGAGAGGTGATGGAGCGCCAACATCAACTCTTCATCACCTCTAAATTGCCAATTGGAAGGAGAGAGGCAATTTGGCAGCAGATTGTGGACAAGATTAATGGTGTGGCAGAGGTCAGGAGAACTGTCACTGAGTGCAAGAAACACTGGCATGACTGCAAGCAGAGGACAAAGGAGAAAATGGCAAGGAACAGGAAGGCAGCACAGCAGACTGGAGGTGGGAGTCCTGCACCACAAGAGGACCTGGACGATATGGAGTAGATGGTTGCAGCTGTCATCCCGGAGGAAATCGTCACTGGTATCGCAGGACAGAACTGCACAGACTACCAGGAAACAACAAGTAGACAGGGTAAGTTGCATGAGGGACAAAAATGCCAAAATGTCACGTGCAAGAAGGGGGAGGCACTGAGCTACTACACAATGCATGTTAGTCCTGCAAATCAGGCAGTGTAAAGGAAAAGAGGCAGGACATGGGACCCTCTCCACTGGCCATGCCAGGTGCATGGGCTGTGCAGGGGCATCCAGGGGCACAGCACAACACAACACCAACAACCTTTGCATGGGGGTACACCGCCATGCCAAGGCTGGTGGAAATGCTGGAGCAGACCAGAAGGATAGGGTAGAACGTAAAACTGGTCTTCTGTCACAGGACAGCTGGTATTGTCAGAATGTAATCTATAGGAAAATGTCCAGTGTCAGGCCATTGGCTTAAGCGGCATTCCCCATAAACAACAGTTGCCACAACTACCTGTGCTTTTTGCGCTGGTCAATTAGGAAATGGCAGGTAGGTGCCCATAGAACAAACACACTCGAAATGAGAGTTCAGTATGACTATATGATCAATCCCCATCAATCCCTATCCAAGTGCAACTCCTGTCAAAGGCAATGTCCCTAGACTCAATAACCATCAGGCACTGTCACATACATAATGATGTATACAACAGTAATCTCATACCCATGCTGGCCATCCCTGGGTTTAGCCCCGTGCCTGTGTCTCATTAGCTGCAATGCCACCATGCCACATCTCAGGTATCATAGTGCAAAGACAACTGCATTGAGGGGGATGACATATGTGTGTAGGAAGGCAAACACACCCGCACAGTCACAAGAGGAATTGGAACTCTGCCTGGTCCATCAGTGCAATGCAATGTAGCAAACATACGCCAACATCAACATGAGAAACTACCAATGGTAACAAGTGCATTGTCTCCTGGAAATGCCATGCATGGTGTGGTGCTAGGTCTCTGCACCGTATAGGTGTATATGAAAAATTAAAGACTCAGACAGGGCCATATTGTCATGTGTGGTGCTGTGGCATTAGCACACCAACATTCATTGCAAGGCCTCACCATGTGAATGGAAGCAGAGGGAGGGTTGATGAGGACAAGAAGGTGGTAATCCACAAATTGGACAGAACCCACACCTAGAAGATGTGACGCAGACAATTGCCCAAACTTCCCTTCACTACATGTGACATGCAGGTGGGGCATATGGCTGAGAGACTGCAAACATTAATGACAGGAACAATGCATGGGACCCAAGATGACAATGTACCACCAATAGGAAGTCAATGACATCACATTACAACTAGAACAACACAGACACACTAAGGCCCTCATTACAACCCTGGCAGTCGGTGATAAAGAGGCGGTAATACCACCAACAGGCAGGCGGTAAATAAATGGAATTATGACCACGGCGGAAACCGCCAACACAGACAGCCACTTTAACACTCTGACCGCCACGGCAGTATCAACAAGCACCGCGGCGGTAACCACCAACAGGCAGGTGGAAGACAATGTACCGCCCACCCTATTACAACAAGCCAGCTTTTCCGGGGCAGTACCAACGCCATCATAAGCACGGCGGAAACAGTACACAGAAGAGAAACGACTCACCTCTGGACACTCAAGGAAGAACCCTGACGCCATGGAGCCCGAACTACAGGTGTTACCCATGCTAGTTTACCTCCTCCTACACCAGGAATATGAACGGCGGTGAAGACGACCACGGTGAGTACCACACCAAGCACACAAGGGAGGGGAGAGGAAGAAGAGCGTGACACACACACACACACGCAACACCCCCACCCCCAACACCATACGCACAAACAGATGCAACAACATTACATATACACCCCGTACCTCTGAGGAATAACGCAAGGACAAAAGGAAGTGAATAAAGTCAGTGTAATAATATAAAGTTCCAGAAATATGTCCTCAAAGCACAAAACAGTATCTACAATATATATAAATGTAGGGACACTGCCAATCCATAATGTCCGTGGGCCACAGGGCCATATCACATAGGCCAATGCCCCACTTGACTCCTTCCACTGGTTCTGGAGGGGGCTTTGTGCCCAGTGTGCTTCATCCTGGCAAGGAGGGGGTGAGTGGATGCCTTCTTTCAGTGGTTCTGGAGGGGGCTTTGTGCCCAGTGTGCTTCATCCTGGCAAAAAAGGGGTGAGTGGATGCCTTCTTCCACTGGTTCTGGAGGGGGCTTTGTGCCCAGTGTGCTTCATCCTGTCAAGGAGGGGGTGAGTGGATGCCTTCTTCCACCTGTTCTGGAGGACGCTTTGTGCCCAGTGTGTTTTATCCTGGAAAGAAGGGGGTGAGTGGATTCCTTCTTCCACTGGTTCTGGAGGGGAGTTGGTGCCCTGTGGTGCAGAACATGGGGAGTGCATGGTTACAGTCTCTCACCTGGGTGTCACACCCACAGTTTTTGCATGGTCCAGGACTCACTACAACCCATGGAGTCACGACTACACACTGTCCGCCGGGGGTGATGGCTGCTCAGTGGGGGCAGTGGCGGGGCTGGCAGCGGTGCTGCCTGTGGTCAGGGGAGGCTCCAGCCCTTCTCCTGCAGCCTCGGCCGGCTGCCCACTGGGGCTGCAGCTGCTGGCAGTGGTGCAGGTGGTGGTGCAGGTGGCAGTGCTGGCGGCGGTGCTGCCTGTGGTGGGGGGAGGCTCCAGCCCTTCCCCTGCAGCCTCAGACAGCTGCCCACTTGGGCTGCTGCTGCTGGCGTTGGTGCTGGTGGCAGTGCAGTGGCGGTGCAGGTGGCGGTGCTGGCGGCGGTGCTGGCGGCGGCGCTGGCGGCGATGCTGCCTGTGGTTGGGGGAGGCTCCAGCCCTTCCCCTGCAGCCTCAGACGGATGAAGTGCCATGGCTGGTGTTGTTTGCTCAGATGCTGCTCCAGCACCAGGCTCCATATCCATCCTGCCTGCGGGGTCTGTGCCTTTGTCATTGCCCTTGGCAGCTGGTGGTGCCTTCCTGTCCTTGGCAGCTGGTGCTGCCTCCTTGCTTTTGCAAGCTGGTGGTGCTTCCTTGCTTTTGGCAGCTGGTGGTGCCTCCTTGCCTTTGCCAGCTGGTGGTGCCTCCTTGCCTTTGCCATCTGGTGCTCCCTTTTTGGCTTTACCAGCTGGTGCTCCCTTTTCGCCCTTTATTACAAAACTCTTTAGAAGAAGGATGTCAGATTGAAGGAATGCTGGCAACGAAAGGGCCATTAAATTGAATTAGAAGAGACAATATATGGAAGGTTTTGAAGTGATCTGAATTCATGTGGAAACTGTGTGGATTATTCCTATGAGGGTTAAGATTGATGGACTCATTAAGTGTTACTGATGAAGATGGATATTTAATGTAGTGTGGAGTTATGTGAATGTCCCCTGTCATTTCTGAGGAAGACCTGTGTGCAGCCAGTAATTGGCCTAAGAGTGTAAGGGGGTCAAAACGTCGATGGTGATGCTCTAGCCTGGATTTGGTTTACTGTTGAAGAGGACCGAATTGGGGAATAAATAATATTGTGATTCAATGTGGTTGAAGGAGTAACCAACAGGCTATTTTATGATATTTTTTTAATGTATTATTTTGAATTTTTCAATGGGAAGTCTATAATTTTCTATTCTTTCTGAAACACGAGCACTTGATCTAAATTGCACTTGGTTCTGTCTTGTTTCTTCTTTTGTTGTGATATGATGGGGGACTATACAAATTGTATTTATATGAAGTAAATATATATGTGGTATTTGTAATAAATAATGTTCCTTGGAACAATTGATTGGGAATGTTGCATGTGTATGTATAAGGGGTGAGGTGACTGCAGTCACATTTTGTTCCCAGGGGTTCATGTTGTTTTTGTAATAAAGTTTTACCCAGACCCCTTTGGGTTTCTTGGGTTACCCTCTGTAGTTGGTAAAATACCCTTTTTGCCCTTGTCAGTTGGTAAAATACCCTTTTTGCCCTTGGCAGCTGGTGCAGCCACACGGGCTGTGTGGACGGGTGTCTTCTCTGAGCCTCTCACAACTGCAGTGGCTGCAGAAATGACAGTGGCCATGGACTGGGTGGCTGAGGTGCTAGCCTGGGTCCTGACTACCCTGGCCCGAAGTGAAGGACAGGGGGGAGTGGCAGGGAGTAGGTCAAGGGTGGAGAGGAAAAGCTTTTTAGGGACACTGGGGCTGGAAGAGAGTGAAGCTTTGGGAGTGGAGGAAGAGGGAGTGGTGGTGGGAGGGGTCTGTCTGCTGTGTTTGGGTGCAGGTGCATGGGCTGGATGCTGTTGTGAGGTGGATGGCTGTCGTGTTTCTGAATGCTTGTGTTTGTTTACTCTGGGAGGAGGTGGCACAGACACAGTGGGAGAGGACATAGGGGACGTGTGCATGGATGTGGGGGTCGTGATGGCCAGTGAGGGGCGTGTAGTGATGGGCGTGATGGTGATGGAGGTAGTGGATGAGAATGTAGTGCATTCAGGTGTGAGTGAAGACGCTACTGGGAGGGAGGTGGATGACGAGGAGGAGGGGGACATAGTGGAGGCAGTGTATGTTTTTGTGTCTGCATCTGGATGGTGCTTGTGTGAGTGTCTGTGGGATGAAGTGTGGTGCATCCCACTACTAGACATGTTAAAGCGTACAATAAGTGGACTTTGTAGTGGGAACAGCAGCCAGCCAGAGAAAATTCTCTTCACAAATCAGCAATGGAAGGTGAGGTTACAGTGTCTTACCTGTGTGCCACTGGAAGTACTGTTGTATTATAGTTGTTCTGTTGTCCACATCCTCTTCTTCTACCTCCTCTTTCTCACTGTCCACAGGCTCCACCACTGCCACACGACCATCTTCAGCCTCATCCTCCTGCAGAAAAGGCACATGGCATCTCAAGGCTAGGTTGTGCAACATGCAACGATGATCTGGCAGACCTTCTTGGGTGAGTGGCACAGGGATCCACCTGTCAGATGGAGGCACCTGAACATGGCCTTCAGGAGGCCAAAGGTGCGCTCAATGATACTCCTTGTTCGCCCATGTGCCTCATTGTAACGTTCCTTTGCCCTTGTCCTGGGATTCCTCACTGGGGTCAGTAGCCATGAGAGGTTGGTATAACCAGAGTCATCTGCAAATATTGAGGGATACCTGTTAGCCAGACACTCACCCTTAGGGCCAACCCCACACCCATATACCAACATACACTGGGAGGGGACCATGGGCTCACCTATTAGCCACACCCGGTGCCTCTGGAGTTGAGCCATCACATATGGGATGCTGCTATTCCTCAGGATAAAGGCATCATGCACAGACCCATGATACTTTGCATTCACATGGAAGATGTACTGGTCCGCCAGGCACATTATCTGCACATTCATAGAGTGAAAGCTCTTTCGATTTCTGTACACATGTCCATTTCTCCGGGGGGGGGCAAAGGCAATGTGTGCACAATCAATAGCACCAATGATGTTGGGGATATCTCCCATTGCATGAAAGTCAGCCTTCACTGTGGACAAATCCTCCACCTGGGGAAACCCATGTAGCTACGCATGTGCTTCATCACGGCGGACAACACTCTGCTCAGCATGTTTGAGAACATAGGCTGTGAAATCCCTGCTGCCATGGCCACTGTTGCTTGGAAGGATCCACTTGCCAAGAAATGGAGCACTGACAGGACTTGCACAAGAGGGGGGATCCCAGTGGGGTGACGGATAGCTGAGATCAGGTCTGGCTCCAATTTGGCACTTGCAAAAAGAACAGATGATGGAAGGAATGCAGAGCAAATCAAACATTCACCCCCAGTCACAAAGGTCTGGGTTCAATCCATTGTTTTTTTGCTCACCACGCCACCCCAGTTTGGACCCAGCCATATGCAAATCAGTCGTGACCCTCTTCCTCACGGGAACAGTCCAGCCCGAACTGCCAAGCCAGGTCCTCCATGGACCGGAAACAAGCATCCTAGCACTGGTTTCAGGGTATCACCTTCATCAGCTAGGCTAGCTTGAATCCAGAGACGGACACAGAGCTTTGGGTTATGGCCCTATCAAGTCTGTAGGTGAGGATAATCTGCCTGTCCCCCATTGTTGCCAGGTCCACCAGGGGTCTGTACACGGGGGATGTCTCCATCTCCTATTCATCCTCAGCGGTTGAACCGTAGGGTGAAAAACGATGAGCAGATGGTCATATTCAAACATATCATCAGAGTAAAATGCCTTGCATGTTGTGACAGAAACAGTATGCTAACGTGTATGTCTGCTGTGACGCAGTTAGGTGCCATGGCCTGTTCCCCCGTGAAATGGCAGCCCCCTGACCTTTGTGGAGGGACAAGTGGAAATTGGGTAATTCCGCTGATTTTGTGCGCCATTGTGAGAGGTGGTCGAGGACCGCCGTGCAACACCTCATTGGTTATCATTCAGCCCTATGGGTTCCAGTAGCCAATGGTGATGTACGCTGGTGGTGATGTACGCACCGCCCCGGACGTGACCGCCATTTTCTATCCGTTCACTCACTTGCTACCTGACCTTCAACAGGAGAGGACCTACACTGCAAGTGCTACTGTGACCTGTGTCTGGAAGCGACCATGGCTCGAGTCTGAGGAAAGAGTATTTGGCGTGCCATCGTCAAGAACGTGCGGACCCTGGGGGTCTTTGACAGGTAGAGCACCCACTGTTGCAAACAGTGGGAGGACCTGCGCCGCTGGGCAAGGAAGACGGTGGAGGCCCAGCTGGGGATGGCCTCCCAATGAGGAAGGGGTGCCCGTTGAACCATGACCCTTCTGATGTTCTGCATCCTGGCGGTGGCCTATCCGGAGTTGGATGGGCGCTTGAAGGCATCACAGCAGCCACAAGGGTGTGAGTACAGTTTCAGAATCAGATAATTGCACGTGGGGAGGTGTTATCTGGGTGGGGGATGTGGGCCTCTGGGTGCCCCTAGGCCAGGATGAACAGGGCAGGGTAGGTTCCATGTTGGGCAGGGTCTGATGCACTCCAGCCCCAAATATGCTAGTGGGCATCTACTACTGGGCAGGGTCCTGTGGGTTTCAGGTGTGCTGCTATTGGCGTTAGGCATTGTACTCCATGGCCTGGTGACTAGCATTGGAACTGGTAGTGCATTGCCTAGTGCATAGTGCTGTTCCCTGTGTGTTGTGTATGCCCACGGTGGTGTTGTTGCTGGCATTGGCCCAGTGTATCATCTGTCTCTTCCCCTCCCTTTATTGTTTTGTCACCCTCTCCTTGTGTGCATAAGCATCATCTGGCGGAGGAGCAGAGGCACCAGTGACAGAGGGAGCTGCATCCAACATGGTCCATGAGGCCGAATCTACTGACGGTGAGGGCACCAGTGGGATGGAGGGCTGGAGGAGCACCAAGGCGGAGACTGGAGGGGACAGTTCTGACAGCGACACCTCCTCCGATGGAAGCTCCAGTAGCCCCTTAGTGTGTTTCCCGTGCCCGCTCACCCAGGAGGGTGTGCATCTCCTTCGCCCAAGGCACTTCAGGCCCTGCCCCAGTCAGCCCTGCTGCCCTCAGTGAAGAGTCTATTGACCTACTGCGATCCATCTCTGTTGGGCAGTCAACCATAGTGAATGCAATCCAGGGTCTGGCAGGCATTTGCAACAGACAAATTAATTCCTGGAGGGCATTCACTCTGGCGGCCCAACAGAGATCATTCCAGGCTCTTGCCAACTCCCTGATGACAGCCATTGTCCCAGTCTCTAGCTCCCCCCTCAACTTGCTCTACCCAGTCCCATTCCCCTCAACCCTAGCCTATCCAAAGCACACCATCAGACCAGCATGCACTCAAATCAACATAGAAGTGGCTCAGGCAAACACATTCTGAGGACTCTGATGACACAGGGACCACCTTTGAGAGGAAAGTAGTGGGAGTCCAGCGGGAGCTGGCCAAGGAGGTGCGGGTGGGGATGCAAACTATGGCAGCCAGCCTTGAGGGTATGCACATGTGCATCATAACAGCCACTGAACCAACAACAGCCAAACAAGGCACCCAATTCCCACTACATGGAGTCCAACAGTGTGTGAGGGACCTAACCACTGCAGTGAGGGAGTTGCCGCAGCACAAGCCCACCCAATCTTCCCGCTGCATGCATGACAACAAGCAGGACTCCATGCACCGGGAACTGGCCTCCCTCAGGGCAGACATTGCTGCCTTCCACAGGGATGTTGCTGCTATACTCAGTAATCAGCAGCTCCTCCTTGCTGCAGTGATGCCATATGTAGTTCCACAAATGGCAGCTGCTGGGAATTTGGTGTCCACTTCTCCAACCACTGAAGTGTGTGTGGCCCCCTCAACCCCACCACCACCACCATCAAGGACAGAGGAGACAACACACACATCAGAGGATGAAGATGTGGAACAGATCATCTTCACCCATAGGAGTACCCAGTAGTACCAGTCCATGCCACATGGGCAGTGATTTCCCTATGTCCTGTGCATGACAACATGCCAGTGTTGCTACAGTTGTTGGCATGCACTCTTCACCAACACACTGTTAACCTTTCCACTATGTACTGCAATTGTTTTCACCACTCCATTGGCAATTCATGTTTCCCTGCACTGTACAACACCTTAGCACGTCCAATGACATGTCCCTCAACCCTGCACTTGTGCTGTGTTACAATAGAATGGTTTACACTAATGGGGGCACATACCTGGACAATATAAATATTGCACTACAGCACTTTAAAATAAATAGCACCTACACAACCACTTTGTCTTTGTATAATGTGACACACCTACTTTGCTGGTGATTTGTGATGCGTGGAACATGTCTATATTCACAGAGTGTCAGTACAAGAGTGCAGAAATATTGTGGGCAGACATCTACATACAAGGTATCTACATGATGAACGTCAATGTTGGCCACATCCCCTACAAGTAAGTCACTGTGTATGTGACATTTGTTTTAAAACATACATGCCTCACCCACTACATACAGCAGGAATGGCTGTGTAAGAGTGCTGGGCCAATAACGTCAGCTGGGAGTACAAGTGAAAAACATTGTTGTGAAATTGTTATACTTGACCTCATCTGAATTTGGCACTGCTCAGTTTAGCAGTGTTGACATGAACTTCAGGCTGCAGGCAGACATCCCACAGTGCCCAACACCCAGACACAGGATCCAAACAATTACAGCTTAAAAAGCACGCCTACCTGTCCAATACATGGGAACCATAGTCACCTTGAGTGGTGGGTACATTAGATGGTAGATGCATTGAGAAGTGAATTTGTTGTAGCTGCCAATGTGACAGCTCAGTTGAAAGTGGGAATTAACATGTCAAGAGAGGGATCTGTATGCAGGACGGAATCCCTAGGCCATCAGACAATTGGCAGTGTACACTCTTGCAAAGCCCCTGAGCCCCAAGCATATGACACATGCAGTAAGGGAGTACCCAAAGTGTTATTATATATGTATGGAACTGAACTTACAACTATGTAAAACACCTATACTAACCTAATCTATCCTGCCTATACATTACCCACAACTGGCCCTAACTACCCTATGCTAAGCTTACTTAACACATTTAACAACACACTCTAAACTTGGCCTCCCATCACCCGTATAAGACGAGACACATGCAGGAGAACATATACTAACCTAAACATATGCTACCTAATCCTAAACAAATATATATATATATATATTAAATTTCTTTTTTTTTAAACACAAAAGCCTCAACATTAACACCCACTCACCCACCCACCTACAAACCAACATGTAATAATATGAAAAAACACCCCCCAAACCTACTTACCCTATTTAAACAACTACCCTACTCTAACCTATCACAAACCCTCCTAAGCCCACTACAAAACATGATGAGGAATGAGGAGGGAGGGGACTGAACTAGGGGTGAAGGTAGGCAACAGTTCAGAGGTTGGCACTCCTGAGTGTCCTCTTGATGACCTTCAGTCTCTTCATATTGCGGTCCACATCGTTCTGTAGGCTGTCCAGCTTTTTGAGGACCTGTTTCATATCCCTCTGGAGCTCCTTTGTTGCTGATATGTCCATTGCAGCAGGCGTGGTGGGCTGTGGTGCTGATGGTGCTGCAGGTGGTGCAGATGTGATGGTGGCGGCTATGGTCCCCTGTGTAGGTGTGGTGCTTGGTCCACTCTTTGTGGCCAATGCGGGTCCCCCTTGGCTAAATTACTACCATCCCCTCTGGCTCGCTCTTTTCGATAGCGTTGTGCCATCTTGCGGTACCCAGACTCCACATCCAATATGGGGTGATATCGCACTGCCCTCTTTTGGAATGCCCTGAGTTATGCTACATCCATTTTGGCAGCTGTAAAATTGAGACAGGCAACCATCAGTGTCATCATTGTGTGATGTATGTACAGATGATACTCTAACACTCGATTTGCACATGCAGTCCGAATCACAGTCCAGATTATACAATGTCTCTGATGAATGTAATGGCAACGATGCCTACCCATCATGTCATTTACACCACAGCAAAGCCCAACAAGAGTTGGACCTAACAAAGTAATCTGTGCATTGATTTAGTGCAATGTGTCACAATGTAAAGGCAGCAACTACTTCATATGGGCCAGGCCCACTAATCTTTATAATCTGAGTCAAGTTCAAAGCACACAACACTAGTGAATAGTAGATGTAATTGGCAATATGGTATGCAGTTGCTAATCATAAGGGGTCAGTATTGTTTGGGACACATGCAAGCCTGAATTAGATGATTGTCATCTACCCTGTGACCATCACATCTACCTACATATATGTTGTTCCCCTACCCCTGTGCCTCAGGGGGTATGGGCATGCAATACATCATCACAACTGTCGAGGTCAACCACAAAGGCATGTCCACTTATACAAGGATTTAGTGAGTGGGACACATATGAGGAGGGCTGACACCTAGAAATAAGGTATCCATAGGTCAGTCACATCTACATTCATGTGTCCAGGTGTGGACACTCATCAACACCTGATCTGCCAAAACAATTCCCAAAACACCCACATTGATGCCAGCACACCTCTGGCCTTGACCTGCATGCACGCCAATTACACACCACATATGTGTCACGTAAATGGAGTACAACTTATGGGGCTACATGCTGGGGGACAGTTACCCATTTAGTCCTACATGTACATTACAATACAGGGATGCACCAATTTGTGTGGATAACTGGTGCATCACTGTGTTGTGAGAATGACGGTATGACCCAGTGCCAATATACTGACACTGGTGCACTTCCAAGTCACATGTGGGCCTACATGTGGCTACTAATCACCTTTTTCACATGCTGCTGCCTACTGCGCAGCACAAGACTCCCAAGATATGACTCTCTGCTTGTGAATGGGTAACCCTTGCATGGGACACTATGATGGTCATTACAACCCTGGCGGACGGTGTTAAAGCGGCGTTAAGACCGCCAACAGTCCGGCGGCAAAAAATAAAATTACGACTGTGGCGGAAACCGCCAACAAAGACAGCCACTTTAACACTCCGACCCCCACGGCGGTACAAACAAACAGCATGGCGGTTATCGCCAACAGACAGGCGGAGAACAATGTACCGCCCACAGTATCACAATCTACCAATCCGCCACCTTTTCCGGGGCGGATTCACCGCGAACAAAAACACAGTGGAAACAGGACTTCGAAGGGAAAACACTCACCTCTACACACCCACGAGGAACTAGGACGCCATGGAACCAGAGCTGCACATTTTCCGTGCCCTCATCTTCTGGCTCCTCTACCAGGAGCATGAACGCCGGCAGCGAAGACCACGGTGAGTACTGCACCTATGACACAGGGAAGGGGGGAGGGAAAAAACTGTGACACACACACACACACGCAACACGCAACACCCCCACCCCCACCCTCAACCACTACAACACACACACTAATACAGCATGATACATCATAGTTACACCCCCCAAACCCCCAGGAAGAATGCAAAGACAAAAGGAAATGAGTGTAACCATTGTAATATATTAAAATCCAGTACACAAAAATATATATACACTATTAACAAATATATACACCAAGAATAGTAGTCCAGGTATTGCTCTATTGAAGTCTGTGGAACACTGGGCCCACACGGCATGGGCGAGGCCCCCACCCAATACCCGAACATGATGGAGAGAACACTGCAGGGGCATCAGATAGCAATAAAACAGGCACCTCAGGGGGAAGGGAAAGGGGGGGGCACCTCAGCCGGTTGAGTGCATGATGGAAAATCCACAAGGGGGCCCCATGCCCACTGTGCAATCCTGGGGAGTGCAAAGCCACAGTCTCCCAAGTCTTTACAGTGGGTGGTTTGCCCACTGTTCAATCCTGGGGAGTGCAAAGCCACAGTCTCTCAAGTCTCTACAGTTGGTGGTTTGCCCACTTTTCAATCCTGGGGAATGCAAAGCCACAGTCTCTCAAGTCTCTACAGTGGGTGGTTTGGCCACTGTTCAATCCTGGGGAGTGCAAAGCCACAGTCTCTCAAGTCTCTACAGTGGGTGGTTTGCCCACTGTTCAATCCTGGGGAGTGCAAAGCCAAAGTCTCTCAAGTGGATAACAGTCTCCCCTGGTTCTGGAGGGGGCTTTATGCCCAGAGTGCTTCATCCTGCCCAGGACAGAGGTAGTGGATGCAAATCTCCACTGGTTCTGGAGGGGGCTTTGTGCCCAGAGTGCTTCATCTTGCCAAGGACTGAGTTAGTGGATGTAAATCTTCACTGGTTCTGGAGTGGGCTTTGTGCCCAGAGTGCTTCATCCTGCCAAGGACAGAGGTAGTGGATGTAAATCTCCACTGGTTCTGGAGGGGGCTTTGTGCCCAGAGTGCTTCATCCTGCTCGTGGCGGACACAGTATTGTCAATGCCCTTGGCGCTCATGGACCAGCGGTTCTTGTGGCGGTGGTGTCCTGTTCAGTGGTGCTTGTGGTGGCGGTGTCCTGTTCAGCGGTGCTTGTGGCGGCGGTGTCCTTGGCACCGGTTCTTCTGGCGGCGGTGTCCTGTTCAGCGGTGCTTGTTGCAGCGGGGTCCTTGGCAGGGACTCAGCTGCTGGCGGTCCTGTCTGGCCCAGTGACTCAGCTGCTGGCGGTCCTGTCTGGCCCAGCGGGGCTGGTGCTGGCGGTCCTTTCTGGCCCAGCAGGGCTGGTGGTCCATTCTGGCCCTATGGGGCTGGTGCTGGCGGTCCTTTCTGGCCCTGCGGGGCTGGTGCTGGCGTCCTTTCTGGCCCTGCGGGGCTGGTGCTGGCGGTCCTTTCTGACCCTGCGGGGCTGGTGTTGGCGGTCCTTTCTGGCCCTGCGGGGCTGGTGCTGGCAGTCCTTTCTGGCCCAGTGGGGATGATGGTGGTGGCCTCCTGGGAAGCGGGGATGATGGCGGTGGCTTCCTGGGCAGCGGGGCTGATGGCGGTCTTCTTCGCCGTGCTGCTCTTCCCAGACTTGCTGAGTTTCTTGTGCCCCCTTCCCCATCTTGGAAGGTGTCGCAGCTGAATCCACATTCCCACCTGTACCCCTGGGAGCAGCTTTGGTGGCTGGAGTATTCCCCCTCTCCTGCCGGGCACTGGACAACTTTTGATGCTTGACAGGTGGGGGACTGTCCGTGCTGTGGCTCCTTGCCACACTGGCTGCCCTGCTGCCTGGTGCACTCCTGAATCCGGTGACTACTGGCACCACTGGTCCCGGAGATGTTGTGGCTGAGGTGCTAGGTCTGGACCTGGAGAGTCGGGCCCTAGGAGACTGACGGGGTGGGGGAGGTGAGGGAAAGAGGTCAAGGGTGGACAGGAGAAGTTTTTGGGGAACACTGGGACGAGTACCTGGAGGGGGTTTGGGAATGGAGGAAGAGGTTGTGGTTGTAGGAGGTGTTCGTTTGGTGACTTTGGGTGAAGGTGCATGCGCTGGAGGCTGTCGTGAGATGGATGGCTGTTGGGTGGGTGTGTGCCCCTGGGAGCAGCTTTGGTGGCTGGAGTCTTCCCTCTCTCCCGCCAGGCACTGGCCAACTTCTGATGCTTCACAGGTGGGGGACTGTCTGTGCTGTAGCTCCGTGCCACACTGGCTGCCCTGGTGGCCGGTGCACTCCAGATTCCGGTGACTACAGGCACCACTGGTCCCGGAGATCTTGTGGCCAGTTCGGGACCTATGAGATGGATGGGGTGGGGGAGGTGTGGGAAAGAGGTCAAGGTTGGACAGGAAAAGTTTTTTAGACACACTGGGACAGGTAGCTGGAGGGGGTTTGGGATTGGAGGAAGAGGTGGTGGTTGTAGGAGGTGTACGTTTGGTGACTTTGGGTGAAGAGGCTGTTGTGAGGTGGATGACTGTTGTGTGGGTGTGTGCCTGCATTTGTGTATCTTGGGAGGGGGCGTCACAGACACCATGGGAGAGAACACAGGGGACGTGTGAATGGTAGTGGGGTGGTGACTGCACGTGCGGGGTGTGGTGGTGTGTGTGCTGGTGATGGAAGTAGTGGCTGTAGATGTAGTACATGCAGGTGTGAGTGGAGACGAGACTGGGAGGGAGGAGGGAGACGAGGAGGATGGGGACACAGTGGAGGCAGTGGATGTTGGTGTGTCTGCATGTGTGTGATGCTTGTGTGAGTGCCTGTGGGATGTGTGGTGCTTATGTATGCCAGAGCTTCCCTTGTGTGTTTATGTGTGTGCATGCTGGTCTGATGGAGTGCTTAGGGTAGGCTGAGGTACGGGGTGTGGGTGTGGGTGGAGGTAGTTGGAGGGGGGAGGCTAGCCACAGGGACAATTGCTGCCATCAGTGCTGAGGCCAGATTCTGATAAGCTCGCTGAAGGGCAACCTGACCAGAATGAATGCCCTCCAGGAATGCATTTGTTTGTTGTAACTGCCTCTCTACACCCTGATGGCATTCAAAATGGTAGACTGCCCAACAGTGAGGGACCTGTGGAGGTCAATGGCTTCCTCACTGAGGGCAGCAGGGGTGACTGGGGCAGGGCTTTAGGTGCCTGGGGCTAAGGTGATGTCCATCCTCCTGGGTGAGCGGGCAATGGGCAAAGGCTGAGGGGCTGCTGGGAGGGCGGTGCTGGTAGTGGGGGGTGGCGGCTGTACCTGTAGATGCGGTGGGCACAGATGTGGCCGCCACCACAAGGGAGCTCCCATCAGAGGATGAGTCCGTATCGCTGGTCTCAGCTCCGGTCCCCGCCGTGGAGCTCCCCTCGCCCTCCGTCCCACTGGTGAATTTCGAGTCCGTAGTCTCACCCTCCAGGGCCATGTGGGATGCAGCTCCCTCCTGCTCCGGTGCCACTGCTCCTCCGCCTCATGATGCTAATGCACACAAGAACAGGGAGACCACAAAAAGGGGGAGGACAAAAGAAGAATGACATGTTGAGTGCATGCATTACCGCTGCCATTGGCGGACACGACAGACACAGAAGCCCCCTGCACTACGCCGCTCACTTGGGTCCACTGTTCAATCCCTGGGACATGGCCTACAAGGCTAGGGCCGACATCTGCACACATGGATGTCACAGGAGCCTGACTAGGTGTAGCTGGCACTGTACACAGGTGGGGGGGGTGCCACAGGGTCTGCCAGAAGAAGGGGACCTAACTAGCACACTCGCCCTGGCCTAGGGAAACCCACAGCCCACCTCCCCCACCCAGACACCTCCACTGCACGCTGAATCAGCTGAATGGGAGTGTACTCACCCCCTTGTGGCTGCTGTGATGCCCTCAAACGCTCATCCAACTCGGGTACGCCTCCGCCAGGATCCTGAACATCAGGGAGGTCATGGTGCGACCGGCACCCCTCCCACGTTGGGAGGCCATCCCCAGCTGGGCCTCCGCCATCTTCCTGCTCCAGCGGCGAATGTCCTCCCATCGCTTATGGCAGTGGGTGCTCCGTCTGTGAAACACCCCCAGGGTCCGGACGTCCTTGGCGATGGCACGCCAAACATCCTTCTTCTGGTGGGCGCTGACCTACATGAATTGTACAGGGGAAAAAGAAAAGTTATTACCAACTGCACTGTCATTGGCCCCCATCCCTACCCTTGCCATGTGGCACATGCACTCACCGTCGTTTCGTGCACGCCTTAATCCCCCCCCCCCAATCTTTCATCCACCCCAATCCACACAGGCATAGCCCATACAGCATGCTCCCAGTGTACTCACCTGTTTGTCTGGAGGACCGTAGAGTAACGTGTACTGGGGGAGGACCCCATCCACGAGTTTCTCCAGCTCCTCCGATGTGAAGGCAGGGGCCCTTTCCCCAGACGCACAAGTCATTGTCTCTTCCAGACTGAGGTCACAGCAGCACTTGCAGTGTAGGTCCTCTCCTGTCGAAGATCAGGTATCGAGTGATTGAAGAGATAGAAAATGGCGATCACGTCTGCGGCGGTGCGTACCGTCACCGCCGGCGTACATCATCATTGGCTCCTGTTAACCAATGCAGAATTGCGCCACGGTCTTCGACCACCTACCGCAACGGTGTACAACGCCAGCGCAGTTACCTCACATCCCATTGTCCCACTTTACAGGTCAGGTAGCCGCCATGTCAGGTGCCCACATGGCTTAATTTTTAACTGCGTCACACATACGTAGGCTTTGCCTCAACACTCATACATGCAACTTTCAGATTATTATTCGTGTTCTGTGTAAGCTGTGTGTACGTACCTCTGAGTTGGTTGACTCTGTGTTCGCTGTTGTCCTTCATAGGCACTGTCCGCTGGGACATGTGAGGAGATGGAGGCATCCTCCGGTGTACACACCGCTGGTGGACCTGTCGACAATGGAGGAAAGACATGTGATCATCACCTACAGGCTTAATCAGGCCACAATCCTGGAACTGTGTGCCCAGTTGGAGCCAGACCTGATGTCAGCTATCCGCCATCCCACAGGAATCCCCCCTCTAGTGCAGGTGCTGTCAGTACTCCATTACCTTTCAAGTGGGTCATTTCAAACAACAGTGGCCATAGCATCAGGGATGTCCCAGCCTATGTTTTCCAACGTGTTGTCCAGAGTGTTGTCTGCCCTGCTGAAACACATGCGGAGCTACATCGTTTTCCCTCAGGTGGAGGATTTGCCTACAGTGAAAGGTGATTTCTATGCCCTGGGACATATCCCCAACATCATAGTTGCCATTGATGGGACACATGTGGCTTTGGTACCCCCCTGCAGCAATGAACAGGTGTACAGAAACCTGAAGAGTTATCATTCGATGAATGTGCAGATGGTGTGTTTGGCCGACCAGTACATCTCCCATGTTAATGCCAAATTCCCTGGCTCAGTGCATGACACTTACATCCTGAGGAATAGCAGCATCCCTTATGTGATGGGGCAACTCCAGAGGCACTGTGTGTGGCTATTAGGTGATCACCTGGAAGCAAGTCAGTGGGAATGGTTGTCTGGGTCTGGGGATATCCCTATAGGTTAGTGTGTGTTTAACAGTTGTCCCTCCATATTTGCAGGTGACTCTGGTTACCCCAACTTGCCACGGCTACTGACCCCAGTGAGGAATCCCAGGACAAGGGCAGAGGAACGCTGCAATGAGGCCCATGGGCGAACTCAGAGGATTATACAGCGGACCTTCGGCCTCCTGAAGGCCAGGTTCAGGGGCCTCCATATGACAGGTGGATCCCTATTTTACTCACCAAAGAAGGTGTGCCAGATCATCGTGGCCTGCTGCATGCTTCACAACTTAGCTTTGCGACGACAGGTGCCTTTTCTGCAGGAGGATGGTCCAGATGGAGGTGTTGTGGCAGCTGTGGCGCCTGTGGACAGTGAAGACGAGGATGCAGAAGAAGAGGACATCGACAACAGGAACTGCAAACTCACATTGACACTGACACTCCGGTGAGTGAGAGCCACACATCTGCACACATGCACTGGGCCTACCAATCATGTGGTGCTAAACCCTACAACAACCATATGTGGCTAATCCATTTAAGATGGTACTCCATGGCATGATTTGTATTTGGGTGAAAATTCCCATGGTACTTCCCTGGTGCACTGCAATACAAGTGACTCAGGAATTGTGGCTTGTGCATCAAGGGACACTGAGTTACTGCATGATGGACATGTGGCTCCAATTTCAGTCTTCAATTATCATGCGTTGAGTGGTCCATGACAGATGTGGCACAGTTATATGTTGGTAACAAATGCCCCCTTGGCAGCATCGCCTAAGCTGTGTATGCCCCCTTTGCCAACATAATGGCAGAGATCATATGTGTGTAATGATGACAATGTAGCGCTAAACATGGATTGCCCACTTTGCTGTCAGGATATAGTGAAGTATGGTATGCTAATGGTGTCTTACATGATCATCATTGACTGAATGCATGGGCACAAGTGTTGCATTGGTACTTAAAATGTATGACTAAGGGCAACATGTATGAAGATCAGGTTTTGGGAGTCGCTAATTGCAAGACTTAGGGGGTCATTACGACCCTGGCGGACGGCGGAGAAGCGGTGGTAAGACCGCCAACAGGCTGGCGGTCAAATTTGTGCAATTATGACCATGGCGGTTACCGCCATGGTCATCTGCCTCTTCTCTGTTCCGCCCGCTGGGCTTGAGACCTGGGTCTCCAGCCTGGCAGTCGTCACTATACCGCTGGCGGTATTTGGACCCGGCTGACCGTCATGAATTTCATGCGGTTTGGAACCGCCATGAAATCCATGGTGGTAAGCACTATCAGTGCCAGGGAATTCCTCCCTGGCACTGATAGGGGTCTCCCCCCACCCCCCCACCCCCACCCCGACTCTGTCCCCTACACCCCCACCACCCCTGCCACCCCCCAAAGGTGGCGGGACCCCCCTCCCCACCCCTACCCCCAACATCACATCACTCATACACACCCGACACGCACACAGGCACCACCAACACACATACACGCACACACACCAACATACATGCCAACAGCCACACACACAGTCAGACACGCACATCCACATTCAAACTTACACGCACACATCCATACAGACATACCTACAGACATACACGCACTCATTCCCAAACACACAACACCCCGCAAGCATACACGCACTCACACACCCTCTCTACATACACACACGCACACCCCCATGCACGCACACAACACACAACACCCCCCCCACCCTCCTCCTCTAACGGACAATCAACTTACCTGGTCCGTTGATCCTCCAGGAGGGGACGGGATCCATGGGGGCTGCTCCGCCGACACCACACTGTCAACAGAACACCTCCACGCCGAATCACAGGACGTGGTTCAGTGGGCGGTGTTCTGTTGACGTAGCGGTGGAGGTGGAGCAACCTCCACTTCCCTGCCGACCGCCAGTATGGCTGTTGGCGGCTTTCCGTCCGAAAAAGGACAGAGGGCTGACAACAGTCATAATACGCCGAGCGGAAAACCGCCACCACTGGCGGTCTTCAGCATGGCGGTCCCTCGGCGGTCTTGACAAAAGACCGCCGAAGTCAAAATGACCCCCTTAGTGACTCGAAATGTGCGAGTCGGAAAATCTGATGTACAACACTGTCAATGACACTGTTTGCAATGCACAATGGGGTAGCAAATGACCTACCTCATGAATATTCTTGAGGTAGGTCTCAATTTGCAAACCCATTGGGAATGGCGGCACTCACAGGGATGGTGGCCTGCTGGGGTCAGCAGACCACCATGTCTGTGTCTACTTTTAAATAAAGCAGTTTTTTTTTTTTATTCATCCTGTTTCCATTAAGGGTAAACAGAATGCATGTCAAAAACAAAAATTATAACTTTTATTTTCCAATGTTTTTGCATGCATTCACAAAGGGGAAGAAGTCCCATGAGAACCTCTTCCCTTTTGTGAATGAGTTAGCACCAGCTTGAAACTGGTATTAACTGCAATCGGTTTGTGACGGCATTCATGGTCACAAAACAATTATACATTGGACTGCAACACGCAAATAGAAAGGGAACGCCCCTTCCTAAATGTGACTCGCAAACCCTGTTTTGTGATTCGGTAATCTGATTGCAGAATGGCAAAATTGGGTTTGTGCATTGGAAAAAGCATTTTTTCCTCCCCAAAAATGGCCCAATTCTGCAAACTGGGCCATTTGCGAGGATAAAAAAGAGCTTCATACATGTGGCCCTAAGTGATAGTCATACATGACTCAACAAACCTCTGACCTGCATTGTTAATATGTATAGACATGTGGACTCCATCTCAGTACTGGGACACTAACACTTTGTTCTGGTTGCATTCAACCTTGACACAAACATTGCATGCAGCACACCACCACATCTGCTACTGTCACTCAGGAGCATTCTACTGTATACATTTGTCAATTTGATACTCACCAACAGGGCCACGATCACCACACCCAGGTGGTCCAGCAGATCCTGCTCTCTGGCCACCAGGTCAGGCCAGCGATGCTTTAGCTGGTGCTCATTCCGGCTAGTATAGTACACCCTCTTCAGGTGATGGAGCACCTTACCCCTGTATCACTCGGCCACCCATCTTGAGCATCATGGGTAGAAAGTGGCACACGAGCCATACAAAGCACCCAAGCTCCTCCTCCCCCATCCGTGTCAGCCTTGCCCTTCCTGACATGTCCCTCAACCACAAATTCAAACTGTAAATATTGAAAAAAAAGGAAAGAAATGAGAATAAAGGAAACTTACTGCCCAAACTTAAAAACCCCAACTAACCCAACCAATCTAACACCCAGACAGACACCCGACAGTACAAATACAATATGAAAGACTATAAACTACACAAAATCACATACAATGGTACAAGTAACAAATAGATTTCACGACAGACACAACAATAGAGACACCACAAGATACAGTATTCACAATCAACACGCCAGCAACACTGTGACACAACCACACAGTAAATAAATGCACAGACCTTAAAGTGAAAGTACACCCACTGTACCATACCTGTAAACAGGATTTCCTATCACATCACTTCCTGTCCCCTTGCGGCACGTTTTATGCCAAGCATATTTTTTTGATGCAAACGATGTTGCGTGAATATTGTATTGTATGATTTTCTAATATTTAACATGGATGCATCCTGTATCAACATGAAGATAGGATGGAGTAACCTGCTGTGTGTAATATAATGTATGGCCACATGTGGTAGAGAATGCTACTTTGTGATTTGGGTGTGAATGGTCTGTAACAACGATGTGTGCATTTCTGAAGGAACGGCATGCAATACTTTGGACATCATGCAAATGTATGAATGTGTGCCAAATGTGTATCTACATTTGATGGCAATCAGTGATCTACAACAGTCATGGTATGTGTTTGTGGCATGTGTTGACTTATGTGATGTGTGTAGTTGTTTGACTTAGGGGGCATTACATTTCAGTCAACAAACAAAACTCAGGTATCATTGAGGATGGCTAATGAGTGCTAGGTAGGATATGTTACCCCTCGTATGTCATCAGTTATTGGTTATGGGTTCATGGTGACTTGTGTGTGGACTACACAAATGTCTCACATGTGTATGTGTTTGGTACATACTGTGTTTGAGACACTGTGCTTGGTACACGTCAATCAATCAATCAATCATTCGCATTTATAAAGCGCGCTACTCACCCATAAAGGGTCTCAAGGCGCTGGGGGGGTGGGGGGTCAGTGCTTGAAGAGCCAGGTCTTGAGCTGCCTTCTGAAGGAGAGGTGTTCAGGTATGACGCGAAGGTGGCTGGGCAGAGAGTTCCAGGTCTTCGCTGCCAGGAAAGAGAAGGATCTTCCTCCGGCGGTGGCTTTGCGGATGTGGGGTACGGCTGCCAGGGCCTGTCCGGCGGATCGTAGAGTGCGCGGAGGAGTGTAGAAGGAGACGCGGTTGTTGATGAGTTTGGGTCCGAGTTACAATTAGTTATGTTACTTGTGTTGCTGTGGTGGACTTGCTGCCCTGGCTGCATGTGTTCACATATTTTCAGATGTGTATTCCACAGAAGTGTTCAGTCCATGTGTGTGGGCAAGTGTACCCTGTGTCAGGATTGCGCTCCATGGCAGTGGCAGGACTGATTTCCATGGATGGACTGCACAGGGTATGTGTTGTGAACATTACTTGTCATACATGGGACAACCATGCTATCCATTGTCACAAATGATGACCCCCTTGTCGCACAAGCTCCTTGCAGACATTGCAAGTGTCACACTTCGTAATGTCAGGGGTTTGTTCATACATTCCTGTACTTCTGATATTTCACATCCACTGCCTCATGTATGGGGCCCTTATTTACCTTATGATTGGAGATGTCATAGTTGTGTGTCATGTGCTACAGTTGACCATGTTGGCAACGTAGATTTAACTCATATGTTGTGGTCCATTTATTGTGTCCTTCATATGTGACATTCAAGAGATGAGCATTTTTTATATATGTGTGATATTTGCTGTACAATCTTACGCATCACATGGGATGTTGTATCAGAAGTAGTCAGATTTGTCTTTGTGATATGCTCCCTGAGGTAATACTCACATTCCTAAGGTACATGTGATGGAGAATGAAGACACCAGAGCAGGATTGTGTGATCAAGTAAGGTGTTTATTTACATATCTTAACAAGGTGTGTAGAGTGACTATTAAGTGAAAACTTTGTGTACAATTTGCTGTCTGTGGTGCATTTCTGCAGCTGTGTTCTGCTGTTCCTCCTCATTTACCCTGCCACCATCCTCCTCCTCCTCCTCAGGCAGTTCTTGGACCGGTTCATATAATGGGATCTTCATCCTCAAACAAATGTTGTGCAGGATAGCACATGTCAGTATTATTTTACACACAATGTGTGGGGCATATAGGAGGCTGCCTCCTGTGATGTCCAGCCACCTGAATCTGGACTTCAGGATGCCAAAAGTCCTTTCCACAATGGTGCATGTCCTCTGATGTGCCTCATTATAGGGACGCTCTGCTGCTGTGCTAGTTTGGGGAATGGGGTCATGATCCATGGCTGGATCCCATAACCCTGGTCCGCTGCAAAAGATTATAGGAGTAAGTATTTTGTTAGTGCTTGCAACAGGAATGCCATGTAGCATGGCAGTTGACAACTCCATAAGTTGGCAGCACTGAGCTGTTCAGTAATGACAATGCACAATTGTCCCATGTGTGACTTGTTTCTAAGCAATCCTTTGTTGTTCACTCTGCCAGTAGCTCATGGGCAACCGTGCACCTACACTACCAAACCTGCTCCAGGGAACCTGGCTAACTGCCTTGTGGAGGTGAATGTATCTGTGCAGGAAGAGCCATCTACCTGTACATATGCTATTTTGATGGACAATTGGCTCTGTCAGTGTGTGCAGCAGTGTGCAGTTTGCATTGGTGGCACATCAATATGTGTTCATAGCAACATCCACTTCCTTATTGTAACCTGGAAACGGCACCCTAGGAGTGGTGTATGATGTTGGGACTGCCTCAGTATTTCTGTGTCACCTACATGTGAGTCTGCATCAACATGCCAAGCGTCTCATGGTTTTAGACCTGCTGCAACACACCCCTTACAGTCTACATACTGCTTGGGACGGTGGCCGATTGACTATGTGGTCTAATGTAATTGTAAATGGTTCATCTTCCAAGTTGTACTTACAGTGCAGGCCATGTCATTGTCACTGAGGGCTTTGACATTGGTCCCTTGGTGCTCTAGAATGGCAACTAATGTTTGTGGCAGCTGTAATTTTCCCAGAGGTGTGTATCCCTTTGTGTAAGGGTGTGCAAAATAACTACCAGTGTCACACCACAGTGTCACCCTGCCCACGTGTCAATGTAGTGGTGTATGTCTGGTGTGTCCTACAGGGTTGTTGTGCTGTGTGTATTTTGCTAGATTTATTGACTTACCGACAAGGCGATTGCCATATTGTCCATCCTGCAAGTGCTGATTGATCCTGCTGTGCTGAAATATGAATGAGTCATGGACACTCCCAGGACACTTGGCAAAGATGTTTGTGAACAATCCCTGGTAGTCAGCTATGGCCTGCACATTGATAGAGTGCGTGTGCTTTCTGTTCCTGAATAGTTATTCTGTTGCTGCAGGTGGGAAGATCCAGACATGGGTGCAGTCAATTGCACCGAGCACATGCAGGAAGCCATGGATTTGATAAAACCCCTGTTTTATCTCCTGGTGCTTCTGCTGGGTGTTGGGGAAGCTGATGTGGTGAAGTGACACCTTCCTGCACATAAACAATAATTTCTGGCATTTGGCTTTTTCTATGTGTGCGTCAGAATGCAGCACGCAAAGTAAAAGCAAAAAACAAGGAGGAATAAAAGTATTCCCCCTCGTTACACCTTGCTAACGCCACCCCTGGGGGTGGCGTTAGATTTTGGCACTGCCTCAGGTTTTCAAAATTTCATAAATCTGAGGCAGCGTCAAAATACAATGAGTGTTTCTATGGCATGCCCACAGCAACACCCATTGCACGCCCCTTCCACACACAGTGCTGTGTGGAAAGGGGCCGTATTTACAAGGTGACATTAAGCCACAAAAAGTGGCTGAATACCACCTTGTAAATACAGCGCTGTGCTTAGCGCCACAGGAGCCTCACAATAAGTAAGGCTCTTGTGGCGCTAGGGGCCTATAAATACGGCCCCAAGTGTCCCTATGAGGTGTGGTCAAATTATCCTCTAGATCCATGTAGTATCTCAGTAATAAATCTGGTCCCTCTTTGTCCCCCTCCTAGGCTGGTAATGATTCTGTTAGAGGGAAATCCATTGTACAAAAGCCCACCCCACCTAGGGATACGGCAAGTAAAAATACAAAACATGAGTGGTCTAAACCCCCACTGACACAACCACTTCATAGTTCCCAGAATAAAGCTAGTCTGAGAACCAAAAAGATAGATGCTTTTACAAACAGGGGAGGAAATACCCCACGCTCACAGATTCAGCAACAAGATCAACTAAGCAGAGATAGATATACCGCCTGAATCAATCCTGTTAGTAGCAATTCTACCAGGGGTCCCACCTTTGAGAAACGATTTGAGAGAAACCACTCATGAATTCAGAAAATAAAGTAATGCACTGGTGCAATAGGCAGATGGGGACTAGGGGTCATATAATCGTCCATATCAGAATGGTTAGAAGAATTGAGCGGGTTGGGCCCGAAGAGAAATGAAGGGAGGATGTATCATTGTTGGCTTTGACGGGCCAGAATGTGCAAGGCAGTTAATATGCAAAGCTTCTCAGATTATTCACGCTTTTACTGGAATTGATGTCTTACCATTGGGGTATTTCCATCCTCTTAGTGATCATAGGAGAACCTTTGTAAACTCATTAGCACTACAAGCGGACCAGTGAGTCAGGACCGAAACTGTTTTGGTGAAGAACAGATTTGACTTACTAAGTGCCCTTGATTGTAATGATTGACTGTCTTATCACTATACTAGTGTACCCTTAGTACAGAGGTGTGCTGAAAGACAACCCCACTCAAGTCACATCCACGCTGAGACATTCAAGATGAATATCCACTTGAAAAAGACCTGGAATACTGGTATAACCTATTAATTAGATGGATTTATTTATTTTTTCTTCCGGGCTATCCCCTTGTTTAGGGGTAGAGCCAAGGGTGGCCTGCTTCTTTTGATCTCTCTTGATATTCCTTGTAAAGTGTCCCAGGTCAACACAGGATGACAGTTTTTATTGGCGGTCAACCTGATATTTAAAGTTCCATACAGTCTATTAATAATAAACCTTTATAATTCATACTCACAAAATACCCCTAATGATCACTTGATGGCCATAAAAATTTTCCTAGACAGATATCTGGAAAAGAAATGCTTACCATTTGCAGTAACTTTATTGGGGGATTTTAATACCTATTTATGTTTTCACGCCTGCTTAAATAGTAAGGAGTCACCTAAAGGTGGTGACCTCCATTTTGAGCATATGAGTCAAGCCAATCTCTTAGATAACATCATGACTGACTCCAATCAGATGCTTTTTAATCATAACAGTAGGGGTGAGGACCCTTAATTAATTTTTCATACTTTTGATGAGAGACGTTCAAACTCCATTATTGATTTTCTAATGATCTCAGCCAATTCAACTTACTTTGTAAAGCAATATAAAGTCAGGTGGACTCAATTCAGGGCCCATCACCCCCTGTAGTTGGTGACTGAACGGAGGCAGGGAAATTATGTCAAGAGTAAAACAGGCAATGGAAGTTTGGACTTCAAACCGAGGGATCAGGGACACAGATTAAAGCAAATCAAGTTAGACCCACAGACTCCGCTTGGTAATTTACACCTCCGATGTGGCAAGGACATTAATACCTGTCACTACCAATCCTGATGGATGACTGTCAGCTTTCCGTAGGATTTTTGAGTTTGTTAGCAAGATTCTAATCAATGAGGGAGGTAAAACTAAGGCTCCTGACTGCATATGGTTTGAACGTAATTGTTCCTAAGCTCACCAAACATTGCTTATAGCCCTCAAAAAAACACCAAGAAATACTAAGGAAGTAGCGCTATGTAGAAACATATATAAAACTGCAACTCCTTCAGGTTGGTGTCCTTAAAAATAGTGCAGGATTTTGAGAGGTAGCAAAGTATCCTTATTTTAGAGGTGCTGCAAATGGTCTGTTGGAATGTCATATACCCCTGAGGCTTGAGGACAGCATTTTGGGGATATACGGGTAAGATTCAGCTGAAGTGTTGGTTAGAATCCACTGTGGAGGTAGGACATGGTAGACCTAATTGGTTTTTCCAGGAAAGTGAGCTAAAAGAGGATAGGGGTCATTACAACATCGGCGGTAAAAGCCGCTTACCGCCGTGCAGAAGACCGTCAATACACCGCCGCGGCTGCGGAATTCCGCCACAGCTATTATGACCCACATCTCGGAATCTGCCGAAATTCAGACACCCACACAACTCCGCCACACCAAAGGTCAGTGATAAACTGGTGAAAACAAATCATCCACCGTCACGCCAACAGAAACAGGCCAATGCTCTTACGACACACGAATCCACGCGGCGGTCTTTCAACCGCGGTATTCCATTGGCAGTACACACCGCCGCGCTCAAAATACACACACATCTCCAAAACACCGCCACATTGGACAATTCAAAATACACACACCTGATACACATACAAACACCACTCCCACACACCCAACACAATATAAAACACACACCCACATCACCCACAAACCCCTACGATCAAAAAAGTAGAGACGAAGGCGACAGAGAGAGCACAGCAATAGACAACCCAACCACACAGAGGCACACAACACCATCACCCACACAACATCCACGCACAAAACACCACACACCACTACACATCACCACACTCATCACCACATACACCACCCCACACATCACCTACACCACCCCATTGCACGCCAAAGACACCCCAGGTTTTCGGAGGAGGAGCTCAGGGTTATGGTGGAGGAAATCGTACTGGTAGAGCCACAGCTATTTGGATCACAGGTGCAGCACACCTCTATAGCTAGGAAGATGGAGCTATGGCGAAGAATCGTCGACAGGGTCAACGCAGTGGGACAGCACCCAAGAAATCGGGACGACATCAGGAAGAGGTGGAACGACCTATGGGGGAAGGTGCGTTCCGTGGTCTCCAGGCACGACATCGCGATTCAGCAGACTGGCAGCGGACCCCCACCTCCTCCCCCACAACTAACAACATGGGAGGAGCAAGTCTTGACCATTATGCATCCAGGGGGCCTCGGAGGAGTCGGTGTAGGAATGGACACTGGTAAGTCTAATCTTAACTATTATATCCCCCACCCTACCTGCATGCTATCACACACCCCCACCCTCGCCCCCTCCCCTATCACTCCAACTCCTCACCAATGTACTAATAACACAAACCACACATCCCAACACCAAGCCCTGCATGACACAACAAATCATGGACACCCATCACTAAAGCATGCCCACTGCACATACCCATAACAACCCCTAACCATCATCACACAAGCCCCCACACAGGAAAGCTAGCACTGGGGTACACGCTCACCCACCCATTGCACACCATGACACACAGACATGCAATAATCATGCTTTTATACCCCTGCAGGACCACTACCTAACGTCACCAGACAGGAGGGTCCAGACATCTCTACCCCACCCACAGAAGAGGCCCACAGTGATGACAGCAGCTCTGGCCAACTGGATCAAGATGACCAGCCCGGACCATCGTGGTCCTCGGGACAGTCGGTTCCCCTCGCACAGGCACAGCCCAACACTGACCTTCCACCCTCTGGTAACACCAGCACAGCACCCACCCAGCGGGCCCATACCTCCGTTCCCAGGACACGACAAACAGCTGTGTGTCCACCACTACAGGGAACCCAGGATAACCCACCACCCCAACAACAACAGGGACCTGGTGGCAGTGGCAGTGGGCACACAGTCCAGGGGACGGAGGCACAGGAACACAGGGGAAGTGGGAGGGCTGCTGTGCGACAGGGGGCGGACAGGCCCAGGGAACCCACTCTCCACGAGGCCCTCTCCTCCATCATGGGAGTATACCACCACTCCCAGGAGACGATGGCAACGGTCCTGGCCAAGTTTCAGGAGACCCAGCGCATGCAGGACGAACTGTATTTGGGGTTCAGGGAGGAGCTCAGAACCATCAGCTCTGCCCTGGGCACCATAGTAGGGGTGCTGAAGGATATACAGAAGACCATGAGGGACACCGTGGCACTCCAAGGGGCCCCTGACATTAGCCTGGACGATGGACTGCCACCACCTCCGCCGGCGCTAGTGGACAGGACGCCCCGCCACAGGACCACCACACCAGCACCCCACCCCCTGCACACAGAGAACCACCCACAAGCGGTCCCTGAGATCCAGGAACAGGACAGAGCAAGATGGCAAGACCCCCGCCAGGAAATGAGACCACCCTGATTGTCATCCCACTGTCCCACTTTGTGACCCTGTCCAGATTGGAACTGTTCCAGCTCCACTTCCTATGCCCATATGGGCAGTGCACCTGTGAGACTAATAGACTGGACTCTGCCATGGACATTCCTCCACCATCACCCATCACCATTTAGCCACCACCTCCAATAATTAGCACTTCAATAAACACCCTTGAACCACAAAACAATCTGGAGTCAGTCTGTGATTTTGAAAATGTATATTAGCTATGAAAATGACAAAATCCATTCAAAAATGTAATGTCAACATACCTATGTCACACATCACAAGCCCATGAAGGATGCAAGCAGTTGACACACGTTGGTAACCACATCTGTGAAACCGTAATGGAAATGTACCACTCAGTTAGCATATACTGCTTCAAATTGACAGACAGGATAGAGGTAGAAGTGTGAAAGTAAAAGTAATAGTAAAAATAATTGTTCTCACCTGTGTGTCACTGGAAATATTGCTGTATGACAGAGTCCCTGTTATCAATGTCTTCTTCCTCTGCTTCCTCCTCATCACTGTCCACAGGCTCCACAGCTGCCCCAACACAGTCATCTGGACCATCCTCCTGCAGAAAAGGCACCTGGCGTCGCAAAGCAAGATTGTGAAGCATCGAGCAGGAGATGATGATCTGGCACACCTTCTTCGGTGAGTAGAATAGGGAACCACCTGTCATATGGAGGCACCTGAACCTGGCCTTCGGGAGGCCGAAGGTGCGTTCGATCACCCTCCTAGTCCGCCATGGGCCTCATTGTAGAGTTCCTCTGCCCTGGTCCTGGGATTCCTCACTGGGGTCAATAGCCAGGACAGGTTGGGGTAACCAGAGTCCCCTAATAGCCACACACTGCGCCTCTGGAGTTGACCCATCACATACGGGATGCTGCTATTCCGCAGGATGTAGGCATCATGCACTGAGCCAGGGAACATAGCATTTACCTGCGAGATGTACTGGTCTGCCAAACAAACCATCTGTACATTCATCGAATGATAACTCTTCCGGTTCCTGTACACCTGTTCACTCCTGTGGGTGGGGACCAAAGCCACATGGGTCCCATCAATAGCACCTATGATGTTAGGGATATGTCCCAGGGCATAGAAGTCACCTTTAACTGTAGCCAAATCCTCCACCTGAAGGAAAACGATGTAGCTCCACACGTGTTTCAGCAGGGCAGACAACACTCTGGACAACACGTTTGAAAACATAGGCTGGGACATCCCTGATGCCATGGCCACTGTTGTTTAAAATGACCCACTTGCAAGGAAATGGAGTACTGACAGCACCTGCACTTGAGGGGGGGATTCCTGTGGGATGGCGGATTGGTGATATCAGATCTGGCTCCAACTGGGTACACAGTTCCTGCATTGTGACACGGTCAAACCTGTAGGTGATGATTAAATGTCGCTCCTCCATTGTCAACAGGTCCACCAGCGGTCAGTACACCGGAGGATTCCGCCATCTCCTCACATGTCCCAGCTGACGGTGCCTAGGAAGGACAACAGCGACCACAGAGTCAAGCAACTCAGAGGTATGTACCAACAGCTACACAGTACACGAAACATAATCCAAAAAGTTGTCTGTAAGTGTGTTGAGTCCAGGCCTAGGTATGTGTGACGCAGTTGTAAATGAAGCCATGTGGGTCCCTGAAATGGCAGCTGCCTGACCTCTAAACTGGGACAATTGGATGTGAGGTAACTGCGCTGGCATTGTACACCGTCGCGGTAGGCGGTCGAAGACCGCGGCGCAATGTTGCAATGGTTAACATTGGACCCTATGGGTCCCAGGAGCCAATGAGGAATTGCGCCGGCGGTGATGATACGCACCGCTGCGGACGTCACTGCCGCGGACGTGACCACCATTTTCTATCTGTTCAATCACTCGATACCTGATCTTCGACAGGAGAGGACTTACACTGCAAGTGCTGCTGTGACCTCGATCTGGAAGAGACAATGGCACGTGCGTCTGGGGAAAGGGCCCCTGCCTTCACTGCACAGGAGTTGGAGAAGCTCGTGGACGGGGTCCTCCCCCAGTACATGCTACTTTACGGTCCTCCAGACCAAAAGGTGAGTACATAGGGTGCAAGTTGTATGGCCTATGCCTGGGTGGAGAGGGCTGGATGTAAGTAGGAAGGGGCATAGTTATGCGAGCATGAAGGAGTGTGAATGCATGCGCTACATGGCAAGGGCAGGTATGTGGGCCACTCACTTCGACGGTGCTGTTGCTAATGACTTCCCTTCTTCCCCTGTACATGTCATGTAGGTCAGCGCCCACCAGAAGAAGGATATTTGGCGTGCCATCACCAAGGAAGTCCGGACCTTGGAGGTCCACCAGAGACGGATCACCCACTGCCGTAAAAGATGGGAGGACATTCGCCGCTGGAGCAAGAAGACGATGGAGGCTCAGCTGGGGATGGCCTCCCAATGTGGGAGGGGTGCCCGTCGCACCATGACCCCCCTGATGTTCCGGATCCTGGCGGTGGCCTACCCTGAGTTGGATGGGCGCTTGAGGGCATCACAGCAGACACAAGGGGGTGAGTACACTCACATTCTGATGACTTTGCGCGCAGTGGAGGGGTCTGGGTGGGGGCGTAGGGCTGTGGGTTTCCGTAGGCCAGGGCGAGTTCCGTAGGCTAGGCCCCTCCGTAATGCAGGCCATGTGCCACTCCACCCCACCTCTGTAGAGTGCCAAGTACAGGTATACATGCCCCTGTGTCATCTATGTGGACAGATGACACTCATAGCCATGTAGGCCATATCCCAGGAACTGCATCTGTAGAGGCCAAGTGCTCGGCGTAGTGCAGGGGGCTGCTGTGTCTGTATTGTCCGCCAACGGTAGCGGTAAGCCATGCACTCAACCTGTCTTTCTTCTGTTTCCCCACCCCTTTTTGGGGTCTCCCTGTTCTTTTGTGCATCAGCATCATCAGGCGGAGGTACAGTGGCACCGGAGCACGAGGGAGCTGCATCCCACATGACCATGGAGGGCCACACCACAGACTCCGAATACACCAGTGGGACGGAGGACGAGGGGAGCTTCACGTCGGTCACCGGATCAGCAGACATCGACACGGACTCGTCCTCCGATGGGAGCTCTCTTGTGGTGGTGGCACCATCTGTGCCCCCCACTTCTACAGGTACAGCCGCCACCCCCCCTACCAGCACCGCCCTCTCAGCAGCCCCTCAGCCTTCGCTCTGTGCCCGCTCACCCAGGAGGGTGGTCATCACCTTCGCCCCAGGCACCTCAACCCCTGCCCCTGTCACCCCTGCTGCCCTCAGTGAGGAGGCCATTGACCTCCTCAGGTCACTCACTGTTGGGCAGTCTACCATTGTGAATGCCATCCAGGGTGTAGAAAGGGAGTTGCAACACAGTAATGCATTCCTGGAGGGCATTCATTCTGGTCAGGCTGCCCTTCATCGAACCCTGCAATCTCTGGCCTCAGCACTGATGGCAGCCATTGTCCCTGTCTCTAGCCTCCCCCCTCCAACTTCCTCCACCCAGACCCAATCCCCTGTACCCCAGCCTATCCCAACCACACCATCAGACCAGCATGCACACACCTCAACACACAAAAGTGGCTCTGGCAAACGTAGGCACCACACATCCCACAGGCACTCACACAAGCATCACCCACATACAAACACAGCAACATCCACTGCCTCCACTGTGTCCCCCTCCTCGTCATCTCCCTCCTCCCTCCCAGTGTCATCTACACTCTCACCTGCATGCACTACATCTACAGCCACTAGGACTCGCACCAGAACACCCAGCACCACACCCGCTCACCTGCACTCACCACCCCCACTACCATTTACACGTCCCCTGTGTCCTCTCTCAGTGTGTCTGTGACGCCCCCTCCCAAAGTACACAAACGCGGGCACCCACACACCCAACATCCATCCACCTCACGACAGCCTCCAGAACATGCACCTGCACCCAAAACACCTGAAGTAACACCTCCTACAACCACCTCCTCTTCCTCCACTCCCAGACCCCCTCTAGCTACCCATCCCAGTGTTTGTCAGAAACTGTCCCTCAGCAACGTTGACCTCTTTGCCCCCACCCCTCCAAGTCATCAGTCCTGTCGTAGCGCCTCAGCCAAAAAGACTCCAGTACCAGGGCTGCGTGTTCAAGGTGTGTGGAGTGCACCGGCCACCAGGGCAGCCAGTGTGACACAGAGCCAATGCACTGCCAGTCCACACCCTGTAAAGCATCTCAAGTTGGAAAGTGGCCGACGAGACCGGGTGAAGACTCCTGGGGGAAAAACTACTCACAAGGGTCCCAGGGGGATTGCAGAGTCAGCTGTGACTCCTCCAAAGGTCGGAAAGGGCCAGAAGAAGTCTGCACAGCCTGGTGTGAGCAGCACGGCGGAGAAGGGTGGCATCCTTCCCGGCCAGCACCGTCGTCACTGGTCAGGAGACCACCGCCGGAGTCATTGCCCAGGAGGGCACAAGTGCCGTCACTGGTCAGGAGACCACCGCCGGAGTCAGTGCCCAGGAGGGCACAAGTATTGTCACTGGTCAGGAGACCACCGCCGGAGTCAGTGCCCAGGAGGGCCCCAGCTGCCACAGCCCTGCTGGGCAATGAGGGACAGTCATGCCATACACCAATGCACAGGTCAGAGACCGCCACGGCAAAGCACCGCTGAACAAGGGAATCACCGCCATGGTGAAGACCGCTGAAAAGGGCAAAGCATCGCTGAACGGGGCAGAGAACCGCTGAACAGGTCAGAGACCGCCATGGCAAAGTACAGCTGAACAAGGGAATTACCGCCATGGTGAAGACCGCTGAACAGGGCAAAGCACCGCTGAACAGGGCAGAGAACCGCTGAATAGGTCAGAGACCGCCATGGCAAAGCACCGCTGAACAAGGGAATCACCGCCATGGTGAAGACCGCTGAATAGGGCAAAGCACCGCTGAACAGGGCAGAGAACCGCTGAACAGGTCAGAGACCGCCATGGCAAAGCACCGCTGAACAGGGCGAAGACCGCCATGGCGAGCACCGCTAGCCCATGAGCAGCAGTGGCAGTGACGCAACTGGGACCGTCACGGGGAGAGTGATGCACTCTGGGCACCAGTCCCCCTCCAGAACCAGTGGAGACTTGCATCTACTCTGTCTGTCCTGCACAGGATGAAGCACTCTGGGCACCAGTCCCCCTCCAGAACCAGTGGAGACTTGCATCCACTCTGTCTGTCCTGCACAGGATGAAGCACTCTGGGCACCAGTCGCCCTCCAGAACCAGTGGAGACTGTTATCCACTTGAGAGACTGTGGCTTTGCACTCCCCAGGATGTGACAGTGGGCAAACCACCCACTGTAGAGACTTGAGAGACTGTGGTTTTGCACTCCCCAGGATGGAACAGTGGGCAACCCACCCACTGTATAGAGTTGAGAGACTGTGGCTTTGCACTCCCCAGGATGGAACAGTGGGCAACCCACCCACTGTAGAGACTTGAGAGACTGTGGCTTTGCACTCCCCAGGATGGAACAGTGGGCAACCCACCCACTGTAGAGACTTGAGAGACTGTGGCTTTGCACTCCCCAGGATACATCAATGGGCATGGAGCCCCGTCGTAGATTTGGCGTGGTGCTGTAATCTAGCTGAGGTGCCCCCCTTCCCTTCCCCCTGAGGTGCCTGTTGTATTTCTCTCTGATGCCCCGGCAGTGTTCTCTCCGTTTGTGGACAGGTATCTTGTGTGGGCCTCGCCCATGCATTTTTGGACCAGTGGTGCACGGACATTGAGATGTGCATATCTGCACTACTTCTCGTAAGGTATATACTTTTGTATGAGTTTATATATATCTGTATATATTTGACACATGTATTTTGATACTTTACAATGTTTGGACTGATTTCCTTTTGTGTTTGCACTCTTCCGGGGGGGTTGTGGGTTGTTACTGTGATGTTTGGAGATGCCTTGGTGTGTGTGTTGTAATGTGCGAGGGTGGGGGTGGGGGTGTTGCGTGTGTGTCCCCCTGACTTTTGCCTCCCCCCTCCCCTATGTCGTGGGTGCAGTACTCACCGTTGTCTTCGCCGCCGCAGACGCTGGTGTTCGTAGATGAGTAGGAATTCAAGGTCAGGTAGGATTTGTAATTCCGGCTCCATGGTGTCGTCCTTCCTCGTGGGATGTGTTAAGGTGAGCATTTTCCCATTGCAAAAGCTGTTTCCGCCGTGTTTTTATCCACGGTGAATCCGCCCCGGAAAAGGTGGCGGATTGGCGGGTTGTGATACTGTGGGCGGTACATTGTCTTCCGCCTGTCTGTTGGCGGTGACCGCCGCGCTGCCTGTCTGTACTGCCGTGGCGGGCGGAGTGTTAAAGTGGCTTTCTTTGTTGGCGGTTTCCGCCACGGTCATAATTCCCTTTTTTTGGCCGCCGGCCTGTTTGCGGTATTACCGCACCTTTAACACCGTCCGCCAGGGTTGTAATGACCCCCAATATCTTACTTTGGAAAATGCAGAGAATGACATAAGCCCTCTGTCCATACATGTTATAACAAAAAATTATGGGTACATAGAGCCGTAGCTCAAACTAGTTACCAAACCTCATCATTGGTTTTTGTTAAAAAGATTCAGGATGGACATAATACATTAGATTTTGGCTGAACCAGAGGGCTGAAACAAAGTTGAAAATTACCCCCCATGCAGTTATGATCTATTTTCTGATCAAGATATAATGCATTTTGTATTTTTCTGTGAATATTAGAACAGTGCCCATAACCAATATGTTTTACCATTATTTAGAGGAAGACAATTCACGTAAGTTAGACCAGCTTTAATCTTTTTACAAATGTTGGATAATGAATATGTTCGTCTGAATGTAGCGAACTTCATAGCAGGTGCAATTAAAGCCAGGCAAAGAAGAGGCTAAAAACAATTTTATTAGATAAATCAAGTTTGTCCTAAGAAGATGTTGTTTTTCCTCAAATTTTATTCTGTTTTTACCCAGTGTTACTTTTGAGGACTTTAGCATGATTTTTAATGTTTGATAATGAAAAATCAATTTATTATGTTTCTTGATAACAATGTTTTGCTTTATCTTTTATGGTTTTAAGAAACCAAATAAATATTTTCTTGATTTATTGAGTGGCTAATCAACAAATGCTGAATAAACATGCATTTCTTGGGGCCGGGGCCAGGCAAGATGGCCGAATGGAAGTTCCCCTGCAAGCTCCCTCAAACGATTACTCAATCCTGATAAAAATCCTTACAGGTTCCTGCCTATCCAACATTCCTTCATACTCCCCTGCATGCCGACAATCAGGGGACACAATAATTTCCCCAGAAAATAACTGGTGACACCTACGGGCTGAGTCGGAGATCTTGACGCCTGGGCAACACAAGTCAGAAGGCACTCGCAGAGGAGCACTGCAGTGGTTGAGGCTTGAATGAGAGTGGTGGCACTGCTTCAGTGCCTCACTGTACTGCTGTGTGCCACCACTCTTTCACCTCGCAGAGACCTCCAGGAGCCTGAGGAGTGGTGAGGGTGGAGGCGGCCCATGGAGACAGCCTGGGCCTATGGTGGTGATCAGTGCAGGGAGATGCAGCTTTCTTGTGCGGCCCAGCCTGTGCTTAAGGGCCTGAAAATGCAGCAGCTGGGGCATGGGGCACAGACTGAGGGGCTGTAACGGAGGCCGAATGCAACCCTGCAGAGAGGCGTCCTTGGCCCGGGGGGGTCAGTTGACTGTAAGAGGCCATTAACCTGAGCGTGGCAAACGGACGCAGAAGCCCTTGAACTGCCATGTCAGCAGAAAGAGGGCGATGAGGCCTTGTCGCGTTGGAGTAACTTGAGCTGCTTGGCCTGCACTAACTCTGATATACGTCCCAATACTTAACCAGATGGTATAAACATAACAGGACTGCAATTAACCACCTGATTCTATACCTGCAGCCCTATCAGGATCCATGGACCTGAGCAAAAGGATGTGTACCAGAACATATACCCCTATGTAATACCCGAACCTTGGAGGTTTGTCCCTTGCAACATCTTCTGTCTAGACCAGTGGAAACTATACACCTGCATAGAGGGGGGAGGCATAGTCCTGCAACACACAGCCAGACACTTTCATTAGGGATGCTCCTATGGGGGACTCCCATGCTGAAGCCCATTGGAGGGCCTCTGTCAACGGTTGCAACCCGTAAATCAATATCCAGAGAACCAAGATGAGACATCTAGTGCCATTTGCTTCTGGGGGTGACAAGGGGATGGTCCTGACCAAGAGTAGGGGGACCCGTCTAATGGCACTGACATAGCCTTCACAGTATTGATGATTTAAAAGCCATTCTCTGCCCCCTCCTGCTTGGCTAGGATCCTAGATATCTTGGATCAGAGACCTGACCTGCGGTCTGCTGGGGGTGCTGGCTGACACATCTGAGTGTCCAAACCAGGAATCAACTTGATACAATAATGTTCTATCCTCCATGGTGAAGGATAAGGGCTCAAGGTCAGCGCAAGCAAAAAAAAAAAAAATTATACTCATTCATTGCCACCCTCTGAACTGACGAAGTATGAGAGAGGTCTTGGCATTGGAGCACTTGTCATGGAAATGAAGGCCCATACTCCTTCCTTGGGAGACTTAACAGCAGCAATCCAAAGCTCCTAAATTGGAGTGGTTAAAATAGATCAAAGCAGTAGCGTTGGATTTCACCTTGTTCCGCACCAAGCTCCGTAAAGTATCAAATAGGGTGACTACAGCAGAACAAAATGTGGAGGAACTCAAACAAGAAGTTTGCAACCCATGCCATTCTGTCTCAGATTTACAGCTCATCTATATGAAACATTAAAGGTTCTGAGGAATGGTCCAGGAGGAACAACCCCCGCTTTTTTGGTTCCAGGAACAGGTGACCCTCAAGTCAAAAGACTGTCAAAGTTTTTCACAATTGAAAGGGCTCACAGGGCAATGGCACCACCACCAAGACCAAGAGCAACTCGAAGGGGTTTCCTTGCCTGTCTACTCAACTTTTGTGACCACAATGCTATCCTGCACAGTACACGAGCCCAAGTACCTCCATCATACCAGGGAAGACCTATTTCCATACTCCCTGATTATACTCATCAACGACAAGAACAATGGAAAACTTTTATGACTGTCAAAAAGAGACGTCAGGGGTTTAACATAAAATATACGGGGTTATTACAATTTTGGAGGAGGTGTTAATCCATCCCAAAAGTGACGGTAAAGTGACGGATATACCACCAGCCGCATTACGAGTCCATTATATCCTATGGAACTCGTAATACGGCTGGTGGTATATCCGTCCCTTTACCGTCACTTTTGGGACGGATTAACACCTCCTCCAAAGTTGTACTAACCCCCATAGTCTCCTATTTCCGGCATAACTTTTAGTTCAAAATGGAGGATCGGTTATGTTTTTCTTTAACCCAGCTAAAGTGAATGATTGGTTAGGCACTTTTCCTCAGACTTCCAGAAGGGACCTAACTCAACAGTCCCCTCAATCAACAGAGACAATCTACTCACCCAGGCCAATGTGGAAAATAGAAGAAAAGCACAGACAACACTTGCCAACCAGGAAAGATCATAGTAAGCCTAGACGGAATGCTTCAATCTGAAGATGTCATCCGGATTCAAGAGAATCCTCCCAAGCTTACTGCAGTGTATCGGAAATGGCCAGTGATGGTTCTGGAATGGAGTGAAACTACGAACCTGTTTGAAGAACAGTGAGTACTGGGTCAATCTGAGAGTAGGTTATTTTGGTGCATCATATTCCTCATATGCCTCATATTCATACAACCAATATGTTTATCCTGTTATCTGATTCTATTAAGGGGATGCTTAACCCCTTTGCTGCCAGGCCTTTCCCCCCTCCTGTGCCGAGCCTTTTTTTGGCTATTTGGGGCAGTTCACGCTTAGGCCCTCATAACTTTTGGTTCAGATAAGCTACCCACGCCAAATTTGCGTCCTGTTTTTCCAACATCCTAGAGGTTCTAGAGGTACCTAGACTTTGTGGGTTCCCCTGAAGGAGACAAAGAAATTAGCCAAAATACAGTGAAAATTTGTTTTTTGTTTTTTAAAATGGGAAAAAAGGGATGCAGAAGGCAGCTCGTGGTTTTTTCCCTGAAAATGACATCAACAAAGGGTTTGAGGTGGCAAGATCACCATCTTCCCAGCTTTCAGGAACAGGCAGACTTAAATTGGAAAACCCAATTTTTCAAGACAATTTTGATATTTTACAGGGACATACCCCATTTTCAAAATTTTTTGTGCTTTCAGCCTCCTTCCAGTTAGTGACCAAAATGGGTGAGAAACCAATGCTGGATCCCAGAAAGCTAAACATTTCTGAAAAGTAGACACAATTCTGAATTCAGCAAGGGGTCACTTGTGTAGATCCTACAAGTGTTTTCTACAGAAAATAACAGCTGAAATGAAAACATATTGAAATTGAGATGAAAAAAACTGCCATTTTTCTCCACGTTTTACTGTTTAACATTTTCCTGCAATGTCAGATTTTTGAAAGCAATATACCCTTACGTCAGCTGGACTCTTCTGCTTGTGGGGATATATAGGGCTTGTAGGTTCATCAAGAACTCTAGGTAAACAGAGCCATTAAATGAGCTGCACCTTGCAATAGGTTTTTATTCTATACCGGGTATACAGCAATTCATTTGCTGAAATATAAAAAGTGAAAAATAGGTATCAAGAAAACCTTTGTATTTCCAAAATGGCCCAAAGATAAGGTGTTGAGAAGCAGTGGTTATTTGCACATCTCTGAATTCTGAGGTGCCCATACTAGCATGTGAATTACAGGGCATTTCTCAAATAGACGTCTTTTTTACACACTGCCTTACATTTGGAAGGACAAAATATAGACAAAGACAAGGGACAATAACACTTGTTTTGCTATTCTGTGTTCCCCCAAGTCTCCCAATAAAAATGGTACCTCACTTGTGTGGGTAGGCCTAGCGCCCACCAAAGGAAATGGCTCAAAACACAACGTGGACACATCACATTTCTTCACAGAAAACAGAGGTGTTTTTTACAAAGTGTCTACCTGTGGATTTTGGCCTCTAGCTCAGCCGGCCCCTGGAGAAACCTAGCAAACCAGTGCATTTTTTAAAAGTAGACACCTAGTGGAATCCAAAATGGGGTGACTTGTGGGGCTCTGACTAGGTTCTGTTACCCAGAATCCTTTGCAAACCTCCAAATTTGACCAAAAAAACACTTTTTCCTCTCATTTCGGTGACAGAAAGTTCTGGAATCTGAGAGGAGCCACAAATTTCCTTCCACCCAGCATTCCCCCAAGTCTCCTGATAAAAATGGTACCTTACTTGTGTGGGTAGGCCTAGCGCCCACGAAAGGAAATGGCCCAAAACACAACATTGACACATCACATTTTTTCACAGAAAACAGAGGTGTTTTTTACAAAGTGCCTACCTGTGGATTTTGGCCTCTAGCTCAGCCGGCACCTGGGGAAACCTAGCAAACCAGTGCATTTTTGAAAACAAGATACCTAGGGAAATCCAAGATGGGGTGACTTGTGGGGCTCTGACCAGGTTCTGTTACCCAGAATCCTTTGCAAACCTCAAAATTTGACCAAAAAAACACTTTTTCCTCTCATTTCGGTGACAGAAAGTTCTGGAATCTGAAAGGAGCCACAAATTTCCTTCCACCCAGCGTTCCCCCAAGTCTCCCAATAAAAATGGTACCTCACTTGTGTGGGTAGGCCTAGCACCCACGAAAGGAAATGGCCCAAAACACAATCTGGACACATCACATTTTTTCACAGAAAACAGACGTGTTTTTTACAAAGTGCCTACCTCTGGATTTTTGCCTCTAGCTAATCCGGCACCTCTGAAAACCTAGCAAATCAGCGTATTTTTTAAAACTAGACACCTCGGGGAATCCAAGACGGGGTGACTTGTGGGGCTCTCACCAGGTTCTGTTAACAAGAATCCTTTGCAAACCTCAACATTTGGCCAAATAAACACTTTTTCCTCACATTTCGGTGACAGAAAGTTCTGGAATCTGAGAGGAGCCACACATTTCCTTCCACCCAGCGTTCCCCCAAGTCTGCCGATAAAAACGGTACCTCACTTGTGTGGGTGGGCCAGGTGCCTGCAACAGAATAAGGCCAAAAGCTTGTAGAGATTGAGGGGATAGCACAGCGAGTTAATAAGCACATATTTTTCTTTTATACATCTTTTAGGCCGACTCTGCTTTGGGGTCCCATGCAAGTGAGGTATCATTTTACTTGGGGGACTGAGGGGAATGCTGGGTGGTAGGAAATCTGTGCCGCAGCGGTGACTGTACAAAGAAAAGTGAGGAAAATATGATTTGTTTAGCAAATTTTTAGGTTTGCCAAGGAGTCTGGGTAAGAAAATGATGGGGGATCCAGGCAAGCCACACCTCCTTGGACTCCTTGGGGTGTCTATTTTTAAAACATGTCTGGGTTTGGTAGGTTTCCCTAGATGAAGGCCGCACCCAAGACCAAAACCATAGGTGTCCCCCGGCCCCCAATGCAGGTAGTTTTGTAATCGATCATTTTGCTGTATCCACATACTTATGTGATGTTCCAAACACTAAAATTGTCAAAAGAAATGCACTTAGGTTATGTTAAAAAGACCCCTCACCCACCATCTAAGTTGGTGGCATTCTTCATCATCGGGGTCCCACCCGAGGCACCTAGTGTGTCACAGGTGTGCTGCGACGCCTGATTACAGCGGAGCAGGTTTTGTCATTTTTACCACACATACTGGTTGGATTTGGCACGAGGGTGAGTGATGGTTCAGTGGATAAAAGTTTATTAACAAGAGATTTCACAAAAATGAAAAAAGCACTGTTAATAACTGAAAGGCCAAAAAACTGAACCAATGACTCACAGCTTGTGAGCTGTAAAGCCACGGCAAGGCACTAACCGCTTTACAGTCCATTCACACACCTTTCATAAATGACACGCACAAGACTATTCACGCCGCCAGCCACGGGCCCAGCACATTACAACACTCGCATCGACAGACAGCGCCACTCAAGGGCCCATCACTTACATACGCCCACATGCCTGATACAGCAATCACACCAGCTGATGGGAGTGTGTGGACTGGTGTTTGGCTGGCAGTGTGTTGCAGTAGCCAACAGCAAGTCAATATGTACACTATGTACACCCTCAGCCAAGCCCCACTCCACACACAATGGCATCACTTTTTTTTTTTAAACAAAGAAACCACTAACTAATTAGAAATAATTACAAAACTACAAACACAAAAGCTCTAACTAAGTACATGACAGAAATGCTAACCATGAAACTGAACACATGAAAATACAAAACAGACAGTTTACACTCATGGTTGTTCCCAGTAATTCTTCTGGGTGTGGTAATTCTTAAAACAACCACCCACACACAGCCCAGGCTTTGAAGGACAATCTGGGCAGTACATGTGAGTCTCCCTCCGGATACCTTTTCGAAAACACACTCTACATTTCTTAGCTGGAAAGTCTTTTTTGGGTGTGGGAGGAATGTGCTCAGCAAAGTGGCGATCTTTCAATCTAGCCACATCCTCCACCACTGCTTCTCTAGGAACTCTGGCCTGTTCTACCACAATAAGGCTCTCTATCACTGACTCCTGAAATTTCACAAATGTCATCTTTGACTCTGGAGACCTATCCTCAAACACAATAAAAGCATTAAAAGTTGCTAAGTGGAAGAGGTGAATTGCTAACTTCTCATACCAAACGTAAGACTCACGAATAGCAGTATAAGGTTCCAACCTTTGATCAACTCTATCTACACCTCCCATGTGCTCATTATAATCTAAAATGCACACAGGTTTGACCACTTCAGCAACCTGGCCCCAAACAGTCACGGGGGAAGTACTCTCATCATGGATGGTACTTAGCATGTAGACATCCCCCCTGTCTGAAAACTTCAAAGCTAGCAGCTCATCATTCCGCAAGGCACTGCACTGCACTGTCCCCTCTGAAGTTTTTTACAGACAAGCTCACTTGGATAGCCTTTCCGATTACAACTAATTGTGCCACAAGCAACAGTGTCCACTCTAAACAATTCCTTGAACAACTGCACTCCAGTGTAAAAGTTATCTACATACAAATGGTGACCTTTGTTGAACAGTCGTCTACTAAGTTCCCACACAATCAGTAACTCCAAAAGTGGGAGGACAACCGGGGGGTCAATACTGGAATCCCTACCAGTGTAGACATGAAAATTATACACATATCCTGTACTATTTTCAGACAGCATATACAATTTAATTCCACATCGTGCCCTCTTGCTAGGAATGTACTGCCTAAAAACCAAACAACACTTGAAGAGACCAAAGGCTCGTCCACAGCTATTTCTTTGCCTGGAACATAGACCTCTGAAAACCAATCTACAAAATGATCAAGGACAGGCCTAATCTTAAAAAGACGGTCAGAATCAGGGTGATCTCGTGGCAAGGCTGATGCATTGTCAATAAAATGCAGCATCCTAAGAAGAAGCACATACCGATCACGACTCACTGTTGCAGGAAATATAGCTGTTGCCATCAAGGGACTAATAGACCAATAAGAAGCCAGTGACGGCTTCCTTATCAACCCCATCAAAAGAGTCTAACCTAAAAACCTTTTAATCTCCTCCAAATTTGTGGGACCCACTGGGCAGCTCTAGAGTGCGGCCTAAGTCTAGCAGCGTTGTCACTCAAATACTGCTCTGCATACAAATTAGTCTGCTCAACAATCTCTTCCAAAAACACATCATCCACAAATAACTCAAAGAAATTGACAGGCAAAAAGTTCTCTGTATTGACTCTACACCCCGGGAGACCAGTAAAGGCAGGCGCTCTGGCTGCTCCATGTTTGGGGCAACCCAGAGTTCAGGTCTTCTAACAGGAAACCTTTCAGCCCCTGGTTGCTGCAGTAATAGCACATCAGTGTCCTCCTCTGAAACAGGCCCTTCATCTGTACTGAGTGTGGCTTCCTCATCAGAAGATTCCTCTCCAACAGAAACTTCACTGCCAGAATCTCTCACTTCCTCCTCTGCCTCAGATTCAGAGTCCGTCTCATAATCATGGTCAGACAATGACTCAAAAAGCATACCAACCACCTGCTGAGCGGTCATCCTGCGGCTAGCCATGATCTTTCCTACGAAAATTAACTGGACAAATGCACAACCAACAACCAGCACTGTGTAAGATAAGTAATAAAGTGTAGCTTTATTAGTAAGAGTTATAAACTCAAAAACTATACCGCTCACTTACCTGAAAAAGCTTGAATCATCAGCAACTACTCTGCACAGACACAGCAATCACCAATGATATCCCACTAAAAAGAAAGAAAGAAAAGCAAATTAGAAATAAGACAACACAAATATCATTGTGCACAAATCTAAGGACAATTTCACACAAACCTGCATTTAGTACACCACCTACAAACATTCATGCATGGCAACAATACTCCTTTGGAGTAAATTGTTTTTACTTACCTAAAACATGCAACTATGCAAACCGCAGGTCAACCACCGCCAATACCGCAAGGAGCCACAAGAAAGAAAGCAAAAGCTTTGAACTAGAATAAAAAGGAGGAAAAAAATTATCACAAATGCAAATACTTCGTCAGTTGACAAACATCCCACCATCAAGCATTTAGAAATTGGTGCCTAAGTGGATTCTGCCATAGGGGCAGATGGGCCTAGTAAAAATAGGCCTATCTGCCCCAAGGAGGGCAGAAAATACCTTTAGTAGTGTGTCCCCAGGGGGAGTGACCCAAACAAAAAATAAACACACACACTCTATCCCTGGTGCCTACGTGGCTTCTGCCCCCCTTGGGCCTAAAAAACAATAGGGCAGCAGGGGGGCAGAAATGGCCAACAGTTCAATGCCCCCCTTGGGGGGGCGCCCCTTGCCTAAAAATAATAGGCCGATCTGCCCCAAGGGGTACAGAAATGGCCACAACAAACATCCCCCCGCATGGGCGCGACCCTTGCCCAAGGGGCCACTCCCCGAAACAAAACACAGCAGAAATAAACACGAAAAAAAAATCCCTGGTGTCTAGTGGTTTCTGCCCCACTTGGGGGCAGATCAGCCTAAAAATATAAGGCCGACCTTCCCACAAGGGGGGCAGAATAGGCCACAACAAACGTGGCCCCCAAATGGGAGCGACCCTTGCCCAAGGGGCCACTCCCCAGCACAAAACACAACAAGAAATAATGAAAAAATGAAAATCCGTGGCGTCTAGTGGTTTCTCCCCCCCTTGGGGCAGATCAGCCTAAAAATATTAGGCCGATCTGCCCACAAGGGGTGCAGAAATGGCCACACAAACATGCCTCCCAAATGGGAGCGACCCTTGCCCAAGGGGCCGCTCCCCAACACAAAACATTGCCACAATAAATAAATGTAAAAAATCCCTGGCGTCTAGTGGGCATTCCTGCTGCCCGATCGCAATGCGATCAGGCAGCAGGAATGCTCAGAGAGATACCGGGGGAAAGGAAAAGCCTTTCCTTTCCCCCGGTGCCTCTTTGTACCAAACCCCCCACCCACCGGAGGAGAAACTCACCTGTTTCTCCAGCAGCACACTGGAAGCAAATGGCTTCCAGTGCGACTGGCAGTGTGTAATGAAGTCAGCGCGCAATCGCGCGCTGACATCATTACAGGGGGGTGAGGGGCTGGGGAAGTTAGGGGGGAGGGAAAGGGCTTCCCCTTCCATCCCTGCCTTGAGGGGGAACACCAAGGAGGGAGCACTAGCGCTCCCTCCGAGCCGAGGACGTAATGCTTATGTCCTCGGCACAGGAGCACTGTGCCACAGGACATAACCACTACGTCCGCGGCACAGAAGGGCTTAAGGAGAGAGTTGTGAGGGTGCCCACCCCCCCACAGAAACTGGACCAAGGTTACTGAAGCCCAGCTCACTGCCGCTCTCCGCCACTCCCCACCACCAGACACCACGGATGCCAATGCCTCGACCCACAACCTCCACCAATGGATCGCTAACTGTGCCAACACGCTAGCCCCTCTAAGGAAACCTGCTGGCAATCAACACCACTGGAGACCGAGCCGGTTCTCCCACACACTCCAAGTATCCAACAGCACCTGTAGATGACTCGAGAGAGAAAGCAGCAAGAGCAAGACAGACCACAAAGCCTTAAAGGACAGCATCACATTGCACCACTGGCTCAGCAGATCAGCCAGAAAATCAGCCATTCAGGAGTGCATCAATACCAATGCACACAACAGCAAGGAACTCTTCACCATATTCAAAGAATTTGTGAAATCCAAAAGGGACACTACAGACATCCCTCCTCCCAAGACCTCTGCGACAACCTCACCACCTTCTTCAACCGAAAACATTGAGGGCGTCTATGAAGGATTTGCAAGCAAAGACCCACCCCCCACACACCAGCACCACCACCGCTGACCACAAACCCCTGCCGAACATGGACCACTGGACCCTCCTCACACTGTGAGTCACCCGGAAGCTCATGTGTACAATCCACTCTGCGACACCCCTGGGACACCCTCAGACCCATGCCCCCACCACTTCTTCAACCGAGCCGGCGCCACCATCACACTCAAACTATGCCATACCATCAACCGCTCCATCAAGACTGCCACCTTCTTGGATGAATAGAAACACGCAGAGAAAATCCCACTACTGAAGAAGCACTCAGCAGACCCAACGGAGCTGAAGAACTACAGATTGATCTCACTGCTCCCTTTTTCAGCCAAAGTAATTTAAAAAATGATCAACGCCCAGCTCACCAAGTTCAAAGAGACAAACCACATCCTATATCACTCACAATCCAGATTCAGGAGAAACGATCAACACCCAGCTCACCAAGTTCAAAGAGACAAACCACATCCTATATCACTCCCAATCCAGATTCAGGTGAAACCACAGCACTGAAACTGCACTCCTAGCAGCCAGGGATGATATCCGCACCCTATTGGACCACAGTGAAACAGCTGCCCTCATCCTTCTCGACCTCTCTTCCGCTTTCAACACCGTTTCCCACAACACCTTATGCCCAAGACTACACAATGCCAGCATCCAATGCAAACCCCAGTTGTGGATCCACTTCTTCCTCAACGGCCGAATCCAGAAAGTCATGCTCCCACCTTTCACCTAGAAACAGACGGAAACCAGCTGCGGAGTACCCAGGGCTCCTTTCTGAGTCCTACCCTCTTTAATGACTACATGACCCCGCTCCCCAAAATTGTTTGACACCACGGACTCAACATTGTCTCATACGCAGATGACACACAGCTAATTTTCTCCCCTATCGATGAATCATCAGCAGTCAGAAGCAACTTTCACAACGGAATGAGGGTAGTCACCAAGTGGATGAAAAACAGCTGCCTCAAGCTCAACTCAGGTAAGATGGAGATCCTCATCCTAGGCCCCACCTCTGGGACAACTCCTGTGGCCCATTACCCTCAGAACTGCACCATCTTCCAAAAACCATGTACTCAACCTCGGCATCATTCTCTACTCCTCGCTCTCTATAGCCCCCCAAGTCAGTGCCGTCTCATCTTTATGCTTCCTCATCCCCATCAATGCAAGAAGAAGAGTCACCAATGCACTCATCAGCAGTAAACATGACTACGGCAGCATCAACAAGAAACTCCAAACTAAACGCCATAGAATACAGAACGCCACTGCTAGACTCATCCTGGTCATCCAGCACCACAGCCAGATCTCTGCCTACTTGAGAGACCTACACCGGCTCCCCGTCAACAAATGCATCATCACTTTCAAACTCCTGACACACACAAGGCCCTTCACAACATCAGACCTGCCTACCTCAACCACTGCCTCTCCTTCTACGCACCCCCCAGGCAACTCAGCTGTGCTCAACTGGCCCTCGCCACTATCCCTAGGATCCATAAGAACAGGGCTGAAGGAAGATCCATCTCCTACCTCACCACACAGATCTGAATACGCTGCTGCTTCACCTCAGGCAATCACCCTCACTGGCTCAATTCAGAGAGACTTCAAGACCTGGATCTTTGACTGACTGACAGACCCCCATCCCCCTTCAACGCCTTGAGACCCCCCGGGTGATAACTCGTGCTTTACCAATATTTGATTAATTGAGGGCTTGGGATGGAGCTTCAGTGCATTTGACCTCGCATCCCTTTCTTTTGCCTAGAACTCTAGCACAGCAATCAATAACTACATATTGAGTTCTTTATGGTTTCATAATTTGTGGTTTATTACTAATTTGGGAAATGGGGTGGCCATTGCCATCCCCCAACTGCTGTCATACCTGGTGGGAGGGTGACACACTATTGCCCATGGGGAGGATGGAGTTGGGAGTACATATGTGTTTAAGAGAGTTTCTTGCTTTCCGATGTTTTATGTTTCTCTTGTGTATATTGATGCATTCATTGTCGCAGAAACACCTTTAAAAAGACATGGTGGAATTATGGCAGCTCTACATATGGAAGAGATAAAGGGAATACCACAATTTATAAATGACAGACCACATTGCTAAGCAATTGGCATGGAATGTCTGCAGTATATCCCGATTAGCGAAGCATAGAAGGGTGTACGCTTCCTGAAAGTCCTATAAGGTGTCCATTGCGTTTCTTCAACAAACTCGCCTCTGTGGAAACTGCATAACCTCTCTCCAGAAGAGCTGAAGAGGGCAACTTTACGCCATGTCCTATTCCGGTTATGCTCAGGGAGTTCTAATTTGGGTGTCCCTGGGTATACCCTTTTTGCATCAACATCATATCGTGGACCCGGAGGGCCACTACATAATTCTATATGGCTCTCTTTATGCCCGAGAGATCTGTTTTATCAATGTATATGTCCATAACAAAGATTGCTCAGACTTCTACACCACTGTTGCCCAGGTCACCTCGTACCTATCTAGTGGCTGATGTGATCATATCAGGAGACTGGAACTCTGTCCTGGATGGTGACAAGGATTGTTTCTCAACCTGACAACACAATAAACGTCAAATGATGGAAGCACTATGGGGGTCATTACAACCCTGGCGGAAGGCGGAGAACCGGCGGTAAGACCGCCAACAGGCTGGCGGTCTTACTCTGTGGAATTATGACCATGGCGGTTACCACCATGGTCATCCGCTGGTTCTCCGTTCTGCCCGCCAGGGCGGAGACGACCGCCGGGCTGGAGACCTGGGTCTCCAGTCCGGCGGCCGTCACTATACCACCGGCGGTATTTGGACCCGGCTTACTGCCGTGGATTTCCAGCTGTTTGAACCGCCATGAAATCCATGGCGGTAAGCACTATCATTGCCAGGGAATTCCTTCCCTGGCACTGATAGGGGTCTCCCCCACCCCCCACCCCCACCCGACTCCCTCCCCTACCCCCCCACCACCCCTGCCACCCCCAAAGGTGGCAGGGCCCTCCTTCCCACCCCTCCCCCCAACATCACTTCACCCATACCCACACGACACGCACGCAGGCACCACCTACATACTTACACGCACACATGCCGACATGCATGCCTACACCCACACACACAGTCATACACGCACACCCACATTCAAACATACACGCACTCATCCATACAGACATACCCATAGACATACACGCACTCATTCCCATACACACAACACCCCCGCAGGCATACATGCACTCACACCCCATCTACATACACACACGCACCCCCATGCACCCACACAACACCCCCCCACACCACTCCCCTCACGGACGATCGACTTACTTGGTCCGACGATCCTCCGGGAGGGGACGGGAGCCATGGGGGCAGCTCCGCCGACACCACACCGACAACAGAACACCGCCACAGCGAATCACAGGACGTGATTAGCTGGGTGGTGTTCTGTTGGCGTGGAGGTGGAGCAACCTCCACTTCCCTGCCTCCCGCCAGTATGGCTGTTGGCGGCTCTCCGTCCGTAAAAGGACAGAGAGCTGCCAACGGTCATAATAGGCCGAGCGGCAAACCGCCACCAATGGCGGTCTTCCGCACGGCGGTCTTCAAAAAAGACCGCCGAGGTCAAAATGACCCCCTCTGTGACTTATACGAGAATAATGTCTGGGTGATCCCTGGGTTATTGGACACCCCGTTACTCAACAATTTTCCTGTTATACCCCAACCACGGGCACCCAGAGAAGACTAGACTACTGCCTAATCAATGATTCCCTGGCACCATTAGCTTTAGGAATTTCTTATCCACCTAGGTATCAATCAGATCACTTCACTGTCCTGATGGTGCTGGGGCAATTAGCTGATAGACCAGAGATACTACTTTGGCGACTCTGCCCAGAGGCACTTACAGACCCTCCTTTGCAACTGCAGTCATGGATGCATTAATACACTATTTTCAGGAGAATTGGGGCACCTCGAACAGTCAGGCAACTGACTGGGAGGCAATGAAATCTGTAATACGTGGTGTCTGCCTCACGACGACATACGGAGTCAAACAACAGCTTGAATGGGCTATAACAATACATGAACAGACCATCAGCCACACTGAAAGGGCACTCCCTCCACACCCAAAGTACCTAAAGGACTGATGGGTTGCCCGTAAGACTCTATTAGATGACTGCCACAGAGGAGAAAAACAGACCTTTACAGCACATCACCAGAGACTTCAGGCAGAAGGGGATAAGACTGGTGCTATACTGGCCCGCCTGGTTAGAGAGGAGAATTCTACAACCCCAATCCTGACTCTAAACAATAATACAGGTCATCCTGTTTGTGCACAAAAGGCCATTAACAAGGTCTTCTGTTCCCATCTAAGTAAAGTTTATGCCATCCAAGGAAAAACCCAGCTAGGCACCATAACAGAACTTTGAATGACAGCTAAAACCTAGATAAACCCATTACACGAGAGGAACTTCTTGCTGTGGAATGACGGTGTGTTGATTGAGTTTAATCATAAATATGTAGCTATCCTAGTGGTTAAGTCCTTAGAGGTCTTTGTGGAAGCCCTCCAGAAGGGCAGGCTTCCACCTATGCTTCGGGAAGCCCTAATAATGATGATTCATAAACCTGGTAAAGACCCTACCATAGCCTCAGCATATGGACCCATCTCTCTACTAAATATTGATGTTAAAATACTCAGCAGTAACCTAGCCTACCGCCTTTGCCCACACTTCACATCCCTCATGCATATGGACCAATCGGGATTTATATCAAAGAGAAGTATATTCCATTATCTGAGACAGCTTTCCCAAATATATCCCACCTCGCAACCCCAGGACAATGAGCTTTCACTGGCTCTCCTGGATTTCAAACAAGCCTTTATTCCTTAAATTGGACATACTTATTGCAATACCAAAGAAAGACTGAGATGGGATTTTCCAGTGGATCTAAATATTGTAAATGAATCCTTGTGCCAATGCACACTTTGAGGGAGGTTTCAAACTTGTTCAATGTGAGAAGGAGTACCAGGAAAGTCTGCCCCCTTTTGCCACTCCTATTCACATTAGTAATGGAACCTCCATCAGTGTGACTATGTGAAAAATGCATCTTTGGAGGATCAAGATAGGGGAGACTACTTGTCGGAAAATAGCCTCTCTGAAGGATCACCCCAAACTTTTTGCCTTCCTCCTCTTCTTTACCATTGCTAACCAGTATTAAAGTGCATATGTTCTCTACCATAAACATGGTAGCATTGTTCTTTCCCAACTGGCCAATTTGATAAGTCCCTAGAAAAGTGCACTACAAGTGCCCAGGACCTGTAAATTAAATGCTACTCGTGGGCCTGCAGCACTGATTGCACCACCACATAAGTAGCCCCTGAGCCATGCCTCAGACCTGCCATTGCAAGGACTGTGTGTGTAGTTTCACTGCCACTGCAACTTGGAATTTGAAAGTACTTGTCAAGCCTTAATCTCCCCTTTTTCTACACATGTCAGCCCTAAGGTAGGTTCTGGATAACCCATAGGGCAGGGTGCTATGTAGGTAAAAGGCAGGACATGTACATTTGTGGTTGATATGTCCTGGTAGTGAAAGACTTTTTGAGTGGTAGATTCTGATCTGAAAGTGGTAACCAGGTCATATTTAGGATGGGCAGAATGGTAAAAGAAAATCCTGCTTATTGGTGAGGTTGGATTTAATATTACTATTTTAGAAATGCCATGTTTAGAAAGTGAGCATTTATCTGCACTTAAAACCATCTGTGTATTACAGCCTATCTCCAGTCCACATTTGGTCTGTGCTGGTTGACAGCTCCCTTGTGCATTTCACCCAGACAACCACAAAGACAGGACACTAAGGGGGTCATTTCAACCCTGGCGGTCGGTGTTAAAGCGGCGGCCAACCCGCAAACAGGCAGGCGGCCAAAAGAATGGAATTCCGACCCTGGCGGGAACCGCCAACACAGCCCGCCACTTTAACACTCCGACCGCCACGGCGGTACAGACAAGCAGCGCGGCGGTCACCGCCAACAGACAGGCGGCAGACAATGTACCGCCCACCCTATCACAACTCACCGATAAAAACACGGCGGAAACAGACTATGAACGGGAAAACGCTCACCTCTACACACTCCATGAGGAATCTGGACAGCATGGAACCAGAACTACACATCCTACCAGCTATTGTCTACCTGCTCCTCTACCAGGAGCACGAACGCCGGCACAGAAGACAACGGTGAGTACTGCACCTACGACACACGGGAGGGGGAGGAGAAAAGATTACGGGCACACACATACGCGACCCCCCCCCAACTACCTACACACCAATGCAGAGCAACAACTCAGAGTGACACCCCCTAAACCCCCCGGAAGAATGCAAAGACAAAATAATAAGTAATTGTAATACAAATATATTGTAAGGCAAAGTAAATAAGTAAGACGAACATCCCATAACTATATACACATATGTATATTGTCCCGTCAGAATTGGCTTTCTGTCATTGTACGTGGGCCAATGGTCCTCAACACATGGGCAAAGCCCACACATGAGACTCAAATCCATTGGAGAGAACACTGCAGGGGCATCAGATAGGAAAACTACAGGCACCTCAGGGGGAAGGGAAGGGGAGCCACCTCAGCTACATGAGTCCACGACGCCAGATCCACGAGGGGCCTCCACGGCCAATGTTCAATCCTGGGGAGTGCAAAGACACAGTCTCTCAAGTCTCTATAGTGGGTGGGTTGCCCACTGTGCCATCCTGGGGAGTGCAAAGCCACAGTCTCTCAAGTCTCCACAGTGGGTAGGTTGCCCACTGTGCCATTCTGGGGAGTGCAAAGCCACAGTCTCACAAGTGGATGACAGACTCCAGCGGTACTGGAGGACTCTTGGTGCCCAGAGTGTATCGTGCAACCCTGTCCGACACTGATCCGGAACTGCCCCTTCTGCCAATGTGTCAGCGGTGCTTGAGATGAAGGCCCCAGCGGAGCGGTGCTTGAGATGAAGAGCCCAGCGGAGCGGTGCTTGAGATGAAGGGCCCAGCGGAGCGGTGCAGAGACGGCGGTGCCCAGCGGAGCGGTGCAGAGACGGCGGTGCCTAGCGGAGCGGTGCTTGAGATGAAGGGCCCAGCGGAGCGGTGCTTGAGATGAAGGCCCCAGCGGAGCGGTGCTTGAGATGAAGGGCCCAGCGGAGCGGTGCAGAGACGGCGGTGCCCAGCGGAGCGGTGCTTGAGATGAAGGGCCCAGCGGAGCGGTGCTTGAGATGAAGGCCCCAGCGGAGCGGTGCTTGAGATGAAGGGCCAAGCGGAGCGGTGCTTGAGATGAAGGGCCAAGCGGAGCGGTGCAGAGACGGCGGTGCCCAGCGGAGCGATGCTTGAGGTGAAGGGCCCATCGGAGCGGTGCTTGGGATGAAGGGCCAAGCGGAGCGGTGCAGAGACGGCGGTGCCCAGCGGAGCGGTGCTTGAGATGAAGGGCCCAGCGGAGCGGTGCTTGAGATGAAGGGCCAAGCGGAGCGGTGCAGAGACGGCGGTGCCCAGCGGAGCGGTGCAGACACCGCGGTGCCCAGCGGAGCAGTGCTTGAGATGAAGGGCCCAGCGGAGCGGTGCTTGAGATGAAGGGCCAAGCGGAGCGGTGCAGAGACGGCGGTGCCCAGCGGAGCGGTGCTTGAGATGAAGGGCCCAGCGGAGCGGTGCTTGAGATGAAGGGCCAAGCGGAGCGGTGCAGAGACGGCGGTGCCCAGCGGAGCGGTGCTTGAGATGAAGGGCCCAGCGGAGCGGTGCTTGAGATGAAGGACCCAGCGGAGCGGTGCTTGAGATGAAGGGCCCAGCGGAGTGATGCTTGAGATGAAGGGCCAAGCGGAGCGGTGCAGAGACGGCGGTGCCCTGTTCAGCGGTGCCTGTCTTGAAGGGCCCTGTTCAGCGGTGCCTGTCTTGAAGGGCCCTGTTCAGCGGTTCTTGAGACGGCGGTGCCCTGTTCAGCGGTGCCTGTCTTGAAGGGCCCTGTTCAGCGGTGCTTGACACAGCGGTGCCCTGTTCAGCGGTGCTTGTCTTGAAGGGCCCTGTTCAGCGGTTCTTGACACGGCGGTGCCCTGTTCAGCGGTGCCTGTCTTGAAGGGCCCTGTTCAGCGGTTCTTGACACGGCGGTGCCCTGTTCAGCGGTGCTTGTCTTGAAGGGCCCTGTTCAGCGGTTCTTGACACGGCGGTGCCCTTTTCAGCGGTGCTTGTCTTGAAGGGCCCTGTTCAGCGGTGCTTCACATGTGTCTCCAGGGCACCAGATCCGGCCAATAGATGGTGTTCACTCGCCATCCGACTTCTCGCTTGCTGGGCCCTCCTGTGCTGGTGGCCCGTGCCCGTGGGTGTCCTCCTTCACCCCCGGAATGGGGCTGGTGGGGCCCTCCTGGGCAGCTCGCCTGCTGCCGGACTTGTCGGCCGTGCTGCCCTTGCCTGATCCTCTGTGGCCCTTGCCTCCCTTTGGAGATGTGCCAGGTGGCACCCCACTCCCTGACGGTGCCAGGGTGGTGCCTGTGGAGGCTGCCGTCTCTGTTTTATGGCGCCGGCCCTTGGCTTTTTTTGTTTTTTTCCCAGGGGGTGGGCTGGCTGTCCCTTTGCTGCTGGCCGATGTGGCTGCCCTCGAAGGTGGGGGACTCCAATATCCCTGGACTATGGTCCTTGTAGGTCCAGGGGTTGTGGTGGCTGAGGTGCAGATTGGACTTTTACGAGATGGAGGGGGTGGGTCAGGTGATGGAAAGAGGTTAATTTTGGAGAGGGAAAACTTTTTGGGAGCAATGGGAAGGGTAGGTGCAGTGGGTATGGGAGTGGAGGAAGAGGATGTGGTTGTAGGAGAGTCAAGTGTGCTGTCTATGGGTGCAGGTGCTTGTGACGGAGGCTGTCGTGAGGTGGATAGCTGTTGGGTGGGTGGCTGCCTGTGTTTTTGTGGTTTGGAAGAGGGGGTGACAGACACACTGGGAGAGGACACAGGGGACGTGTAAATGGCAGTGGGGGTGGTGACTGCACGTGTTCGGAGTGTTCTGGTGGGTGTGCTGGTGATGGTCGTAGTGGCTGATGAAGTGGTGCTTGCAAGTGTGAGTTGGGACGTCACAGGGAGGGAGGAGGGAGACGAGGAGGAGGGGGACACAGAGGAGGCAGTGGCTGTTGGCATGTCTGCATGTGGATGTTGCTTGTGTGAATGCTTCTGTGATGTGTGGTGATTATGTTTGGATGAGCTGACCTTGGGTGTTGAGGTGTGTGCAGGCTGGTCTGTAGGTGTGTCTGGGATAGGCAGAGGAACAGGGGAGTGGGAGTGGGTGGAGGGAGTTGGAGGAGGGAGGCAGGAGACATGGACAATGGCTGCCGTCAGTGCTGAGGCCAGAGCGTTGAACGATCGCTGATGGGCAGCCTGACCCGAATGAATGCCCTCCAGGTATGCATTGCTCCGATGCACCTCTCTTTCCACCCCCTGGATGGCATTCAAAAGGGTAGACTGCCCAACAATGAGTGTCCGGAGGAGGTCGATGACCTCCTCACTGAGGGCAGCAGGGGTAACTGGGCAGGGCCTGAGGTGCCTGGGGTGAAGGAGATGCCCGCCTTGGTGGGCGAGCGGGCACGGGGCGGACGCTGAGGGGCTGCTGGGTGGCGGCTGTACCTGTTGTTGCGGTGGGCACGGATGTTGCCGCAACCACAAGGGAGCTCCCTTCCGAGGACGTGTTGGTGTCGCTGATGTCTCCACGTGTCCCCGTTGTGGAGCCCCCCTCGCCCTCCGTCTCACTGGTCAAATCAGAGTCCGTTGCATGGCCCTCCGGGGCCATTTGAGATGCAGCTCCTTCGTGCTCCAATGCCACTTCTCCTACGCAAGATGATGCTAATGCACACATGAACAGGAAGAGCAGACAAAAAAAGGGGGGGGGAAGAATAAAGACATGTTGAGTGCATGCATTGGCAACACATTTGGCGGAGAGGACAGACACAGAAGCCCCCTGCACTACGCCGCGCACTTGGGGTACACTACTCAATCAGTGGGACATGGCCTACAAGCCTATGGATGACAACTGCACACATAGGTGACACACGGCCATGGATAGCTGTACTTGGCACCCTACAGAGGTGGGGGGGCGGGGACACAGGGCCATGCCTTACAGAGGGGCCTAGCCTACAGAAATCGCCCTGGCCTAGGGATACCCACAGCCCTCCTCCCCCACCCAGACACCTCCACTGCGCGCATAGTCAGCAGAATGAGAGTGTACTCAGCCCCTTGTGTCTGCTGTGATGTCCTCACGCGGCAATCCAAATCTGGGTAGGCCACCGCCAGGATCTGAGACATCAGGGGGGTCAATTGACACGTGGCACCCCTCCTACGTTGGGAGGCCATCCCCAGCAGAGCCTCCGCGGTCTTTCTGCTCCCGCGGCGGATGTCCTCCCACCTCTTGCGGCAGTGGGTGCCCCGTCTGTTGTGGACCCCCAGGGTCCGGACGTCCTTGGCGATGGCACGCCAAATGTCGACTTTCTGATGGGCGCTGACCTATGTGACACGTACAGGGAGAGAAAATACAATATCAGAATTTTCGGCATGCTCGATGTGAGTGTCCCCCCACCCCCACACTTGCCATGTGGCACATGCTCTCATCTGTCGTTTGATGCATGCCTCATACGCTCCCCTCCGCACCATTGTTCATTCACCCCACTCAACCCAGGCATTGCCCACAAAGCATGGTCCCAGTGTACTTACCTGTTGGTCTGGAGGACCGTAGAGTAGCGCATACTGGGGGAGGACCCCATCAACAAGTTTCTCCAATTCCTCAGATGTGAAGGCAGGGGCCCTTTCCCCAGTCGCAGCAGCCATTGTCTCTTCCAGACCGAGGTCACAGCAGCACTTGCAGTATAGGTCCTCTCCTGTGGATGATCAGGTCTCGAGTGATTAAGCAGATAGAAAATGGCGGTCACGCCCGCGGCGGTGCGTACCGCGACCGCCGGCGCACATCGTCATTGGCTCCTGAGACCCATAGGGTTTAATGTTAACCAATGCTGCTTTGCGCCGCGGTCTTCGACCGCCTACCGCCATTTCTACTGCGTCACACAGGCCTAGGCGTTGCATTGCCACTCATACAAGCCATTCAATGCATAGCGAATCGTGTTCTGTGCAAGCTGTGGTTACGTACCTGTGGGTTGCTTGACTCTGTGCTCCATGTTGTCCTTCCTAGGCACCGTCCGCTGGGACTTGCGAGGAGATGGAGGAATGTTCCTGTGTACAGACCGCTGGTGGACCTGTCGACAATGGAAGAAAGACATGTCATACTGACATACAGACTTGACCGAGCCACTATACTGGAACTGTGTGCCCAGCTGGAGCCAGACCTGATGTCCCCCATTCGCCAACCCACAGGGATTCCCCCTCTGGTGCAGGTGCTGTCAGTACTCCATTTTTTGGCAAGTGGATCATTCCAAACAACAGTGGCCATATCATCAGGGATGTCTCAGCCTATATTTTCTAAGGTTTTGTCCAGAGTGTTGTCTGCCCTGATGAAATACATGCGGAGCTACATTGTTTTCCCTGAGGTGGGCTATTTGGCTACAGTGAAGGGTGATTTCTATGCACTTGGACATATCCCCCACATCATTGGTGCCATTGATGGGACCCATGTGGCTTTGGTTCCCCCCAGTGAAAGTGAGCAGGTGTACAGGAACAGAAAAAGTTATCATTCGATGAATGTCCAGGTGGTCTGTTTGGCTGACCAGTACATCTCCCATGTAAATGCCAAGTTCCCTAGGTAAGTGCATGACGCGTACATCATGCGAAATAGCAGCATCCCTTATGTGATGGAACAGCTACAGAGACACCGTGTGTGGCTAATTGGTGACTCTGGTTACCCCAACCTGTCGTGGCTACTGACCCCAGTGAGGAATCCCCAGACCAGGGCAGAGGAACGGTACAATGAGGCCCATGGGCGGACTAGGAGGGTGATCGAGCGGACCTTCGGCCTCCTGAAGGCCAGGTTTAGGTGCCTGCATATGACAGGTGGATCCCTAATGTACTCACCAAAGAAGGTGTGCCATATCATCGTGGCCTGCTGTATGCTTCACAACCTGGCTTTGCGACGCCAGGTGCCTTTCCTGCAGGAGGATGGTCCAGATGGTGGTGTTGTAGCAGCTGTGGAGAGTGAAGAGGAGGAAGACGACGGGGACGACACAGACAACAGGGACACAGTGATACAACAGTATTTTCAGTAGCACACAGGTACGAATCAACCCCGCCATTTTACATTTACTTAAAGTCTCCTGCCGGTCTACTGTCTGTGTTTCCCCCCAGTTCCTGCTAACTGAGTTGTGACTTTCCCTTTCGTTTTCAGAGCTGTGGGCCCCACTGCGTGACCTCTGCTTTGTTTGCCCATGGACTACAGCTGTGTGACAGTGGTATGTTGTCATCACAATGTAACTGAACATTTTGGCACCGTTATGTCTAATACATTTGTTCAAAATACAAGCAGACTGCAGATTTTTTAAGCGCAATAAGTGATTTTATTAAAGTGCTACATTTAGGGACATGATTGAAAAACGGTGATGGGTGATGGTGGAGTAATGTCCATGGCAGAGTCCAGTTTTCAGTCTCACAGGTGCATTGTCCATATGCCTGTGGAAGGATGGAGCAGGGGCAGTTTATGTTTGGACAGGGTGACAATGTGGGACAGTGGGATGACATCAGTGGGTATCCTTTGCTGGCGGGGGTCTTGGCATCCTACTCTGTCTTCTTCTGAGATCTCAGGTACCGCTTGCGGGGTGGTTCTTCTTCTGCAGGAGGTGGGGTTCTGGTGGCCTGTCGTTGTGTGGGGGCCTCCTGTCCACTAGCGCTGGGGGAGGTGGTAGCCTGGTCTGGGTCCATGCTAGTGACAGGGGCCCTTTGTGGTGCCACATGGTCCCGCAATGTGGTGACTATCTGGTTAAGAGCCACAACGATGGTCCCCATTGCGGAACTAATGTTTCTCAGTTCCTCTCTGAACCCCATGTACTGTTCCTCCTGCAGTACCTGGATCTCCTGGAACCTGGCCAGTACCGTAGCCATCGTCTCCTGGGAGCGGTGGTATGCTCCCATGATGGAGGAGAGGGCCTCTTGGAGAGTCGGTTCCCTTGGCCTGTCCCCCCCCTGTCGCACAGCAGCCCTCCCAGTTCCCCTGTTTCCCTGGGCCTCTGTCCCCTGGACCGTGTGCCCACTACCACTGCCCCCAGGTCCCTGTTGTTGTTGGGGTCGTGGGTCAACCTGGGTGCCCTGTAGTGGTGGACACACCGCTGATTGACGTGTCCTAGAGACAGAGGCATGGGCCCGCTGGGTGGGAGCTGTGCTGGTGTTCTCAGAGGGGGTTAGGTCTGCTGTAGCCTGTGGCTGTCTGTGGGGAACCGACTGTCCCGAGGTCCACGATGGGCCGGGCTGGTCATCTGGGTCCAGGGAGACAAAGCTGCTGTCATCACTGGGGGCCTCTTCTGGGGGTGGGATGGACATCTCTGGACCCTCCTGGGCGGTGTGGTGGCGTTCGGGTCCTGCAGGGGTATAAGAGTATGGTTATTGCTTCTGTGTGTGCCATTTCGTGTAATGGGTGGGTGGCCGTGTACCCCAGTGCTGGCATTCCCTTGTGGGGGATTTTGTGACGGTGGCTTGTGGGGGAGATGGGTATGTGCAGTGGGCATGCTTTGGTGATGGGTGTCCATGCTTTGGGGACGCATGCAGGGCTAGGTTTTGGGATGGGTGGGTTGTGATGGTGAGCCATTTGCAAGGAGTTGGTGTGATGGGGGTGGGGGTGAGGGTGGGGGTATGATTTGGCATGCAGGTGGGGTGGGGGGAATGAAGTAGTGAAGATTTGACTTACCAGAGTCCATTCCTCCGCCTACTCCTGCGAGGCCCTCAGGATGCAGGATGTGCAAGACTTCCTCCTCCCATGCTGTGAATTCTGGGGGAGTAGGTGGGGGTCCGCCGCCAGTCTTCTGCACCGCGATGTTGTGCCTTGATACCATGGAACGCACCTTCCCCCGTAGGTCGTTCCACCGCTTCCTGATGTCGTCCCGATTTCGTGGATGCTGTCCCACAGCGTTTACCCTGTCCACTATTCTTTGCCTTAGCTCCATCTTCCTGGCAATGGTGGTGTGCTGCACCTGTGTCCCGAAGAGCTGGGGCTCTACCCAAACTATTTCCTCCACCATGACCCTGAGTTCTGCATCAGAGAACCTGGGGTGTCTTTGGGGTGCCATGGGGTGGTGTGGATGAGGTGAGGGGTGGTGTATGTGTTGTAGAGTGTGGTGAGTGTGGTGGTGTATGGTGTTTTGTGCGTGGATACTGTGTGGGTGATGTTGTGATTTGCCTCTGTGTGATGGTCTACTCTATTCTGTGCTGTCTCTCTCTGTCCTTCAGTCGCAATTGTGGTCGTAAGGGTTTGTGGGTGATATGGGTGTGTGTTTTATATTGTATTGGGTGTGTGGGAGTGGTGTGTGTATGTGTCTCAGGTGTGTGTATTTTGAATTGTCCAATGTGGTAGTGTTTTGTAAAGGTGTGTGTATTTTGACTGCGGCGGTGTGTACCGCCAATGGAATACCGCGGTTGAAAGTCCGCTGCGGGGATTTGTGGGTCGGAATGGCATGGGCGTATTTCCGTTGGCGTGACGGTGGAGGTTTGGTCATCGCCAGTTTTTCGCTGGCCGTTGCTGTGGCGGAATTTTGTTGATGTCGGGTTTTTGGCGGTTTGCCAGTTGCGGGTCAGAATGACCGTGGCGGTTTACCGCGACCGCAGCGGTGTTATGGCAGTCTTCTGACCGGCGGTAAGCGCCTTTTACCGCCGAGGTCAGAATGACCCCCTAAGTCATATCTGCATTCATCTGCATATTGAATGGGTCTTCCTGGGATGGCAGGGTGGGAGGGCCTTACACTTACATTTCAAGGGCCTGCCCTCACACAATGGACTGATAAACCCACCATCAGGACCCTGGCAGATAGGACTGGACTGAAAGGATAACTTGTGCACTTCAAAACCACTCTTTGAAGTCCCCCTATGTCAAAGGCATTTTGGGTAGATAAACTAGGTCTCTGACCCCACCAAATCAGACACTTCTGGACCTACACCTGCAACCTGTCAGAGGAGCTGCCTGGCTGCACAAAGGACTCATCTAGACTGCTTTGCTGGGAATGACTGCTGCCTTTCTGTTGCCCTGCTGCACTGCTGGCCTCTGACTTTGCTGAGAAGGACTCTCCCTTCCACAAAAGTACTCTCCAGGGACTTGGGTTGAGCCTGCCTCCTGTTTTCTGAAGTATCAGGGCCAACAAAGACTCTGGCCCTCATTACAACCCTGGCGGTCGGTGATAAAGTGGTGGTAATTGCGCCAACAGGCTGGTGGTAACTATGGCCAAATTATGACCATGGCAGAAAGATCTCCAAAAGACAGCCAATGTACCACACCGACCACCAGGGCGGAAACAACAGCCACCACCACGGTAGCCGTCTACAGCCAGGCGGAAGTCAAAGTTCCGCCCACCATATTATGACAAGACAGTCTGCCACCTTTTCTGGGGTGGTACCAATGACATCAAAAGCCTGGTGGAAACACTGGACAGAAGTGAAAGGACTCACCATTGGAGACACAGAGAAGAACCACGCCGCCATGGAGCCAGAACTGCATGTCTTTCCCATGATCTTCTACGTTCTGCTCCATCACGAACACCAACGCCGGCGAAGACGATGACGGGGAGTACAGCCGCCTAGCACACAAGGGAGGAGAGGAGGAAAAAGAAAGTGACACACACACACACCACACACACCCCCAACACCACACACACAATCAGCTGCATTACAAAAACTATTTGACCCCGTAACTCAGATGAATAATGCAAGGACAAAACAATTTCGAAAAACTGAATGTAATGAGATCAACACAGCATGAAAAATAAGATAGGCAAGATAATAAATATATACATGTGTACACAAAAAGGGACACAACCCAGTCCACAATGTTCGTAGGCCACATGGTCACAGGCCAAAGTCCAAGGCCACACATGTCACCTCCATGAACACGGAGAGGACACTGCAGGGGCATCAGTTGGTAAATAGGCAGGCACATCAGGGGGCTAGGGGATGGGGGTGCACCTTAGCTGGGAGATGGAACAAGACCACTGGTTCTGGAGGGGGCAACATGCCCTGTGCTTGGTCCTGGGGAGTGCAAGGCCACAGTCACTGGAGTGGGTGTCTTGCCTACTGTTCTGGAGGGGGCAATATGCCCTATGCTTGGTTCTGGGGAGTGCAAGGCCACACTCTCTCAAGTTGATGACTTGCCCACTTGCCCTGGAGGGGGCAACATGCCCTGTGCTTGGTCCTGGGGAGTGCACGGCCACAGTCTCTCAAGTTGGTGACTTGCCCACTTGCTCTGGAGAGGGCAACATGCCCTGTGCCTGGTCCTGGGGAGTGCAAGGCGACAGTCTCTCAAGTGGGTGTCTTGCCCACTTGTTCTGGAGGGGGCCTCGTGCCCTGTGCACTTGATCCAGGGTAGTGTTGGACATGTGGGTGTCTTACCCACTGGTTCTGGAGGGGGCCTCGTGCCCTGTGCTCTTGATTCTGGGGAGTGTTAGGCATGTGGGTGTCTTAACCACTGGTTGTGGAGGGGGCCTCATGCCCTGTGCTTGGTCCTGGTGAGTGTAAGGCCACCGTCTCTCGAGTGGGTGAGTACCCCACTGGTTCTGGAGGGTGCAACATGCCCTGTGCTTGGTCCTGGGGAGTGCAAGGCTGCAGTCACTGGAGTGGGAGTCTTGCCCACTGGTTCTGGAGGGGGCAACATGCCCTGTTCTTGGTCCTGGGGAGTGCAAGGCCACAGTCACTGGAGTGGTTGTCTTGCCTACTGGTTCTGGAGGGGGCAACATGCCCTGTGCTTGGTCCTGGGGAGTGCAAGGCCACAGTCTCTTGAGTGAGTGAATATCACACTGGTTCTGGAGGGGGCAACATGCCCTGTGCTTGGTCCTGGGGAGTGCAAGGCCACAGTCACTGGAGTGGTTGTCTTGCCTACTGGTTCTGGAGGGGGCAACATGCCCTGTGCTTGGTCCTGGGGAGTGCAAGGCCACAGTCTCTTGAGTGAGTGAATATCACACTGGTTCTGGAGGGGGCAACCTGCCCTGTGCTTGGTCCTGGGGAGTGCAAGGCCACAGTCACTGGAGTGGGTGAATACCCCACTGGTTCTGGAGGGGCAACATGCCTTGTGGTTGGTCCTGGGGAGTGCAAGGCCACAGTTTCTCGTGTGGGTGTCTTGCCCATTGGTTCTGAAGGGGGCAACATGCCCTGTGCTTGGTCCTGGGGAGTGCAAGGCCACAGTCTCTCGAGTGGGTGACTTGCCCGCTGGTTCTGGAGTGGACGGCCGCACAGCAGCCCATGGATGCAGGATTACATTGCATCCGCTAGGCGGTAGCTGCTGCACTGTGTTGGTAGTGGTGGGAGGCTCTGCACATCCCCTGCACCCTCGGATCAATGCACTGTGGTGGTGGGAGGCTCCTGCACATCCCCTGCACCCTCGGATGGATGCACTGTGGTGGTGCTGGTGGTAGGGGGAGGCTCCTGTACATCCCCTGCACCCTTGGATGGATAAACAACAACCATGCTCGGTGGTGGGGGCTCCATCACAGCTTCTGGCCCAGGCTCCTTGCCCTTCCTGCCTACTGGTGCATGCTCCTTGGCCTTCCTGTCTGCTGGTACAGGCTCCTTGCCCTTCCTGCCTGCTGGTACAGGCTCCTTGGCCTTTCGGGTGGCAGGTGCAGGCTCCATTCCCTTCTTGCCTGCTGGTGCAGGCTCCTTCCCCTTTAGGCTGGCTGGTAAAGGCTCCTTCCCATTCAGTAAATGTGGCCTGGATTCCTTTCCACCATGAGTGGTTGCTGATGGAACTGTGCCCGTGGACTGTGTGGCTGAGGTGCTTGGCTGAGTTCCTGATACCCAGGCCATACATGCAGGATTGTATGAAACAGGTCAATGGTGGATAGGAACTGTTTTTTAGGGACATTGGGGCGGGAGGAGGGAGAAGGAATGGGAGTGGAGGATGAGGGAGTGGTTGTTGGAGGTGTCTGCTGGATTTGGGTGCAGGTGCATGGGATGAATGCTGTTGTGAGGTGGATGGATGTTGGGTATCTGAGTGCTTGGGTTTGTGTACTTTAGGAGGGGGGTCAGACACAGTGGGAGAGGACACAGGACATGTGCATGGATGTTGTGGAGGTGTCTGCCAGTGAGGTGTGTGTTTTGCTTGGCGTGGTGATGATGCTGGTAGTGGATTATGATGTAGTGCATGCAGGTGTGAGTGTGGACGTAACTAGGTGGGAGGTGGAGGTGGAGGAAGAGGGGGAGACAGTGGAAATAGTGGATGTTGTTGTGTCTGCAACTGAATGGTGTTTGTGTGAGTGCCTCTGGGATGAAGTGTGGTGCTTGTGTTTGCCTGTGACACTCTTGGGTGTTGTCCTGTGTGCATGCTTGTCTGTATGTGTACCTGGAATGGGTTGGGGTTGAGGAGAATGGGACTGGGCAGTGGAAGCTGGAGGAGGACCTTAGAAACAGGGACAGTGGCTGCCATCAGAGAGGAGGCCAGAGCCTGAATCGATCTCTGTTGGGCCGCCAATCCAGTGTGAATGCCCTCCAGGAATGCATTAGATTGTTGCATCTGGGCTGCCAGTCCCTGGATGGCATTCACAATGGTTGACTTCCCTACAGAGATGGATCTCAGAAGGTCAATAGCCTCCTCACTCAGGGCAGCAGGGTTTACTGGTGCGGGGCCTGAGGTGCCTGGGGTGAAGGAGATGCCCACCCTCCTGGGTGAGCGGGCACGGGCAACTCGATGATGGGCTGCAAGGAGAGTGGTGCTGGTACGGAGGGTGGTGGCTGTACCTGTAGACTGGGGTGGTCACAGAAGTGTCCAGCACCACCAGGGAGCTACCATCGGAGGAGGTATCTGTGTCTGAAGTGAACCCTCCAGACTCTGCCGTGGTGCTCCCCTCCCACTCCATCCCACTGCACTGACCATCCCTCAGCGTCGGTGGACTCTGCCTCCTGGGTCCTGTGGGATGCAGCTCCCTCCATCGCCGGTGCCTCTGCCCGTCTGCCAGAGGATGCTAATGCACTTAAGGACAGGATGACAAAACAAGAAAGGGGGGGAGAGAGACAAAGGATACACTGAGTCAGTGGCAGCACCAACACCACCGTTGGCGTACACCGCACCCTCACACACAGGGAACAGGCCTATGCACTATGCATTGTACTACCAGTGATTGTGCTAGCCACCAAGGCATGGGGAGGGGCACACACCGGCAAATGCAGCACACCGGGGACCCACGCAGCCCTGACCAGTAGTGGATGCCTATGAGCTACGGAGCAGGATTATTCCCTTCAGAACCCTAGCCAACAGGGGTCCTACACTGCAATGTCAGGCCTGGCCTATGGGCACCCACTGACACACATACACCACCCAAATACCACCCTACCATGCATAAGTTGTAATGATGGGCACTGTACTCACTCCCTTGTGGCTGCTGTGATGCCCTCAAGCTCCCATTTGGCTCTGGATAGGTCACTGCCAGTATGTGGGCCATCAGGAGGGTCAGGGGTCGACGGGCACCCCTTCTTCATTGGGAGGCCATCCCCAGCTGGGCCTCTGCCATCTTCCGTGCCCATCGTCTCAGGTCCTCTCACCCTTTGCGACAGTGGGTGCTCCACCTGCCATAGACCCCCAGGTCCGCACCTCCTTGGCAACGGCACACCATATACCCTTCTTTTGATGGGCACTGACATGCAGAGGCAATACACACAGGGAAATACCATTAGACAGAGAGTCCACCCTGTTACACATATGGCCCACCATGCCCGTTCCCATCACCATTGGTTCACACATAGCCCAGCACACAACCTGTATGCCGCCAAGAGGACATCCACCCACCCCCTTCTATGAGGCCTTAACACACACCACTCCATGTATCCTTCCCACATGCATCGTGCCCACAGTGTACTCACCTGATGGTCTGGAGGCCCATAAAGCAGTCCGAACTGGGGTAGGACCCTATCCACCAGTCTCTCCAACTCCTCAAAAGTGAAGGCTGGAGAACTTTCCTCGGTCACACGGGCAAGTGAGGAATATGATAGAAAATGACTGCCACGTCTGCGGCGGTGCATACCGTCACCACTGGTGTAGATCACCATTGGCCACTGTACCCCATAGGGCCCAATGTTAACTAATGAGGAGTTGCACGGCGGTTCCCGACCACCTCCCTCAGTGGCACACAATGTCAGCGGAATTACCTCACTTTCACCTGTCCCTCCACACAGGACAGGTGGATGCCATTTCGGGGTGGGGGGGCAGCCTCTGGAATATTGCTGCATCACAAGAGATATTAGCACATACTAGGCAAATCACACTGACCCATTACATGTTTACAGAATGCAGGCTCCATTGTTCAGGTTGTGACCGGCTCCTCACTCTTTTGTCCCTTAGAGAGATGGAGACATACCCCCGTGTACAGACCCCTGGTGGACTTGGTAACACTGGAGGACAGGCACATTATCCTCACCTATAGACTTGACAGGGCTACAATCACAGAGCTGTGTGCCCAATTGGAGCCTGACCTGATATCTGCTATCCGTCACCCCACTGACATCGCCCCTCTTGTGCAAGTGCTATCAGTACTCCATTTCCTGGCAACTGGTTCTTTCTAAGTGACATTGGGCTTGGCAGCAGGAACGTCACAGCCAATGTTCTCAAACGTGCTGACAAGAGTGTTGTCTGTCCTGATAAAACACATGTGCAGCTACATTGTTTTACCCCAGGTTGAGGTTTTGGTCACAGTGTAGGGCGAGTTGTATGCAATGGGACATATCCCCAACATAATTGGGGCAATTGATGGAACACATATTGCATTTGTATCCCCCCCCGGCAGAATTAACAGGTGTTCATAAATCATAAGAGTTTCCACTCCATGAATGTTCAGATGGTGTGCTTGGCGGACCAGTACATCTCTCACATCACTGCTAAGTATCCTGAGTCAGTGCATGATACCTTTGTCCTGAGGAATAGCAGCATCCAAATGTGATGGGCCAATGTTGGAAAATGGGTTATTGGTAAGGGCAGGTAGGTACCTACACTTAGAAATAGGCCACTAACCTCCACTTAGGTCCAGTTAGGTCTCAGTAAATTAAACCCAGCTCAACTGTTGGTAGCTTGACAACGAGCGACAAGTCTTAGCTTAGGAGACAGAGTGTAAAGCAAATATCACAAAACAGTAACTAAATAAAACACAGGAAACAGTTTAAAAATCCAAAACCAATTTATAAACATAGATTATATTTTTATCTTTAAAAGGACACAAAAACAAATAAAATTGGATAAGGGGAACCGGATATATGAATTTTTAAAGAATTATTGTTTTTTAGCGCCTAGAAACAAAAAGCGCCATTCGGGTCATCTGGTTGCACCTCGACTGGGGCAAAGTCAAAGTTTAAGCCTGTCCGCGATGGAGCCCGGCTTGGCTACAGCCAACGGGAGGCCTCAGTCAAAAGCTTACCTTTGCACTTAGTCGTTTTTCTGAAGATTTTCTTCAGCGGGACAAACCTGCCAGTCCAATCCGACCTCCTGGAACCCTTCTCCAGATACACATCACGGGAGCCCTCAGTGGATATTTTACCTTCAGACTTAGTTGTTTTTTCAAGGTGAAAATTCTTCGACCGGGGAAAACCTGGATCTTAATCCAACGTCCTTGGAGCCCTCCTCAGATACGCTGGCTGGGAGGTCCCGGTCAACTTTCTACGTTCGGACTTCGTCTCTTTTTTGGAGATTTTCTTCACCGGGACGAACCAGCAAATCAGGCCGGGTTGCGGTTGAGGCAAGCCGGCTAGAGTTGCCGCGGCGGGTCGGTCCCTCTATGGAGCTTTTTTTTTTAAGTTCTCCAAACTTCTGGATCTTCTCCCAGATGTTCCTTTAAGGTTATTTTGGGGTCCACAGCTCACCCCAAGGTTCCAGAAGCTCTGAGATGATCCTTGGGGGTGTGGACTACAACTCCTAGAATGCACCTGGCGCGAACTCCTTTTTGGCAACTGGACAGTGGTCAGCTGGTTGATTTCTTCAGGAGTCGGTGCAGGGGACTCTGGTTAGCAATTTTTCACCTGTAGCAAACAGGGAGACCCTCCTTGAACCAGTTGAATACAGGCAAAGTCCTTCTTGTGGTGAAGCCCAAGTGTGCAGCTGGTGCAGTCCTTCAGAGAGCAGGGTCCAGGTGCAGGGCAGTCCTTCTTCTTCTGTGGTTCTTCCTTGTTGGAATCTGATGGGGATCTGAGGTGTGGGTGCAGGTCTGCCAGTTTTATCCTTGCTCCTGGGTGAAAAACATGGGGGTCCTGGTTCTCCAATCAGGTGCAGGGTCCTTCCCCCGTGATGACCACTTTCTTGGAAGTGTGGCAAAAATCAATCCCAGGAGGCAACATTCCTCAAAAATCCATCATGGCTGAAAATGATTTTTGGAGGTTACATCTGGCTGAGCCCACCCACTGGTGTGGCTAAAAATCATAAACACACCCCTATCCTGCCCTCTCCTAATCTAATCAAGGGGGCACCTAGATGGCTGGGGTTGCAGGATGTGGAGGTGTTGCTGGGTTGCTCCAAATGTCCTTCTCTGCCTTTAAAGACCAATTTGGCAGCCCTCCCCCTTCCTGCCTCACCACCTGCTGAGGGGAGTTCTCCTCCCATAGGCACATCTGTTTGTGTGAAGCCAGGCCACTTCACACCTCATCAAGGCAGCCTGGCCAGGCTGCCAGAGGCTGGCCAATCAGAGCACAGCAGCAAAAACACTGCAGGGCTGAAGTTGGCAACTGTTTAGGTAAAGTTTAAAACTTTTTACCTGAACAAGTTATATTAAATTACACAACTGGAAGTTGTGGGATTTATTATAACAATTAATTTGATACCAAACTCTTTGTATCTGTCACTTAAGGGGACTTTTAAAATAAAAATAAATGCTCCCCATTATAGCCTATGAAGGCCATTCACTACAGTGAGGGAAAAATGAATTTGGCTGTTTTTACCTCACCAGGGCTTATAAAACTATTTCTATAAGGTCCCTGCTTATAGTTACATGGCACACAGCCTTAGGGACACATAGGGCACACCTTAGGGGTGACTTATATGTAAAAATAAGGTAGTTTAAGACTTTGGAACTACTTTTAATTCCAAAGTCGAATTTGCATATAACTTTAATTTAAAAGCAGCCAGCAAGGCAGGCCTGCCTTTAAAATGACACTGGGCACCTCAGCAGTGCACCTATGGGTGCACTATCTATGCTGTGGTCCCTAAACCTACATACCCTACCATATACTAGGGACTTATAGGTAGGTTAACTTAGCCAATTATAATTAGCCTAATTTGCATATCCACTTTACACAGAGCACTGGCCCTGGGACTGGTAAGCAGTATCCAGGGCACAGCCTCTCAGTAACCACCAGTAACTTTCCAAAAAGTGTGGGGGTGACCAGGGCAATAAGGAGGACTTTCCTACAGCCAACAACAGAGGCACAGGGTATGGCTATTAGGTGAGCCCTGGTTCCAACCCAGTATATGTTGGTGTATGGGTATGGTGTGGGCCATATCGGATAGTGTGTGGATAAATGTTGTCCCTCAATATTTGCAGGTGACTCTGGTTACCCAAATCTATCATGGCAGCTGACCCCTGTGAGGAATGCCAGACATGGGCAGAAGAACATTATAATGAGGCACATAGGTGAACCAGAAGGATCATTGAAAGGGCCTTTAGCCTCCTGAAGGCCAGGTTCTGGTGCCTCCATCCAACAGATGGATCCCTGTGCTACTCACCCAAGAAGGTCTGCCAGATAATAGTGGCATGCTACATGTTGCATTACCTGGCCCTCAGATGCCATGTCCCTTTTCTGCAGGAGGAGGAGATTGGAGATGCCCGTGTGCCAGCAGTATATCCTGTCGACAGTGAGAATGCTGAGGCAGACGATGAGGATGAGGACAACAGAACATCTGTGATCCGTCAATACTTCCAATTAGACACAGGTAGGACAGTGTAACTTTACATTTCAATGACTTTGGTTGGAATCTGTGTGGCAATGGCATGCTGACATTTCCCACTTCTATGCCCACTCACTGTTCCCTTTGGCAATTCATTTTGCAGATTTTGGTGACCTGACATATACTCGTGGTGTGGTCACTGCAGCCAGCCACAGGTCATTAATCTATGCTCATTCTATGTACAGTTCATTTGAAATGTTTGTACCTGTTCCAATTAATACATTTTTGATATACATGACATACTCCAAATTTTCAAAGAGTGTGTATTGAAGTGCTAACATATAGGGGGAAAGTGCAATGGGATAGGGTGATGATGGAAGAAAGTCCAGGGTATTGTCCCAGTCTGTTTGTAACACAGGTGCAGTGTTCATGGGGACATATGAAGGGGAGCAATGGCAGTTCAAGTTGGACAGGGTGACTGATTGGGACACAAGGGTGACAATCAGGAGAGTCTCATTTCCTGGCGGGGTCCTTGGCAAGTGTTTCTGGCTTCTGTCTGCATTGCAGGGAATGTTTGCGGGGTGATTTACCTTCGGCAGGGGGAGGGGTGCTGGTGGCCTGTGCGTCCTGTGGCAGGGCCTCCTGGCCACAAGCGGCAGCAGAGTTGGAAGGCTGTTCAGATGTCTGGCTAGTGGCAGGGGCCCGCTGGTGTGAGAATGCCTCCCTCATAATGTTGGCCATGTCTTCCAGCACCCCTGCTGTGGAGATCAGGGTGTTGTTGATGGCCTGTAAGTCCTCCCTGATTCCCTGGTACTGTCCCTCCTGCAGCAGCCTGTTCTCTGGCACGTTGTCCATACCCATCGTGTCATGGGAATGTTGGTAGGCTCCCAGGATCTCGGAGAGAGCCTCCTGGAGAGTTGGTTCCCTGGCGCAGTCCTCCCCCTGCAGTCCTCTCAGTGTCCCTGTTGGCTTGTGCCTCAGTCCCCTGAACCCTGTGCCCACTGCCACTGACCCCAGGTCCCTGATTGTCTTAGGGGCAAGGAGTAGCCTGGGGTCCCTGTAGAGGTGGACACACTGCTGATTGACGTATCCTTGGGACAGAGGTGTGGGTACGCTGGGTGGGAGCTGTGGTGGGTTTTCCTGATGTGGGAGGCTCTGTTGTGGTGTGTGACTGGGCCTGGGTAACCAGCTGTTCAGTGGTCCCTGATGGGTCAGGTAGTTCATCCAGATCCTGAAGACCAGAATTGCTGTCATGACTGTGGGCCTCTTCAGTTGGGGGACTGGATAGTGCTGGCACCTCCTCTCTGGTGGCTTTGGCTGGGGTAACTGTGGAGATGTAAATGATGTGTAATTGTTTATGTGTCTGACATATTGTACATCCGTGGCTTCCCCTCTATGGTTGGATTTGCCTCGCCAGCTTTCACTTGTGTATGTTAGTGTATGGTGGGATTGTTAGTTCTCCATGCTGGCCATGCTTTAGTGATGAGTGTCCATGCAGGGCTGTGAGGGGTGTCAATGCATTGATACAGCATGCAGGGCTTGGCAGTGGGATGAGTGAGATGTGATGGTGGGATGTGTGGGATATAGTGGAGTGATGGGAGTGAGGGTGAGAGTATGTGATGGCATGCAGGCAGGGGGGTGATAATAGTAGAGTTGACTTACCAGAGGCCAGTCCTCCTCTGACTCTGGCCAGGCCTTCAGGATGCAGTATTGCCATGACTTGTTCCTCTGATGCTGTGAGTTGTGGGGGGGAGGAGGTGGGAGTCCACCGCCAGTCCTATGGATAGCGAGCTGGTGTGTTGCTGCTATGGAACGTACCTTCCCCCGTAGGTCATTTAACCTCTTCCTGATGTCATCCCTAGTTCTTGGGTGCTGTCCCACGGCGTTGACCCTGTCCACGATTCTCCGCCATAGCTCCATCTTCCTGGCTATTGATATCTGCTGCACCTGTGCTCCAAATAACTGTGGTTCTACCCTGACGATTTCCTCCACCATGACCCTTAGCTCCTCCCCTGTGAAACGGGGGTGTCTTTGTGGTGCTTGAATTGTCCAATGTGGTATTGTTTTGTATGTGGGTGTCCATTGTGAGCTCGGCGGTATGTACCGCCAATGGTTTACCACCATTGAATGTCCGCCATGGTGATATGTGAGTCATAATGTGGTGGACGTTGTTCTGTTGGCGAAATGATGTGGATTTTGATACCGCCACTTTATCTCTGACTTTTGGGCTGGCGGATTTGTGTTTGTGGCTGTATTCTGTCAGATTGGTGTGTGTGTGTGTGTTATAATTTGGTGAACGGAGGCCGTAACCATGGCGGTAAGTGCGATTTACCGCCAATGTTATAATGAGGGCCTAAGACTCTTTTAAACCTTCTAAAAGAGATATTTCAACTTGTGTTTATTGGATCTTTGTAGTTTTGATCTAATTCCCTTTAGATAAATATTAGCTATTTTTCTAAACCTGTGTGGTGTAATTTTGTGGTGTTTTCACTGTGTTACTCTCTGATTTATAGCACAAATACTTTACACATTGCCTTCTAAGTTAAGCCTGACTGCTCAGTGCAAAGCTACCAGAGGGTGGGCATAGGATAATTTGGATTGTGTGTGACTTACCCTGACTAGGATTGTGGTTCGTTCTTGGACAAGGGTGTTTACCTATGCCACTCATGTGGTTTCATGCAGATGATGCCCTAATATATCTATGACATCCAACCTTCTCAGTACTGATACTCAAGCAAGTGAGGCATGGGTTTGGAGTGATTTCTGGGCTACAGGTTAATCCTTCAAAATCCCGACTATACCTTATGGACTCGTTGATGGGATCCTCCCTTGAGGATCTTCCATCTACATAAATTCCCTGGAAATTCTGAAAAGTCTGATACTTTGGTATCCATCTCGCCACCACAGAGGAGGAGATTTTGGATTTGAAAATCAGGAGGATAGTTATGAAACATAAAGAGTCAGTTTGTTTTTGGTGGGACTTACCTCTCTTAATTATGAAAAACTATCAATTGCAAAAAATGTTGCTACACCCTCAATGCTTGTATGCCCCTAAAAGTACTTTTTAATGATCCCCCATCACTATTTCCAGACAATTGACAGCATATTGGTGAACTTACTTTGGGCTGATAAGTGTAAACGAGTGAGTCTCTCCATATTGAAGAGACCAAGGTGGTATCGAGGTCCCACAACTGGAATTCTACTACATGACAACATACCTACATCATGCCATCTATTGGTTAGCTGAGAAAAATTCCTGGGAAAAAGCATTACTGGAGGGCTCTTACGAGGCAGAGACACTACCTACTTTGCTGATGACTCACTCTTGGGGCCCCCCCTACAAGCCCTACCTTGTATGCCAAGTGGCCAGGTTATAGGAGGAGGTGGTCAAAAGGGTAATACAAAGGACCCCATTTAATCCAGATCTCCCGATTTGGATACTATGGTAGAAGAATCTATGACTGATCCAGTGCTGGAAAGATGGAGGTTGTCTTACAGTGGGAGACCTTACCCAGGAGGATGCTTCACACCAAATGCTGAAGCAGTGCAGGCGTTCGCCATGGGTCTAGGTCAATTCTAACAATATCAAAACCTTTTGGCCATGGCAAACAAAATAAGGCCTTCATTTCCTCATTACCCTCTAGCTCAACCACTCTTATCACTCTATTGGAAGTGGCTGGGGGTCATCAAGTGTCACATCTATACAGAGCATTACATGAAAACATCCCAAAACATCCCGAAACAACCTCTCTTGATTCAAATTAAGTGAGAGGACTTGCAATTAGACCCATTAACCAGTGAGGATTGGGAACTATTCATGAGGGGGTTCATAGTATAAGCTTTAATGATAGATTTAACCCTAAACAATCAAACTTTATCCATAAAACCTACCTTTTCCCCCACTACCCTACATATAATCTACCCACGTGCTCTGGTGAGTGTCTTCGGTGGCGTAGTCCAACAACAGACTTTATGCAAATGGCGTGCAACTGCACAGCTCTCTCCTTTATCTTGGCAACAAGTCATTGGCAACCTTAATAGAGCCTCACGATGGGCTGTACCACTGGAGACGCGACAAGTACTACTAGACCTCATCCCTCTCCCCTCCCGGCAAGAAACTTAGTAGAAAGTTTGTCATATTGGACCTGACGTTAACGAAGCATTACATAGCCATAAAATGGTTGAATTCCATTCCTCCAGGATATAATGAATGGCTTAGGGATATTAATGAATGGGCTACGGCAAAAGACATTTTATATGAAACTTGTCCGCTCCAATCATAAACTGGAAGACGATCTTTGAGCCTGGGCAGCCATGTTGGTAGACCTTAAAGAATTTTGCTCAGATGATACTGTGGAACAATTAAATGGTATCTCACATACCCAAGATGTCAAAGAACTAGGTAATAACCTTTGCTATTTGCACTGTATTTGTAATCTGTCAATTAAAATGCCTTACACAAGAGTCAGGTGGGGTGGGAGGGGGAGTTAAACTTGTTGATAAGCTTTGGTTGGTTCATATATTTCATTTTATGTATTACATTCTTAATGTGGATCTCTGTATACACCCAATAAAGATCATTTAGATTTTTTTTTACATTGCTTTAAAAAGAAACGTGTACAAATAAGTAATGGATAGAATCCTTGGATTAATCTCAGTCACTGACAATCACTCAAGCTGCATCCCAATCCATTATTTTTGGCCCACCATGCCAGCTCAGTGTGGACTTAGCCATGTTCAAATGAGTCTTGATCCAGCTCCAATGGGACCAGTCCATCCAGACCGAACAAGTCAGGTCCTCCCTGAAAGGGAACATAAGCAGCACAGGACTGGTTTCGGTCCAGTTTGGTCTTATAGTCATATATAGCTTGGTTCCAATGACACAGTGTGCATGGAACCCACCCCTGGCCATACCTGTCCCACTTAGGGTGACATGGTGACGCATAGTTTAAACAGAATATGACAAAAAAGTAACACCAACATTTTATTTAAGAACAAAATTTAATGAGAAGAAAATGAGAGAGAATTTCAGAAGGATTGTAAGCAATAGAGAAACTGTGTACAGGAAGAAGACAGACTCAGCAGGCTAGAGGCAATGGATGTGTGACTTTTAATGGACAAAAGCTGGTGTTTGGCCATAAATAGCTCAATGAATTAGGCAAAGATTTTAAAAAATATATTTTTTTTGCCCCTGATGGTGAGACTGTCTAAAGTGTAAATATCATAGTCAACATCTCTAAATCTATGTGAGCCTGTCACCATCCAAGTCGCCTGCTTGTGAGTATCGGTCAGTGTACTAACCTTAAAAAAATATCAGAAAGAGAGAGTTGCCCTAATCCATGCTCCTTCAAAATATGAAAAAACTGAGTCCATTTACATTGTTGTGAAAGTCCCTTGTGACAGAGACAGATTAAGAATGAGTTCCAGCAGTTCAGAAATTTCCAGTTTGAAGAGTATCAAAGTAGAAACTTGGCAGGCATCAGTAGTGATGTAGAACCTTAACATGGAATCCAATCTGAGACAAAAGTAGCGGGAAAGAACGTGATTAATTTTATCTGGAAAGAATTGAGTAATAGAGTCATGTAGGGTTATGCAAGGGTCAAACTAACCTCTGCAATCACAACAGTGATCTCTAAATATAACAATACGTTCTCTGCTGGGTGGACAGGGCAGAGATGAGGGTCTCCACCAACCCAGTAGAGTTGCATGTCTCATAAAAACTCAAAATAACTGTATAATTAAGTCACAGAGATCTTCAGAAGACATGATTTTTCGGTGAGTAGCTGGAGAACAGGTAGCTGAATGAATAGTAAAATGTTGTTCTACTAAAATGCAATACTAGTTTCTTTAAGGAGTTTTTGTTGCTGGGTACAGGAGTTGTGTAGTCTGATCTAATGAAAGGCATGACTTTTGATGCCAAAGGAGTTGACCAAAATTTCAATTAAAAAAGGTATAGATTTAGAGTGGTGTCAGCAGACTTTATTTTTGATGGAAGAGAAAGAGCCTACTACCTGAGTGATTTAGACACATTTCTGAAATTGAAAATTAAATAGCCCTCAGTAAAATGTTTAAATAGGGGATGTGTGTCAGAATGTCAACCACTAAATCCTGTAGTGCAAAAATATAAAAGTCAAAATATTAACATTAAAAATATCAACTTTATATACCTAAATTATTGTGGTAATTAAAAAACACACACACATTTATGAATTATAATACTTAGAATAGCAAATATGTTTTTAACAAAATTCATGTCATCTTAATACACACATTACATTAGATATTTATAAAGCTAGACCTAATGTTCAATGAAAACAAATTTGAAATAACAAACTGATTTTAAATGAATAAAACATAATGTAAACTAACATGATTGTCTATAATTCAATGTTCAAATGAATACCTATTCTTAAATGTAAATACTATTTATAAAATATTTAAATACACCTAAAAATAGATAGGTTTAAAAAACAAAAATAACACAATAATATTTTAAAGGTACAGAAACATTTAAATGTAACTTTCAAAAATATACAGTAATCAAAATGTAAATGATTCAATGTCAATCTAAAATGTGTTATAAAAACAGAATAAATGAAAGATGTATAAAAAGGCACTTCTAGAATTTCAAACCAATAATCAATAGTCAAAATTCATAAATTGTGGGAGGGAGCAGTACTCTTCTAATTATATTAGATTTAATATTATATCTGCAGTCCCACTAACATTGGGAAAAGTGCACTTCTTGAGTGTCATCAGATTTACTATTCAAAGCAAACAAACCAATAAACATTGTGGGGCAAATATACCTTTTGGGGGAAGGGCTCAAATATCGTATCCCAATTTGAGTCCAACTAACATTTAAGAAGGAGTAAAATTTCAGGCAATGTCACATTTATGGCATGCTGTGCTGGATGGCGGTTCTCCTTTGAGCTCTGTGGAGCCTTCATGGCACTGAGCAGTTGAGCTCAGAGCCGTAGAGGAACACAATGCCTTCTTATAAATGAGGATGGATGGAGGAATGGCTGAGGAGTGGGCTGAGTTGCCCTTCAATAATTCTACCCTGCAGCCCCTAGGTCTTTGTCTTTAATTATTTTGTAGTGAGGAAATGCTTGCGGAAACACTTGTTGATCTATACATGCTGCCCTTCCTGGGAGAACAATGCAAGCTGCCTAACACTTTCCTTCATTGTGGGTGAGTCACACCCTTGTTTTTTCTACTTTGCAGTCCCCCAGGGCCTTTGACTTTTATCACCTTGCAGCAAAAATATGCTCAAGGAGATGCTCAATGAGCTATACATTTCACATGAAGAACAATGGAAAAAAGAAAATAAGTTAAATATGTAGCCTTTACTGTTCCCTAGCCACTTTTTTGTGATTTATATAAGCCTCACATCTCCAATTTATGCTTGGAGCCTTTGCTAAACTCTTTTTCTACCTCTCTTTTCCAACGGCTATGGGGGTTACACCTGGGTTCATGTTTTGGTATTGTAGAGACAATACCCCTAAAAGGGTTTTGTTTCCTTCATTAAATCGCCAACATGGCGCAACTCTCTCAGGATACGAATTTGATTTGTATTTCCATAATAACATGTGCTATTGTGTCTGCTCTTCATGCATCTTATCAAGAATATGGTTGTATATTCACTCATGATGTTAGCATTATTATACTGTATAATTAATGTGTTCCACAAAAGTGATTATTTGGGCAGATGTTATTTGAAATGTAAGCAGATATGGTTTCCTTCAGATTACGCATAGTATGAGGGGATTTAACTAAATGAAGCCTGCAACCATCAGATGGTAGATCATGCAATTGCTTCTTTGCACCTCATATTTGACCAACTTTATAGTTTATCCTTCTGCTGTGCTGTTTTCTCTACACCCTTGTCACTGTACATTTGTTCTGCATTATGGCTGAGCTTAGAGACTCTAAGGAAAAGACATTAAGAGGAAATTAAAATGCATAAAGCAAGATCCTCCACTTCCTGACTCCTCTATTAAGGGCAACTTTGGAGACTCTGTAACAATGGAGGATATACTAGCCAAACTTAATAATGTACATGACATTGCTCAAAGTACTACAGCTAACATGGATCTTCTACAAGTAGAGGCTGTGGCCATCAGGAAGGACATGGATGACTAAAGTATTAGGGTTAGCCTGTCAACACCAGAGCAGTACGCGCTCTATTGGCGACAAAAATGCAAAAACCCAGCACTCTCAAAACAAAGTAATTTATGCAATGTGCTGATATGTTGTGGTTTAACCTTTTGCATTGCAGAGTTCAATCCTGAAAACTTATTTTTAATATGCTTACAAATACTGTTCCTTTGCAATGTATTGCTGCAGGTTTTCAGAGTGTGTTAGGGTGTGGCCCCTTTCCAGGGCCTTCCAGAGACTTTCCCTGCAACATGCCTGGGCGTGGTTCTGGGCTGGGCCAAGACTCTATAAAACAGAGCCAGCCCAACTCCCAGTGCTCAATATTCTGAGGTCCCGGGGCAGAGCAGCAGCTTCTTCCTGAGCTCCTGTCCCGACGGCCTATTTGGATCTTCCAGTCTTCTGCCCTAATCCTTCATTGGTGATCATTGTTCCAGGTGGTAAGACGGTGGTTGGACTGTCCCGACACCGTTATTTAGAATTTTCCTATTCTTGGTTTAAATTCTTAAATGAGTAACAGATTACTTGCGCGCTACCGTTTCTTGACATTTATATGGTAGTTTACAAATAGGCAAGACGCGCAATTTATTTCAGAAAGGTTTGACTTTGTTATTCATTGCGCGCTACCATTTCTTGACATTTACATGGTGGCTTAAGAATCAGCAAGACGCGCAATTCGTTTTATGGTGTTTCAACATTGTTGTCCATTGTTCGCTACTATTTCTTGACATTTACAAGATGTTTTACGAATTGGCAAGATGCACAACACGTTTCATGAGCATTTAACTTTGTTGTTCGTTGCGCGCTACCATTTCTTGACATTTTACATGGTGGCTTAAGAATCGGCAAAAGAAGTGCGATTCGTTTCATTGTACTTTGATCTTGTTATTTATTGTGAGCTGTTATTCCTTGACATTTACATCGTGTTTTATGAATCGGCAAGACGGCCGATTCGATTAATGATGATTTGACTTTGATATTCATTGCGTGCTACCATTTCTTGATATTTTATATGGTAACACTCGAATTGGCAAGACGCACGATTCTCTCCTCAAGTTTAATTCATGTTGTTTATTGTATGCTACTATTCTAAGATATTTATTATGTAATATTCGAGTTGACAAGTTATGTGATTTGTTTCCTGAATCCATATTGTGTTATTCATGGTGCACAATCCTTTTATGGTGTTATATATATATATATGTATATATATATATATATACACATATATATAGATATATATATCTGCAATATGCGCAATTTGTGTTGAAACATTTTAAGAGTACACAGAAGGCCAGAGTTTCTAGATGCAATATTGTATGGTCCTAGTATACATTCTCAAAATCGGATTTATATGACTGTTTTAAAATTTAGTCAGAATGTTTTTTCTGATTCTAATGTAAAGGAAAGTACTTGAATAAGAAAGTTTTAATTTAATTCATCTTGATTCCCCTACAGGTATTCGGCCATCTTGAAACTTAGTCATTTTAAACTTAACCCTTAGATTGTTCATGTTGTCAGAGTGACTAGGCTTAGAATCATAGTCTAGTATTGATTTCAGGAGATATCATTTTCATATTGTGTGTTCTAACCTTTTTCTTACTAAAGGTCTCCTTCCCAGCTGTTCCCTTCCTAATCCCCTCTTCCCCTCTTGAACTCTCTCAGTCTCTGTGATTTATCTATCAGAGTCTTGGAGTTGTTCAGTGGTGTACGTGTTGGGAACGTGCACTGACCCCGAGGATCTGATGACTCTGACATAGCCATGCTGATGGTAGAAGTAGTAATATAGAAGATTGTGCAAGTGTTCAAGGGAAATAACTTCAAAGGGTTGATCAGGTTGTCGATTCCCTCAAAAGAGATGTCACTGACATGGAAGACTATTGAAGAGTATTGAAGACGTGGTACTCTTAGAATTTGTGGTCTTCCTGAAAGAGTTGAGAACAAATCTTTTTCTGCAGTTGACTTCTAGGAATCTTGGATTCAGGCTGCAATCTGAAATAGAATATGCCTTTTGGATACCACCTTTTCAACTTAAGCAACCTACAGTATCACATCCAGTAATTTTTAAACCTTTGTGTCTCCATCATGCAGAATTCATTCTTGCACGGGGGTGCCTTGGCCAGGAACTAAGATTTCTGAAGACTTCTCAAGAGATACTGTGTCAAGGAGGAAGGGCTTTCTAACCTTACAGAACAGACTTTCTGAAAGGAATATCCCCTTCTCATTTGCTGGTCCCTCTGTTGTAGGATTGTTTTCAAGGGTAAACCTCAAATCTGCGAAGAATCATCAGAACTTGCTATCTTTTTGGACTGAACATCTGAGACTCGGATGGATAAAAATGGTGCTTCTGACTCTTCGTATTTCCCTCCACCTTGACTTACACTGAACTGTATTGTGTATCTTTCTTTATTTGTGTGAAATCTTTAGTTTTGACTGCACTTTTTGCTGCTATTTGTTCCATCTGAAATGCAATAGTCTTAAACTTATTACTTGTAGAGACGTTGTAGATTAATTATGTCTTTCTCTTTATTCTGGGATAGTTATGTTCCCTTTCATATTTAACTAACTGAGTTATTGTATGATATATGCCATGCCTGTATCTCTTATTTGCAGGAATTGGGGAGAAGGGGTAGGAGAGAGATTTTATTTCCTCTTCTCTTCTTTTCCTAACTTTTTCTTACCAATGATGACTATTGGTTGACTATTGTTACTCTTTTGTAATAGAAAATGGCCATTCAAATACTTCAGGACATGGTATTTTTCTTCTTTTTAAAACCAAGGACATGGTGTGTAAGTGACCTTACCTGAGTTCCTCTTTTTGTTTTGTTTTCTTTTTTACTTCACATTATTATTACTCTTTAACAGTTCTATGTTGTACCTGATGTGCTTTATATTTGCTTGTATGATGTGTTGTTCTTTTATATTCACCCATCTATTGGAGAATGTGATTTTTCTATTAGTGGCTTTAAATAGATTTTTGGTGCTATGAATCACTCGATGTTCAATATTCTGCATGGATGCTCCCACACCCTCCTAGGTGCATACTTCATCACTTGGGACCTGTTGTCTAGATTTTTAGAGATGACTTCTGGTTTTGTGTTTTTGTTTGTGCCCACTTTCTTACTTAATTACCTTTTTCTTTCACATTTCTTTTCTCCATTACTCGTGCCATTGGGTTCTTTCTTTCTGAATTACATGCTTCCTTTATTTGGCCCTCTGTCGGGTTGACTGTGATCAACTTAATGCTCGGATCCACAATTGCTTTTTAATATGCTGATTTGAAGGTTTGCTTCTCTTAATGTTAAAGGGATAAATCACTCAGTAAAACGTAAATAGATACTAAATTATTTTATTGGTCTTAAAGGAGACATAGAGCCTCATTATGAGTTTGGTGGCTGGGTTAACTGACTGCCAAACTCGCAGGGAGGATGCCACCATCATACCAGTGATGTCCCCTCCAAGTGTATTACAATGTTTCCGCTGGACTGACCGGTGGCAACATTGTATAACGCATTCCAACCAGACTGACTGGTGGGAACAGTGCTATGATATTGGTCTCGGCTCCCTTAAGGGAGCCGAGGCCAATACTGTAGCCACCAGCACCAGTGGAATACCCACTGTCTGCAAAGCAGACAGTGTGCATTCTGATGGTGCAGGAATGGGAGTCCCTGCACTGCCCATGACCATGCCCTGTAGCGCCTGGCACTGGCTTTACACCAGCCTAGCAGAAAGCTGGGTTGTAATCAGCACATCAACGCTGAGTTAAGTGCTAGTGTGGCTGAGTATAAATCAGAATGCTGTGAGCCCATCAGGAATGATGTTTCCAGTGGGGATGGCGGTCTCCTGGTGGGTCTGCCTGCCAGGATTGTAGTGTGGCAGTCAGACTGCCTAGAGTGCAGTGATCGTACTGTCACCACGAGTGTGGCAGTCCTCAGACTGCCACATTCGCAATGAGGCCCATCATTATGAGTCCTGAGCTGACTCCAGATATTCTTGACTCCTCAACAGAGCTGATTCTAGTATCTAATCATGTTGCCATTAATGTATCCTTTAAGGTTTTGTCCATGTGACTCAAGCAGAGCGCTTGGAGAATGAATATAGAGCTTTCTAGAATCTGAAGAAGATAGATTGGGGATGCATTATGAGATCTCTCAATTCTTGACAGAAAATTCTGGTTTGGTGGCTTTTCCAGTAATTCTTTAGAATTCTTTAAAATGTACGGTTAGGGTTCTTTTTATTAGTTGGATGTCCACAAAGAATAAAGACCTAAATGCTTGGCGTGGCATGGGCAGTGCCGGGGCACCCCTGCAGACGGTGCACATTCCGATGGTGCGGAAGCCGATGCCAATACCGAAGCACTCTTCCCGCCAGTCAGTGTTGCAGGAATGGTGTAATATAATGTTCCCGCTGGTCAGCAAGATGGAAACATTGTAATACACTTGGGGGAGGATGCCACTGCCATGGCGGTGGCTTCCTCTCTACGAGTTTGGTGGTCAGCTCGTCCGACCGCCAAACTCCAGATGGTGCCCTAAGAATTCACTATCCAACATAGACTTTTATAATTTCTTATAAATGTCTTAAAGATTGAAGCAAAGATGTGAAAACTTGGTATATAACCTCCTTCAAACTTTCTCTTTTTCAGCAGTTGAGCTAAGGGGGTCATGTAGGATCGAAAATATATAAAATTCTGGAGAATGCTCTGGTGACTTCTCCTTCACCACTGTATTAACAACGCTGGTTGATATACCTTCAAAAGGATAACCTTTCTTTGATTCCAGACGAGAACTGGTGAAACATTTCTTAGAAACATCTTAACGATCAAATAATGTCTATATTATCCCAGACACACTTTTACACTGCACATCTTCTCTTTTGGACACCATATAAAATGTTTAAATTACATCTTTTGTTTCTGATCTCTGCTGGTCCTGTGAGAATACAGCAGGCACTCTTGGTCATATGTCTGTTACATGCAACAACCTCTTTAACTATTGGATGGAAGTTCAGGATTAAGGGGTATATTTCTGTTTGTGCTGGATTAGCATCATTTATTTTTACTCAAATCCGGCGCGAATTAACTCCATATTTATATTTTGATGTTAGACATGTCCAGTGCCAAAATATTGGAGATCAAGTCATTTTTTACCTGCGGAAATGAGATGCAAGGTAGGTGTTCCCGGGCAAAAAATGACTCAAAGGCCCTTGCGCCTTATTTATCATCCCATTCAAAAATCACGCACGGGAAGAGGAGGGCCTTGAATAATGGCACTAAGCCTGCTTAGCACCATTACATAACGCCTGGTCAGGGCAGGAGTTAGGGGACCTGTAGGCCTTTTTCCATGGTCAGAGACCATGGAACCAGCCCACAGGTGCCCTTCCCTGCACCCAGGGACACTCCTACCCACCCGCACTCAGATCTGGAGGACACCCAAGGATGGGGGAACCCATCCCAGGTAAGTCCAGATAAGTATTTTTTTTTTTGTGCAAAGTGCCATAAGGGGGCCTAATTTGAGCCCCCCTACATGGCCATTGGGCTGGGGGGCATGACTTCTGTCTTTACTTAGACAGGAGTCATGTCCATGGAGGTTGTGCGTGGAAATAATGATGCTAATCAGGTTAAAGTAATTTTTTTGACTCTAACCTGACTATCGACTTTCACGCACAACCCCCAGTGTCCCTTATGTCTCCCCCACCCGGTTAGCGGCAATAATTTTGATGCTAACTGGACCTTATCGCTGGCTAGCCAGTGGTATACTTTTTGACGCAAAAAGTATGAATCAGGGCCTAAATTTCTACAATTTAACAATATCTTTCCCCATATGTATCCCTCTTATCATGCTAGGCCCACATATCTTTTGTCCTCTTTTAGATATATCTTATTATTATATGGATTTGTTTGGTGTTCGTTTGATGTTAGCTGTCAAAGTTATCTTGTTAGAATGGAAAGCTTGGAATAATGTTTCATTTCATATGTGTTGGGCATGGGTTACCTACCTTAGGAGCATACATAAAAGTTTATCACTTTCCCCAAGGACACCAGCGCCTTCACAATTGCTTTGGCACACATTAGATCCCTTTATGGCTACAAAACAATCCATCACTCACTAGCATTTTGCATTATGTTGTTTTGTAGAAGGTATCTATTTTTCCTCTATGTAATATAACCCCATGACATTCCCTCCCTTCTCTTTTTGTTTTCCTTCCTTTTCTTTTCCTTTCTTCTTTTTTCCTTTATTTTCTTCTCTATAGTACTTACCTTTAAGACCCATGTGCACTCCCTTAATATATCTCACTTTGCTTCAGTGGTTTGAATCTAGTATTCATAGATCTGATTAGTGTCTTTGTTGTCTTTTATATATTTAGTTAATTTTGCCCGACTTTATAATACATTGTTGATTTTCTGTGTTTTCTTGATACTTATTAAACAAAGATACCTTCTTTGTAACACCTTATATTTGTTTGTACTTTTTTTTTTTATTATGTGTGATATGTTATAATTACTTGGGTCTCATATTATATATTCCATTTGTTATTTCTCATTGCTTTTGTTACTTCTTTTGTGTTCTGAAGATTAATACAATGTTTAGAACTAAAAAGTTGGTGTCACATTTACTACTCTTACTCCAGTCCAACAAACACTGGGAAGAGAGATTATATTTATGAGGGTCAGATTTACAATTCTATCTTCAGACTGATAAAGTCTCGGGAAAGTGCATATAATTAGGAGGGTCCGATTTACAATTCTATTAACAGTCAAACTAACATTGGGGGAACTGCATTTATTTAGGAGGGTCACAATTGCTATTCTAACCACTACCCAACAAAAATTGGGGAATGTGTGGCTATATGGAGGGGAGTGTAAGAAGGTGTTCACATTTATCATTGAAACTCCTGTCCAAGAAACATTGAGGAGAGTGTATATATTTTGAGAGGAAAATGGGCAGATTTACCATTTTATGTCCATTCCAATTAGGAGAAAGTAACATAAATAAAAGTGGATATATTTGTTTAAGATTATGTACAAAAACAAATTGAAAATGTAAATAATGTATTACTTCTTTAAAAAGTACCAAAGTAATATAATAGTACATTAATATTGAATATTGTATACTTTAAATATATTGCTACACATCCAGTTCTCCAAAATATCCACAACCAAAAAAGAAAAGTACTAAAATAGCTTACAAATAATTAAATACATAAATAACTAGCAAGTGAAAAGCAACATGATCACTATAACAATAACGTAATACTGGCCAGCCAATCCCTCAACAAACCCCACAAAACAAAAATAAAACCCCACAAAACAAAAATAAAATGAACTAAGAGAAAAATGAAACATGCAATCAAATAAACTATTTTTTAAACAATAACCTAATTAACATATTAGTCAATTAAAAGTACATAATACCTTCTTACAACACACCTATCCAGTCCCCCAATGAACTGAAACATATAATTAAATAACTTTAAAGTAGTTAAACATATAAATGTGGTAAACCACAGCTGCAGAGCACAATGGCTGCACCTTACTTCCTGATCTCCTTGGAAGCTCAGTAGGGAAATAGATCAAACAATCCCCAATGAAAAAAATAAAGAATGCATTAAATGGTATCTGCCTTACCCAAGATCTGTTGTAGCTTCGGAATGATGGTGGTGCAGAACCTGGAGATTGCTGTGGTAGAACAGTGTCATTTGGTAGGAGTGATGAAGATCTGGCAATCAGGCACGGTGCAGTGTCAAAGAAGTGAGACTTGACAATGCCCATCTGTGGAATAAGGAGTAAAGCAGCAGTGGTGATTCTGTTTCTCTCCAGCGAACACCATTAGCAGGACAAGGCATGATGAGGAGCTAGGTATATCTCAAAAGAAGGAGATGGCATTAAGAATGACAAAGAGACACACCTTCTCCTCGGTGATTCGAAGGAAGTAAGCACTGATCATTGGGGATATCAGAGGCTTGACAGGGAGCAAGTCCTGAGTAAGATGTCATGAATACTAGCTCAGATATTGATCAGCATCTTAACATGGGGCAAATCCAGAAGTAGGAGGAAGTTGTTGCCCAATGGTTAGCCCAAATACAATATAAGGGTATTAAATACATTACCAAAGACCACCAGCATGTCTCAGTAGAAAAAAGTCATATCTGGTTAAATTATATGTAAATAAGAAACTTACAAATCAGGGGGATCATAAAGGAAAAATCTACAAGAGGTGAGGTGTAACAGGAGGAGAGGAGACATGGAGAGGAATAATCTCAGGTTGGGAATTAAAAAAATGTATGAATACTCTTAACTCAAGTAGGTACCTTAGAAGAATCTAGGAAAAGAAGACACATGCATTGAAAAAGAGGCTGTCTAGAAGGAATTGCTGCTGGGTAAATAAATATAGTACATCCCAGAAAGATGGCAGATGAAGTGGGTGGATGCACAAAGACCCTCTTAAGACAAATTAAATGTTAAAGCCAGCCCTTTTAGATTAAGAATTAAAAGATGAGACTAAACCACCCAGAAAAGCCTTTGAGCACACATTTTTTAACATTCTTCCCTGCATAAGATCAACCATTTTTCAGGAGACATTAGGCATTTAAAAAACATTTCCAATCAGTATTTGTGTAATGCAAGATACCCACTATTTGCAACCTTTTGACTATTAGCACTATCCAAATCCTTTCAAGAGGATTAAAAATCAAAGAAAAGAAAATATGAATGCATGCATGAATGAATGAATGGATGAAGGATTGAATGAATGAATGAATGAATGAATGAAGAGTTTTACTAAGCGCAACCATTGCCTGAAGGCACCTTGGTGCTGTGCAGGGTAGGGAGAGGTGGAGCTCAATTGTTGGATTGATGGAGAAAGAACCAGATTTTCAAAGGTTTCCTAAACATGGCGAGAGATGCATCTGCTGTTAAATTATAAGGGAGACAGTTCCAATGTAATGCTGTGGACCTAAAGAAACTTCTGCCACCCCAGGAAGAACGTTTGATAGATGACACCACCTAATACGTGGCAGAACTGGAGCACAAAGTCCTGCAAAGCATGTTCCACCTCATATTTTTATTGAAGTAGGTCGAACCCTGCCTATTAAGGGTCTTACAGACCGCATGTAAAGCCTTTAAGATGACATGTAGTTTAACCAGAAGCCAGTGCAATTTACTTATGGCCGCTTTTACCAAATGAAATTTAGGGATTTTTAGGAGGAACCATGCATCAGCATTTTGAAGAGTTTGTAGTTTCTTTAAGGTAGATCTAAATAAAGAATGTTACAGTAATTCAGTCTTGCCAAAACAAGTGCGATGACCAGTTTTTAAAAGATCAAAGGTTATACTTTTTATTTAATTTTTATCATTCTTAGAGCATGGAAGGAGGATGTGGTGACCTTTTTCACTTGACTTTTTGTATTTCGGTTCATTATCCAATAGCACCCCTTGATTTTTAACCTTCAAGGTGGGTTCCCAGATCTGATGACCACCACACCAGGGACCAAAAAGATGTGTTATTTCTGAAAATAATCACCTAAGTCTTTGAGGAGTGCAGTTTCAGGCAGTTACAGTCCATCCATTTACTTACTGCACTCATGCAGTTCCTAAATAGGTCAATTGAGTCGGTTCATTTTTTGAAAGTGAGACTAATATCTGCATATCATCAGCATACGATGCTGATGATAGACCAAATGATTTTATGAGCGTAGCCAATGGTGTTAAATACAGGTGGAACAGCATTGGGGTCAATGACAATCCCTGCGGAACTTCACAAGGGAGAAAATAATGTCCTGAAATGAACTCTTCTAGGGACACTGATTGTCATCATCCTGAGAGGAATTACTGCAGTAGAGCTAGTGTCTGGTCATCTATCCTGAGGCTATGAATATAGTCAAACAAAAGATCATGGTTGACCGTTTCAAAAGCTGGTAACAGATCTAACAGGACTAGGGTGGCATTTCCGCTCCCATTCAATCCTGCTGTGGTTTCCTCAGCAGCCACTATTAGAATGGATTCTGTGCTATGGCCTTGCCTAAAGCCAAACTGAGTATCGTCAAGAAGATGAAAGAGGAAAGTTGCTCATTCAGCAATTTCTCCACCACTTTGACTGGATACAGAAGGTGAGAGATAAGATGATAATTATTCAGATCCATCACATTTAAAATAGTTTTTTTTTTAAATTAAAAGTAGAATTGAAGCTGACTTCCTGCAAGTGGGAAAGACACCTGTCACAAACATATCAGTAAAAATTGTAATCTAGTAAAGTGCTCTTGCCTTCGTTGCTAAATTCACTTTTTTAGGGGGACATGGATCTTGAGGGGATCCACATTCACAATAGCCTTTTCTAATTGATCAACTGGATGTGCCTTAAGCAGTTTAAAGACTTCAATTTCAGAATTCACCTCTGGTGACTGGTTATTATTATGGCAACTGGATTCTTTGGCAGCAAATTTATTAAAAATGGTCACTACTTTCTTTTGTAAGATGAGTCACAGAAGTCCTGGCTATTGCCCTGAATTACTTGCTGTTGGTAAGGTCAATTTTGTTAAAACTTGAAAAAGACTTCTATTAGAATCACTCACTATTTTAATTTGGTGACATAATATGCTGATTTAGCAGCAAAAGAAAGCTTTTTATATTCAACTAAACAATGTTTGTATTTTTCTCTATCTTTCGAATCATACCTTTTACTTCATTTACCCTCCTGCCTCCGACATCCTTGTTTGGAAGACCTAAGGGGCATATTTATAGTCACCTAGTGCCCCCATTTTGCCACATTAATGTCATTATTTTTTATGTTAATGTGGCCCAACGAGGCCTAAATCCCCTTGCCGTATTTACAGAGTGGTGCAATGCATGCATTGCACCACTCTGTAACCCTTTGCGCTACATTATGCCTGCACCAGGCATAATATATGCAGAGGTGGAGTTCCCACATTTGGGGAGTCAAAAAATGGTGCAAGGAAATCTATGAGATTTCCTTGCACCATTTTTTATGGCACCTTTAAAAAATGGCCTCTTGAGCAGGTGTGTTAAAAGGGGGCTTCTATTCTTTAGAATGGGCCCCTATGTACTCTGCAAAAGTAGTGCCAATATTTTACATCAAGAGCGTCACATTGAATTATGCTATTGCTCCCTAGCCTGTGCCATGGTGCACCGTATTTTAAATACAGCGCACATGTGGTGGCAGTAGGGGAGCGGTAAGGGGCACAGGGAAAGTGGTGCTGCACTCCACTGTCTATAAATCTGCCCCTAAGAGTGTCATCAAACCACAGTTTAATTGACTTTTTTATTGTTATTAGTCCTAACTTTGGTTGGGACATTGAAATAGAGGGTGGTGCTAACCCACTCAGAATAGTCCTTCACCATCTGATCTGGATTATGTGAAGTTTCAGGTAGTGAGGTAATTCGTAAGGAATTAAATTCAATGGCTTGTGTCTCATGCCATTCTTGGCCTACAGACTTCTTCTTGCATAATACAGGATGAGTTTTTTCCTGTATGGAAAAGCATTGCCTTGGAAAATGGAATATTTGGTCAAATATCTTCAGTTGATAAATGTAGTGAACAGTAAACAAAACCCCAAGAGAACTCAAATTATGAATAGTTTCTGTCTGGAGAAATTGGCAATCGCAAAGCAAAGTTCAAAATGTGAAAAAGTAATACCAGACTTCATTAGATTAGAGGGGTCAATGGAGCTGTTGCACCAAGAAATGCCAAAACAAAAAACAGCAGAAACTATTGTGAAACATACTATATCCAGGAACATAAGCATTTGTGTTCCTGGTTACACATAAACCATAGAAGGTGAACTAGAATGTGAAAATGTAGAAGACATGAATAATTCTATAGTTTTTGAAAAGAGTAATGATAAGAGATGAGCAAATAGATCAGCAAGGTCAACAAGAGATGCCAGATTTTGGAAAAAAGAATTGTTGCTTTTGCCTCAGGATGATTGCCCAAAGCTCAAACTAAACTGTGGTGCAGAATGAGGCATTAGCATGTAATTGGACAGTAAAACACTTCAAAATATTTTTCTCAGGGCCTGCCATTCGCAATTTGTACTGTTAACAAACCTTTTACATTCATGTTTGTTCCCAAGGGCACAAATAACAGCCCACCCTGCATCTCTAAATAGATGTTAGGTTTAGAGGGATTTTGCTTTAAAATTGAGTATGTTCAAGGAAATCTGAATAAAGTGGCCAACTTCCTTTCCACCTTGTTCCAGAAGAATGTTGACATTGAGACAACATTTTATAATTCTGTGCTTCAGATAATTGTATAAGTCATATTTAAGTCTGAAAGGAGGAAAAGTATGAAAAATATGGAAAAGGAATGTGTCCACCGTATCAAGAGTTACATTGTCAAGGATTGGCTGTTGAGGCATAGTGATTTGGGTGAAGAGTTAAGAATTTTTGGGAAGACATAAATTTAACATTCAAGACAATTATGCAATGTACCCTAATAATAACATTATACCTCCCAGGACTGTTTGGGATAAGATCGATGATCTTGTCCATGAAAAACATCCAGGCAGGGGTTTCACCAAAAATTAAGCTGGGTGCACTTTCTGGTTCTCAAAGACAGATGCATTAATTGAACAAAACGTAAAGGGTTGTGCTAGCTGCTCTTTAGAAAATAAAAGCTAATTTGTGCATAAAACCATTTTGTCACCTGTGCCAGCACCTGACAAACCTTAGAATAAGTTCACCACTGAAGTTATTGGTCCTATTACTCAATTAGGAATGTAAGAATAAATTAGTGTTTTTTGATGGATTACAAATATCATTGGATTGTCACTAGAATGGTGCATTACATTATTACTAAACAAGTTGTAGATTACTTGCAGACCAGTATTTGGAAAGAATTGATACCACACTGGTCACAGATAATACAGTCAAAATTACATCTCATGAATTGAGGACCTTACCAACAGATCTTTCTATTACCACCCTAGAACTAAGGGGCTAGTTCAAAAGGCCAACATCCAATTAGCGGTAGCCAATGATTCTATTGTGAAAAGATCAATATAAAAACTTCTGAGTACATATTACTTAGCACAAAACTTAGTCACTGGAGTTTACCCATTCACTTTAATTAAGGGTAGGAATTTGTTAGACATGTCAGTTTTATGTGGTCTTCCCTTAAACCTTTTCCCTTACTCTTCTATTTTTTCTATTTTGTTACCTTTCAGACATTACCACTGCTAACCAGTGGTAGAGAGCGTGTGCTCTATCTATTAAAAATAGTGAAATTGGATTGCACCCAATTGACAAATGGAATGTACTTTTAAGACTCTGGTAAAGTGATACTACCTGTATCTAGGGCCTGTAAAGTAAATACTACTGGTGGCCCTGCAGCAATGATTGTGCCACACACGTATAAAGATTTTAACAATGTCTCAGGCCTTCCATTGCAGACTGTGTTTGCAGTTTTAAACTGCTACTTCAACCTCACAAAAACACCTTTTGCCAGGGTCAAACCTTCCTTGTTAATACATATAGGGCACCCCTACGGTAGACAGTAAACAGCCCATAGGTCACGGTGCAGGGTATTTAAAAAGTTGGACATGTACCTTTAAGTTTTATGTGTACTGGTAATGAAAATCTCTTAAATGTGTGCTTCAATATTGCAAGGCCTACCTCTCCAATAGGATAACATTGGGTTACCTTATTGCATTTGATAACTTTCAATTCTTAGCAGGAATGAATGTCGAGTTTGGTGCCTAAAGAACTGAGATTTAACACCATCTTTAAAAGTCATGTCAGATGTTAAGTCACAATTCTGCAAATGCCACTTTTATAAAGTTGGCACTTTATTGTCCTAACTATTTGGTGACTGTATCCTGAGTCACATGACTAGGGGTAGCTGGCAGTTGGTCTTTGTGTATTGCTACCAGACAGTAAAACAAAGGGGCAAGGGGTGTTTTGGCAGTATGGGCCATCTCTTGCTTGATGATGGGGAGGAGCTGTACCCTACCACATTTACACATTACAAAGGCTGTGCCCTACACACTGACAAAGGGTTTTGACTTTCATTTTATTAGGATCCCACACAAGCTGGGGCCAGTACAGAGAAACAGAGAATTCCAAATACCTCTGGGGGTGCGAACCTTCTCGTGCTACAATGTGGCACCATGTATAAATGATAGACCCTCTAACCCAGCTCTTCAGTATACCTCTGGACCTGTGAAAGACTCAAAAGGGCTGCTGTGCTGCTCTGCAAGTAGGACTGCTACTCTGCTGCCCTGCTGCCCTGCTGCCCTGATGAATTGCTGTTCTGCTGCCTGAGGGAAAGGACAGGGCATGCTTCATTATCCCAAGGCCACCAGAGTGACTCCATGGGCTTGTTGGCTGGCTTCCTGGTCAGAGCCCAGGGACAGAAAAGCTTTCAACCACCGCAAACTCAGAACCTGGACTCAGTCTGCTGTGATTCTCAAGTACTTTATGAAATTGCACTGTTTTTTTCTGGTGTGGAATTGTTTACTCTATTTTTCTGATGTGAAATATTTCTTCTCTTCTTTGTTTTCACTTCATTATTATTTGAAGTGCTGCAAAACTACTTTACACATTGCTTCTAGGTTAAACCTTACCACTTTGGGCTACCAGGGAATTAACCATGTGTTGATATGTAGTTTGCTTGTGATTACACCCTAACAGAAATTGTGGTTGCTGCTTGAGTAGAATTCTGCTCATTTCAACCAATAACCCACATTTCAACAGAATCCATGAAAAATGATTTGTCCAGGCTGAATTGCTAAGGGAAAATAGTGCTTGTAGACTATGAAAAATGTAAGGAAAGAGTAAAAGACAAACAGGGCAAATAAAAAGAACAGTATGATTTGAAATATGGTGCTATAAAGCAAAGTTGATCAGTGAGTGATGGGGCTACGATAAAAAGACCGGATAGATAGTCTGAGAAAGTGAGCAATTCCTACAAACCCATGCCTTAGTTAAGGTTAAAAACAATTTTATGATTGTTAAAAATGGCCTGATGTGGAGCATGAATAGACTTGTTAAAATTCAAAGTGAAACACCTACAAATCTAAATACCAACCTAGATTCAACCTTTAATGTCTCAAATAACAAAAATTCTGCCATCATCAAAAGACAAAGGGAGTCATTATGACCCCGGTGGTGAGTGTTAATGTGGTGGTAGTACCGCCACATTATGAGAATGGTGGGTTGGCTGCAGCCAACCCGCCACTTCTCCACTCATACCGTCATGGTGGTATCAGCTGTCGGGCCGGAGTTGTCAATCTCCAGCCCGGCTGCTGGCATAGTGCTACCGGTGGCATTTTGAGCCTGCCTACCACCATGGTTTTTGTGGTTCCCCCCTCCATCCAAACTACCCCCTCTGATCCTCTCACTCCCCCCACTCCCTCCGATCCTCTCACTCCCCCATACACGCACACACTCACAGACACGCACCACATATACACCCATTCACTCACACTGGCATACACGCATACTTCCAGACATGCTCGCTCACACTGACATGCAGACACATACTCACTTCACCATTCTCACAAGCATTCACTCACATGCATACACCCACTCAAACAACACTACACACACAGACGCATTCACGCACACACACACACATTCATGCACACACTCAGATACACACACACATAACACCCCCCACCCTCCCACCCATCTCCCCTGTTGGAAGGCCAACTTACCTTGTTCCAGGAGGTCTTCCGGCAGGGAACGTGAAGGGGAGCTGCTACTGCCAGCAGTGCACCACCAGCAGAACACCACCAGGCCGTATCACAAGTCATCATGACAAGTTCCCTGTGCTATGTTGGGAGGGAGATGTACTTATGTCTGTCCCATATTCAAATGGTGAGTTGACCATCACTATGACCTGGCTCAGGACTAGCAGAAGTGCCCCCAGGTCAATGATTTGTGTCAGTGGAGCCAGTTCTATGTCTGCTCATGGAAGTCCCCCTAAATTTGTCAGGGATTGGAGAAGTAGGCAAGGTTAGAGACCTGACAATTTATGGTGGTCTACCATCTATACTAGGCTCTAAATGAGGGTTTAAGGCCCATATTTATGGAAGTTTAGCTTCAATTTAGCCCCATTTATTTTGGCACTAAAGAGGCGCTAACATTACTTCATATTTATATTTTGACGCTAGGCTTGTCTAATGTCGCTATATTGGAGTTAATGCCATTTTTAGGATGCGTGAACCCACCTTGCATCAATGAAATGAAAGGTAGGCCTTCCCATCCTAAGAATGATGCTAGCTGCCCAGCACCATATTTCACTCCCAGCAGAGAAACGACGAGCAGGTGGAAGGTGGGCCTACATAATGGCACAAAGCCGGCTTAGTGCCCTTATTTAACGCCTAGTCAGACCAGGCGTTAAAGTGCAGGTAGGCCCATTTGCATGGGCAAACACCATGGAATGCCCACACCAAGCCCCAGCAACACCACCACCCACACCACAGGGACACTACAAGCTGAGGGAGCCCATCCCTGGTAAGTTGCAGGTAAGTGTTTGTGTATGTGTGTGGTGTGCCACTGGGGGCCCCTTACATGGCCCCCCCCTGACTGTCACTGGGTATGTATGTATGTATTGGTCCCCAGTGGTGGGGATTGGGGTGGTGGTAATTACTCCTGTCTATACTTAGACAGGAGCCAATTTTTGGCTGCTTGTGCAATAAAAACTGACGCTGGGCTGATTAGTGGGAGAAGTTTTGCTGCTAACAAGCCTAATGTAATTTCTGACCTACTAGCGCCATTTCACCTAACTCCATCCCCCAAGAGTTAGCATCTTTTTTTGTGACGCTAGCCATTCCTTAACACCTTTGTATGTAATTTCATAAATATTGTGCACATATGGCTTTAAGGAATGGTGTTAGCCGGCGTTAAAAAAATGTTGCACCACTGCATTAGCGCAGTTGTGCACTATTTTTCATAAATATGGGCCTTAGTTTATATGAATTTTTAGAATGACAATTTTTTTTGTAACAACAAAGCAATCATAGGGGGCTTTTTGGTTCTGGCTTCATTTGGCTGTTTATTGTGTCTTTAACAAAAGAAGTGTACAACAAATTCCTATAATTAAAATAGTAACACTTTACAAAGTTGAGAACTATGAGGTATTTCCAAAGCGGAGGAATAGCCTAAAGCACTGCATGACACAATTAATATGTTTCTCTTAAAAATATTACAGTATATATTATGGAAAATATAGCTATAAGTGCAAATAGCTTGGAGTAAGTAGCTTTCAATATCCAGTTCAATGAAACACAAGTTTGTTTTATGGCTTCTGGCTCATAAAATAATTGCCCGACTGAAGTGCCTTGTATAACTTTTTACATAGGAAATTAATGCAAACTTGTCAAGAACATAAAAAAGATTAAACTATTATCATAATATGTCCAAATATCGCAGGCTCCAAGGCACACATGCAAGAATGAGGTGTAAACACAAGTCAACAAACATTGCAAACACTGCAGGCAAGAGAGGCATCAAGAGTTGTATTTAGCATTTAATGGGTCACACAAAATAAGTAAATGAGGAATTAATCTGTCTTGTCTCGTATACATGTACCTACTAAAACAGGTTTGTGCTTTCATTCATTAAGTATCAAACATAGCTCTGCAACTGTTCTTTTATGAAATATTCACATTTATTGGCTTGACTTACTATGAATGTTTAACTCGATGTGCTCACTTTCAGTACTAGGGGCCAGATGTACAAAAAAAGCAATTTGCGACTTGCAAATTGCGAGTCCCTGCGACTCGCAATTTACAAGTCGCAAATTGCTATGCAGTACGGTGTCTGAGACACCGACTGCAACTCGCAATGGGGTCGGAATGACCCACCTCATGAATATTCATGAGGTGGGTCGCAAATTGTGGCCCCATTGCGAGTATAGGCACTCACTAACATGGAGGCCTGCTGACGTCAGCAGGCCTCCATGTTAGCGACCTGCCTTTTAAATAAAGCATTTTTTTTTTTTTGAAGTGCAGCCCGTTTTCCTCACAGGAAAACGAGCTGCATTTCAAAAAAATCCAAAACCTTTAGTTTCGGATTTTTCAGGGCAGGGAGTGGTCCCTTGGACCTCTCCCTGCCCTGAAAAAATAATATGGGGTCCAGTCACAAAGGGGAAGGGGTCCCATGGGGACCCCTTCCCGTTTGCGAGTGGGTTACCATCCACTTCAAGTGGATGGTAACTGCGACTCCATTTGCGACCGCGTACGCGGTCGCAAATGGAGTTGCATACCACTCCGACTCGCAAATAGGAAGGGAACACCCCTTCCTATTTGCGAGTCGCAAATGCATATTGCGAGTCGGTAACGACTCGCAATATGCATTTGTGAATTGCAAACCCACGTTTGCGAGTCGCAAACGGCGATTTTCGCCGTTTGCGACTCGCAAAAGGGTTGCTACATCTGGCCCTAGGTGATGTGATGTCTTTCTAGTAAAAAGATGCATAGCTAGCCATTACTAGAACATCAAAACAAAAAAATGCATTTCTTGAAAGATGTTATAGTGAATTATGTTTAAATTCCATAATTATATGACATGCTTGTAAATGTGTTGCTGTAAAATTAAAATTTTATAAATTAAATGGATCAAAGCAATATAGAAGAAAACTTATCGGTGTGTCACTTTACAACCAGTTTTTCAGCAAGCATAACCTTTTTCAAACAGTGTTTATTCATATCTATATCTACATTTATAGCTGTATCTATATCTATACCTATATCTACAATATATGTGTGTGTGTGTGTGTGTGCATGTGTGTGTGTCTGTGTTGGTGTGTGTGTGGGTTCTATGGCTTTTGAACTATGCTGTACAATGCCATTTATGGTATTACCTAGAAGAGGGTGCCACATGGTAGTTATAGTTATGCCTGCATTTCCATGGGAAATGCCTTTTCTGGTTTGCTAATAAGTTTGGTGAAGTTTGATGAATCTTCCCAAAATCTTCCAAAAAAGTCCTCTTTTTTGGTTAGCTCCTTCCTGGGAAAAAGAACTCCAAGAATGCAAAGACTCCTTCCATATTTGATAGACTTTTTTCGAACGCGATACTGCAATATCTGCTGGATGGGATAAAAGTAGCTTTGGAAGGAAGCTAGATCATGATTCATAAAACATGCTTTTTATGGTTTGGTGTAAATCTATTCAGTAGTTCTTGGGAAATTAAGGTACTAAAATATTTATATATCTTGACGGTTGGGTTTAAGAGACTCTCAGAAGAGTACTGTGAGCTCAACTTAAAAAAATAGGGCGTTCTTACTGGCTAGGAGGCTATTTTTCCCTTTAACCACCTTGCTCTTGTGAGGGTAAGGGTGCTACTGGGGCGAGCACTCTGATTGACTAGCTGTAATATGTTAGAAACTGTTGCAGCAGCCAGTGCAGGACTCTGGGGACTTAGTCCCCTGTCCTGAAAATGGTTAACAAAGCAATATGTGGGGGCAGTTTAGTAATACTCTGATCCCTTTACCCCTGTGAGGAGATCCCACAGGGACCTCACTTGGAGCTGCCATAATTTTATACTTAAGATGACCCCCCGAAGTGGGCCAGGTCTTGGGGTTAATATAAATAATTAATTAATTGGGGAGAGGGGTGTGCCCATGGTTCCATTCATGAGGTGATTCTGAACCCGGGTTCCACGTCCCTCTGGGCCTGCACAATTTTGGAAAGAGCAGTGGGTACATTACTCCCCCTCCTTGAGCCTTGTAAGGCACCTTAGACCCACATACCTCAGGACTAAAACATAATAATAGGGGAGGGACGTGACCCCCTCCCTGATCCTAGAAAAGCCCTGGGGACCCCATCCCCCAGGGACACAATATATACAAAAGGGGAAGGGCAAGTGGCTTCCCTCCCAAGCCTGCAAAAGCCCTGGAGACCCCATCTCCGGGACCCAAACATATATTTAAAGGGGAGTGGATGCTTGACCCCCCTCTCTGAGCCTAGAAAGGGATGTGTTCCCTGGGGCTAAAGGATAATTATTGTGGGTGGTGACTCCCCTCTCTAAGCCTTGAAATGACCCATCTGCTGGGGCTGGCTCAACCACTGTATCCCTGGAAACCCACCCCTGGAATACTGTTTCCCTGTGAGAGTGCAGGAAGGGAAAACTGATCTGCTGCCATCCGGCAGGAGTTGAAAAAATGCTGCAGCTGGGTGGGGTTAGACATTTGTTTTTCTGCCTGTCCTCTTGTGGGTATGGAAAATAAAATTGCTGCCACCCATTGGCAAAACTACCTGCAAATACCTTATCCCAAAAGACAGGAGCAAGGCCAGTTCACACTGCACCCAGGATAGGTGCATGTAGGGAGCTGCTAAGGCCACAGGGGTCCAAGGACTCCCCAGCTGCCTTCAACAGTGTGTGTTGTAGGTGTTCCAGATAGACACGGAGGGCACCCACCTGCAGTCCAGAGGGATGTGGTTGCTAGGACCAGTATTAGCCTGGGAGGGTGGTGTACACCTTCCCCCCCTTTATAAAGGATAAACATCCCCAGGGGTGGGGTTCCTGGGGCCTGTAAATGCTTGGGATGGGGACACACAGTCCCCTCTCTCAAAAACAAATACAGCCTCAGGGGATGGACTGTGTACCCTCCCTCCCATTTAAAAATAATGTGGCCATGGTGTATCGGATCCTTGGTACATGTAAAGACTCAGTGGAGGGGAGCACAACCATCCCCATAAAAAGGGAAGGATCCTGGGGATGGGCTCCCGAGAGCCAGTAAAGGCTCAGAGAAGGGGCCACACCATCTCCTTCCCCTGAAATATAATGTGACCCCAGGGGATGGGGTCACTAGGTCCTGTGAATTCTCAGGAAGGGGGGCATATGCCACCCTCCCCAATATTTATAAAAAAAGGGGTGTCTCGGGTATGTACCCTCACAACCAAAATAAAAAGGTTAAAAAATAAATCACTGAATAATAAATGAACAATAAATGAGCCACTCATGTATTATTCACTGCTCCTTGAAGGAACGCCCAATAATTTCCTGTGAGAGATTTTTGTTTATGTTTTTATATTTTTTGAGCTTGGTAGTGCTCCTAGAATAGGAAGGGGCACCACCCAGCCTTATTTATGTTGTAAGAGGCTGCAAAGAACACAGCTGTGCCCCAGCACTTTACCAGAAAAGGCCAGTACGTTTCCTGGGTCATTAAATCACTCCTGTCTGGAGCTTTATGCTCTTCAGCTGTTCTGCAGAACCCTGTTGTGGTTGGTTCTCTGGGTACATTTTGTAGGCTGAACCTGTTACAAAAGACTTGAAGAATGTAGATTATTTTTAAATACAACTTTATTACATTTTTTTGATGACAGTCACTTTTATTACACATTGAACTGTGTTAATGAAAATACATCTCATAATCATTAGTCATTTTCTGTCAAAGACAATACATATGCTTTATATATGTTTAAATTCTGAGCCCTTCATAAAGTCAGTGAGCACAATTTTTATATTTTGTTGTTCTGACCTTCTGACAAAGTCAGTAGCTCTGCCTTACTTAAAATGAACACCCCTCATTTTCAAACATGTGGTTCAGTCGCAAGAGTTTGTATGCCAGGCCTTGCGCCCCCCATTACGCACAAGCCATAAAGTCAGCTCCTCACCATACATTGCCAAAGGCCTTGCATGGCAGAATGTTGACATAATTATGTATGGTAATAAATTATTACTTTATGTTCAAAAAAAGGAGAAATTCACTGAAAAACCATAAGTTTGAAGTGATGTTACACTTGGGTATGGTAATAATAGCTTATTTACCTCTACAAAATCCTTAGAAATTCACTGAAGAAAACAAAGGTTCCATGTAAAAGAACAAAGGTACTTACTCATGCAAACCATGGAAATTCAGCAGCTATAGTTAGAGTTATTTCAAGTAACTGTAACTCATGCCCTAAAGTAACTATAACTTGCGGCGTCACCATGTATAGCTAATTACTCCACAAATTTTATAATTGATGACATTTTTTTTGGCATCTTTGATATTTTCACCGCAACATTTACAATAAAATTATTGATAAGAATACTGTGCATGACCAGGGCATGAGTTATAGTTACCCTAGGGCGTGAGTTATAGTTACTTGAATTACTCTAATTGCAACTGTTGAATTTCTATGGTGTTGTACGAGTAAATTCAGAACCTAACTATAACGTCCCTGTAACTTTTGTTTTTTTCAGGGAATATATATCTAGCTAGGACTGGGTCTCCATAGGAAATTGATTTTTTGGTTTGCTAATAACTTTGAGGCCATTTGATGAATCTTCACAAAACTTTCAAGAAAAAGTACTAACCCAACTCAATTCCTTCTTGGAAAGTTTCGGGTGATATGTCAAACAGGACCTGAGAAAAAAGGGGGGTGGGCAGGACACATATACCCTATGGAGTTTTTCACAGGAAAATTGAACTTTGATACAGCCAAAACACCTGAACAGAATTACACTAAATATGGCAGAAAGCTACTTCTTGATCCAGAATGCAAGCCTTTTGTGATTTGGTGAGCCAGGGGGATCAACCCAACTTTTTTAGCTTGGGTTGGGGGGCTTGTGGCCTTTTTCAGGCCAGGGGACCCCACAACTCTCGGTCACTTTACCTTTTTCGGAGAACGGGGTGCATAGACCCCCTACACAACCTTTTTCAGGTACTGGGGCCCTCAATTCACTTTTATGTGGAGGAGGGCATGAATCCTCTTCCACATTTCTTTTTATGCCCTGGAGATTCTGTCCCCCAGGGGTCAAATGCTTTTTCCTAAATGTGGAGGTGGCATGGAGCTCCCCTCCTGGAGCCATCCTATGGACACAGGACCACATGCCATGTGGCCTGGGACCCACACTGCCCACTGTCCACACTCTACTAGGCAAAGGACACAACTTTCCTCCTACCTGAGTGGGAGCAAAGAAATAATTTGTTCCTGCCTGGACAGGAGCCAAGTAATGGAGCCAGCTCCCACTGCCATTATGGGTTCTGGCTGGAGAAAAACAAGGGGCCATGCCCCCACCTGAAGGACCCAATGAGTGCTTATTTTTGGGTACCATGGGTGGGAACTGGGGCACCCACTTTAGGATAAAATTGTCGGCCCCTTCAAGTACTCACTATGGCCCATATTTATACTATTTTTGCATCAAATGAGTGTAATTTTGTTTGACGCTAATTCAACGTAAACCTAACTCCATGTTTATACTTTGGTGCTAGACCCGTCTAGCATCAAAGTTATGGAGTTAGCACAATTTTTTTTACTGTGAAAACCTACCTTGCATCAATGAGATGCGAGGTAGGCATTCCTGGGCAAAAAATGACTCAAAGGCCCTAGCGCCTTATTTTTACTCCTGTGCAAAAATCACGTACGGGAGGAGGAGGGCCTTAGGCCTTGGTCAAGGCAAGCGTTAGGGGACTTGTGGGCTCATTTCCACGGTCAGAGTCATAGAAACAGCCCACAAGTGCCCTTCCCTGCCCCAGAGACACCCCCACCGACCCACACCCACACATGGAGGACACCTAAGGATGGGGGACCCATCCCAAGGAAGTCCAAGTAAGTTTTTTTTTTTTAAATGTCTAAAGTGCCATGGGGGGCCTAACTTGGGCCCCCTTATATGACTGGCTGGGGGCATGACTACTGTCTTTACTAAGACAGGAATCATGTCCATAGGGTTTGTGTGTCAAAAAAATGACGCTAGTCTAGCGCCAAATTTATGGAGTTAAAGTCATTTTTTTTGGAAGTGGAAATCTACCTTGAGTTAATGAGATGCAAGGTAGGCGTTCCCGTGCAAAAAATGACTCTATGACCTTAGCACCATATGTATCCCCGTGCTAAAATTAGGCACGGGGGAGAAGGGGTCAAATAATGGTGCAAAGCTTGCTTTGCACCATTATTCAATGCCTGGGTCAGGGCAGGCATTAGGGGACCTGTGGGCCTATTTCCATGGTGGAACACCATGGATAATCCCACAGGAGCCCCCCCTGACCCCAGGGACACTCCCACCCACACCAGAGGGACAGTGGAGGATGGGGGACCCCATAGGTAAGTATTTTCTTTTTTTTTAAAGTGAAATTTTGGGCCCTGAAATAGGCCCCCCTACATGGCACTGGGTGCAATGTTCATGCCCAGGAGTCATGTGGTGTGGATGGTTTTCCATTAGAAAATGATGGTAGGCTGGTTAGAGTCATTTATTTTTAATCTAACCTGCCTAACGTTTTATATCGGTGCAAACCCCCCTTCTCTCATACCACCAGCCCCACCCTCCTAATGTTATTATTTACACGCTAGCCTACCCTTTGCAACGGCTTGCAACATTCCATAAATATGGTGCCTGGATGGTGCTCAGAAATGGTGGAAGCCGGTGCTAAACTGTGACCGCGAAACAGTGACAACTAGGACAGTGCGACCACTTATTTAATTCAGCCCTTGGTGCACCATTATGATCACCTCATAAAGCGGTTGATACTTTGTGTCAATATGAATATGGCTTTAACAAGTTTAAAATAAGCCCCCATCTGGATATTCTGGCTAGTCCTAACCTTGTGCTGGTTTGTTGTCAGTGTGAAGTGCTGATCAATACAACCTACTAGTATTTGTGTATCTGGTGCAATGACATTATGCGGGCAAAGAGATGGTGTTCGATTCTGTAACTTCTGGCTATGCATCTTTAATCTGCAACATCAATTGTACTACCCTAGGACAACTTATGTGTGCTTTAAGAGGAGTGCAATGATAGGATTTAATTAGGATCTACAAAAGTACATTTCTATAGAGACTGAAAGAAACAGCTTGCCATATTTTATTGTAATAAATTAGACTGGCATGATGCTTGCTAAACGTTATGTATTTTACGTTTAGACATATGCTCGTAGCTGCAGTAAGAGGCATTGTACAAATGAAGGCCCAGATTCACTACGCGCACGACAATGAATGGACAAGGCAAAGGCTTCAGTAAGATTTACAAAGCCACGCCAGGGGCCATTTGCTCTGCCTTGGGTGTCTTTGAAAAGAAATGCAACGCAACACTGCTGCTGCAATGCATTGCATTACATTTGGTTGTCGTAGTCGTTATACGGATGGGACACGAGCATTCCTATGTATCCACCCATTGAATATGATGCAAGCCCAGATTTTCTAAAGGTAGTACACCTGGGATTGCACTAGCACGAGGCAGAACTGTGCCAGATCTTCGTAGATATGGCGCATGTCTGCTCTCTCTGGTTCATGTAATGTAGTGCAGCAACATTGCTTGCTGCCCTGCGTTGTGTGTAATACTACTAAATAAGCCCTAAGTGATGTTTTATTTCATTGTGCTGTGTAACACAGGTAATGCTAGTTCTGTAGCCGTCTATCTCCACTGCGAGCTGTATAGTAAAGACGAGGACATTTGAGTACTTGTGATGTGTTTAGTATTACCTTAAGGGCACGCATTGTTCATAAGGGTCTGTTGAACATTGCTGGAAATGTATAGTTGACAAATGCGCCAAACTGGTGAATCTAGTTTTACTGAATGTATAGTTATTTGTGGCAACTTTCTGACATGTATGAATGTGAATATATTTTTCATGTTTAGCTTGGCTAGTTTGTAATTAACCTAAATAAACTATACATTAACCAATTAAAAATGGAATGATAATCACTTACCTATAAATAGCGCATCTCTTAACCAGATGGTATAGGTAATAACGTGCCTAGCTAGCCAGACTGCAGCACATTAAATAGCATAATGTGAAACCACCCTGTGGTTGCATTGTAATCAATATGTTGTCTGCGATAGATATTTATTACTCAACATAACAGTGAGTAATCTTCTGCTGAGTCAAAGGTTAAGCTAACCGCATCAAAATAATCATTACTGTTTGCTGAACACGTGGCCAACAGAAACCTCATAAAAGTCAAAGTTGAACTGCATTTCTATCTGCCAAATTAATCTGATCCACATTAAGGAGGAAATATATGCATCAGCTTTGTATAGCATATTTTTAAAAGGAATAAACCGATAAATTCTGTCTGTGTTTAAGTTACCAGCTCCTTTTTTTCAAATGTTTCCAAATATTTGCAATCAAGTTAGCATCAAGGACAGATGTGCTGGTTCAGAGCACAACTGAGCACTTGTTTCTTTGTATTCGCACCGCCTTTAGGGCATACATATGACCTGGATTTTCTATAAATTAGAGCATGCACTGCAGATATAAAACAATCTGCAGTCCACAATGGAGAACCATTGTGACTAATGTTAGGAAGACAGTGAGACCATCTGGAGAGGAAACCGCCAGGGTTGGACAGGAGTTCATGTTTTGGTCCCAAAGCTGAGCTGCTAAGGAGAAGCAACAGTCGCAGAGGCTGTGAATGACAGCAAGGAATGCTCACATGTAATTCTAGGGATTAGAACACTCCAAAAATATACCCCTTAGGCCTGGAACTAACTAGTAGCACCGTAATCCAACAAGCTCCATTAAAATTGGCCCAACAGAATGTGAGATAACTCAAAAAGATCTGGCCGTCCATGACCTGAATGAGCATATCTAGAGTGGGTATCCTAGCGTGAGGGGTACCCACTCGCATTTAAAATAGCAAGTAAGATTAGCCTATGGGACCCTTTGAGGTGATGGGTGCCAATGTGGGACCAGAGCGATCTCTAATTTAATTTATTTTTGCCTTTAGAGGTGGTAAAACATCCAACAAGAAGTGCCCCATCTGTCAGTGGAACATCTGAAAGGCTCCACTGAGGTCCTTCAAGAAAGGTATCCTCTGGCTCCCAAAGCACTGACCATGCTCACCTCCTGCTCTCTCCTGCTCTCTCTGTCTGGGAAGTAGAAGATTGGTCTGACAATGAGAGTAGCTAGAGGCTGTTTCCCCTTCTGACACCAGGAAGTGAGTGTGAAGCATCAGGGAAGCTTAGGAAGCCACACAGTCTCTTGGTCTACCAGGCGGTCCAAGTGAGAAAACAATAGCCTATGTGGGTGCCCCAGAAGAGCAGGAGGACTTGAGTGAAAAAAAAGTCAAACAAGCGAATGGACCTGCTGACGGATCAAAAAGTTAAATCAGGCAAGTAAAAAAAGCAACATTTTTTGGCGAAGTCATGGTCTCTTCAGAGACATGTGCAGATTTTCTATGCAATGCTCCGTAGGAGAGAGGTAGCACTAACCTTGTTCTCCATGCGCTTGAGATGGAGTTGTGGTGAGCCACCACAAGCCCCTACGGAAGGAGGGTTTCCAATGGGGAAGAATCAGTGATTCCAGAAGAAGCTGAACTTTGCTTCAAGTCATTCCAGGGCTGATCTTTTTGTGAATGTTCTGGAAAGATGTATTAACTGTTGATTATTTTCAATTTTTTGGCCCTGATTTATACTTTTTGAGACAAACCTGCATGAGCCCAGGTTTGTGTCAAAAAGTTTACTGCCGGCTAGCGTCATTCCTGGACGCCAACCTAGCATCATATTTAAGGAATGACGCTAGCTGACGGTAAGGCCCGATTAGCGTAAAAATAAATGACGCTAACCGGGTGGGGGAGGCTTAGGGGCAACAGAAGGTTGTGCATCAAAGAATGGCGCTTGTCAGGTTAGAGTCAGAAAAATGACTCTAACCTGACTAGCATAATTTGTTTGACGCACAAACCACATGGACATGACTCCTGTCTTAGTAAAGACAAGAGTCATGCCCCCTGCCCAATGACCATGCCCAGAGGACTTATGTCTCCTGGGCATGGCCATTGGGCACAGTGCCATGCAGGGGGGGGGGGGCAAGTTAGGCCCACTATGGCACTTTAACATTTTTTTTTTTAAACTTACCTGGACTTACCTGGGATGCGACCCCCCCATTCTTAGGTGTTCTCCAGGTGTGGGAGGGCTGGGTGGGGGTGTCCCTGGGTGCAGGGAAGGGCACCTGTGGTCTGTTTACATGGCCTCTGACCATGGAAAATGGCCCACAGGTCCCCCTAATGCCTGCCCTGACCTAGGCGTTAAACAATGGTGTTAATCAGGTTTAGTGCCATTACTTAAGGTCCTCCTCCTCCCATGCGTGATTTTTGCACAGGAGGATAAATAAGGCACAGTGGCCTTAGAGTCAATTTTTGCCCAGGAATGCCTACCTTGCATCTCATTGACACAAGCTAGTTTTCCGCAGGCAAAAAATCACGTTAACTCCAATATTTTGACGCTAGATGGGTCTAGTGTCAAAATATAAATATGGAGTTAAGTTTGCGCCGGATTTGCGTAAAACAAATGATGCAAATCCAGCACAAACAGAGTATAAATATGCCCGTGAAAGCTTTGTGGAAAACCTCTTCTGACATTGCTGGCTTACCTATAGTGCTGAACTATGTTCGAGTGATCACTAGCTTGATTAGATGAAGCTGTGAATGTGTATGGCCCAGATGTCAGTGATAAGCTTCCCTATCCCTTGGATTGGACATTGCTTGAGTTCATACAGATTTGCATGTCCATCTTGTACAGTAATTCTGTATTATGAGTTGCCCTAGAGTTTACTTTTCATATGTGCTGCTGCAAATTTCTATTTTCCATATCATACTTATTTAGTTAAGATAACACCATATTTAAAGTTTTTTGTGCATATGTACTCCAGTAGCTGTTTGACCTCCTTGTGTAAAAACTTTAATGCTCAAGTTACAATGGCTGTTCTCCATTGACTGCTATTATTACTATTTTTGTTGACATGCTAAAGTATTTTATTCCTGTGCATCCACTGGCTTAGGTGGCATTCTACTGCAGTTGCTATGAATGGCCGGTGTGTTGTGTATGACTTACCTCACGGCTGACTTGGTATCACTTTGTGCCTGTCAAACCTGTAATACTACCTAAGCAATAGTGAGATATTTTTTTCAGCATTTTGCTTCAACTTTGCATACACATATGTAGGTGTAGCGGTGAATTTGCACAGCCCTTCCAGTGAAATATACACTTTTCTTTTGTAATAAAACTCGTCTGTGTGGTTTGGGCATATTCTTATGACACTAACAGTACTGATGGTGGGCCAGATTTTGTCTCACTCATGCAGATTAGCTACTTGTGTAAACCTCTAGTGAGCAATGCTGTTAAATAGTACTGAATCATGTGTGTTTATAGTTTTTATCCATACATGTTGATCCCTGATGTTCTACATGTGTAATTCAAAACTACTTGTCTCCAATAACAGTCTGGACATTGTTGTTTGTAGGGTCACCATGACACTTTTCATCTAGTACAGGACTTTCTTTTTCTATTCTCTCAGTTTTAGAATTTCTATACTTTAAGTAAACCAATTTGTCTTTGTAAGAAAGTGGATTATTATTTTGGGTGAAAGGCTGACCACCTCAGAGAATAATAATATTCAGGGACAACTTCAGTCACTAAATTAACATAAGCTCTAACCTCTGGCAGATATGGCGCAGAGCAGACAAGCTTGTAAGTATTATTAATGCTGTACCGAAACAGTAATAACGTCAGGACATCAAGCAATAAAAAATCACAAACTAAATTAGAGAAATAGAATACAATATGATAAACAAAATAACACCAACACAAAGAAAATACAGTCAAGGGAACCAAATTTTGAAAGTTGAAAGCAGAAATAGCTCTAAAAAACACAAAGTGCCAAGGAAAGTCTATGGAAGTGGTAGAATGAGACCTATGCTTAACTTGAGGCTGACTTCGATGAAGCAGTAGTCACATGGAACACGTTGATCAGATCAGGTAAAAATCAAAATCCAAAAGTTTTAAACTTTTTAAGTCTCACTTCAGAAAAAGGCTTTGTTGCTTTTCTGAGGAAATAAAACCTTTTCATATTTCTTCGAGAACCCTGATGCAGAATGGGAGTTTGTCACTTTTTGAAGAGAAAAATCTTTTCTGTGCGGGCTGTCGCTGAAATTGTAGCCACTCTGTGGAACAGAAGGGCAGATAACTGAAGTAGACCAGTGCCACTGGAGCTTTGGTGATTTCTCATTGAACATTTCCTAAATCTCAATACAGAATTGGACTAAGTCATTTTTTTGGTGGTGTTGGGAGTGAGAGGGTGGTGAGCCTAAATTTTATTGAATCGCCACAACTCTTAAATATCCACCAGGGGATCTTTAAAAATGAGCCGGGGAAATAAGAAACTACAATTCAAATAATCAATACAATTTTACAAAATTCTAAGGAATCAATTTTGAGAGTTGTAGTTAAATATTTAAGGTTTAATTAATGATTATTCCTTAGATCATTTCTTTATTAATCAAGCATTAGCTATAGAACACTGAATAAAGCATGTCCCATAAATCAGATCCCTAGTTTATAATTCTAAGTCAATAAAGTATATTGAAGGCAAGTAACTCCTGAAGTGTTTCTCTTAGAAGAGCATTCAAGGCTCAAAAATCATCTGAGTCTGAGAGTATCAAGCAATGTAGTAATAAAATAGCAAAAAGGAGAAAGCATCTAAGAGTCAGTCTAGCAAGTAAAGCTATCAAACTCATAAAGAGTAAGTGTCAGCATCTTTAGCTAGAGAGTGAGAAAGTCTGACACATCTGTGAGTGAGTTCTCACTGTTCTTTCACTGGGACACTTTTATATGAAATACAATGAAACACAAGTTTTACAATTTCTTCAGATAAATTATTAGATGAGTCAATCAGGAAAAAACATCAGGAGACAGGAACAGGTTCCGCCAAGATGGCAAATTTAAACAAGGAAAGTTCTAAATACATGATACATTTTGTAGAAGTTTTGACTATAATGCTACATCAAGCCATTTCTCAGCCACCTAGATCTCTGAAAGGAAGAACATTTATATATGTTTTAAATTAAACATGATCACATTAAGTCCTCTCCTTTCACACACGTCTTTACACTAGAAGCCTAGTCATAAAAAAGCAAGTTTAAGATTAGTTTGACAAGTTTTGAGATTCCCATGCTGGTCAAATGGTTAAAAAGAATAGAAGAATATAACTTTCTTTGCTAGCATAGGAAGTTTGAGTTATGTGAGACCATGCAAACGTCACAATAGAAACACTTCTGTGAAGCTAAATCAGTTTGGAATTTGTTAATGTTAGCAAATCGAGCAGGTCAAGCAAGTGCAGGTCATGAAGAGTTTAGAACGGAAAATGCAACATTTGGGTGGGCCCACAAATTACTCATATGACTTATTAATTAAGTGGAATTTATTTTTATTGAAATCTTGAGCAGGAGTTCTGAGTAGGACAAAGCTGGAGTAGACCTGCTAGCTGAATACTTTTTCCTGTGCGTGCCACTGGACCTCTAGGGGAAAAGATTTTTAAAGTTTCAAACGTTGTTATAAACAACCATAGAAGTACACATCTAAGGCCCTGGGACCTCAGGGGAAGACACCTAGGCCCATATTTATACTTTTTGACGCAAATCATTGCTAGGGCAGATTTGCTTCCAAAGGTTCACCGCCGGCTAATGCCATTCCAACACGCCAGCCGGGCGCCTTATTTATGGAATGACATTAATCGGCGCTGCAGCCTGGTTAGCGTCAATATAAGTGACAGTAACCGGGCAGCAGAGGCGAAGGGAAGACTGGGAGTTGTGCACCAAAGAATTGTGCAAGTCAGGTTAGAGTGAAAAATATTGTCTCTACCCTGACTTGCGCCATTTTTTGACACCCAACCCCCATGGAAATGACTCCTGTCTTAGCAAAGACAGGACTCATGCCGCCTGCCCATTGGCCATGCCCAGGGGACTTCTGTCACCTGGGCATGGCCATTGGGCACAGTGGCATGTAAGGGGGCCCAGGTTAGGCCCCCCCATGCCACTTAAAAAAAATATATATATATATATATACATACCTGCACTTACCATGGATGGGTCACCCCATCCATGGGTGTCCTCCACGGGTGGTCGAGTGTGGCAGGGGATGTCCCTGGGTACAGGGAAGGGCACCTATGGACTGCTTCCATTGTTTGCCACCATGGAAATGAGCCCACAGGTCCTTTAACGCCTGCCCTGATCCAGGCGTTATAAAATGGCACAAATCCGCCTGGGTGCCATGTTTTAAGGCCCTCCTCTCCTGTGCATCATTTTGGCGCCAGAGGATAAATAAGGCGCACATGTCTTAGAGTCATTAGGGACCGCCTATCTTGCATGTACAAAAAATGACTCAAACTCAATAACTTTTGAGCTAGACGGGTCTAGCGCCAAAGTATAAATATTGAGTTAATTTTGTGCCGAATTTGCGTAAAAAAAATGACGCAAATTTGGCGTAAACAGAGTATAAATATGGGCCTTAGAGACTGTCAGGGTGCCAGGCAAAGACTAACAGCAGAGCTCAGTTCAGATCCTGTTGTCACTGATCAGTTTAAAAACTTTAGGAGAATGGACCACTGAAATTGTCTCTATAGGTACCCATGAGGTCTGAAAACTGACCCTTGGAGCCCACTTCTTTGTCCTGTGTAGAAGAGAGATCAGGTCTAGTCCTTCAAGGCTACCCGTAGGTCATAAGCAGAAGGTCCAGTACTCATCTGATATTCTGCATGTCTAGTAAGTATTCCAAGGCTGATGCCCTTGAATGTCACATTAATGTCTGGCACCAGCTATTGGGTTGGGGTGACTCCTGGGCACTCCAAAACCGACAGGGTAAAAGTTTGTGGGAAAAGCCTACCCATATTTTCAGGAGTTACTGTTCGTCTTACTCCAAACTATCCTACAAGGCATGGGAATCAATAGGAAGTCGACTTTCAGTTACTGGAAGGTGGTTTGAAAATCTAGGGATTGGAATAATTGGTAGTATCTTGAGACCATTGTGGATGATGGCTCTTTTTGCAATAACTGGATTTGGATCTTTCAAGTTATACTAGAGAGTGCAGAGAAAGAGAGGAAAATAGGGAAAAAGAAGAGCATAAATATAACTTGAGAAAAGACTGAACATCTATTATAGTGACATCAAGCAGCTAGGAGAATCCAGAAGATCTTTCCTGGATCAACCTTTGAGATGTTGATTTGTCTCACTGATAAGAGATATCATATTGATGTGATGGGTTTATTTACCATCAGAGGAGGGACTGGTGCAGCGGAAGAATCAGCTGCTACCGTTGACATCATAAACATAACCTATATGTACTTATCAGCTTTAACCCCTGATTGATGTAAAGTGATGAATTCAGATTCAGTAATAGGAGTACCCTCACTAAGAGAAATGATATAATTGAGTGTTGTACTTTAAGTGTCCTTACTTAATTTGCATGTAATTGCATTTAAAACTATAACTATGTAGTTTTGCACTAATGTTGAGGGATCATGTTTGCAAATGTAGTTCTCCATTACAATTGAGTACATGAGTTAACAATGTCAATTTGTTTATTAAATGTAACATGAAGTTTAAAAGGCAAAAGTGCAACCAACATTTACATTACTGTAGAATTAAAAGTGTGCACAGTTAGTAAGTGAAATTAAATGTGTTGACCACACCTGAAAATGTCCTTAACCTCTTAGCTGCTGGGCCTTCCCCCCACCCCCCAGTGCTGAGCCCTTTCTTGGCTATTTGGGGTAGTTCGCGCTTAGGCCTTCATAACTTTTTGTCCACATAAGCTATCCACGCCAAATTTGCGTCCTTTTTTTCCAACATCCTAGGGATTCTAATGGCACCCAGAGTTTGTGGTTTCCCCTGGAGGAGACCAAGAAATTAGCCAAAATATAGTGAAAAACGTCTTTTTTACACACTGTCTTCCTTTTTAAAGGAAAAAATGGACAGAAAGACAAGGGGCAATAACACTTGTTTTGCTATTCTGTGTTCCCCCAAGTCTTCCAATAAAAATGGTACCTCACTTGCATGGGTGGGCCTAATGCTCGTGACAGGAAACGCAACATGGACACATCACATTTTTACATTGAAATCGGACGTGTTTTTTGCAAAGTGCCTAGCTGTAGATTTTGGCCTCTAGCTCAGCCGGCACCTTGGGAAACCTAGCAAACCTTGGCATTTTTGAAAACTAGACACCTAGGGAATCCATGATGGGGTGACTTGTGGGGCTCTGACCAGGTTCTGTTACCCAGAATCCTTTGCAAACCTCAAAATTTGGCTAAAGAAAACACATTTTCCTCACATTTTGGTGACAGAAAGTTGTGGAATCTGAGAGGAGTCACAAATTTCCTTCCACTCAGCGTTCCCCCAAATCTTCAGATAAAATTGATACCACACTTGTGTGGGTAGGCCTAGCGCCCGCGACAGGAAATGCCCCAAAACACAACATGGACACATCCCATTTTTTGACAGAAAACAGAGGTGTTTTTTGCAAAGTGCCTACCTGTAGATTTTGGCCTCTAGCTCAGCCGGCACCAAGGGAAACCTACCAGACCTGTGCATTTTTTAAAACTAGAGAGCAAGGGGAATCCAAGATGGGGCTCTGACCAGGTTCTGTTACCCAGAATCCTTTGCAAACCTCAAAATGTGGCAAAAAAAACACATTTTCCTCACATTTCGGTGACAGAAAGTTCTGGAATCTGGGAGGAGCCACAAATTTCCTTCCACCCAGTGTTCCTCCTAGTCTCCCGATAAAATTGATACCTCACTTGTGTGGGTAGGCTTAGCGCCCACGACAGGAAATGCTCCAAAACACAACATGGACACATCCCATTTTTTGACAGAAAACAGAGGTGTTTTTTGCAAAGTGCCTACCTGTAGATTTTGGCCTCTAGCTCAGCCAGCACCAAGGGAAACCTACCAGACCTGTGCATTTTTGAAAATTAGAGACCTAGGGGAATCCAAGATGGGGTGACTTGTGGGGCTCTGACCAGGTCCTGTTACCCAGAATCCTCAAAATGTGGCTAAAAAAAACACATTTTCCTCACATTTCGGTGACAGAAAGTTCTGGAATCTGGGAGGAGCCACAAATTTCCTTCCACCCAGCGTTCCCCTAAGTCTCCCGATAAAAATGGTACCTCACTTGTGTGGGTAGGCCTAGTGCCCGCGACAGGAATGGATCAAACTACGGTCAATGTTGGTCCTTACATGAGGCAGCTGTTTACCCTGGGGTGATCCATTCCTGACGCAGGCACTAGGTATAGGCACTCAAGTGGGGTAGCGTTTTTATCAGGACAGGTGAAGAATCACTGGGTGGTGTGGATCCCAGCATATTCCTGTAGTTTGTGTGACAGAAATGCAAGAAAAATAGAGTTTTTATTCAACATTTCAGCTTTGCAGGGTATTCTGGGTAAGAAAACTTTGGGGAATCCACACAAGTCACACCTCTGTGGACTCCCCCGAATATCTAGTTTCCAGAAATGTTTGGGTTTAGTATGTTTCTATATATGGTCGCCGAACCCAGGACCAAAAACACAGGTGCCTACCTTCCAAAGCCAGTTTCTTTTGTGATAGATAATTTTGATGTCTCTACAATACGATTTGGGCAGTGGAATTTGGGGCTGAACTAAATTGGGGAGCTCCCAAGAGAGCACTCTCTCTCTGCTTGCCGCCGCATTCACCTGCTGTCTGGGTTGGGCTAACCCACTATTACCCCGTTGCACAGACTGTGCTTGCGAAGGGACAGCAGGACTGTCATCATCACCTCCCTCATAATTTACTGGAAGAAGAGTTATCAAATGGGACTCCTCAGACTGAAAAATCACTCCCAGAGTCTGCGCCATTGTCCTATCCCTCAGATGCTGTCTCAGTATCTGATGTCTCAGTCTCTGATCCTATGTCACAGCTGTCTTCTATAACCTGAGTGACTGCAGCAATCATCCATCAAGATGCCATCTCTGCTATTGGCTAAACTGTTGCTCTAAAACACTAGCCTACGTAGACAGTCACAAAATCGATGGTGTGTTTGAGATACATGCAACAGTAGAGGCCACCTTACCTGCGCTTCTTCACTCAATCAGCACGTTCTTTCAAGACACTCAAATAACACCTTGTCACATACCATTCATCACAGTCTTTAGCACCTCCTGCGCCCAGTCCAACAATCATTATTGGTGCTCCCACTCCCTCCTCCTCGGATTCCCTCATTACCAGCCAGCAAAAGTGCCCTTCCTCTCTCCATAGCGGCCCTCCACCTCGCACATACATTTCATTTGTATTATAGCGCAGGTAATGGCTGACTTTACTAATGTACTCTGCTATTTACATCAAATACAGATTTTCTCTTTGCAGTAGGCATATAAACCTTCTGCGCTTCTTTATGGCACTAAAACTGCCACTAGACAAAAGTCTGATCCTTTTGTAGCAGAAACATAATCACAATACTTACTTGACTTTTTTATTGCTGCATAAAAGCTACAGTTGAAATGCGTCAGTTGAAGTATGTGCACTGTTTTGAAGACGCAAGCTGCAACTGCAAGACAACTGGTGAAAAAAAAAATATATATATATATATATATATATATATATATATATATATATATCACTTTTATATGTGGGTCTGGTTTTCCTGGGGGGCGATTGCAGCCCCCAGGGAAACCACACATGTATTGACAAAAGTGATTTATATATATATATATATATATATATATAGATCTATCTCTATATATATCTATCTACATAGATATATCTATAGATAGATCTATATATATATGTATATCTATAGATATATCCATGTAGATAGATATATCTACATAGATATATCTATATATATATATATATATATATATATCTATCTATATATATAGATATATATATTTTTTAGTAGTTGTATGGTTTCCTTGGGAGCCAAAATGGCCCCCAGGGAAACCGTACAACAACTAAAAAAAAATACTGCCCCCACTGGGGTTTGCCCTGCCCACGGGCGACCCCCTGTCATTTCTTTTTCTTGTTTCTTTTTTTTTCTTTAAAAAAAAATAAAATGTAGCCCGGGGGGGGGGGGGCTTTTTTTTTCATATACCCCCGGGGGGGGAGCTGGCCTATTTTCCGAGGGGGCCGACCCTCCCAAGTGAAATCCCTGGTGTCTAGTGGTCTTTCCTGGCCCCCGATCGCAGCTGTGCTGCGATCAGGGGCCAGGAAACACTTTCAGGATGGCCTCGTAAGAAAGGAGAGAGTCTCCCCTTTCTTACGAGGCCTTCCCAAACGTGGGGAAGGCCGTTTGGGGCCGTTTTCTCCATTGGAGCAGGAAGCGGCCACAAGGCTGCTTCCTGCTCCGATGGGGAAATCAACAAAGTGACGTCAGCTCGCCTCGCGGCACGCTGACGTCACAAAGGGGCGGGTGAGGGGCGGGGGAGACACGGAAAAGCTTCAGTGTCTCCTGCGGTTTAAAAAAATAAAATAAAATCCTCGGGTGCAACGCACCCGAGGATTTATTAACCCCCTCCCTGGTGTCAGCCACTGCTCGTGACCCGCACCCAAGTGGTTAATGTTAGAATATGTTTTCAATTTTATGCTAATGTGTCATTTCATTGCAGGTACTTTTCCAGTAAATATTAGTTTTGAAATAAATACACTATTGTATTACACATAGAGAGACTGAAAAAACAATGATACATGGAGCAATTGAGAGAGGATGATTTTGACAGCAATGACAGCAATGCCTCCTAAGCCTGTATTGGGACCTAAACCTGCTGTAACAAGTCCTACCGTGAGATGGGAGAAGAATGAAGCACATAATGGCTGAATCGATGGGCCTTGCCCAGTGAATTATTCACAATAATAACTAGAACTTTCATGATTGCTTGTGAGACATGATTCCCTCTGACTTTGGGAGGTACAGACCTCTGTCTTTCCCCTTGCTTTGCTGAGTGTGGCTTACACGTACACTTTACCACCAAGAAGAATCTTGACTGAGCTTTTGAATTGCTGACATCATCCCTGTCTTTCAAATTCCTTTTTTCATTTTCTAAGTTTTTTGTCATATTTTTGCTCCTCACCTTTTGCCTGCAAGTTCTTTAGTTAGATTCCATTTGATATTGGGTTCTAGAGGGCTTGTCCTATTTGTTCTTAGTTAACTTAGCTACGTTTTTTTGACTTGCTCTAATGTGTAAGAAAAATTGCCAGCATTTATTTTAAGAACATCAGAATCTGCTATTAATACTCTGTATTGCTATCATGGAGTGTTTGGTTTGTCTCCTGTTATCCCGACTAATTGTTTTAGGAAGATTTTGCTACCTTATGGTAATATTGTATCTTTACACTATTTACATTAACCTGAGTGGTAATTCTGATATGAGTTTTCATTGTGTGGGCAAATTAGTTACACTGTAAATTAAATGTTGATTGATGTTTTCATTGACTGTCTAATTTACCCCTTGTACTGCCTTCAAGACAAAATGCTCCATCATGCATATGATGCATCTAAAGTGAAAATTGCTTTTGGGAGGCTTGACACCACTTTAAACATATTAGAATAATAAATAGTGTGTGTTAGAAATGGGGTCTTTGGTTGACAGTCAGGTTACCCCCTGTTCAAGCAAGGACCCTCACGCTAGTCAGGGTAATAGAGAATCACCCTCAGCTAACCCCTGCTTACCCCCTTGGTAGCTTGGCAGAGCAGTAGGCTTAACTTCAGAGTGCTAGGTGTAAAGTATTTGTACCAACACACACAGTAACTCAATGAAAACACTACAAAATGACACAACACCAGTTTAGAAAAATTGGAAATATTTATCCAAACAAAACAAGACTGAAACGACAAAAATCAGAAATACATAAGTCAAGTTATGAATTTTTAAAGATTAAACTCAAAAATAGCGTTTAGAAACTAAAATGCTTTGATGAGATGTTAACACGGCGTCGTGACGGAGTCGTTCCCAACAAGCCGACACCAGCGGTGCCGGACACAGAGTCGTGTAGACCCCCAAGTACAGTACCTTTGGTGAAGAGTGAAAACAATCCAATGCGCGAAGTCAGGGATTGCGGCGTCTGTGTGAAACGTTGAGTCCACGCACTTCGAGCGGCATCGGTCACGACGTGGTGCGGTGACTTCTACGGAGTCGTGGACTTCAGCGGGGCTGCGGCGGCGTCGGGCCTGCAAAGAGCGTCGCGTTCCAGCGAAGGTTATGGCGTCGGGTGCATGCGTCATCACCGGATTCAGCAGTGGCGTCGGTCCGGAGTCGTCCGAAGTCGATTTCCTTGGATTTCTACCAGCTTTCCTTTCAAGGGCCCAGGGACTGGATAGGGCACCACTTGTCAGAGCAGGAGTCTCTCCAGAGACTTCAGGTGCTGGCAGAGAGAAGTCTTTGCTGTCCCTGAGACTTCAAACAACAGGAGGCAAGCTCTAACTCAAGTCCTTGGAGATTTCTTCACAAGATGGAAGGCACACAAAGTCCAGTCTTTGCCCTCTTACTCTGGCAGAAGCAGCACTGCATGAAAGCTCCACAAAGCACAGTCACAGGCATGGCAGCACTTCTTCCTCAGCTATCAGCCCTTCTCCAGGCATAGGTTCTTCTTGGTTCCAGAAGTGTTTCTAAAGTCTGTAGATTTGGGTGCCCTTCTTATACCCATTTTAGTCTTTGAAGTCACCTTTCTTCAAAGGGGACTCACACCTACTTGTGAAATCCTGCCTTGCCAAGGCAAGGCCTCAGACACACACCAGGGGGTTGGAGTCTGCATTGTCAGAGGCAGACACAGCCCTTTCAGATGAGAGTGACCACTCCACCCCTCCCTCCTAGCAGAGATGGCTAATTAGGAAATGCAGGTTACACCCCAGCTCCCTTTGTGTCACTGTCTAGTGTGAGGTGAAAAACAACCCAACTGTCAAACTGACCCAGACAGGGAATCAACAAACAAGGCAGAGTCACGGAATGGTTTAAGCAAGAAAATGATCACTTTCTAAAAGTGGCATTTTTAAATTGTGAGTTCAGGGACCCCAAACTCCACATGTCCATCTACTCTCTAGGGGAATCTACACTTTAATCATATTTAAAGGTATCCCCCATATTATCCTATGAGAGAGACAGGCCTTGCAACAGTGAAAAACGAAATTGGCAGTACTTCAATGTCAGGACGGTAAACCACATGACTATGGGGGTCATTCTGACCCTGACGGGCGGCGGAGGCCGCCCGCCAGAGTTCCCCCCTCCGAAATACCGCTCCGCGGTCAAAAGACCGCGGAGGGTATTCTAAGTTTTTCCCTGGGCTGGCGGGCGGTCGCCAAAAGACCGCCCGCCAGCCCAGGGAAAAACTCCCTTCCCACGAGGATGCCGGCTCGTAATCGAGCGGCGGAGTGGGAAGGTGCGACGGGTGCTGTTGCACCCGTCGCGTATTTCACTGTCTGCCAAGCAGACAGTGAAATACTCGTAGGGGCCCTCTTACGGGGGCCCCTGCAGTGCCCATGCCACTGGCAGGCACTGCCAGTGGCATGGGCACTGCAGGGGCCCCCAGGGGCCCCGCGACCCCCCCTACCGCCATCCAGTTCCCGGCGGGCAGACCGCCGGGAACTGGATGGCGGTAGGGGGGGTCGGAATCCCTTCGGCGGTGCAGCTAGCTGCGCCGCCTTGGAGGATTCAAAAGGGCAGCGGTACACTGGCGGGAGACCGCCAGTGTTGCCGGTCTGACCGCGGCTTTACCGCAGCGGTCAGAATGCCCTGCGGGGCACCGCCGGCCTGTCGGCGGTGCTCCCGCCGACCCTGGCCCCGGCGGTCTAAGACCGCCGGGGTCAGAATGACCCCCTATATGTCCTACCTTATCCATGCACTGCACCCTGCCCTTAGGGCTACCTAGGGCCTACCTTAGGGGTGCCTTACATGTAAGAAAAGGGAAGGTTTAGGCCTGGCAAGTGGGTACACTTGCCAAGTCGAATTTACAGTGTAAAAAATACACACACAGACACTGCAGTGGCAGGTCGGAGACATGATTACAGGGTTACTTGTGTGGGTGGCACAACCAGTGCTGCAGGCCCACTAGTAACATTTGTTTTATAGGCCCTGGGCACCTCTGGTGCACTTTACTAGGGACTTAACAGTAAAACAAATATGCCAATCATGGAGAACCAATTACGCACATATTTTAAACAGGAGCACTTGCTCTTTAGCACTGGTTAGCAGTGGTAAAAGTGCCCAGAGTAATAAAAACAGCAAAATCAGAGTCCAGCACACAGCAATAAACTGGGGTACAGAGGCAAAAAGTTAAGGGAGACCACGCCAAGGATGAAAAGTCTAACACGTGTCCCCCCCAGCTAAAAGTGGGGAGCAACTACCCAACCTCATGGAAGTTCTCATCACTAAGGCAGAAGAACCTGGACAGACCATCAGCATTGGCGTGCTCTGTACCAGGAAGGTGTTCCACCGTAAAATCCATCCCCTGTAGGGAAATAGACCACCTCAACAGTTTTGGATTCTCACCCCTCATCTGCATTAACCATCTGAGGGGCCTGTGGTCGGTCTGAACTCGGAAGTGAGTCCCAAACAAGTAGGGTCTTAGCTTCTTCAGTGTCCAGACCACAGCAAACACTTCGCGTTCTATGGCACTCCACCTACGTTCCCTGGGTAGTAACCTCCTGCTAATGAAGGCTACGGGTTGATCTAGGCCCTCTTCATTAAGCTGTGAGAGTACTGCTCCAATACCATGCTCTGAGGCATCTGTTTGCACAACAAACTCCTTGAAGTAGTCAGGTGCCTTCAGCACAGGTGCTGTGCACATGGCAGCCTTCAGGGCATCAAAAGCATTCTGGCAAGCCTCTGTCCAGATCACTTTCTTGGGTTGCTTCTTAGAAGTCAACTCAGTTAAGGGGGTAACAATGGTACCATATCCCTTAACAAACCTCCTGTAATATCCTGTGAGACCTAAAAAGGCACTCACTTCAGTCTGGGTCTTCGGAGGCTCCCAAGCCAGAATTGTGTCAATCTTAGGCTGTAGGGGTGCCACCTGGCCACTCCCTACCTGGTGTCCTAAGTACACCACAGAACCCTGCCCTATATGGCACTTGCTCGCCTTAATAGTGAGGCCTGCCTTCTGCAGGGCCTCCAACACTCTCCAGAGGTGTTGCAGGTGTTCCTCCCATGTGGAACTAAACACAGCAATGTCATCCAGGTAGGCAGCACTGAACTCATCCAGTCCTGCCAACACCTGGTTGACCAACCTCTGAAAGGTGGCAGGGGCATTCTTCATCCCAAAGGGCATCACGTTGAAGTGGAAGTGCCCATCTGGGGTAGAGAATGCTGACCTCTCCTTTGCCCCCTCAGTTTAGGCAATCTGCCAGTACCCAGATGTTAAATCAAACGTACTGAGGTAATTGGCAGCTCCTAACCGATCAATGAGCTCATCAGCTCGGGGGATGGGGTGTGCATCAGTCTTGCTGACCGCATTGAGACCCCGGTAGTCCACACAGAACCTAAGTTCCGGAGTGGCACCAGGAGCAGCAGCCTTTGGGACCAATACCACTGGGCTGGCCCAAGGACTGCTGGAGTGCTCAATAACCCCTAGGGTTAACATTTTGGAGACTTCCTCCTTAATGCAAGCCCTGACCCTGTCAGTCACCCTGTAAACCTTATGTTTAACAGGTGTACTGTCCCCAGTGTCCACATCATGTGTGCACAGGTGTGTGACTCCTGGGATCAGGGAAAACAGCGAGGCGAACTGTCCCAACACGTGGCGACAGTCCCTCTGCTGTTCCTCAGTCAGGGAGGGGGAGAGGATCACTCCCTCCACAGACCCATCTTTCTCTCCTGCAGACAGGAGGTCAGGAAGAGGCTCACTCTCTTCCTCCACCCCGTCATCTGTCGCTAGGAGCATGGATAGCTCAGTTCGCTCAAAGTGTGGTTTGAGGTGGTTGACATGTAGGACCCTCAAAGGGTTCCTGGGGGATTGCAAGTCTACCAGATAGGTGACCTTGCTCTTTCTTTCCACCACCTCAAAAGGCCCAGTCCACTTATCTTGGAGAGCCCTAAATTCCACTGGTGCCATGACCCACACTTTTTGTCCAGGCTGAAACTCAACCAGAGTGGCATTCTGGTCGTACCACTGTTTCATATCCTCCTGGCTTGCTTCAAGGTTCTCCTGAGTGAGACTCCTGAAGGGGGCAGTCTGGTTTCTCAGTCCCAGCATGTAGCTAAATACATCCTGAGGTGGTTTAATAGGAGCTTTCTCCAAAGCCTCCTTCACCAGACTGAGCGGTCCCCTCACAGTGTGGCCATAGATGAGCTCAAAGGGGCTAAAGCCAAGTCCCTTTTGAGGCACCTCCCTGTAAGTGAACAGAAGGCATGGCAAGAGGACGTCCCACTTACGCCTCAAGGGCTCTGACAGGCCCTGAATCATGCCTTTCAAGGTGCGGTTGAATCTCTCAACCAGACCATTACTTTGGGGGTGGTAAGGTGTGGTGAACTTGTACGTTACCCCACACACCTTCCACAGAGACTTCATATAAGTGGATATGAAGTTTATACCTCTATCAGATACCACTTCCTTGGGGAACCCCATGAGGGTAAAAACTCCCATCAAGGCACGTCCCACCACGGGGGCAGTAACCGTCCTTAGAGGAATGGCTTCTGGGTACCGTGTGGCATGGTCAACCAAGACCAGGATGAACCTGTTGCCCATGGCTGTCTTGGGATCCAGAGGCCCCACAATGTCAATTCCTACCCTTTCAAAGGGAGTACTGACTATAGGTAAAGGTTGGAGGGGAGCTTTGCATTTCCCCCCACTCTTGCCACTTGCCTGACAAGTCTGACAAGACCTACAATAAGCATCTGACTGCTTGTGCATCAAGGGCCAGTAAAAGTGGGAGACAAGCCTCTTATAGGTCTTGTCCTGCCCTAGATGTCCTGCCAAAGGCACATCATGAGCCAAACCCAGTAGGAAGGCCCTGAAGCACTGGGGTACCACCAGCATACAAGCTGACCCAGGCTCAGGAACCTTAGGCCCACTATACAGGAGGCTATCCTCCCAATATATCAGGTGAGTACCTGGCGCCTCGCCAGCCGCCTGGGCTGAAACCTGCTGACGCAGCCCCTCAAGAGTAGGGCACTCCTTCTGCACTGTGCAGAATGCTTCCCTGGTGGGTCCCCCTTCCTGCTGCCACTGTGACAGCTCAGGGACCTCCCCAAGTTCAGCCACCTGCTCCCCTGTAGGTTCCGGGGCGTCACCCTCAGGCTCCGCCTCCTCCCAGACCGTGGGAACCTCGGGCCGGTTTCCCGCACCCCCTGCCCTTCCTCTTCTTGGCGGGTCCTGGGCCACTGTTTCAGGCTCCAGGGGCTCTTGACTACCCTGATTGGCTGCCATAGACCGGGTGGATACGCATACCCACACAGGCAGACCCAACATCTCCAAGTGAGACCTGTGTTCCACCTCCTTCCAAGGGGAATCCTCCAGGTTGTTACCTAGCAAACAATCAACAGGCATGGTTGGACTCACAGCAACTTTCCAGGAACCTGAGACCCCCTCCCCCCCATTCAAAGGAAACTTGCGCCACTCTGCAGAGGCGCTCAGAGTTGTCTACCGCAACTACTTGGTGAAGTTCCCGGGGATCAATCTGCTCTTCAGACACCAGGTGACCCCTCACTGTAGTCACACTGGCTCCTGTGTCTCTCAGAGCCTCCACCCTCTGTCCATTGATGGTCACCCATTGCCTGTACTTCTTAGTGTTATCAGGCACTAGGTTTCTCTGGACCATCTCACTGTCCCCTAGTGAGACAAGGGTCATTTCTGCTGGTTCCCACCCACCTGAAACCAACTCTTCCCCAAGCGCTATACTGGCCAAAACCTGGGACGGTGCACCAGTGGGTGCCGGTGTACTTTTGGGTCATTTGGGGTCCCCCCTCACATGACCCACCGGGTCACATGCATAGCACTTACGTCGAGGACCACCTGCCACTGGCTTCCCTTTGGACAACCATGGCTTCTTTTCACTGGGGGGTTGGGAATCCTTCCCCTGGGAATCAGTTTGGGGCACTTTAGAGAACTCCCCCTGTTTGCCCTTACCCTCCTTTCTTCTGAGAGGGACCCTGCCCACCCTTGGCGTGGTCTCCCCATACCTCTTTTGGACCCTGGTGCTCTCCCAGCAGTCCGCTTTCTGTGCAAGCTTCCTGGGGTCAGTCAGCTTGCTGCCAATGAGGTGCTGGCGCAGCTCTGGAAAACATAAACTGTACAAGTGCTCCCAAGCAATTAAATTGTAAAGCCCCTCATACGTGTTTACCTTACTGCCCTTCACCCAACCATCCAGTGACCTGCAAAAAGAATCAACACATTCCAACCATGTTTGGGATTCCTTTCTCTTGTAGGATCTAAACTTCTTGTACTGCTCAGGGGTGAGACCATACCTGGTGAGTAAGGCCTCCTTTATGACAGGGTAGGTGAGATCCTGAGCATCCTCTAAGGCTGTCAGTGTGTCCCTCCCCTCTGCCTCAAAATGCTTCCACAGGACTGCCCCCCAATGAGCTTCAGGGACCAGGTTCATGTTGAGAGCGGACTCATAACCCTTGAACCACAAGTAGATATAATCCTCCCTCTTATAATCCCTCACAAGGTCTTTTGGGATGTGTACCCTTCTCTCAGGCTGCACTGTAGGATTGCTGCCACCATCCCTACTGGACTGACTCCTCTGATCTATCTCTTTTAAACTGAGCTCATGAGCCATTGCTAACTTCCTTTCTTCAATGGCCAGCCTTCTCTGTTCCATTTCTAGACTGAGCTTTTTCAGCTCCAATTGGTACTCCCTTTCTGCCTGTCTGTCCTGTAACTCTTCAGGTGTCAGACCCTTGGAGGACACACTGCTACTTGCCCTGGAGACTCTCTCCTGAGACATAACAGGCCCACCCCCTACATCAATGTGAGTGACTTGCAACTCCTCCTGCCCCTCTGGCTCCTCATCTGTGTGCTCCTCAGCTGCTTTGGCTGTCACCCAGGCCCTCAGCGCCTTTTGCAGCTCATCCTTCCTGTATGAGCTCTTAATGGGACAGCCAACATTATTACCAAACTGCTTCAACTGAGCCACTGTGTAGCTCTCCAATTTCTCCAAATCAAAAGCAGCTCCAGCTAGGGCATCTCCAGACTGAGACATGATGAGAGGTTAAAAAAAAAGTGCAAAGTTCCAAAAACAGAAAAGCAAGTTCTCAAATGAAGTTCCAGAAAAGTCAATCACAGGATCATTGAAAAAAGAAACTGAATGCAGAGCAAAAACAGTCCAAATAGAAAAAAAATCACAAGACTAGTAGTATGTGGTCACGTAGTGGTCTGAACTCAAACATTAGTGTACACTTAATCACTGTATGTCAAGTACAAATACAAGTCCAAATCGCATCCGCTGATCACCAATGTTAGAAATTGGGTCTTTCGTTGACAGTCAGGTTACCCCCTGTTCAAGCAAGGACCCTCACTCTAGTCAGGGTAAAAGAGAATCACCCTCAGCTAACCCCTGCTTACCCCCTTGGTAGCTTGACAGAGCAATAGGCTTAACTTCAGAGTGTTAGGTGTAAAGTATTTATACCAACACACACAGTAACTCAATGAAAACACTGCTAAATGACACAACACCAGTTTAGAAAAATAGGAAATATTTATCTAAACAAATCAAGACCAAAACGACAAAAATCCGACATACATAAGTCAAGTTATGAATTTTTAAAGATTAAACTCAAAAATAGCGTTTAGAAACAAAAATGCTTCGATGAGATGTTAACACGGCGTCGTGACGGAGTCGTTCCCAACAAGCCGACACCAGCGGCGCCGGACAAGGAGTCGTGTAGACCCCCAAGTACAGTACCTTTGGTGAAGAGTGAAAACAAGCCGATGCGTGAAGTCGGGGATCGCGGCGTCTGTGCGAAATGTTGAGTCCACGCACTTCGAGCGGCCCCGGTCACGACGTGGTGCGGCGACTTCCAAGGAGTCGCGGACTTCAGCGGGGCTCTGGCGGCATCAGGCCTGCGAAGAGCGTTGCGTTACAGCGAAGGTTACGGCGTCGGGTGCTGGCGGCGTCACCAGATTCAGCAGCGGTGTCGGTCCGGAGTCGTCTGAAGTCGATTTCCTTGGATTTCTACCAGCTTTCCTTTCAAGGGCCCAGGGACTGGAAAGGGCACCGCTTGTCAGAGCAGGAGTCTCTCCAGAGACTCCAGGTGCTGGCAGAGAGAAGTCTTTGCTGTCCCTGAGACTTCAAACAACAGGAGGCAAGCTCCAACTCAAGCCCTTGGAGATTTCTTCACAAGATGGAAGGCACACAAAGTCCAGTCTTTGCCCTCTTACTCTGGCAGAAGCAGCACTGCAGGAAAGCTCCACAAAGCACAATCACAGGCAGGGCAGCACTTCTTCCTCAGCTATCAGCTCTTCTCCAGGCAGAGGTTCTTCTTGGTTCCAGAAGTGTTTCTAAAGTTTGTAGATTTGGGTGCCCTTCTTATACCCATTTTAGTCTTTGAAGTCACCTTTCTTCAAAAGGGACTCACACCTACTTGTGAAATCCTGCCTTGCCCAGGCAAGGCCTCAGACACACACAAGGGGGTTGGAGTCTGCATTGTCAGAGGCAGGCACAGCCCTTTCAGATGAGAGTGACCACTCTACCCCTCCCTCCTAGCAGAGATGGCTAATTAGGAAATGCAGGTTACACCCCTGCTCCCTTTGTGTCACTGTCTAGTGTGAGGTGAAAAACAACCCAACTGTCAATCTGACCCAGACAGGGAATCCACAAACAAGGCAGAGTCACGGAATGGTTTAAGCAAGAAAATGCTCACTTTCTAAAAGTGGCATTTTCAAACGCACAATCTTAAAATCAACTTTACTAAAAGATGTATTTTTAAATTGTTAGTTCAGGGACCCCAAACTCCACATGTCCATCTACTCTCTAGGGGAATCTACACTTAAATCATATTTAAAGGTAGCCCCATATTATCCTATGAGAGAGACAGGCCTTGCAACAGTGAAAAACGAAATTGGCAGTATTTCACTGTCAGGACATATAAACCACATTACTATATGTCCTACCTTATCCATACACTGCACCCTGCCCTTGGGGCTACCTAGGGCCTACCTTAGGGGTGCCTTACATGTAGGAAAAGGGAAGGTTTGGGCCTGGCAAGTGGGCACACTTGCCAAGTCGAATTTACAGTGTAAAAAATACACATACAGACACTGCAGTGGCAGGTCGGAGACATGATTACAGGGTTACTTGTGTGGGTGGCACAACCAGTGCTGCAGGCCCACTAGTAACATTTGTTTTATAGGCCCTGGGCACCTCTGGTGCACTTTACTAGGGACTTAACAGTAAAACAAATATGCCAGTCATGGAGAACCAGTTACATACATATTTTAAACAGGAGCACTTGCACTTTAGCACTGGTTAGCAGTGGTAAAAGTGCCCAGAGTAATAAAAACAGCAAAATCAGTGTCCAGCACACATCAATAACCTGGGGAACAGAGGCAAAAAGTTAAGGGAGACCACGCCAAGGATGAAAAGTCTAACAGTGTGTTTCATTTATTTCAATTAGACTGGTTTCTTAATAGATAGATAATTTAAAGAAGGGCCAGTTTTAGTAACATTGTCTATCGTAGTTGCCTCATTTTCTTGTCTCATGTAAGATGCAGAATATTGGTATAGATTTACTATTCTATTTAGAACAGATTTGCATGGCTTTCCATGGTATTTTTCCTAAAATATAATGCAACACAGCTCGTAGCATTGCCTTATTTTACTTTGCATCCCGGAGGTGTCGCATTGGTGGAGTATGGGTGTTTCCATACATTCAACCATGGATTTTGATGTAATCCCAAATTTACTATGGTGAGTAAACCTGAGATTTCACCAATATTCTATGGCTCCTTGAACAATGCATAACAAGAGGAATTATCTTTATTTCTTCTTCGTATTTCTTATAAGTACTTCATTTTTCTTTCCACAGCACGCATAGGGAGAGGAAAATGCCTCTAGTGATTGTTTTTGTAGGGGAACATAATTCTGCTAGAAACAGCCACAGATGTAATGCCCCTGCCATCAAGTGAATATTAGTAATACATTTCCCTGACACCATTTGATTTTTCTCATTCAAATGTCAGCTTTAAATATGCTTGTGGGTGAGAGTGTGTTTATGTGAGAGAGTGTGTGTGCAAGTGTGAATGTGTGGGTATGTGTAAGTATGTGTATGTGACTAAAAGAGGAAGCCAAAGGGCGTGTGATGTCAATTCTGCTCCCCCTGGCATTTTAGTGAATTTACGTACATGTGGAGAAGCCTGTTTTGGAGCATGTGTGCACAATCATTTTCACTACCTTATAATACAAAGTAGTGTAGTATTACTTGTGGGTAAATACCAAATATGAGTGTAGATTAAGATTTTGTGAATTCATACTCATAAATGTAAGCACCTGGGAGTCTGGAGTAAAAGTAAGGGCACACATACCATCGAGATCGGACTGTGGAAGAACAAATCCCACTCCCAAAGGGGATATTTGGATTGGTCATTAGCATGTTTGAATCCTAATGACTGCTGGGCTAGTGCTACTCAAATACCTTCACGATTAGACAATGATGTCCCTAAGGAGGACTTTTTCCAGGATGGGAACTAGGTAACTCTGACTGATGAGAGGCTAAAGTGTTTACTATACAAATTAGTCAAATCGTATTTAATTTATTTGTAAATAGATAACCAGCTGATTGTGTAAAATGTAAGATGTTTTCTTAATGGTTTTGTGACAGACGACAAATTCGAGAGCGTTTGCAACCAACGACACACTGGCATATGCTGTAAATTATAGGGAAGAGGGACAGAAATTGGGAATAAAATGGCTACAATAATACAAGCCTGGATCGCCTAGAGAAAAGATGACTGCCAATGGAGACGTGAGGGGGCGCGAGCAGTGCTGCTGTTACTTCGTAGCAGATGAGAGTTTTGCGGCAGTCACTTGGTGGTGTACAGTAATTAAAAAAAGAAAATGAACAGGTATTCCCTCCGGTTCACTTAAGTTCATACCCGACCCTCTGTTAAGGAATACCTATTCAAGTGTGTTTCTTTGTGGCGACTGAGACGTTTAATTACTCATAGAATAATACATGTTTAACGCCTCAGCTTCTTGCGATGTGAAAGCCACCTAAAGCGTGCTTCTAGACAATTTGCTCACTTCAGTGGATTCGATAATTATGTTCATTATTTCACAAGGGGCTGATTCGCCAGCTTCCAAAATGCGTCTCGTCTACTGTCTTTGAGATTATTCACGGAATGGCAACGCTTAAGGCTATTACATATCACAATGAGATGCTATTATATGATGCTAGTAAAAGGCTGCCTGACAAATGTTTAATTTGCCCACTCAGAGAAGATGTGTTTTTCATACTTTAGCGAAACGATTCTGTTTATATTTTGTTTTCGTTAGGCTCGAGAGTGGACACACTGAGGCCGTACTCGCAATAAGAGACTTTGGGCCATATTTATACTTTTTGACGCAAAACTGCGCTAAGGCAGTTTTGCATCAAAAAAATTTGCGCCGGCTAACGCCATTCTGAAGCGCCATGCGGGCGCCGTATTTAATCAATGACGTTAGCCGGCGTTAGCCGCCGGCGCTGCCTGGTGTGCATGTAAAAAAACGACGTACACCAGGCAGCGCCGGCGTCGGGGGATATGGGGCTTGGGCGTCAAGAAATGGGGCAAGTCAGGTTGAGGCAATTTTTTCGCCTCAACCCGATTTGCGCCATTTTTTTCGACTCCCAACCCCCATAGAAATGACTCCTGTCTTAGCAAAGACAGGAGTCATGCCCCCTTGCCCAATGGCCATGCCCAGGGGCCTTATGTCCCCTGGGCATGGTCATTGGGCATAGTGGCATGTAGGGGGGCACAAATCAGGCCCCCCTATACCACAAAAAAAAAAGAAAAAAAACACTTACCTGAACTTACCTTAATGTCCCTGGGATGGGTCCCTCCAGCCTTGGGTGTCCTCCTGGGGTGGGCAAGGGTGACAGGGGGTGTCCCTGGGGGCATGGGAGGGCACCTCTGGGCTCCTTCAGAGCCCACAGGTCCCTTAACGCCTGCCTTTTGCAGGCGCTAAAAAACGGCGCAAAAGCGGCCGTACGTCATTTTTTTTTACCCGCCCACTCCCGGGCATGAATTTTGCCCGGGAGTATAAATCCGACGCACATGCCTCAGAGTCGATTTTTTAGACGTGAACGCCTACCTTGCATCTCATTAACGCAAAGTAGGTGTCCACGCTAAAAAATGACGCAAACTCCATGGACTTTGGCGCTAGACGCGTCTAACGTCAAAGTATAAATATGGAGTTAGTTTTGCGTCAAAATTGCGTCAAAAAAACCGACACAATTCCGGCGCAAACGGAGTATAAATATGCCCCTTTAAACCTCTAGTGATACTCGATCCTTGTGAAAGGCAGATGCAATGCGATGAAATCACTTGGGGGATACTAGACAGGGAGGGGACAGTGTCAGTCTTAACTAACCATAAAGTGCTCTGCATTATTGCACTCTCAGTTCCATCTCTAACTCCCAGGCCCTATGCTCTTTGCTTCTGTCTCTCATGATGTCTTTAGGCCAGTTTCCTTCCCTTCCCAGAAAGCCTTCCCCCAGAAAATCTATGTTATCTTTCACCGTCCATCCCAGCCTGAGGTACATTCACGTAGTAAACTTTCTGCTGCCTCTATATCTATATTCACTGTATTTCTTCACTTCTGCAAAAACTACTAGTATGCAAACCGTCCCTAAACAATCCCTTAACCCGTGTCAGATATGTACTAGTTATCATGGTATCTGCTGTCCTTGACTGGCGGAATCCCAAGTGGCAATGAAGATTGCACTGCGACTGTACTATGGCTGAATCCACCCAGACTTAGCCAAGCCCAAACCTTGGCCCCAATATCTCTCATGTGAATCTGTATAGCAGCAAAAGTGGGTGACCAGGATCGAACTCTACATTTTCTAAGGGAAGTGCAGCCATTGTAGATGACGATTCTGCAGTGGGAATGGTGGGTTTTGTCTCTGCAGCTGTGTCCCTGTTCTGAAGCGGTTGTATGGTACATAAGATAGCATCGTGTTACATGTGGTGTACTCCTCGGCATGACAACGCTGCTGCGAGTACTTTGACATCCTACCCCAAATGTGTATGGAGGGATAGGTTACTCCCTGCAAAGCACTCATCACCATAAAGCTCAATAAATATTCGTAACAGTCAATCGCACAACTTGCATCCTGAATGCACTCTAACAGGATCGCATTCTATTGTTGCTATGGGCTCAGGGCTTGAGAGGTTACGAAACTTACATTCTCCCTCAAGCTTCTGCCTTTCTAATCATTTATCCTAACATGTCCTCCAGCTTTACTATGTTATGGTTTCTGATCGAATCCAGTATCAGGAGCATATATATGGTGCTACATTTTCGTTCTTTATTTAGAAATGTTGTGCACTTCCAGACAAGTAGTGTTCTCAATTAGTGGCCTGGTTTCCGACCGTTTATTTCTGGCTATGAATTGCAATTGTAGGTATATGTATGAATTAGTTTTTTCACATTTATTTCTTAGATATAAAATCGCCAACATGAACAGGAGGGAATCACCCTTCCCCACTGAAGCTCATTGCACCCTATATACATCTATAGATGCTGGACGATGTCCACTCCTACAGCGGGTTTAAATCTGAAGGTAAAACTAGTGGATATGCAGAATGTACTACTTTAAAACCGAGCCATAGATCATACTGCAAACTGCAAAAAAATTAGGCCAATTGTACCGATATTTGGTGCATCATTTATTGGGGACGCCAGAGTGCCTGGCTTCAAGATGGCCACATAATCGTGAGGCTCCTTGCAAACTGCCTGAAATACATCACTGGTCTGCTACAGCTCCTCTGATCAAATTGATTTGATGAAGGGGCCATGGGGGAGAAGATGACACTCCAGGTGGTGCATTACAACTGATCCCAGCATTTAAATACTTTGACAGCATCTCAGCAGTGGAGCTTGGGCTAAGATGGTTGCACCAGAAGTGGCCAGGAGTGGCATCTACTGAGCAGTGGCCCATTTCTCCCCCCAGAGCTAGGATTGGTGCAAAGAAGGTGATCAGTAACTGTAGTATAACTGCAGCGGGACACCACATGTGGTTGCTGATGTCCCTGGGTTCTGTTAAAAGAGGACACCTCATGTTCAGGGAACCACAGAAGCCTGCCACACTTCAGTGGTACTTCTCCACCCCTGCTGAAGGCAGGATTAAAGAGTAGTGGTGATGGCTGCTGGCCCCATCCCATACAGCACAAGCTTACTGGCGGGTGCAGCAGCAGGAGATGCTGCTGCACCAATTGGTGAGACAGGAAAGCATTGAGTTCTGATGGGGTTGGCATGAGGAAGAGGTGAGCCATGGCAAAGTGATTTGGAGAGGATAAGGCGTGAGGAACCTGCTGTGATAGTGTAGTCATAGCAACATTTTTGTGCTGGGTTTTTCAATGGTATGTTTCCTGTAGGTTCCCTTGCTGGCTGGTTCTTTCAAAGTAGAGTGTCCCATGGAGAATGCTTATGTTCAACTTAGAACAGAGATCTAAAATACCAGGGAAAGCTATGGCTGGAGTTTATTCTTCATAATAAGTCAACTTGATGACTTTCACCTTTTCTTTGGAGTTCTTTGGATTGGTTAACCACTTCCAGACCTGCCTTCCTCAGATCATAGACCCCCGGACTGGACTTGCGTGGCCCTGGTGGTCAGGAGTAGGCTTGGGGAACCACGGGAGCTAAGAAGTGAGAAAAGTGAGGAAGCCTGGCGGGCTCCTCTGGGAAGACCCTGCGATCTGGCAGAGGTGGTTGAGGGGTGCATCAAAGCATTGAGGCTAGTGGAAGGCAGTGGTGAAGTGAATTAGGGTATAGGAGGTGAATCCCGGATGGAGCCTGCCATCACACAGCAGAGAGGAAGTGCAGTGTTGGCATAGAGCTAGATGGGGAATGATAGATTAAGCTGTTATTTAACTCGAAGTGCTCCCATTATCTTGAAAAGCCTGGTGCCCCAGCAAAACAGCAGATCCAGATAGTAAGAAACTGTTGCACCAAATACAGGGCAGTCCTAGCACTATTGACAATAAACTGGACTTGCTCACAGTGCAAGTGGGCAAAATTATGACCACCTTTGATAAAAATCTTAACACAGCAGAGTCCTGCTTATCAATTCTGATGAAGGCACAGAAAGGCACAGTAAAATCCTGTGAGTCGTATCCACAATCCTTAAAGTCATCCAGGCTAAGAAGTAGGACAGCCAGATCCTGATGCTGTAACATTCATGGTAGGGATCACGAAATCCACAGACACTGGTAATATGGCAGACTGTGTTGAAACTCTGCTAAAGACTCTTTTTGGTTCCCCACTGTTCTCGGTGGAATGGTTACACGGTTCCCTGCATCCAGGGGCACCCCCACATCCAAAAATTGCCAAACTGTGTAAATATTGTGTCTGTGACAAGGTGTTTCACAGCGCTCGGGAAATTCAACCACTGTCACACATCATTTACTTCAATTCAAAATGCAGGAGGTGTACCTTCCTGTAAAACGTAAACTCCGACAAGCAAGCAGAACATGTGCCATGCTGTACCCGCCTTCCTGGAAGATCACATTTTGGAACAAGCCCCACATATTCCAATTGCCATAAAGCGCCAACTCCTTTATCAAACAACTGCTATCAGCAGGTAAATGTGTTCCGTCCGGTGAATGCAATGCCACAAGAGACATATTGAGTAATGTGGAATAGGTTGAAATACTTAACTGCTTCGTTTTGCACTGTGAAGAACTAGCGTGGAATTCAGCATGGAAATACCATTGAGAATACTGCTGAAGCTGACTGGCTGCAGCCTTGTCAGACCCAGGATGGCATGGCCAGGCAGTCGTTCCTATCCTTAATTGTGATTAATGCTGCTGCTGGCGTATAAACAGCAATGCAGCAAATGATGGCCCTTCACTCTGTTCCTGCATCAACAGCCCGAATACATCTTGAAGAGTGGAGCACAAAACCGGACCCACGGCCGCACAGTGCCCCAGACTGTAATAATCTATAGTTGTTCTTAGGTAAATGGTCCCTGCCTGTTGTTCACCCTCTCCTTGCTGGCAGAGCGATTGTGATCAGCCGGTATCCTGGGCATCCCCCTGGTCGAATACACTCATGTTTCCACTTGGACTGTGGAAAGCGTTTCTATTGCCATCCCATTTGTGTAAGTGTTGCGATTTAGAGGGAATGGTCTAAATTGTCTGGCTGGGGTTTGCCAGTGTGTGCAGGGGGATCGGGGACAAATATAAAATTGAGGTTTATGATTACCATTGGTGGAGAGTCTAGCATGCACAACACTACCAGAATATAGATTAATAACGCCTTGCTTTCCTTCAATATGGATCGCTGTGTCTGACAACCATCTCTACATCTAGGTCTGTAGACCTAATACAATACACCCTGACATCAGCAACTTGACCAATGTGATAAGACACCATACCCCAGCTAACTCTCCTGACACAGAATACGTGCAGACTGAACAGTCCCCCAGACAAATACTGACTTAACTAGACAGGCACACGTTGAGATAGCAATACTCCAAGAGACCCATCTGAGGGGGACTACTAGCCCTAATATACTAACTAAATGGAATAGCTATAGAGTGCTATCCTCGTACTCCTTCTATGCGAGAGGCACTGCACTCTTAGTGAAGCATGGAACACCTTTAAGCTTCAAGTATTTTAACTCATTTTCACTGGCGCTATAACATACTTCAAGCCATGATCTAAACCTGACAACAAATATGATCCCAACAAAGATGATGCAGACTTCATTGAAAAAGTTTTAAATCAGTGTGCACCCTTAATACCTCAGGCAGCATAAGTTTAACACACATGTGGGCTGTTCAAATGCCGCTGGCTGCACGTACCACACAGCAGCCACTGCATTGCAGATCATTATGCATCGTGAGGCACTAGTTTTCATCTGGCACTTAATATATCCCATGGTTTCGGAGGGTGCACAAACCTTGTAAGTGCATGGGTACTGGGCATGATTAGACTATTTTTTGAGGACCTGTGATGTGAGTGATTAGGTGAAATTGATTGACCATCTTCCTTGCACATTTCCTGGTCATGTGGCAGTCTAGTTAAACCTAGAGATCCTTGCTTTTAAACTCCAGGCATTCACATGGAGACTGAATCCTGTGGCATTGTTGGAAACGGTGTTTCAGAAAGAAATGAGATCTGAGATCACAAACTATTCCCAGATGAATGAACTTTGGGTGGAATCAGTGGGAATAGTCTGTGAGGCTTTTAAGCCTTACCTGTTCAACATGCTTCACCAAGCAGCAGGGGGTCTGTAGGCACTGCAGGCATGCCTAGATGTGCTGGAAGCAGAAACAATATTTCTAGAGACTGCGGGATATCAGCCACAGTCTGTTTACTTGCTGGCAGAACTCTGCATGAAACTAGATTAATTTATGGAGATGTGGTGGACCAAGGAGTGAAGCATCAGTGCAAACTAGTGCAGGATTTAATAGGCCTGGGCAGTGAACTCCGCTCCGCTGGTGGGATTTCGTGGAATTTGGGCACTCCGCGCTACATGGAGTAGCACAGAGTTCCAGAATTCTGTAGTGAGTCCTAATTCGTTTTAACAGGATAACAGGAGTTAGCTTAGCCTCTGGTTTGCAGACTCGTGCCCCCGTCACCTAATGACTTTTAACCTACTTAGCTTGCTCTGTCTTAGCCCATTTAATTATTAAATTCTTCTAAGATGGCTGCCTTGTTTATAGTTAGGCCACTTGTTATGAGTTACATTATCAGTGTCACCGCGCTAAGGCGTCAAGATCAAGCAACAAAGACAAACAAACAGTAGATATTCACACTTAGGGATTTCCCCTCTCTATACTTTTGAGGGATTGTTTATATTAATTGCCGTCCCAAGCATGTCTGTTATTTATTGTTTGGGAACACACCTACGTCAGGGGTCCTTGTAGATCTGTATAAATACATCGCACTTTAGACAGATAATCAGAGGGATTCCGACCAGAGGGCATCGCCACCATCGCTGATATCGATGCTGCATGTCGTCTTGACGCTGACCCAGTCTTCGTGTCCCTGCGGAGTCTGAGATAGAGACCTCATTCCAAGGTACAGAGGGTTGGGGGCTCTCATGGACATGGCATTGGCAGATTAGGTTTAACAAACCCAGCTCTCCTTTAGGTAGGAGGTTAGGCCTCTCATATTAGGGTAGTATGGCATATTACATCTCGCATGTCTTTTCTATGCATTGCAAGATGATGGGGGTCTTTTTAATAATGACTCTCATCTTCACAATTCTGTTTCTTGCATCATTCATTATCCTAATCATTGCAGCCCATGCAATTTATCGCAAATTGCAGTTATGTTAAATAAAAACTATTGAAACTTTACTGCATCTTTGTCATTGCCTGTGTTTGTATGAGACATGATATATCTGTGAGAAAGGGGTAATCTCCGTTTAACCACGGCACTCCCTGAGATGTCTTATTCTCGAGTCCATGCGTAAAGGCTGCCACAAATCACCTTTTACTATTGTGTTTCTGGATAGGTGCTGCTAGTGAGCCGGTAAGGTTGGGACAATGGTTGCGACTTGTTATGGGATAGGCATAGTCGCCTACAAGCAAAAGTACTGTCATCCTTTAACCAGCAGTCTTGTCCGAGCAAGAGTCTAAACTACGACAATTCTGCTCTCTGGTGCTGAGCGGAGTTTTTTTGCGCTTGCGAGATTGGTGCTTGGGCGACGAGTCTCCTAGGCCACTAGCGAGCATGCGTGAGACTTCAGATTTTTTAGCATTGCTTCTAGCCGCACTAGTGGCCAAAACAGGCTGCTTGCAAGCACAAACTCACTTCTGAAGTAGATTTTCTACTCCAGAGCCACTAAATCTAGCCTAAAGAGCTTTTGTGACTAGATTTTCTTCTCCAATTGATCCTGCAATTTGTTTTTCAGATTGAGAAGTCTTTGTTTATTTTCAAAGAGGAAGAACGTGTGTCAGAGGCTCCAACTTCTTGTTCCTGTCCAGCAGGCTCCTTCCAGTGCTTTGTCCATCCCCTGCTCACTTTTCACTTGGATTTTGATGTGGAAGGATCACTCTCTTTGTCTCCTGGATATACCTTTGGATTTAAGGACTTTGTTTTTGTGAAATCACACAAGTAAGTTCTAAAACTATATTGAATAAGGGTGTTGTTGTTTGTTTGCTTAAACATGCACCAGTATTTCTTTGTACTTTAATTTGATTTTAAAAATGTTTAGCAGTGGGTTGCCTGGAGTTTAAGTATGAGCCTAGTTATTTATTATTTTGCATTTCACTGATTTGTCACCTTTTGTATAGGAAAACTTGCAAAGCTCAGTACCTTTTCCACTTGCTTCCATTTGCAATATAATTTTAGAATATGGCCTATATTTCCAAATGGCTATTTAGCCAGTTGGCCTAGGTCAGTACTAGTAACCATCAGTGCATGAAATACATTTTTCAGTTTAAAACTTCATTTAGGGCAGGGATGGCATTGGACTAAATTTTAAATGTTGGCTATTGTTTGCATTTCATTTTTTGCAAAAAGTGTATATATTGTGGAATAATAGTATTTGATGGCATATGAGGATGTTGTTTGACTGTGTGGCTGGCAGTCATTTTGTTCATGCAGCCAGTGTCCCTTTGCCATAGGCTTGCATGTGTTCTTCTTTGTTCTCCTTGTTCCTTGTTGTTGTTTGACCATGTGGCCGGCAGCCATTTTGTCCAGCCAGCCAGTGTCCTTTGTCATAGGCTTGCATGTGTTCTTTCATTGTTTGCCATGCCTCCTTGCTGTTGTTTGACCATGTGGCTGGCAGTCATTTTTTGGATGCAGCCAGTGTCCCTTTGCCATAGGCTTGTATGTGTTCTTTGTTCTCCGTGCCTCCTCCTTGCTCCTTTTTGTCGTGACCATCTGGCTGGCTGGCAGTCATTTTGTCCATCCAGCCAGTGTCTGTTGCCATAGGCTTGCAAGTGTTCTTTATTCTCCATGCTTCCTCATTGCTCCTTGTTGTTGTTGTTTGGCCATGTGGCTGGCTGGCAGCCATTTTGTCCATCCAGCCAGTGTCCCTTGCCTTAGACTTGCATGTGTTCTTTGTTAATCATGCTGCCTCCCCCTTGCTCCTTGTTGTTGTTTGACCATGTGGCTGGCTGGCAGCCATTTTGTCCATCCAGCCAGTGTCCCTTGCCATAGGCCTGCATGTGTTCTTTGTTCTCCATACTTCTTCCTTGCTCTTGCGTGTTGTTCTTGTTTGAGCATGTCGCTGGTTGGTAGCCATTTTGTGTGTACACTCTGCAGCCAGTGTGTGGTTGACAAAGGCTTACATACAAACATTGTTAATTATTGATCATTTATTTTTTAAGTTTCTATTTTTATTTTTTCTATTTTATTTTTTACATTTTTAATTTTAATTTCATTAACCACAAGTTTTTCTTGCTTGGTTGTTTTTAGGTGTACAAGAGAAGACTCCCCACATCAGCTGCAGTACTGCCAAAGAGGAGGCCTTACAGTTACATCGGTCCACAGGCACCAAATTCTTTTGCTTGTGCATCTTAGTGTGACTGTCAACCTAGAGCTAGTTAAGATGGTCCTAAAGAAAGTTGCTTACAAGAAAGTGGCCAGTGAGAAGAAGCAGCTTTCTGCCAGTGGTGTGCCAACCGCAACCTTTTTTGGGAGACGTGTGCCTGCAGCCACACCGGCCTCCGAGGAGGAACCCGGGAGCACTCCTACATCAACAGCACCACGCCAACCCAAGCCAAAGACCACGTATGTCAGTGACACAGCCACTGCAATCATGGCGACGCCGATGAGCAGTGATGTTGAAATGGATTTGTCCCTTTCCCAAAGTAGTATCCAATCTCGTTTCAGGAAACAGAGCTAAATGGACAGCAACTGCAGCCAAATGTTCCTGAAATTTGAGCAGAACAGGAGGTTGAACTTTCTGTCGAGCAACAACCTCCTCTTTTAGAATCAATGACTCCCAGATCTACCTCAAGAAAAAGTAAGGGCACTACTCCACCATCTTTTCCAAGCACCACTTCTGATGACAATGATAGGGACATGGAGTGGATCCCGGCAGAATCCGGGACACACCAGGAGAGGCAAGGGTAATGAAAAGCTCCAGCCAGAAAGCCTTACAATCATGGAAGGGGATGTTAAGGATGATGATGACGACACAGTCATTGTGGATGCTGGCACAGGTGAGTCCGACATTACAATCCAACCTGATCGAAGGGATGTGGCACAGGCAGCACCACCAGCTCCCATATTTGTAAGACCCAAACAGAGACCAGTACAGCCCCTAACTCAGTACAAGTATGTACTGCAGAGAGGCAATCGACACACCCACGGCCACCCACATCCATTTCTTCTCCAGGCATTGGTCCACTATATAAGTACTCCTCCGTAGTTTGGGACTTTTTTATGATTAGCGAACAGGAGGAGAACATTGCCATATGCTACATTTGCCATGCAAGTGTTAATCAAGGTAAGCCTGGTTCACATTATTGTACTGGAGGCCAGACGACCCATATGAAAAAACACCATGCAATCCAGTGGGAGCAGCAGCTTCAACAAACGGCTCAGCGTCATCACAGTGGTGAAGGTGAGGAGAGCCAGGAATATCAACTACACCTGATCAAATCATGGCGGATGGTGAGGAAGAAGAGGGTGACATCATCCTCATGCAAAGCAACCCTGTCCCAGTAGTGCACCAGAATCACCTGCCCCAGCAACCTACAATGGCACAGGAAGACTGAGAGTCAGTATGGTGATGGTGGTGCATATGGTGATTGCACCATGACTTGCATTGAGTCTACCACCATCTACACCTGAAAAGCCACCTGTATCAGAGGCTACACAAAAGGAGAAACTCCAAGCTACAATTATGGGCTTTTTTAGGCTGGAGGGGCCCTACGATAGCAACCACCCAGTGGCACGTTTGTACAGTGGCAAGCTGGCAAAAATGTTAGCGCTGCACCTCCTCCCTTTTTCTTTTATGGAAGGAGTAGGATTTTGAGAGTTTGTGGCAGCCCTCTGCCCAAAATTGAAGGTTCCAAGCTGGACCTATTTTTCCAGAGATGCAAGCTTTTCAGCAAAGTGTTGTCCACACTATCCACCTCATGACAGACATGTGGACCAGTTGTCAGGCAACTGATTACACGTGCATCACTGCACCCTGGGTCTCTTTTCTGGGGATAAAGCAAAAGCTATCTACAGATATTATCTCTGGAGACATTTTTAAGAGTGTTCAGCAGCATTCAACAGTAGCCATGTTCACCATGGAAAAGTCACACACAACTGCAAACATTTTGGAGGAATTTAATAGCAAGGTATCTGAATGACCACGACCCAGAGGTCTTTGAGTTGGATTTGTTGCCACAGACAATGGCAGTAACACAGTCAAGGCCATGGGCAACTGTGGCTATTTCAAGGCCCCTTGTTTTGCACACTACATCAACCTGGTTGTGCTAGACTTTCTTATAAAATAAGTCATAGTCAGCGACATGCTGACCACCTGAAGACACATCTGCACTCATTTCAGACATTCTTTTAAAGCCCTGAAAACGTTGTGGATTATTCAGCATTATAACAGATTACCAGTTAAAGCCCTGATACAGGAAGTGCCAACACGTTGGAACTCAACCTATTATATTTTGAAACGCCTGTATGAGCAGTCCAAACAGATCAATGACTATGGCCCTCACAATGAACATGGGTGTTCAGACCGCCATGCTGGCGACAGCGGAAAAGACCGCCACCGTCATGGTGGTCTGAACCGCCATATAATCAACACAGGGAGGGCTGCCTGTGGCGGTCCTCTGCCACTACCAGTCTACCACCGACAGGCAGCCTGACGATGGAAGAAAGGTTTGCATTCGGGGGTGCAAACGAAAACCCAGAAGTGTATGCCTTGGTTACTAGCCTAAGCTATCACCTGACTTGTAATGCAAGGCTGCAGAATTACATCATCTCGTCCTAAGACTACATCTGTGCCAGCCTACTTGATCCATGCTACAAAAAAATCTTTCCACTAACATTCCTTTTTTCTCAAGGGGATGTGTCACAATACAAAAGGTGGATTGTTTCGTAAGCAGGAGAACTGGAAGAAGAACTCTGCAGTTCTGGGGTGCTGCCTTCAACATCCAGAGAGGCCAGTCTTGTTTCACATCTGTCAACCCCACCAACAGGAAAACCGGTGACAACAGCAATAGAAGAATCAGACCCAACCTCTGCATTGGCTTGGTCTCAAGTGGAGAATCTTAAGTCCAGCTTAGAGGCTAAAAAAAAAGCGGTTGAGCAGGTGTCAGCAGTAATGAGCATTCAGACGATTTTTCAGGAGTATCTGGATGACCCAAAAGAGGTGTATGTGGATCAAAACCCATTAATGAATTGGTATAAGAAGATGCGCCAATGGCCAGAGCTCAGCAGGCTGGCAATAAAGTATCTGGCTTTTCCTATAGTCAGTGTGTCTGCTCAATGTGTTTTCAGTGCAGCTGGTGCAGATGTAAGAGTCAGAAGGACCAGTCTCTCACCTCAAAATGTGGAGAGATTCACCATGATTTAAATGAACCAGCATTTTATACCACCTAAATACACCATTCTCGAAACACCACAGGAGGAGGAACAGAATGAGTGGTCAGAATCAAGTGTGTTAGCTGACCAACGTCTGGGTGAACCACCAGAGTTTGAGGACAAACTCTACTTACCAGACTGAGAATGCCAGTGGCACCATAGAACTTCGTAATTATTTCTCATTGAACTTCTTTTTGTCTTTCTTTCATTGCAAAAAAAAAAAAAAATCAAAAGTATAACATTATTTTTGTGTTTGATTTATGCTGCCCCACCTTTTTTAAGGCACCTATTAGAAGCCCGGATTGAAGTTGGACACATGTAAAGTTAAGAAGCCCTCAAATACCCTTCAGGACATTGGAGATGATGCCTGCCATCCTTACATGTCATTGCCTATCCTATTTTTTTACTTCACCTAACAGGGCTTCCCTAGAAGATCATTGATTAAAACAAAAAACTGTCAGTGCCAATGTCAACAATGTGTTGAGTTGCCATAAAATAGGAGATATTTTGTTCAACCACCATGATTGGATTGGTAGAGTTAAACAGTACTAAAGTAAATTGTTTTGCGCCAATGAGTGGTGATATATTGAGTGTTGGCAAATTTGTGAGTGATGACTAATGTATGTGATGGCTGACATTTAGGGACTGAGTTCAAGACATTTGCAAACTTGTTTCCAAAGATTTACAAAGTTCGTGGGCTAAAGGTTGATCTTTTTTTCCTGAAAGTGATTGGTCTTTAAACTTAGTGAAATTTCCCTGCATGGTCCACTCCTTGTTTTTTTCTGGTTCTTCAGAACAGACCAGCCACTTTAGTTACCAAACACAAATCTACACAAAATGCTCCAGTTCTGTTTCTCTATTTGTGCTAATATTCAATTCAATTGAAGTCTACTTCACAGGTTTACCTTGCTCAGTTTAGGACTTGGACAGAGTTACTCAGAATCTGGAGGAGAAGGATGGAAGGGCTCAGGTTGGGGCTACCTCAACAGCCAGAAGGAGAAAGTTACGACTTCAAAGAGAAACCATGATAATGGCAAAGGCTTTAAGGCCTAGTACTCACTCACTCAGATCTGTGAACTGGAGAGAGGTGTGTTGATTTGGAAATGCTGCTGAGTATGTGTTTGCTGCATTGATGGCTTAAATGTGAAACTTCCTATGTTCTTGGTCTGCCTCTGAGTCTTTTTAGTACACTTCTGACTCCTCACGAAGGTTACCTTGTTTCCTGTTGTCCTTCTCCTTTACTCTATAATACAGCTACTGTTTTTTCTCAATACGCGGGCATTCTCCTAGTCCTCTCCTGCATGAACAAAACTTGGGGAAATCTCAGTACTCCACCTTACCTAACAGACAGGTTCAGACTTTAGACAGGCACCAAGGAGAGACAAACTTTCTAAGAAGAATAAAGAGATGGCAATGCAGTATAATTTTCCTTTCAACAGTCATAATTGTTTAGAACCGTGTGGATTATCTTCGATGGTCCATTATTTATATTTTTCAAAAATAGAAGGCATACCATTTAGGATACACTATCTGTGACCTCGCTGGGGCAAAAGGGCAGGTTGTTGTATGCATTTAACTGAACGTTGTCATACCTATCCTTTTTTTCCACTTTCCTTCCACAATAGATTGATGATGGTGTGCTGCTCAGCATATCCAATGAATATTGCTGTATTTTTTTGTGTGGCATTTGTCTTTGTAACACCTTTCCCCAAATCCCCTTTCCCATCCATTCAGCCCCTAACCCTCTTTCCCCGGCCTATGTGATTTATTGAGGTGTGACTTCATTTTACACTATAAATTAATCACACTTGCTGGGGCGGGTGTGATGAAACCAACACCAAGTCACTGCATGACCTTCTGCCTTCTTCTACCTGACCAATATTCCACAACAAGCCTAATCAAATCATCATCATTCATGCATTGTATATGTGTTCCGTAAATGCTTAACCATGTACAAGCACTCAAGTCCGAGCCCACTTCTCCTGACTCCATGATTTAATTTCCTATGTTTCGTTTTTATAGCTCCCCACTTTGCTCAAAAGAAATTGATATTGCTAGATTTTATTATCATATCAGGTCCTACTCTTCTTTGCTGTGTGTCAAGTACGGTCATTGTGGTAGTCTGGTCTCAGTCTTCCTAAAGTTATGACATGATGATCTTCTTTTGTTCTCTTTCAATCAAGTTGACAGCGATGCATAACCCTTTACTTAATCCTGTAGTTGGGGTGGCACGTTTTGTGAAGTTTTGTCTTCCTTGTTAGCATTCCAGCCTGCTACTATTACCACCTATCACCCCTTTAAGAGTTATGATGCATCAGTGGGAACAAAACCCACATTAAGAATAAGACAGCTCCTTGGCTTCATCTATTCAGGTAAGAAAAGAAGCATGTAATTAAGCAGTTAACTTGTTTAGTCAATAATTTAACTCCTACTCAAGACGATGCTGTCTTACCGGTCTATTTGTATCTAGATTTCTTAGGGAAACTAGGCAATGACAATCATCCATTAGTGATTAATTGCAGAGGGCAAAAGAGCAAGGGTAACTGTATAAGTAAATGACACACAATTGTTTAGCATATTTAAAAAACAAGCTACAGTAAAATCAGTGCAAACCAAAACACCAAATTAAACATTTGACTTAGCCATAAATAAAGTAAAACAAATGATCCCCTTCCATCCACAACAAGCCCACTCCTCTCCCCAAACAAATAGCCCCGTCCCGAAAAAAAGTCCAAAGAAAAGTCCAACGAAAAGTCAAAGTAACTTTCAAACCCTGTCTCAATTCTCTCCCCACCCTCTCCACCCACAAGTGTCCCTCCCACCAAATCAAAAAATTAAAAAAAGTGTCCATAGAGAGCGCGTCCAAGTTCAGACTATAGTACAGTCCAAATTTCATTGAGGGCCACGTCAGTGCGTGCCACCATGCGGTGCAGTCACGCAAGTTGTTGAAATGTCTCGGCCTCCTCCTCCGGGAGGGCTACCAGCCGCCAATATCAGTTTTTGATGCCCTCCAACCTGTGATGTCAGAGCCGTGCTGCTATCTGCTGGCAAGTTGGATGATGATGTCCACCAGGAGTAGCTATAGCAGGAAAGAAAAAGGAAAATGACAAATTATAAACCGTGCTCTGTTTAACTATTTTAAAAAAAGTACAGTGGCACAGTAGCGGCAAATTGCTGGAACCTTAGGGCCATTGGAATTTGATGTGGTTAATTATTTATGATGAGTTACAGGGCGTTTCTTTACCCACGCATGTGCCAGTGTAGTTGAGTTGACATCTGAATGTCAAAAGAGTAAAATTTGAACTGGCATGAATCCATTATGGAAGCTATGACATAATATTACCTTATAGATACATGTAGCTCATGCCAAAAGGGATTTTACATATTTTTGGGTGGCCTGGAAACAGAACTTTGGAAAAAACATGAAGGACTGAAGTACTAAGAGGTAACAGATTGGGCACTGGGGTGAAAAGGGGAACACCTTTTTTAGTTTTAATACATTGACAACTTTGTAAATGCTGCATCAACTGAATCAGATGCACACATTGCACATAAAGCACTACTGTACACTTCCCCACTGCAGTTATGTACTTATAGTAGCATTGGTGACTAATGGGGAGGAATGTATGACCATGATGGGCCAGAAGATACATATCTGCCTTGCTTCAACTACAGAGAGTTAAGGGAAAAGACAGAAAATTAAAATGCCCCCTCTTTGACCCATAACTTTGATAACTATGCAAACCGAGCAAGCCAATAAGGTGAACAGCAGACAAGTCCTTCTCCACATTAGGGGCCAGATGTAGCAAAGTTTTGCGTGTCGCAAATGGCCCGAATCGTTATTTGCGACCCCGCAAAATCCGAAATGGGATGCAAAAATCCCATTTCCGATTAGCAAATAGCGATGTGACTCAGCACCGACTCGCAAAAATTGCGACCTGATTTTGTGACCCGCAATCAGGAAGTCGCAAATTGCGAGTTGAAAACCATATGCAAAAGCCAGTCGCAAATTGCGACTAGTCGCAAAAAGCCCGTTTTGCACACCCAGATTACCACTGATTCAGAGCAAGTGGTAACCAGAACCAAAGTATAAAAGGAGACCCAGAAGGCATCTGGATGACTCAAAATGGCTGAACTGTACGTGATTGCATGGAGGAGGAGAGTCCAGGCTGCCCAGCAGAGGAGGAGGAGGCAAAGACAGGAGAGGATATACCGAACCAGGCAGACACCATTTCAACAAACTAAGGAGGAGATTTATGACAAATATAGACTGAGCAGTGCTGTTATCTTAGAAATAATTGAACTGCTGAAACCTCAGCTTGAACGACAGACAATGCGCGGCAGCGCCATCCCCACACATGTGCAAGTGCTATGCTCACTGCACATCTTGGCCTTGGGTAGCTATCAGGGGGTGATTGCAGTGGCAGGTGGGGTATCCCAAAGGGCCCTCTCACGATTCTTCAGATGTTTCCTAGATGCCATACTCACACACATGTCCAGATATATATACCTTCCCAGGAATGAGGCAGAAATCAACAGCACCAAGTTGGACTTCTGCAGAAATGCCAACTTCCCCCATGCAATCGGGTGTGTGGACGGGACACATATACAAATTTGACCACCTGCAAATCTGGAATATGTGTTCTGCAATAGGAAATGTACCCACTCACTAAACATCCAGGTGGTATGTGACGCCCAAAATGTCATTACTGACATTGTAGCTAAATATCCAGGGAGTTCACATGACTCATACATATTCAGGCACAGTGGTATACACCAACGCCTAGAACGTGGGGAGTTTGGAGACGGATATCTATTAGGTATTGGTGACTACACTCTGAAGCCATACATACCGGTCACTGTGTAACCCTGTGATGCCCTGCTAATTTGCCTTTTTTGTCAAACAGGCGACAGTGCATATGCCCTGAGACCATGGATAATCACCCCATACCTAACATCTGTCAATCAGAATGAGAGGCGATATAACATTGCACATCGGCGGACCAGAACTGTAGTCGAGAGGACCTTTGGCTTGTTAAAGGCAAGATTCCAATGCCTCCACAAAAGTGGAGGTGCACTCCAGTATGCCCCAGAAACAGCATGCAAGATAGTTGCCGCCTGTGCCATCCTACACAACATTGCCACCAGACATGGGCTACATCTCACCCCTGAAGACACAGACACTGAGGATGAGGAGCAAGAGCTACCACACCGACAGCCTGGGGATAGAAGCATCACAAATGAGGGCAGACAGAGATGGAACCACATTGCAAACCCAATTCTTTGGCAGGTACGTTGAAACCATGAGCACACTCACTAATGTCAGACACACATAGCCCAGTTATGTAGTGAAACAAACAAAACATTTTTATTGCTAAACTATGATGTCTTTAGAAATGTGCAGTATGCCACAGTCTGGAATTCTAAACAGTCAAATCAGACACATTAATTGCATGTGCCTCAGTAATAGTACATGTCGGTGGCTCACAGCCTCCTCCGACTGCGGCCACCATGGTTTACTCCTGGTGGGTCCCCTGTGCCCTGCCGTGCACTGCTACTCCGCAGCACTTGTGCATCAGTGGCAGACACACTGCTTATTGAAGAGCCCTCCTCGCTGTCCTGCGGGGTATCCCCTGTGCCCCTTGCAGCCTGTCTGGTCTCCATTATGTCAACCGCATGGCTGATGTGGCCAAGTCCCCGTGCCACATCCCCAGCAAAATGACCCAGTTCGACCTGCAGGCTGACAGTGTGCCTTGACAGGCAGGCGGTGTTTGTAGCCAGGTGCCCAATGGATGCTGCAAGTCTGTCGAACCGGGCTGCAGTGTTGCGCTCCCTGCGCCGTGCCTGTGCCCTGTCAGCCACCAGTTCCCTGACCAATATTTTGATGGGCTGTGTCAGGTTCCCCAGATGTGTGTTCATAGTTTGGAACTGATTGTCCACATTAGCCAGCGCATGGTTCATAGTGGTCTGCAGTCTTGTAAGGTTCCTGTTTATTGACCTCAACTGTCTGTTTTGCAGGTGCTGACCCTGCAATAGTGATGCCTCAAGTCCTGCAAACTCAATGTCTGCGACATCCTCCTTGTGCAGACTGTAGGCTGCACTCTGCGGTGGCGTCTGCGCATTGCTCCTGCTGCTGGCTGTGTGTGCCTCTCTGTAGGCCATGGCTCTGGTGCTACCACTGCTGCCTCCATATCCCGTGCAGGATGTTCCATGGACTCTGATAGAATTTCCATGGGTGGTGGTGCCTGCTGTGCCCTGCTGTGTCAGTGGCAGCCTCCTCCTGTGGGTCTGGCCCATGTTCCTCTCCCTGCACGTGTTCGCTGATGGGGGAGCCTTGTGGGAGACCTGTGGGACAAAGGGGATACACTGTCAGTCTCGCACATCTGTTTTTTGACTCATAATAAACATTTGCCAATATTTGGACTACTGTACTGTATTGCCCATAATGCGCTATTCTAGAGGTTGCTAGACTGGAATGGAGCTAGTCTGGTGGTGCCTGCTGCTGTGTACTGGGATTATGTGTATAGTGCATTTGTGGGTGTCAAAGCATATATCAAGGTTCTCAATTTTTGATGTTCCAGGCACTGAACTGTCCACATATCCTATGCCCAGTACAGCCTCCGGCTCAAGTGCTGTCTCCACCATGGTTTCCAGGGCTGTAGGTGATGGAACGGTGGATGGGCCTCCTCCAGTGCCCTGCATCTCCCTCATGCGCTCCGCAACCCTCTCTTTGGTCCTGGAGCGAAGGTCATACAACCTTTTCCTGATTTCATCTAGGGTGCGGTGGCTTATCCCAATGCCATTTATTTTTTCCTGGATGTCTTGACAATTTTTTTTCTTTTGAGTGTCCGGGACACTCATTGCTGCCTTGCCAAAGAGTTGGTCATAGTGCAGGCAGCACTCCTTCGTTAGTACCTCCAACTCCTTGTCAGAGAACTTTTCTCTTCCTGCCAGCACTGGCTGTCTACTTCTCCATTTTTGCTGCAGCTCCTCTCACCTGGGTGTGGCACTGCAGTTTGGGCTGGGTGTGCTCCTCCCTCCTCCCAGTTCTATTTGGTGACTTCCTGGTTCTGATGTCATCACCAAGAGCCAGGAAGTGGGTTTCTCAACTATTATGTTCCACCTGCAGGCAATTTGTGAGTCAGTTGCAATTTGCGACACCGGACCACACCCTTCGCGCAAATTGCGACCTCGCTAAAAACAGAGGTCGCAAATTGCGGTGAGACACATCTGCGACTCGCAATTTGGTATGGCGAGTCTTTATGGCATTTAGTTTTGCGAGTCGGAAATAGCGATTCGCATGGAGTCGCTATTTCTGATTTGCAAATTTTTACCTACATACATCTGGCACTAGCTCCCTTATTTCTTCTTGATCCAAGCAATTATACACTCATCTTTTCATTCAACTAACCTATTCACCCTTTGATACCCACCATTTGATTTAGGCTAACACTCTCTAATACAGACTTTCACTATTCCTATTCACCCATCTAAATTTAGCCACACGTTCATCCATAGACTCACCTGTCCAGTTTCCACTGCTTTCACCTATCCATCTGGCATTTACCAATGTATTGTTCATTACCACCCACCCATTCCTTACCCAAGCATGCTCATTCACCCTTCCCTCACCCACTGAGGCATCCTTTTACCCCTTTCATCTGTCTTTACCCACCCATGCATCTCCTATCATTCACCTATACATCTTTCTTTTCCTTTCACCCACACATCCTTTCATTCATATACCATTATACTGATTCCTTGCTTTTGCAGTCCATCCTTTGCTTTCCATCAAGCCATCATTCTTAGCCTCCATTCACTCTATATAATGTGCTTTTGTTTGCTGATTTGCAGAGAAAAGAAGCCATTGAGATTAAGAACTCAATCCTCACTGCAGCTGCTCCACCAGGTGCTTGAAAAGCAGCACTCTTGCAGTGACTACATTAGTGATTGTCAATGAGCAAGAGCAAGATGACTTACAAGTGCCCATCCCTGCTGCCTCCAGTTCTCCCTCCCCGACCGTTGCCGTGTCCAGCATCCTGTCCTGCCGCTGGCCCCAGCACTGGTGGTTGGTGCAGCTGGAAAAAAGTTACACTATTTAGTTCCAACAAAATAAATACAACCACAATATGTCATTACAGTTCTATCTTCTTCTATCATTTACTATGGGAGTTTTGTTGGGTGTTAGAAAGCCAAGGCAGACAAATGATCAACCGCAAATGTTTCGTATTGGAGGGCACAGCTCAGCTAAGTCACTGAAGTGCAATTAAGGGGTGGAATGCTTTGGTCAATCCAGGACAACCTACGATGTGGTCTTAGTTGGCAAATGCAATGGGCATGAACAAGTGTGAAGTACAAGCCCACAAGATATATAAGGAGAGTAAATAGTAAATAAGCAGAAGAAAGCTATTACAGACTGCAGACAGTAGGAAGTCAGGTAGTGAAGAAAAAATTAATGGATAAAAGCAGGAATAACAAGAATTTAACAAAGCTTACATAGAAACAAATTAAGTACAAAAAAATAGACAGGCACAGTAAGACTAAAAGAAAAATAATTTGAAATGAGGAGAGGTGAAAAATAGAAATAAATGTAGGGAAATAAAAATAATATGGCAGGAAGACTTACTGGATCCAACTGATCCACCAGCATTCACACTGGTGGTGGCACTGGAAGAACTGGCACTTACTCCTTCTGGACCCATGGACGCTGTTGCCCTCTTCTTCCCCTTGGTTACTGAGGCTAACAAATGACAAAGATAAAAGTAAAAGATTAGTGGTACAGTTAATCTCCCATAACTATTTGGTGACAAGCAGGGGCAAACACAGTAACATTGAACATTTCCATATCAGATTGCCTAGTATAATGGACTCAACTGAAGTTGACCTGTTATGTTTACTTTTGTAATTCCTACACCTAAGCCCCACTCCAAATTTTCTAAACTACAAGTCATATTATTATTTACAAACTCCTGATGCAGGGCAGCACTGCAAGACTTCTTGCAGAGCTTCCCCGAGCACAGAAGAGGGCAGGAATGTGCTGTATATACAATAGATATGGTGCATTCCTGTCCTCCTTTTCCCCTGCGTTGGTGCGCAATGGGTCGCCAGGAGCCAATGCAGGCACACTTCACCATGCTGCAATGGTGCCTGCATTGAGGGGCTGATTGTTTTTGACAAGAAAGGGACAACTTCCTGCAAAAAAACAATTGCAAGAGGAGTTTTCTACTGTAACACCCATGGCACACCTCTGTGTCGCAGGGTGAGTCAATGCAGCGACTTGCATTGTGGAACAACAACACACTCAACAATAAATAATAAATAAAAATAAATAACTATTATTCACCAAGCCCCAACACCTCAACTACCAGCAGGCCGAGAAGGTTGTGCTTGCAGTCGATGATGGAGGGGAGGTGGCGCTGCACTAACAAAACTAGTGCTGCCACCTCCTCCTAACTGAAGATGGGGTGAGGCTGCACCCCTCAGTGATCTGCCATGGTGCTCAGTGGGATGGACTGAAGAGATAAGAAAAGAAAAAGGGAATGAAGGAAGGAAGAAATATGAAAAATAAACAAAAAGATGAAAAGTCACAAAAAATAGGAACATTAAAAAAAGTAAAAATATAGATTCAATATAAGAGAGGTAATAAAAAAAGATAGTTTAGGAGGGTGGAGGATTAAATGGATACAAAAAGGATGGAAAGACAGGCCCAGCACCATAAGCAGAGTGAAACACAAGTTGGCCGAGCCCTTGCGAACCATGTGGTCCTGTTCATGCTTGATTTTCAATGCAATCACATATGGAATCAAATGCAACTGAACGGGCGTGGCAGGGAACTCCACCTGCTCGCGGAACTCTGTGTTGCACAGTGGAGTGTTTTTGCAACTTAGCGGAGTTCCGCGCAGCATGACCTCATGCACTCTGCCTACCCCTAGCTTTTATACGGGGAGGCTGGGCATCCGAACAGGACTTTGGCCAGGCTTCTGATATATGACCATTCAACCCAATATACTCTCCAATTTGACAAGGATGCTGGGGTGTAAGGAGGATATAATGGAAGAATGTGTGCAGATTTACTCCCACTTGTATACCTTCCACATGGATTCAGACCCTGATGACTACTCCAGATTTTGTAACCGTCTTGCTCTTGTGTGGGTAAAATGCTCTACACAGCTTTTCCTGGATGCTCCAATCACATTTGAAGAGAGTATGGCAGTAATTGCCAGTCTCCCCTCATGCAAGTCTCTAGGAAATAATGGCTTCCCCTTGGAAATATTAAAGCCTACTGGCAATTGCTAGAGCCTATATTACTGCAAGCATATGATGAAGCAATGTTGAATGTTAACACAAAAATACTGGCCAAAGTTTAGGTGAATCAGTTATGAATATTTCTTGCAGATCTGGTCCTCCCTGACCAGGCAGGATTTATTACAGGGAGATCCATTAAAAAAAATTCTTAGAACTCTGTTGGCAGTAATGCATCAATTGAACCCCTACTTAAATGAAGCTGCATTTTTTCTTGACGCCACCTTGGAGTGGACTTAGCTTTTAGCCATACTGATTAGAATGGGACTGCCACATAATTTCATCTAATGGGTCAAACTGCTATAGCACATCCTGTCAGCTCAAATCCAATTAACTGGTATCTTATCATCACAATTACAGATTAGAAGGGGCATGTTCCAGGGATGTCCGATATCACCCATACATTATGCCAGAGCTTCTAAAATGCTGGTGTGTGTCGTTAAATAGCTACACACTACCAGTGGCTTGTAATTTGCTCCACAGAACCTGATAGTCTCTATCTCCATGGAGGACTTTATGCTATATATCTTAGAACCGGCCCATAATCTAGGCCCCATGATTAGTGAATTCGCACTCTTTAGGGTTATCTGTAGCATTACCATTAACTGGAACAAATGTACGGTATTCCCGCTTACCTCAGGCACTCTGAAGACTGCCTTGAAGTACCCTCTTTACGTGGTGCTCAACATCAGTTAAATACCTAGCAAAGATTGAAGACCTGATAAGTAAATGCAAAAATATACTTCTACCATTGGGACACTCACCTTAATGAAAATGGTTGACATACCAAATTGCTGTAAAGCATGCCCACTACACTAACACAGGCATTTTTTAGAATGCTCAAACAATAATGATCTCCTTAGCCTGGGCCGGTACGCAACAAAGAATTTGATGGGAGGTATTGACCTTACCATTCGAAGGAGAGAGCCTAGGGCCTCTGGATTTTGAACCATACCATAATTTCACATAAGCACCCTTTGCTCACCACTGATTGCGTCCAACCCCACATAAGACAAGCTTTGCACTAGAACAGGATACCACACACCCTAACATTCTTAACTCCCTGCTGGTACAAATTCTCAAAGTGAGCCTCACTGAAATTAACACAGTGACTTGCACATAATGGCCCTGGGATAGCATATGTCAGTTCCTGACACACAAAATCTAATATTTCACAGAGCAATCCCTAAACCATCACCCATTCATGCACTCTCACTGACGTGACAGCTGACAGTCAGTTACGGGCATGAGAAGTGCGCAAAGCAGGAGACATCTTTTCAGGAGGCCAGTTCTAGGACTGCTCAGGAACAGAGGGTGACATACATTGTTCACCAATTAATACCTTTGTCTATTTTAGGCTGTGAGCACTGTGAATAAATTATAACTCCTATTTTCTGTAGGAACCTCACAGCTGCAAAGCACTAGGCCTGCTAATCACCCATGCATCCGTCAAGTACATGATTACATCCATTCATAAAACCGTACACATGGAAGATCCACTTACCCGATCTAGGGCTCGACTGAAGTGGGAGATAGATCCGTAGACTGTGCTCATGTATCAACAATGGGCATACTGCTGTCAGCAGATTGGTAAGTTCTCCTTAAACAGCTGCTTCTGAAGCATCAACTTTGAATATTTCTATCAGGTGTACTGCACCCTCCTGGGCCAGACTAAATGAGGAGGGAGAGGTCCTGCCGCATATGTGTGGAATCTGCCTAAAGAACACTATTGATATTTCCACAGGCCTGTCCCCAGTCTGTAATACTCAATGATGAACAGGCCTGAAAAATGTAGCCAAAAGGTTGTATGACCTTTATTAACTAGTGTACTCTGCTGAAACAACAGATAACACAAGGCTTACTCAAAAACAGATCACGTGATACGTTGGTGCTACACTTACCCAGCAACTGCAAGTTAGATCTGTAACCATATAAAGCTTGATTTTAAGGTTTGCACTTGATTGGCCAAGAGTGTTGGAGAAACTGTGTGTGTGAACTCTGGAAAGTACTAGATGTTAGGACTTGTTGACATCCTGCGCCATATTGTATCACGCTGTTAGCACGCATGCCACACAGCCTATTCTTGGATGATGATTAGTTGGGTACATATTGTTTGTGTAATGTGCGCAACTCAACATCACACCATGTATTGATGAAGAAATCACCTTTCTGTTATTCTGACCGGACAATGTATTTCCACACCTTTGTGATTTTCAAGTATAAAAGACCTCCTGGGACTTATCCAAACTGGTCATGTTATTCAAGGACACATGGCTTTATGATCACGAATAAACAGCTTATGAATTTGACTTTGACTATGTTCTTTATTTTATGGAGGTTTGATATATCTGCTGGAGAATGCAGTCCTAGGCGGACAGCTTGGACCTCCCTGTCTTCGCATTGGTGCTTTGGATGGTGGACACCTCTCAGGTCACTGACCGGCTGTCTCCCTTGACCTCCTCCCCACTGTGAGGCCTTGTCCCTAAACTCATCCACCAGTGAGCACCTTGTGAGTGTCCCCACTGCTCTGCCCTACGTTTGCTCCTGCTCCTCACAATTGTGATTTGCTGTGCTGTTCTATTTTCAACATTGCTGGCTTCATATGCAGTGTTATTGAGGGATTTCCCATTTTGCTTCACTGTCTGCTGTGTTTTGAGTTTCATGGTTTTTGGCACTGGGCAGCTTGTGCTTTGCTGTGAGTTCCACCCTCCCCAAACCCTAACTTATTCCAAGGGTGTGCCTAATAGTTGATTATCTCTGAGTTACGGACACTTGTGGGGTTTTCAGTTGTCATCAGGGGCTGTCCTTAGTTACAAGAGGAGGATGCTGTCAGAAGGGGGGTGGGATTGATGTGAAACATGTCTGTTAGTTCCCACATTTAGTGCATGCACACTGTTGATGTTAAATGGCTTGATGAGTCACTGAGCCCAGAGCATAGCACCTGATGATTGAGTGCAGAGTGTTTAGCATGTACCGAGGGCAGGGCCTGATGGTTGAGTTTTCCACTACAAATCGAGGGTGGGTATACCTTGAGTACATGAAAATTGATGGTACTGTTCCATTGTATGTTTTGTGTGAGACTGCATTTACTTTGAATGCCTTTTGCCCTTAGGTCTTTGTCAACTGCTGGACATTACAGTCCATGCTTTTGTATTTTCAGCATTGCCAGTTACCAGCGGTTGATTTTACTGCACATCAATTACTTCCCAGTGTTGGTGTATTTCCCAGTTGTGATACAGTGGCAATGTCAGTGTGGTCTACATTGTTCAAATGCTTATTGTCACTGTAATGGATCATGCCTTTTGTATGCATTGAAGTCATAGCATGGAAATGCCCCCCCCATTTCATTGCTAGTATTCCCATTCCTCCAGGATTCAAAATACCGGTGCATGGGTAGGAAGAACCTAAGTTAACAGGGCAAGTCTCCACTTCTGTGACTGTGAATGCATTTGTGAATAAGAGAGAGTTGACTCCTGTCTGCAAGAGCATCTATGTGCTTGAATTTCCGGTGTAACTTTCAACTGAAGTCCGAGGCAGAATATCTGTCCAGGGCAGATAGCAAGGGGGTTTCAGAACTTCCCCTTATCCTCCTTTTTTGTCTACTCCTCATTTCAGTGGCAGGGATGCTGGGAAACCAGCACTTACAAGACACTTTTGTTTCCCAAGACACTCTCACCCGTGTGTCAGGTGTGGAGGCTTTTTAGTGAACCAGCACTGCAATCACATGTACAGAGAATGTGGGTTACCTGAGTGCTCCTCTTGCTTTCACTAATAATACTGCTCAGGGCTGAATGTGTATGTAGTGCATGTCAATGTGAAACCCTTCTGTTTTCCATTGGTATAAGCTCAGGGACCTAGTCCATGAGAAACCTCTGTGCACTCCTGTCTAGTGTGAGCGAGAGCCCCAGTATACTGACAGGGACAGCCACCACCCTCAGGGACATTGTTATAACCAATGAGCAAATGGGATCCGGACAGTTGCAAACTTGCCCAGCCTAAGACATATGCTGCTTACCAGTTAGCAATACGCAATAGTTTTGGTGCTTGTTTGTTCTCGGAAAAATGGCACAAGCTGACTGCTGGGAGCAAGGAGTTGAAATTTCCTCTACATGGCACATTCTTCAATTCACAAAGGTTAAGTTATGTGAGGCATTTGTTGTTGTGGAAAGGCAAACAGATTTGTCCGACTGAGTGGGATACATTTAGGATGTGGGATCACAGTGCACGTGATTTAAAAATTACAAGTGATGGAATGGCAAAAGTACATAAGAATTGTTGACATTGCAAAGGGACCCAGTGAAGGTGGCCCGTGATCAGCATAATAGTGAGATTTGGAGGAAATGCCAGCCTGATGTTCAGGGAGTGTACTGCTGTCTTCCCCTGCCTAGTGAACCAGCAAAGGAAGATGGAAGACGCACAGATCCTCTGATAGAGGATCTTTTTGCAGAGCAGCTAAGGAACCTTCCTCCTTATGCACCCATGGTCAACACTGCCGTAGATCAGCATGCCACAGTGAGTGAGAAACCCAATGAGTTGTCTGAAGCAGAAGTGGCCTGGTGTTGCAGACAAGCTCTTAAAATTTTAAAAGAAGAAAATGACCAGAGTAGAACTTGGCAACTTTATAAGCATCCAGTTCCTCCCATGAGGCAGGAAATGAAATAGGTAGCAGGCGAGCAAGAGCGTGCACGATTGATTAAACAATCTAAAAGTAAAAATATACCACTGCGTACCATGAGTGGCTCTATGTGGCATCAAGGGCTTGAATATGAGTCCACTGAACATACCTTAGATACCGCTGGATTCCAGGATTTAATATGGGATGTATGCACTCATGCAAAGTTTTGTTTGCAAGATTAATAAGTTATTAGAGGAAATGAGCAAAGGCTATGCTCACGAGCAACACAGAGAGGAGGGAGAGGCCTGCATTGCACCTAATGCACCCATAGCACACCAGGAGGGGCCTCAGAGGGGTAGTCTAAGACATACTCTGTGCCATCACCTCCCATCACCTGGCATATTTGGCCGTAAGCCCTTCCTAAAATCAGACAAACTAAGGTGCACTGGACTATTGGCAGATCTAATAGAGGGCCAGTTGCAATTGCCGCAATATGAATTTGTTTATGGTAAGGGGTACCTTGAAGGGATACTCCTGTTGACTAAGGTGAGGCTGCTGGAAGATTTCCCCTGAACTCCACATATGAGCAGAAGGCACAGGAGAGAGACAATGCTCAGTCACCCGCCTTTCCTTCTGAGTATGGGTGGGATATGACTAAATTTAGCTTCCAGGGCACAGATCTACCATTCTGGAACAAGACCCAGATAATAGACACCTTGTAGAATGTGGTTAAGAATTTGAGTCAGTGGGAGGAGCTGTCAGCTTCCCTGAAGTGCTGACCATTGCACAACAAATGGTTGCTGCTTCTCCTTCAACTTGCCCGAGTTTTATGATGCCGCTTCGAGAAGTGCCTTCGCCACCCATATCCGAAGGCAAATCAGAGCTATTGACCCACATACCTGTCCCTTGATCGAGAAATGACTTGATGTCCTTCACTAAAGACTTCCCAAAGCTATATTATGAACCCCATAAGTAGTACAAAGAACTAACCTGTCTGGTAGCAATGTAGAGTCTACTCCGGAAGGACTTGGACATACTGTTTAACATTATTGTGCCAAAAGAATAATGGGAGGAGTGCAATCATACCATACAGTTGCCTGGCTGAAAGCTGAACCAGAATGAAAACCCGTGGGGGGAGGGGGGAGAGGACCAAATAATACTGTTGCAACAATGATCAGAGAAGTAATTATTTAAAAACTAAAATGACAGAGGATCTGGTAGACTGGTCAAAGATAATGAACACAACAAAGGAAAAAGGTGAAACAGTTGATGCATATTATGACCTGCTGTTGCAAATAAATCAGCAGAACAGTGCCATGCGCAACCCTTTGGGTGAGGATCTCCCAGCGTTTTTCACAACTTTTGTGCAGGGATTGCCCCCGCCAATAAGGTCACACTTACAGATATACTTTGTCTGCTGGCAACGGTAGCTGCTAGAGAAAGTATTGGCTGCTGCTAGGTACTGTGCGGACTATCAGGTGCACCTTCAACCAATGGAAGAGGCAAAGACAACAAACAAAGTGTGATTGATGGTTGCACAGGAACAATAGTATCAGAATAATGGGGAGTTAGGTTGGGGCATATGCATAGGTATAGGCCGTACCAGGTGAAAAGGAAGGTCAGTGAGAGACAAAGCAGCATTGCAGCCCATGCCTGGGACAACTTGTTTCCACTGAAACCAGCCTGGCCACTGTCTGACCAATTGCCCCCTACTAAACGCTTCAGGGTTAGGGGTTGGAGGACCAAGACCCAGGGCGGACAGTCAGTGCAAACCTCATCCTACCCTTCTAACATTTTTTACATCCCACCTCCTCCTCCCCCTCCTTTCAATGTACCTAGAACTCCCCCACCCCGACACATGACTGCACCGAGTCCCCCCACAGCTGCCACACCTATGAACAATAGGGCACAGTGAACCACGGACATGCACATGATAGATGATTTCTATCCCCCACCCCATGAAACATTTTAGGGCTGCCCGAAAAAGGAGGACTGGCTAATAGTTCTAGCAATAGAAGATGACCAAGCGGGTCTCTATGTAACATCGACACCAGAGCTACTTGATCAATGCTGAAGGCATCAGATATGCCTGATGCACCTCTTTCTGGAATACAGATATCAGCAGTGGGGTTAACTAGAAGAATAATTAATGAGTATTTGATATAACAGATTAAAATGAATCTAGACCCAGTTACCATACACCATCCATTCATCTTTAGTCACTCCTGTCCTGTGAATTTATAAGGTATGGATCTGCTTTGCAAGCTGCAGTGCACTTTTCACTGCACTGCCAAAGGTATCTTCCTGGAGAGCAATGATTTTGGACTCCAAGCATTTATGACATGTGCAGAACCTGTACTTCTACCTGAATTAAGGGATACTGTCCCACGCCACTTTGGGCACATCATCAGAACGATGTGGGTCAAGTGCTAGACTTCCCACCAGTGCGCATCAAGGTGCAACCAGAAGCCCCATTGCCACATATTCCATAGTACAAAATTTCTAAGGAAGGAGATGAAGGCATTGCTCCAGTAATAGCTGATGTACTGCAACTGAGAGTAACATGAGAGACAGGATACAGAACCTGCAGTACTTCTATACTTCCCACGACAAGGGCCTCTAGGGACCTCTATGGGGCACCTGTGTATAGATTCACCCAAACCTTGACCAAGATTCTGATGCAATCCTTTCCTGTGGTACCTAACCCCACCACCATAAAGAACAATATCCCAACCACTGCCAAATACTTTGCGGTGTTGGATATCACTTCTGCCTTCTTCACCATACCACTGCATCGTGATTCCCAGTACCTCTTCTCCTTCAGATTCCAACAGAAGGGGTGTTTCTGGTGCAGATAGCCACAAGGGTATAAGATGTTGCCTTCTGTTTTCACTCAGACACTAAAGAAAGATTTGGACACCCTCACACTCCCAGCAGGTTCCACTCTAATGTTATATATAGATGACCTCTTAATAGCTTCACCATTGCAGGCAGCATGCATGGTTAAGACAATAGTGCTTCTCTGTCATCTTGCAGCAGAAGGGTTATAAGGTGTCCCCCAAGAACCTACAATTCTGCTCAACTACTGTCAAATACCCTGGTCATGAATTATCAGAAGGAACATGAAATTGCTTCCTGACAAGGTATTGGCAATTACACACTTTCCTAGACCACTTACCCAGAGGGAGGTGAAGGCATTTTTGGAGTGGCAGGATACTGCTGGCACTGGATAGCCAGCCTTTTACTGATTGCCCATATATTCTAAACAACCATCAACTAGGGGGTACAAACCCTGTGCTCTGGACATCTTTTTGGAAGATTGCATTACTCAACTTGAAACATTACCTGTGTGTTGCCCCTGCCTTCATGAGAAAAAGGGTTACTCTCTGGCTGCATTCACCCAGAAGCATGTTACTTTTACCGCCCCATAACATACTACTCTTCTACTCTAGATCCTGTGGCCACCATCCTCCCGCCGTGCCTATGGGTGGTAGCCACAGCTGCCTTGGGTGCAACACAATCTGAGAATATTGTACTTGCACAAACTTTGATTCAACATGATCCCTATGCAGTGGAAATACAGTTGACCACAACAAAGACATTGAACATCACAAATGCACACTTGTCAAGGTATGAATTGACACTGTTGGCACCACACATTGAAATAAGGAGTTGCACCACCCTAAACCGTGCATGCCAGTTACCAACTGATCATGAACCAGACAAACTAACTGCAGATGATGCTCTTTGTGACTGTGTGCTTGCTACTGATAGACACGCCAAGGTGCGAGACACCTCATTTCCTGATGCTGATGGTGATCTGTTTGTAGATGGTTCATGCTTGAGGGATGACGAGGGGGTTCTCAAAGCTTACTATGCCATCAACAATGCTCGCAACCTGCTAGAAAGACACACTTGTCAGCAAGGAAAAGTGATCAAGGAGCAGAGGTCATAGCACTGACCAGAGCTTGTTGTTTGGCCGAAGAGAATAAAGGACAGAATATACACCGACAGCCAATACGCCTTTGTGGTCACACATGACTTTGGCCAGCTTTGAGAAATGCAGGGTTTTCTCACTTCAGCAGGTCACCAGATTCAACATGCACAACTAATAGCAGGCCTTTTGAAGGCCTTACTATTGCCAGCTAGATTAGCACTTGTTAACTGTGCAGCACACATTGCATTCAAAGATTGTTTCCTGGGAAAATGCATTTGTGGACAGGAAAGCTAAAAGGATAGCCATCATGATATGTGAATTGGCTATAGCAGGGTTTAAGTGGGATGAAAAAACTAGTGGGTCTCTCAAAGGGCTGTAGCCAATGTAATTAAGGGCGTAGCTTAAAAAATACATAAGCTAAAAATATGTGCGTAGCATACTGTGCAGCATGGCTGGTCTTTTCCTGTTTCTTTCTGTCATTGCAACCAGATATATAATGCAAAACGTAGAAATGTACCCAGTGCTTTAAATGAAAATATAGAAGTGCAGGTACTTACCCTTTAAAGCACTTGCTTGCTCCTTAGAAATGTTTGTACTCTACCCAATTATTGTATGGTAGCAGTTCTAAGAAGTGCAGGTACTCTCCCTCTTAAATTAAAGAAGCGCAGATACTCAGTACCGGAGAGTACCTGCCTTTTGAAAGTACTTATATACCTACAACAAGCCAGGGTTATTGGCTTTGTTAATGACTGTTGCTTAAGATCAATAAACAACAATGACTAATTTGTAAAAAATATTGAAAATGCTTCAGTTCTGAAATGATGAGACTGTGAAAGAGCGGTAATGAGTCTCTTTGAAGTTACATGAAAGACATTGAAGAGTAGTACTTGAGCAGAGTTAAGAATTTTTTCATCCTGAGGATTACGGTAAAAATGGAGAGCCCAATAGGGACCCGTCTCAGCACCTGCATTTTAAAACTGTTGGTGCTGAGTACCGGCTGGACCCGTCCCACTTAAAACCCTGGGCTATTGTACAAGTGTCACCTACCACTACACAAGCTAATACAAACATTGACAATGACGTGTTTTGACCAATTAAAAATATAGAGAATGGTGGATGACATGGAAATAAAATTGTGGAAAGATGGTGGCTGTGAGCAAACAGAGGAGGGATTGTGGGTAGGACCGAATGGTGAAATATGCTTGCCTATGTCTATGCTCTCATAAATGGCTAGTTTATTCCATTGTCCTTGATATGTTGGCTAAGATGGCATGATCAGACTGTTTTCTTAATGCTGGTACAATCCCAAACTTCGTCAAACAGCTGAACATGTAAACAATGTACAGTTTGTGCACAGTATAATGTTGGGAAGGGCATACCAACTGCACCCGGACGTTTTTCCCCTCCCCATGGACCATTTGAAAGTCACCAGCTTGATTTCCTTTACACGCCCCTGTGTTCAAGTACAAATATGTATTAGTTATTGTGTGTATGTTCTCCAAAATGAACAGAGACATATCCCACCAAGAACTGAAATACGTTAACTGTTGCCAAATACCTCCTTAAATAACTAATCTCTGGGACTCTTCTGAATTCTGAAAATGGCCCAGTATTTGTTTACAAGATAATAAAAGGCATCTGCAAAGGGCTGGGAGTAACACAGAAGCTGCACTGTGCCTACCACCCACGAGCAGCGGGTGCACTGGAGAGAAAGAATGGGGTGCTGAAGAACAATATTGTAAAGATTTGTGCATCCACTGAAAAATCCTGGATTGATGCACTGCCACTTGCTCTGCTGGCAATGAGGAGCACCCTGACAGAGTGACCAAACACAGGCCGCAAGTGATGTTGATTAGTAGGACCATGCACATTCTGGGCCACATGTCTATTGCCCCCCTGTCAGTATGTTATGGTCTTCTCTTACAGTATTTCGATAACCTAACAGAGACATTACGTTGTCTTCATTATAAGGTGGTGTTAGACCTGGCATCCATTGCGTGGTCTCCACTAACATTTTGCCTCTACTTCACAGGTTGTTGCTGTATGCCTGACTCTGTTTTCGCTGTTTTTTTTTATCTGGGCAGTTTACCACTGCTGACCAGTGCTAAAGTGCAAGTGCTCCCTGTTGGAAATTGACCTTTTTACAGGGTTAGCCCTAAACCTTTTGCCTCCTTCCTCCTACTTTTTCTGACTTGTTTTGTTGGCTTTAGGACTCTGAGCACGTTACCACTGCTAACCAGTGCTAAATGCATATGCTCTCTGTGTAAATTGTTCATTGGTTTATCTGTGATTGGCATATTTGATTTACTAGTAAGTCCCTAGTAAACTGCACTAGAGGTGCCCTGAGCATGTAAATCAAATGCTACTAGTTGGCCTGAAACACTGGTTGTGCCACCCACACAAGTAGCCCTGTAAATATGGCTCAGACCTCCACTGCAGTGTCTGTGTGTGAAGTCTTGCCCTGCCAATTTGACCTGGCAAGTGTACAGACTTGCCAGGCCTAAACCTTCCCTTTTCATACATTAAGGCACCCCTAAGGTAGGCCCTAGGTAGCCCCATGGGCAGGGGGCAGTGTATCTTAAAGGTGAGAAATGTACTGATGTGTGTTATATGTCCTAACAGTGAAATACTGTTAAACTCGGTCTTCACTGTTGCAAGGCCTATCTCTCTCATAGGTTAACATGGGGGCTGCCTTTAAATATTATTAAAGTGCAGATTCCCTTTGAGAGCAGATAAGAATAGGGAGTTTGGGGTCTCTGAACGCACAATTTAAAAATAAATTTGTTTGTGAAGTTGTTTTTTAGATTGTCAGTTTGAAAATGCCACTCTTAGAAAGTAGGCATTTTCTTGCTTAAACCATTCTGTGGCTCTACCTGTTTGTGGATTCCCTGTCCGGGTCAGTTTGACAGTAGGGCTGTTTGTGAATCCCCTCTAAACAGTAAGACAAAGGGAGCTGGGGTGTAGCTTGCATATCCTGATGAGCCATCTGTGCTAGAGTGGAGGGAGGACTCGTCACTTACACCCGAATGGGCTGTGCCTGCCCTTTCACAATAAAGTTTCCAACCCCCTGGTGTGTGTCTAGGGCCTGGCCTGGGCAAGGCAGGATCCTGTAAACAACAGAGACTTTCCTTGAAAATTTGCCTACTTCAAAGGCAGAAAGGGGTATAGGTAGTAGACCCAAGACCCTAGACTTTAGATTTCTTCAAGATCACTTCTGGAATCAAGAAGAACCTCTGCCAAGGAGAAGATCTCAGGAGAAGTGCTGCCCCTGCCTGTGAATGTTCTTTCACTATCCTGCAGTTGCTGCTTCAGCCTATGAAAGGGGACAAAGACTGGACTGTGTGCAGTATTCCTGCTTCTGAAGAATCTCCCAGAGTTTGAACTTAGCTTACCTCCTGTCTTGAAGTCTCAGGGCCATCAAAGACTTCCCCTGCTAACACCTGGACTCTCTGCTGGGACTTTTGCACTGCTAAGTGGAGCCCTATCCAGTCCCTGGGCCCTTGAAAGGTGAAGTTGGCAACCAAGAGCTGAAAATCCACACACAGAACGCCGTGCTTGGGAATTTTTGACGCACCATCTGCAACGTGGCTGATAAACGATGCGCCTCCGGCTTCGCAGCTAAATTCAACATTCCACCTACATCACTGCTGGGGGATCGACACATCTTGCATGGCGAAATGACGCGCAATACCCGCTTGCTTGTGCGATTTTCTAACACCATGCTACCGGATTTTGTCCGCATCGTCCCAGGGCATCAAAGTGAACCCGACTCTGTGCGGATCGAGGTGCTCCATCCAGAAACCGACGCAATGCTCTCTTGCGAGGGAAAAAAACGACACATCGCCGACCCGACCATAGAAGAAACGACGCATGGTCTCCAGTGCGAAGAAGGAATCAATGCACCGCTGCCTTTTCTGATGCACGCTCACCTATACAGCTTTATTTTTTGCGCTAACTAGGTACTTTGTGCACAATCATCTTTTCCATTATTTTCTATGGAGTAAGACGCTTAGGCCCTCATTATGACATCGGCGGTCAGCTGACCGCCACACTGGCAATGGTAGTATTACCGTTACCAGGCTGGCGGTAATACCCACCGTATTATGACCATGGCGGTGATTCCTCCCATAGACACCCAATGTACCACCCCAACCGCCAGTGTGGCTGGCTATTACCACGGCGATTCCCACCTACAGGTTGGCGGCAGACAAAGATCTGCCCACCAAATTATGGCATAGCAGACCACCAGGATTTCTGGGGCGTTAGCATAGCCACTAAAAGCCTGGCGGAAACAAATCATATAAAAGGAGACACTCACCTCCAGGGACGTAGAGGAGTCCGCGACCGCCATGGAACCCGAACTGGAAGTCTTCCCGATGCTGTATCATGCGATGGCAATCCAGCAGCACCAACATCCACGCCTAGCACACAAGGGAGGGAGGGGAGAGTGACACACATAACACACACCAAACACACATGCCACACACCCAGAACAATCTGCAGAGTAAATCAACAGCAACATACACCAAGAGCATAGAAAGCCAGGACACATACCTGTTGTCCAACCACTGTATTTTTTTTTTTTTTTCAATATATTTTTATTAATAGTTCGCTGTTTTCTTTTCACAGTTACATTTATGGGAACATATAATCCACGTTATTCACAACACTTAAAAGGATACTTCACTTTGCATGTGTTCACAGATGTCTTATGTCATGTTTTAACTCACAACTAGGTCTGTATCCAATTTCTGTTGCCTGTTAGCTCTAGGGTTCTATATTTGTTTCCTTGAGTGTCTAATTCCTTGTCCCTTTGTTACCCAATTGTTTTATATGCTCACTTAACAGCTTCAACTTGAACTTAACTATGTACACACTTAGTGGCTATTTGTGGGTGGTTTTTGTGTTAGGTAGTGAGAGTCGCTCCCTGTGGGGGCTATATCTGGAGGGATAGTCATCTGCTATATGCGTTTTCCTACTGCTCCTTATGTGTGATTGTACTCCACTTCGCTCTGCACCTTGCAGTTTATCATGAGTTGTTAGTGTTCTCTACTAGCTATTTCATTGTTATTTTTTCTCACCCTCGCCAGCGGTGTTCCTAGGTTTATCCCTTATCTCCTTACAGTATCTGTTTAGGTTTCCATTTCTGCTGGTACTGTATTGGGATTTAATGGTTCTTCCCCTGCGCTATTCCAGCCCAACAGTAGTTCTTCCCATCCTTGGGCCACGGGGGTCTGCCGGATACCCTTTGCTTCGTCAGTTTTTAAGACCTGCAATTCTGCCCCAGCCCACCTCTTGACGTCATTTTTCCATTCAGCTAGTGGGGGGGGGGGTTAGCAGCTTTCCAACCCCTCATAATTAATCTTTTGTAGAGGGCCAGGGCGAGATCCAGGAAGCGACTCCTAATCTTCCCTAGTTGGATATCTGTCTTTAGGCCCAACAGACAGACATCGGGGGCGAACGGCAGTTCCGTGTCATATAGGGCCAGATGTAGCAAGGCATTAGCGCCTCGCAAACGGCGAAAAACGCCGTTTGCGAGGCGCTAATGCCTGTGCGCGATGCAGAAACACATTTTGCGAGTCGGAACCGACTCGCAAAATGTGTTTCCGACTTGCAAATAGGAAGGGGTGTTCCCTTCCTATTTGCAACTCGCACCGCGATGTAAGTTGATTTGTGACCGCAAAAGCGGTCACAAATCAACTCGCAGTTACCATCCACTTGAAGTGCATGGTAACTCATTCGCAAACGGGAAGGGGTCCCCATGGGACCCCTTCCCCTTTGTGAATGATCACAAAAATAATTTTTCAGAGCAGGCAGTGGTCCAATGGACCACTACCTGCCCTGAAAAATACCGAAACAAAAGGTTTCGGTTTATTTTTCAAAGTGCAGCTCGTTTTCCTTTAAGGAAAACGGGTTGCACTTTGAAAAAAAAAACCTGCTTTATTGAAAAGCAGTCGCAAACATGGAGGTCTGCTGACGACAGCAGGCCTCCATGTTTGCGAGTGCCCATAGTCGGTATGGGGCCGCAATTTGCGACCCACCTCATTAATATTAATGAGGTGGGTCATTGCGACCCCATACCGACTCGCAGAAGGTGTCTGAGACACCTTTCTGCATGTGGTTTTGCGAGTTGCAATTTGCGAGTCTCTATGACTCGCAAATTGCAACTCGCAAAACCATACTTACCTACATCTGGCCCATAGTCTTGACATGCTCTCTATCACTGCCCTCCAGCCCGTTTGTAACACTGCGCATTTCCACATCATGTGGTCAAAGTCTGCCTCGCCCTCACCACATCTGGGACATATCTTAGGGGTTTCCCCATATATTCGGAACAGTCGGTGAGGGGTAAGATAAGTTCTATGCAGGTAGTTATATTGGATATATTGTAGCCGGGTGTTACGCGAGATCCTCCGGGGATAAGCCAGAGCTCTGTTCCAGTCTGCCTCTGACAGTGTATGTCCGATCATTTTCTCCCACTTCTCCCTGAGTGAGTGCAGGGGATCCAATGCATCTTCTGTCTGGGCTCGATATATTTTCGTAATTAAGTGGGATTCTTCTCCCGAGGTCAGCAGGAGGTGCAACACTCCGTGGGTCCCGGGCTCTGCATTAATCGTATCCCAGTGGCCTTTCAGAGTGTGCACAAGCCTCCTGTACATCAAGAATTGACCCTGAGGGACCCCCTTCCCTACCAATTCGCCGAAGCTCTGTAGTGTGCCTTCCCTGAAGAGCTCCCCCACCGTCAATACTCCCGCATCTCTCCATGGGCCCAATCCCCGGCCCCCAGCCCCGGTTCCCTTCGGTTCCACGAGCAATACCGAAATCGGTAGTGCCGGGGAGTAGGGTGGACCAGCTCCAGTCCTGCTCGCGCATCTTTTCCAGCACAACTTCGCGGTGTTAGTCATTAGGTTGTCTCCAATGGGGGACAGCTTCTTCTCTATCATACGTGTTATTATTCGATCTATGTCCATCAAACCGTGGGGGTTAATTAGGTCCAGCTGCCCCTTGCCCATCATCCAGCCAGCCACCCACTGCAGTTGGGATGCCAAGTAATATGCCTCAAAGTCAGGAGCCCCTAGTCCACCCGCTCGCATCGGTCTGCACATAGTAGTCAATGCTGTGCGTCTCCGGCCCTCATCCCATACTAATTCCCGGAGCAGGGTGTTCAGTTCACGGAACCATGCAGGGGGGACCCATAGCGGTAGGTTAGCAAAGAAGTAGAGGAGGCGGGGCAGCATCACCATCTTAGACAATGCCACTCTGGCCATTGTTGTTAGTTTCAGCGACCGCCAAAACCCAACTGAGGCGCGTAGGGATCGGAGCGCACCACCCAGGTTGCCGTCTCGAAGGTCGGTCAGCTCATGAAATATTTGGATCCCTAGATATTTGATAGTCCGCGGGGCCCAGTTCATATCTTTCGGACATGTTTCAGGGCGCACAATGTTTGGTAGTATGGGGAAGACAAATGTTTTGCCGCGGTTAAGATGAAGTCCCGACAATTCCCCGTAGCTCTCCAGGATCTTTAAAACCCACAGGAGGCCACTGGTTCCGTCTCTCAAATACACCAGAATATCGTCCGCGTATAGGGAAATAATATGCTCGCTTGGAACCCAGTTAATTCCTCTACCGACTCCTTCCTGTCGCATTTGGGCCGCTAGAGGTTCAATTGCCAGGGCAAACAGCAGCGGTGATAGAGGACATCCCTGTCTGGTTCCTCGATACACCGGATATGTGTCGGATATCGTTCTGCCCGTCTTCACCCTAGCCAATGGGGAGGAGTACAGTAGGTCCACCCACTTCACCCAGCTTTCACCTAGTCCCATCTTTAGCATCACAGCCCTAAGGTAGTCCCACCTGATCGAGTCGAAGGCCTTTTCGAAGTCCACCGCTAATAAAACCCCTGTCGGAGGCTTCTCTGTTGCTGGCATGTGTAAGATGGCAAAGACCCTCCTCAGGTTCAATGAAGTGCTGCGACCAGAGACAAAACCATTCTGGTCTGTGTGCACCAGTGTGGTCATTAGGGGGATCAGCCTGTTAGCCATGATCTTACTGAGGATCTTAAAGTCACTATTCAGCATTGATAATGGGCGGAAGTCGGTCACTGGTGCTTCCCTGTTTTTTGTTTTAGGTAGTTGTATCACCAAAGCCTCACGTGATGTGCCCGGTAGCTCTCCTCAGCGTAATGCCTCCGCATATACCTCAGCCAGCTGGGGTACTAACAATGTCCTATATTTTTTGTAAAAGTCCATTGGAAGGCCATCGGTACCGGGAGTCTTTCCAGGAGCCAGCTGCAATATAGCCTCACTTATCTCCTCCACTGTTACAGGTCACCCCAGGCTATCCCTCCCCACATGGTCCAAAGCTGGGAGAGCGATTCACTGTAGGGAGTCTCGGAAGGCCTCCACCCCCAGGTCGTGGGGTTTCCTATACAAGTGCATGTAGTATCCCTTAAAAGCTTCGTTGATTGGGCCTGGACTTCGCCTGCATATTCCCTTTTTGTCTTGTACACTTGTGATGGGCTATCCCCCTCCGCTTGGGCGTATCAGCCAAGCTAGAAGCCTTCCCGATCTACCCTCTTCTGATTGCACTGATGCCAGGTATTTTTGTGTGTTGTGGCACCTAAGTTGTGCCTCTATCTGGGAATGTTCTCTGCAGGCCCGCATATATTCCTCATTCTCCTGGGGTCCAACATCTTGTCTCACTTCCCATTCGTGTATTTTCTTCTCTAAAGAGGTAAATTCCCTTTCAAGTGTGCGTTTCACCCCCGCTGTTTGACCCAGGCAAAATCCTCTCGCTACCACCTTAAGCGTTTCCCATTCTGTGGCTCTGGATGTGGCAGATCCACTGTTAATTTTGATATGTTCTGTCAAGTGGCATCGAAGGGCCTCTCTATACGACTGATCCTCCAACGCAGTGGGGGACAGTCTCCACGATGGAATTGGGGGTCTGTCCTCTATAATACTCAGTGTGATCAGCAAGGGGTTATGGTCTGATAGTGTGCGGCCAAGATACTCTGAGTGGGTTACATAACGCGCAAGACCCGCAGTGCATGTCATTCTGTCAATTCTAGTGTGCAGCCGGTGGAGGCCTGAATAATAAAAATAGTCACTGTCTTTTGGGTGTTGTTCCCGCCATACATCCACTAGCCCCCAGGAGTCCAGCCATTCACAGAGTTTTTTGGCTATTCTAGTGGACCCTGCGCCCTGTAGTGGCGGGGTCGATCTATCCATGTTAATGTCCAATACTGCATTGAAGTCCCCTCCCACTATTAATTCTCCTGTGCTTTGGCGGGTGAGGTGGCTTGATAATTTGGTCAGGAAAGGGACTTGGTCCTGATTGGGAGCATAAATACAACTCATGACAACTGGGATACCGTGTAGTCTCCCTTCAAGCACCACAAATCTGCCCTCTTGATCTATGTCAGTTGAGTCTATTATCAGTGGGACCCCAGCTCTGACCCATATCAATGCTCCCCTCGCATATGCTGAATACTCTGTGGCAAACACCTGTCCCCTCCATCTGCGTCTCAGTTTCTCAACCTCTCCAGCTATTAAGTGGGTCTCTTGTAGCATTGCCACCTGCACCCCTCTTCTCTTCAAGTAGGAGAGGACTCTGTGTCTTTTGGTCGGAGTGCTCATCCCCCTGACATTCCATGTTAAAAGATTATAGTTTGCCATGTTAATAAGTTAATTTTATAATAGTGTCCCTGGCGCCCCCAGAGTACAACTCTATTCCTACCCATGTTCAAACCTTTAATGCTATTGTATATCATCACCCACTTAGCCAAGTTAACTAATAACTGTAAAACCCAACTCCCCCACCCCAGGGCGCCTACCAACCTGCAGGCAGCCCAGAAAATCACGCAACAGTGCAACTTATTTAAACATATAGCTACAGTTCTCGCCAGGCTAGCTTAGACCAGCGAGTTACTGGTTCGGGGGCGGTCAGGTCCGGAGGGGCCTCATATTCTTCTGTTGTACCGCTTCGCCAGGTCAACTCGTGCAATGTTTATCCAAGCTCATCAGCGGACCGCGGCGTTACCCTGGGAGCACGTGTCGAGCAGGTCGAGTCGCCAGCCGAAGACACCATTGTACCGTCTGAATCTTCTCCTGAGCCCTCTGGGGGGGAGGCTACACCACCAACTCGGGCCGCCGCCTCCAGAGCCGCCCTCTTATCTTTTTCCTTTTACGTTTGTGTTGGCGCCAGCTTCGGTCGGATCCCGGGTTTTCGCGCCCTTGGAGCTCGGTGAGCTCTGCCCGCAGTCTAGTTCTCACCACTGGGTCGCCCCACTTGGAGCCCTTGTTTCTCGAGCCATTCCCATGCTTCCTCCGGTGTTTGGAGGAAGGTGGTTTTCCCCTCCAGTATCACTCTCAGTCTGGCCGGATACAGCAATGAAGATTGAATCCCTTCGTCCCTAAGGGCCCTTTTGACTTCTAGAAATGAGGTTCGCTTGTTCTGAACATCCAAAGTGTAGTCCGGGTATAGCGTCACCTCCCCATTCGCTATCTTAAACGGCCCCATCTCTCTGGCCTTCTGTATGAGAGTGTCTCTGTCCTTGTAGTGCAGTAATTTGGCAATTACCACACGAGGAGGCCTACCGGGGGCGAGAGGCCTTGACGGCATTCGGTGCGCTCGCTCCAGCGTGTAAAAGGGCGTTAGGCATCCAGGTGCCACCGTTGTACTAAACCAATTCTCCAAGAAGTCCACCATGTTAGTTCCCTCGACTCCCTCTGGAAGGCCCACCACGCGCACGTTGTTCCTTCTGTTTCTGCCCTCCGCGTCCTCGGCCCTTCGTTCTAGTCGTGTTACTCTAGCAGCCAAGGAGGTCATCTCAGCTGCTAGATCCTTCTGTTTCGGTTCAACTATTGCCAATGTGGATTCCGTTTCCTTGACTCTGTCCACCAGTTTGTGGTGTTCTGCCCTTAGGAGGCCTACTTCAACTGATACTTGGCTGATTTTGTGTTGTAGCGTTGTCTTTGTGTCTTCAATCGCCCCCAGTATTCTGTCCAGGGTTTCCTGTACGTTGATTTGTGAGTTGGACTGTTCTTCCACTTCTTCGCATGCTGGAGGGGGCGCCATGTCCATGACCTTCTTCTTGTGACGGGCTCTAGGGGGCATCGGCCAAGCCGTGCGGGGGAGACCGCACCCCCAAGGTGTAGGCCCGAGTCTTTTCACAGGCCCTCTTTCCACTGTGATTTCGTGCTCTGGCAGGCGCAGACCCAGTCTCGGTCTCTGGATGGGCGTCAGAGAGGGCCTGTATGTCCACCCCTTCTGTACTTTGTTGGGCTCTGTTTTCGCCTACACTGGCAATCGCTCCCGGGCGGCTCTAGCCTCAGGGCCAGTTGTTCTCTCTCGCTGGGGCGGCGTCTTTTTTCTTTATTATTTTATTTTCTTTTTAGGTCCTGCCACTCTTCTATTACCTTCTTTTTTTTTTTTTTTTTTTCTTCCCACTGTCTTCTTTTTTCCCTTTTTTTTCGGCAGAATTCTTTCACATGTTTTTTTTTGGCTGTTTACTTGCCCCTGTGGGTAGTGTCTCGTTGGGGGGCCTCCTGCCGCTCAGTGTTGTCTCCGCGCTCCTGCGGGAGCGTCCCCTGAGCTTCGGTCACCCTCCCGGCAAGATGGCGGTTCCGAGCCCCCTCCTCCGGGGGCTTCCAGCCCGCGCTGCGTCACCTGAGACCGGGCGCGGCTCAGCTCCGGTTCCACTTCCTCTCAGAGGGGGTTCCCGGCACTCGGACCCCCGCACCAGGGCCCCATCAGGCGGGACCGCCTCTCCGGCCTGGGCCGGCCGCGCTCGCTCGTCCGCAGTACTCGGGCTCACCTGAGGCCGCGGCTCACCGCGGGAGGAAAGGCCGCAGGTCCGGAGCCAGCGAGCCGATCCCGCTCTCTCGCACGTCCCGGATCCAAAGCGGGGAACCCAACCGCTTCCAGGTTCCGTCCGCGGATCAGCAGCAGTCTTTAGGCGTTGGCCCGCCCGGAGATGGCACACTTACATGTGTAAGTTAAAGCTGCCCCTCCGGAGCGAGAAGATTAAGCGTGCGCCATCTTCCGCAGTTGGCCACGCCCCCCCAACCACTGTAATTAGATGGGAATAGCGACCTCAATTGTTAAAATGGATTTATACATATGTACGGAAAGGGCCAATGGCCAGTCCAAAGTTTTTAAAGGCCACAGGGCAAAGTCCAAGGCCCAGCTTGACTCCCGACATCCTAGGCACTCCACTGGGCAGGGGTATCATGGAGATGGCAGTCACCTCAGGCGGTGGGAGGGTGGAGAGTGGGTGGATTTCTTGGGAGAGGGTTCATTGGGCTTGGGTTTGGGAGGGACGGGTCTTTGCCCTTCTGTATAGGGGCAGAGGAGTGGCCTTTGGACAGGGACTGGAGTGCCACTTTTGTTCCCATTAGTGGCAGGAGAACTCTTAGGGAGAGGAGCAGGAGTGGAACGAGAGCCGGAGGGGCTGGGGGGACTTTCCTCTTATGGGCAGGACGGAGGGTGGGGTAGGGAAGAGGTCAATGCAGGAAGGGAAAAGCTTCTTGGGACCAATGGGGTGGGGTGTTGGAGGAGGAATGGAAGTGGAGGTAGAGGGAGTGGCTATAGGAGAGGGAGGTGTGCTGGACTTGGGTGCAGGTGCATGGACAGTGTGCGTGTGTGAGGTGGATAGCTGTTGGGTGTCTGAGTGGGAGAGTTTATGTGTCTTTAGAAGGGGCAGACAGGGTGGAGGAGGACAAACAGGACATGTGGGTGTATGTTGTGGTGGTGTCTGCAAGTGAGGTGGGTGTTCTGCATGAGGTGGTGATGGTGGTGGTGGTGACTGCGCATGTGGTGTGTGTGCTGCATGTCTGCGTGTCTGCTGTTGTGGTGATTGGGGGCAAGGCTATACAGGTGGCAGGATCTGGAACTGATGATGCAGTGCATGCAGGTGTGAGTGCTGGTGTGACTGTGAGGGAGGAGAAGAAGGGTGAGACAGTGAAGGCAGTGGCTGTTGTTGTGTGTGCATCTGGTTGTTGACTGTGTATGTGCTTGTGGAGTGAAGTGTGGTGCCTGGGTGTGTCTGTGCGAGTCCTGTCTGTTGTTCTGCGTGCATGTTTGTCAGATTGTGTGCGTGGGATGGGTTGGGGAGAGGGCTTTGGGACTGGGAACTGGTAGTTGGAGGGTGACGGAGCCTGATATGATCTCTGTAGGGCCGTCAAGCCACCATTAATGCCCTCAGGAAGGCATTGCATTGCTGCATCTGGGATACCAGCACCTGGACGGCATTCACTATGGTTGACTGCCCTACAGAGATAGATCTCAGGAGGTCAATAGCTTCCTCACTGAGGGCAGTAAGGGTGATTGGGGCAGGTCCTGAGGTGCCTGGGGCGAAGGAGATGCCCACCCTCCTGGGTGAGGGGGCACAGGCAACTAGAAGGGGGTTACTGCGAGGGTGGTGCTGGTACGTGGGGTGGCGGGAGATCTTGTAGCTGGGGTGGCCCCAGTTGGGTCTGCCACCACCAGGGAGCCTCCATCGGAGGAGTTGCTCCAGTTTCTCCTGTGGTGCTTCCCTCGCCCTCCAACCCACTAATCTCCTTGGCATTGATGGACTCTGCCTCCTGGGTCCTGTGGCCTGCAGCTCCCTCATTCACTGGTACCCCTGCTCCTTCCGCGAATGATGCTAATGCACACATGGACAGGATGACAAAAGGAGAGACGGTTGGGGAGAAAGAAAGGGAGCACAGGGTCAATCACAGAACCAACAGCACAGATGTCATACACGTCACAATCGCTTCTGGGACTAAAATTGGGCATTATGGGCAACAGTGACAAACCATTGCCTAGGTACAACAGCAGGAAGGAAACCAAACACTACCATCTGCACACCTATTGGGACCAACTAAGCCCTGTCTGCCATGGTATGCTAGATACCTAGCATAACCAAAAATGCACACCACCCTACATAGCCAAGCAGGACCACACAGGAATGGCTAAACTGGTATATTGGGGCATCCACTGACTAGAACATTGCACCCAAACACCACGGCAGGCAACATATACAAAACTACCACACAGTGTGTACTCACCCTCTTGTGACCGCTGTGCTGCCCTCGAGCGCCCATCCAACTCAGGGTTGGCCACCGCCAAGATGCGGGCCAATAGGGGGGGTCAGGCTCCGACAGGCACCCCTCCCTTGTTGTGAGGCCGTCATCAGCTGGACCTCCATGGTCTTCCTGCATGCTCTTCCTCCCATTGTTTCCTGCAGTGGGTGCTCCGCCTGCTATGGACCCCCAGCCTGCACGTCCTTGGCGATGACACACCACAACCCCTTCTTCTGATGGGCACCGACCTGCAGAGGAAACACAGACAGAAGGACATTATGAACCATACAATCCAGCCTGTCACACAAATGGCTTACATACTGCATTTGCCTCTCATCAAGCACACACATGACCCATTCCTCTGCATTCAGAGTGCCTGCAGCCATACCCCACCAAATGACACACTGCTAGCACACACATACATGTACATGCAGCCATGTTGCATGCAACAAACCCATGATGTACTCACGTCTTGGTCTGGAGGCTCATACAACTGCCCATACAGGGTTAGGACCCCATCCACGAGCCTCTTCAACTCCTCTGACATGAAGGCTGGGGCCCTTTTCCCTGTAGCATGGGCCATGGCAGGTTCCAGACACAGGTCACAGCATCACATGCAGCGGAGCTGTCGTTGAGTGGAAAGTCAGGAATCATGTGAAGTAGTAGAAAGAAAATAGCGGTCACGTCCACGGTGGTGAACACCGTCTCCGCCGGCGTTGATCTTCATTGGTTTCTGTACTCCATAGAGCCCCATATTAGCCAATGAGGAATAGCACGGCATTGCAGACCGCTTTCCGCCATGATTCCTAACGCCGGCGGAGTAAGGTCACTTCCATCTGTCCCTGCATACAGGACAGGCGGTTGCCATTTCCTACTGCTAGTACTCATGTCTTGAAATTATATGTGCGCCATTCGACTGTACACACCTAGACAATTCTAGTGTCCTATGTACATACATGCTCTGTGTTCTGTGGTGTTGTGTGTCCATAGGTCCTGTTGACACACCAATTTCACTTTTGGCACACTTAGATACCAACCACCATGGAGGAACATGAGGAGGAGGCAAGCACCTGTGTACAGACCCCTTGTGGACTTGGCTACACTGGAGGACCGGCACATCATTCTCACCTATCATCTGGAAAGGGCCACAATCACAGAGCTGTGTGCACAATTGGAGCCTGATCTGATACCCACTATCTGTAGCACCACAGCAATTCCTCCTCTTGTGCAGGTACTGTCAGTGCCCCATTTCCTGGCAACTGGTTCTTTCCAGGTGACTGGGGGCTTGGCTGCAGGAATGTCACAGCCAATGTTCTTGATTGTGCTTGGAAGGGTTTTGGCTGCCTTGCTCAAACACAAGAACAGCTATATCTCATTCCCCTAAGTTAATGATTTGGCCACTGTGAACGCTGGATTCTACGCATTGGGACACATACCACATGTGATTGGGGCCATTGATGGGATCCATATTGCCTTAGTTCCAAATAGGGCCAATGAACAGGTGCTCAGGAATAGGAAGAGTTTCCACTCACTCAATGTCCAGAAGTTGTGCCTTGCTGACCAGTACATCTCCCAAGTCACTGCCACGTATCTGTGCATGATACCTATTTCTTGAGGAATAGCAGCATCCCACAGATGATGGCATGACTACAGAGGCACAGAGTGTGGCTTATAGGTGAGCTTGAGTCCCCACCCAATGGTTGTCAGTGTATGCATACTGGAGTCATGCCCCATGCCACTGTGCATGGCTAATGTGCATCCCTCACTTCTTCCAGGTGACTCTGGCTACCCAAGCCTCTCCTGGCTGTTGAGCCCCTGTTAGGTATCCGAGAACAGGGGCTGAAAATTGGTACAATGATGCACATGGGCATACTAGGAGGATTGTGGAATGCACATTCGGTCTCCTGGAAGCCAGGTTCAGGTGCCTCCATTTAACAGGTGGATCCCTATGCTACTCCCCTAAGAAGGTCTGCCAGATTGTGATGGTCTGCAGCATGCTGCACAATTTGTCCCTCGGATGCCATGTGCCCTATCTGCAGGAGGAGGGGGGTGACAATGCACCTGTGGCAGCAGTAGACACTGAAGACAGTGAGGAGGAGGAAGAGGAGGAGGATGTGGACAACAGGACACATATCATTCAGCAGTACTTCCAATGACACTCAGGTAAGACTGTTGAGCTATACATGTCTCAATTTTAGTACAATGCTGTGTGGCTGTTGTGTTGTGCCAGTCACTACCTTTGCATCACAATTGACTGCTACCTATGCCTTCCCTTATTGCAGATGTTGGTGTGGTTACAACAGTGTAGTAATGTGATATCTACAGACTGCTGACACACATTTGTTGGATGGATTCACACATTACAAGACATTTGCACAGGATTAAGCAGTTCAATACAGTTCAATACATTGCACATTTCTTTCTGATAAAGCACTATTACTCAAGTAGTATTCAAGGGTGTTTATTTGAATTAACAAAAAAACAATGGAAAGTGCAATGGCGTGGGTTGATGCTTGGGGGAGAAGTCCAGTGTAGTGCCTCAGCCTGTTTGTAGCACAGGTCCAGTGTCCATGGGGCCTTAGGAAGAGGAGCAATGGCAGTCCAAAGTGAACAAGGTGAATCAGTGGAACACAAGGGGGACATTCTGGAGGTGCTCATTTCCTGGTGGTGTTCTTGGTCTTAGCAACTGTCTATGGTGCCTGTCTGGGTCACAGGGAAAGTTTGCGGGTAGTTCACCTTCTGTAGGGGGAGGGGTGCTGGTGGCCTGTGGGTCTTGTGACAGGGCCTCCTGTCCACTAACTGCAGCAGATGTGGAGGGCTGGTCAGTACACTGGCTAGTGAAAGGGGCCCGCTGGTGTGTTGTGTACTCACACATGATATTCACCATCTCACGCAGCACCAATACACTGGAGGCCATGGTGGTATTCATGGCCTGCAATTGTTGCATGACCTCCTGGTGGTTTTCCCCCTGCAGCTGCTGGTTCTCCTGCATAATGTTGATCACCTGATCCATTCTGTCCTGGGATTGTTGGTATGCCCCCAGGACACTTGTGAGTACCTCCTGGACAGTCTGCTTCCTGGGCCTGGCCTCCCCCTGACAGAGGTTTGGGGGCATTGGCTGGCTGCTGTAGGTGTTTGAGTCTGAGGGGGGGGCTCCCTGTGGTGGACTGGCTGTGGGATGTTGTAGCCAACTGACCAGTGGTCCCAGATGGCCCAGGGAGTTCATCAAGATCAAGACCTCCAGAGTTGTTGTCAAATCTGAGGGCATCTTTGGTGGGAGACTGGGTTGCTGTGGCACTTCCTTGCTGCTGACATTGGCTGGGACACCTGTGGGGATGTAAGTGATTTTTTAGGGTAATTGTCACATATTCCGCATTTCTACCTTTCCCAGTGATATTGGCGTTGTCCTCCCACCTTTGGTAGTTTATGGTGATGGATTGTGGGATTGGTAGATCTACATGCTGTCCCTGCATTGCTGGTGAGTGTGCATACAGAGCTAGGACGGATGTGTTTGCAGTGGGCATGGCATGCAGGGGTAGACATTTAGGTGTGGTAATTGGGGTGGTGCACTGTGTTGGATGGAGTGGGGTGAATGGAATCAGGATGAGGATGTGAGATGGCATGCAGGTATGGGTGGTGAAAGATTGGCAATGGTGACTCACCAGTGTCCAGTCCTCTGGCTACTCCAGTGAGGCCCTCAGGATGCAGTATTGCCAAAACTTGTTCCTCCCATGCTGTCAACTGTGGGAGAAGAGGTGGGCGTCCACCGCCAGCCCTCCTGATGGTAAGCTGTGCCTTGCTGCAATGATACATACCTTCCTCTATAGGTCGTTCCACCTCTTACGAATATCATCCCTTGTACATGGGTATTGTCACACATCGCTCACACTGTCCATGATCCTCTGCCATAGCTCCATCTTCCTGGCAATAGAGATCTGATTTACCTGTGCTCCAAACAGCTGCGGCTCTACCCTATTTCCTCCACCATCACCCGCAACTCCTCATCAGTGAAACGGGGGTGCCATTGTGTGTATATGGGTGTTGTGTGGTGTGTGTGTTATGCAGAGTGTTGAGTGATGAGGTGGAATGTGTGGTGTGTGGTACGTGACAGATGAATGGGTAGTTGTGCAGCGTGTCTGCAGTTATCTCTGGGATTGGCCTGGCAAAGTGTTGCGGTCTTCTTGTGCTTGCAAAGGATTGTGGGTGATGTAGAGGGGTGTTTTATAGTGCTTTTGGTGGGTGTGTGTGGTGTGTGTATATGTGTCAAGTATGGGTTGTTTGGCCTGCCCATTGTTGGTTTGTTTTGGCTTTGGGTGGCCATTTCAGCCGTGGTGGTGTGCACCGCCAATGGTTTACCGCTGCTGAATGTCCGCTGTAGTGATTCGTAGGTCATTCCTTGGAGGACGTTGTTTTGCTGGCGTAATGGTATGGGTGCTAGTTCCGTCAATTTTTTGCGCTCATTGAGTCTGGCGGATATGTGGTTGTGGCTGGTTTCTGTTGATTTTGTGTGTGTGTGTCATAATCTGGTGGGTGGATGTTGCCTCCATGGTGATAGGTTATCAGACGTCACCACGGCAGTATTTCAAAAATACCACCAATGTCATAATGAGGGCCTTAGTTTTTTGAAAATTCATATTTTAACTTTTGTATGTTGGAGTTTTGTCATTCTGGTCTTGCTTGATTTATATAAATATTACCTATTTTCTAAACTGGTGTGGTGTCCAGTTTTTTTTCACTGTATTACTGTGTGTACAGGTACAAATACTTTACATATTGATTCTGAGTTAAGCCTACCTGCTTGTGCCAAGCTACCAAGAGGGTGTTAACCAGGTGTGTTTCTCCTTTGCCCTGACTACGGTGAGGGTCCTTGATTGGACAGGGAGTAACCTGACTGCCAACAAAAGACCCCATTTCTGGCAAGTGATGCAGGCCCTTCCCATCTCAACAACACCAACTGCACATGACCTTCACCCAGGAGACTGGGTGTGGGTTGAGATCCACACCGGATGCCATTGCCTGCAGCCTCAGTGGAAGGAACCAATCCAGGTCCTCCTGATGGCTGCCATAGCTGTCACGCATGAGGGGTTGACCTCCTGGATGCACAGATCTCACAACAAAAAGGCACCATCTCCAAGGATTGGGAGAGCCACCAGTCTCACCACCCACCCCTCTTGCCAAAGGATACCGTTATATTTTTTGTTCCAAAGTATCTCCTGAGTCATGTCACATGCTGGTAACATTTGGCGAGGCATTAAAGATACAGTAAATTGATTGGACAAACTCATTAGGTCACATTGGCCTACAGGAAAAATGGTCATGTGTCTTTGCTGCATCTGCAAACCTGTCCCTGCACTGATCATAACAACATTGGTAAAAAAAATTGCCGAATACTTCTCAGTCCCCTTCACAGAGGAACAAGCACCAATACCAAATGCTGCACAGACTTTGAACTCCTCATATCAATTGAATAATGTGAGAAAGGTTACAAATGGAGATGAACGCAATTATGGAAAACGATATGGAAATAATTTGAGGGGAACAAGTATGTTGAAATGCTAAAGATGTATGTAACAATTATGAATGTATTGGGAATTTGTGTCTGCACACACCTGCCAACAGAGTCTGAGGACTGAACAACTTATGATGCTGTATCAGTACTGCGGTATGTGGGGTGTGTTGTGGTGAGGGAGATGCTGGTAACACAATACAACATAATATAAGAGTAAGGACAGCATGTGCTATCCCAGGCAAACAGTTGGAAGACTCACATCACAGAGAGATGATCAGGAGGCATGTGCCTTTATTAGACACACTGAGAAAGAATTGTCCCTATTAGCCCATTTCAAGACGACACCAAGGCAGGGACTAGGGAAACACTATGATCCCGAAGCATGGCATCTCCCAGGAGAAAAGAATGCTCATAATATGGGGATACCAAGACTGAGAATAGAACAACAGATAGTGGCCCCTTTATGCATTAAAAATGCCAGGGATTCGACTGTTCCACGTACACTGAAGAAATTAATGGAAGGGGGCATTGAGGAGGAACTTTGCAGATCAAGAATGAGGCTACAGGCACCACTGTTGATGAAAAATATAAATGTATATAGGCAATAGCAATCGTACCTACTATGTTAATTTACTGAGGGTCAGAGGAGGGGAGATGTACCCATCCCCAGAGTTTGTGTGATATAATGGTCTGTTCTTTGTGTGTGGAACTTCAGCCTATTTCTACTTGTCCATGGGATGGGATGGAAGCTGCTACATGTGCTTTGTGCTGCCACAAATGTCTCATGTAACACATATGTCACACCTACCTACACTGATGAAGGCAGGAAGGGGGTAGGAGAAGACATTAACAAAGTGGGTGGACAACATGATAACAGGAATGACCGTATTGATGCCACCAATGGGAGTAGCACACAACTATCACCAACTAAATACCCTAGAACAGTGGTTCCCAACCTTTTGACTTCTGTGGACCCCCACTTTATCATTATTGCAACCCGGGGACCCCCACTGAATCCTTATTGGAATTTGGTTACCCCCACTGAGACGTTATTGTAAGCTGTGGACCTAATCTGTTAATATTATTTAATTTTCTAAGCAGTCGTGGACCTCCTGAGTAGGCTTTGCGGACCCCCAGGGGTCCCCAGACCACAGGTCGGGAACCACTGCTCTAGAAAGACTGATTGAGAACATGGTAGACTCCACTGCAGCAGCGCTGGGAAACATCAAAGAAGAGTTAACAGCTTTGTGGGCAATGGTTATCCAAAATAGAATTGCCCTAGATATCATCCTGGCAAAAGGAGGAGGAGTCTGCCAGGTCATATATCGGAAATGCTCTTCTTACATCCCTGATATTAGTCATAACATCAAGTATGCAATTGGAAATATAAGGGAGGTGTAACAACAGGCACATGACATGCAATGAGTATATGTATGGGCCTCTGTAATGTCCTGGTTTACCTCACATGTAGCCCCTTAACCATGTCTCAGGCCTGCCATTGCAAGGCCTGTGTGTGCAGTTTCACAGCCACTTCGACTTGGCATTTAAAAGTAAGTGTCAAGCCCTAAACTCCCCTTTTTCTGTAAATAAGTCACCCCTAAGGCAGGCCCTAGGTAACCCATAGGGCAGGGTGTTATGTAATTAAAAGGCAGGACATGTACATCTTTCGTTTATATGTCCTGGTAGTGGAAAACTCCTAAATTGGTTTTCCACTTCTGTGAGGCCTGCTCCTTTCGAAGGCTAACATTAGGGCTAATCTCATATACTGTTTGAGTGGTAGATTCTGATCAGAAAGAGGTAAATAGGTCACATTTAGTATGGAAAGAATGGTAATAGACAATCCTGCTTATTGTTGAAGTTGGATTTTATATTACCATTTTAGAAATGCCACTTTTAAAAGTGAGCCTTTGTCTGCACTAAAAATCCATCTGTGCCTTACAGCCTGTCTCCAATCAACATCTGTGCTGGGCTGGTGAAAGCTTCTTTGTGCATTTCACTCAGACAACCACAAACATGGGGCACTCAGTCACACCTGCACTCATCTGCATACTGAGTGGGTCTTCCTGGGCTGGAAGGGTGGAGGGCCTGACACTTACACGCAAAGGCTAGTGGTCTGCATTCACGCAATGGACTGCCTAACTCCCTAATGTGACCCTGGCAGACAGACCTGTCCTTAAAGGGGACCTTGTGCACTTCACAACCACTCTTGGAATTCTTCCTCACCTCAAAGGCACTTTTGGGTATATAAACTGGGTTTCAACTGCAATTGGCAAGGTAAAACATGAAAGCAGAGGAGAGGAGAGCAGAAAGACAGGCTGAGGGAGCAGCCAAACAAGCAGAGAGAGAAGCTAAACGGGCTGAGGCTGAAAGGGTCTTGGCTGAAAAGAAACCACTTCTGGCTCATGAACTGAGTCTCAAAGAGCTGGACCTCAAGTCTAGGCAATCTGAGTCCAGCAGTGATGGTGGCAGCATACACCCAGGATCTGCTGGAGACAAAAACGTTCACATTCCCAGACATGTGGTGCCAAGTTATGTGGTGGGAGATGACATTGACAAATGGTTGAATGCCTATGATTTTGCACCAAGTGCTTATGGGGTTCCTGAAGAGCAGTGGTGAGTGGGGTTGTAGAAACATGTACCAATAATTAGGAGAGACACACTTCTCACATTAGAAAAGAAGGACCGGAATACATACCCGCTCATGAAAGCCATTTTACTTGCCAAGTTTGGACCTACCCTTGAAAAGTATTGCCAGAAATTCAGGGACAGTACCAAAATCCACACAAACTTGGGTAGACTATTTTGATGTATCTAGCAAGGCACTGAATGGATGGGTGCAGGGCACTAAAGTAGATGATTATAAGGGGTTGGATGATTTGATCCTGAGAGAGCATATGCTCAGTATTTGCTTTATAGAGTTTCACCTGCACTTGATTGCCAGTAAGCTGACTAATCCCAGGAAGCTTGCTGAGGAGGCAGACCTCTGGGCTAGCACCAGAGTGTCCAAAAAGGTACCTGGGAGTGACCCCAAGAAGGGTGGTTCAGTTTCCCCCCAACAGAGTAAGGGGGAGGATAAAGATGACCCAGACAAGACCCAGAATAAGGAAGGAGGAAAGGGTTCCAATGACCCATCTGAGAAACAGGGTGGTGGTTCTGGGGGCGGTGGCCCAGGGCACCCCATTTCTAACCCTGCTGCTTTGACTGCTCCCAGGTAGGACACAAGCAGGGGGACTCTGTCTGTCCAAAAAAAACATCCACTGGTGGGACCTCTACAGAGATGACTCACCTCTGTCCCCTGTTCAGCCTCAGTTTGCAGACCCTGGGTTGATTGACCAGTGTCAGGACACCACCCCTGAACTGGTGGGAGGTGGAGTGGAGAAGGGGTACAAGACCCCTGGGGCTACTGTCCCCCATTCTAAGATGCCTCAGAGGTCAGGGAAATCTCGGGAGCCCATAGGGAACTCCCTGCCAGCCCCCAGACTGGAGGAGAAACTTACCCAATGGCCCCACCCAAGGCATTCACTTAATAAGGGATGGCCTGGGGCTTGGCTCTTGACACTGACAGCTGTCAGTGGCCTCTGTTGGTTACTTTCCTTATGGACAGAGTTTTCCATGGGTTGGGGACAGAAGTCAAACCCAATAGCTAAATGGGCCATATCACTTTGTTGGCCATGGTGGTACTGTCTGCCTACTTGGATGCATCTGTGAGCAAATTAAGGTTAGGAGCTTCACAGATGGGGTCCCCGATGAGGAGAAGGGTTCCCCATGGATCCGACAGTGGCCCCAGAGGGTACAGACAGAAAAGCCCAGCTGAGTTCAGAAAGACATAGAACTGGCAAGTGCCCCTGCAGTAGTGGGTCATTCTGCATGTTATATCACCTTAAGCAGGGAAGTCCATCAAAGTATTGATAAGCCTACCCTGGTTTTAGGCTGGAAGGGGGATATGTTGGAAATGGCCTCTCTGCAGGGTCACCCCCAAACTTTTTGCCTTCTCCCTCTTCTTTTTCTGACCTCAGTTTTTTCGGGCTTTAGGACTCCAGTCACTTTACCACTGGTAACCAGTGCTAAAGTGCATGTGCTCGCTCCCTAAAACATGTCAACATTGACTCATACCCAATTGGCATATTTAATTTAATTGTAAGTCCCTAGTTACGTGTACTACATGTGCCCAGGGACTGTAAATTAAATGCTACTAGTGGGCCTTTAGCACTGATTGTGCCATCGACATAAGTAGCCCCTTAACCTTGTCTCATGCCTACCATTGCAAGGCCTGTGTGTGCAGTTTCACTACCACTTCAACTTGGCATTTAAAAGTACTTGCCAAGCCCTAAACTCCCCTTTTTCTACATATATGTCACCCCTAAGGTAGGCCCTAGGTAACCCATAGGGCAGGGTGCTATGTAGTTAAAAGGCAGGACATATACATGTGTGGTTTATATGTTCTGGTAGTGGAAAACTCCTAACTTGTTTTCCACTACTGAGAGGCCTGCTCCTTTCATAGGCTAACATTAGGGCTACCCTCATGTACTGTTTGAGTGGTACATTCTGATCAGAAAGGGGTGACTAGGTCATATTTAGTATGGCCAGCATGGTAATAGAAAATCTTGCTTATTGGTGAGCAGCCCAACCTGCCTTGCGGGTGGACATTTGATGCACAGCCTACCGGATCGACGCACAGCCGAACCGGAATGACGCAGCCTGACTTCCCAAGTGAAGAATCAACACATCGATTGACTGCTCAGTGCCAAGCTACCAGAGGGTGGGCACAGGATAATTTGGATTGTGTGTGACTTACCCTGACTAGGATTTTGGTCTCTATTTGGACATTTGAATACCTCTGCCAACTAGAGACCCCATTTCTAACAGTATCCTATCTACTTGAGGCATTACTAATTGGTGTAGTTTTACTGATAACCCTGTGTGTTCTGGCACAGGTACTACCAGCCTGAGTGTCTTCCATTACCACAAATAGTTTTTCCTGGATTCCTCTGCCTCCACCCACACACCAGAGGTGAGTACCATATACCAGAGACCCCTCCTCACAGGAGCAGAGGCATTGGTGCCAGAGGTAATGGATGAGGAAGAATAGTAGGTAAGGAGACTATGGATGTCTAGTATCAGAACAGGGGCCATCATTGATTATCAGTGGAGGGGATGTGGAAACTGGCTTAAGAACTCATTTTGTATTTCCACCAGCCTGTCCCCAGTGTGTGATACTCAATGATGACCAGGCTTGCAAAACATATGTAAAAGGTTAGAGGACCTTTATTAACTAATGTACTCTGCTGAAACAGCTTGTAATGCAAGGCTTGCTCAAAAACACATCACGTGATATGCAGGTGCCTCAATTTCCCAGCAACAGACAGTTAGATCTATAACTATATATAGCTTTAATTTTAGGCTCGCATTTGATTGACCAAAAGTGATGGAGAAACTGAGTTTGTGAACTATGGGAAGTACCAGCCAGACATGTTGACATCACACCATATGCAGGTATCCAGCACCTCATTAGGGAATACTGGTCAGGGGTGTTTGCCCTGTTCTTTCAGAGCAGTGGAGCCCAAGTGACCCAAAGACCTAAATTGGCCCTGTTGTGATGCATGATGGGCATAGGCAGCGAACATCATCACTTTGTGGCCATTGCACTTGTATATTACTGGCAAAACACCAAGGGCTATATCTATGACCTTGCTTACATCGCTCTTGCACAACGCAACATGGTCCAAGAGCGATGCAAACCTTAAGACAGATTTTGTGTAGATTTGAATGTCTTCAAATATCTGGAGAAACGCAACTCAAAGCAAATCGCTATATTGCATTACTGTGACAAAGGAGGCTTTTTATGGGCATTGTGTGGGTGGTCCCACGCAATGCCCATAGTTTTTGATGCACTTCCAGATTTACCAATCCTAGTAAAAGTGGGAATTTGTCAAAAAAGATATGCCTCCCAGGAGAGGCATAACAAGGATAAATATCTTTATTTCTCAGCACACATAGAAAGAGGAAAAAGCCTTTCAGTATTGTATTTGTGCAGGAAGGTGCGCCTTCCTACACAAAAACAATCCTGCCTACAACACAGACACCCTTGCACCATGGTGCAAGGATGTCTGCATTGGTTTTAGAAAGCCAAAATGCTGCCAGCATGGGTGAAAAGTAAAGGAATGCGTTGTACTGGATAATTACAGCACATTCCTGTCCTTTCCGTGTGATGCAATGTAGTGCAGCAAGGTGACTCGCTGTGCTGCTCTGCACCACAAAAGACATAAATATGCCCCCAAATACCTTGTGTGTGGGCAAAGTTAAGATCCTCAAGGTCAGGGGATGACTTAATGCAATGGTGTATTGTAATGCCCAAACAGAACTCTACTATGCTATGATTCCAGTAGCCAGCAGGTCAACACTCTTTTGTACTCCTCTGCAAAACTTATCGACTGAATTCAACTGCGGAGGGAGATTGACTCTGGTGGACGTATGATACCAGTTTGGAACAGCTGCTTATGCATGGATGTACTCTATATAGGGGGAATTGTACAATGTACGTTGTATGGCATAACTAGGTTTGTATTTCGGACTGGCTGAGTTGCGGTCAGCTGCTCACCTCTATACTGAATGGTGTGTGTATGGACTTCAACTTGCTTTTTGTGTTTTGATTTTTGATTGTCCGAGTTTCATGATTGGCCTTTCCTGTTATTGCCTTTCTTCTATTGGAAACCACTAATTAATTTAAAAAAAGTGTATCAAAGTGTATTGTTCATCAATAGGAAAAGTAAAAACATGTTAATGAGCTACTTCCAGAAAGTCTCATCTCAGGGGTTGTAAGTCATAACACTGAGGAGAGACATTTTGTGATTGTGGCTTGAACATCTTTCAGTGCTTTTCTCAGAGTAGTAATCGGCACAGCTTACAAGCTCACCCGTGATGGCCCATCCTTGATGCCAGCATTATCCATTGAATCCTACCCTATTTTGAAAAAAATCATTGTAAATTCAGAACCTTATCAGCAAAATGTTGCACTGCTCCACATTGCAATTCATTTCCTTTCCTTACATGTCTTTTTAAAGAAGGAGGTTATGAAAACATGGGGGTTGTGCGGCCATGACAGGTTGAACACTGGGCCTAACTAGAAGACGGATCCTGTTGCCAACCCCTTCTTCACACAGCCAAAGATCATGTGCAGAAGGGTGGCCACTGGTGGGAGGTGCACAGGGCTTGACTGAGGCTTAGTCCTCTGACCAGCACCCTGCTGTCAACGGCCAAAGACTGTGCACAGCAGGTTCTGTACAGCAGGAGTTGGGTGCAGGGCCTGACCAGAAACGAAGCCCTGGAGGCATCCACATAATCATTCAATTTCAAGTCAGTATTAAGCATGCATTGTATGTTTAACCAATAACTCAATTTTGTGCATGTCAGTGACCATTGAGAGTGCTGTAAAATTTCTCTTCTTTATATATTGACAACCAATCAGTCTTAGCCAGCAGACCCTCACCTGCTAAACCCCCTTTGTGGGTAATATTAAGAAAACCGGCACAAGTCTTTTGTTTAATCCAATTAGTATAATGAGTTTCTTTAATCCACTTGAAATTTCTTTGTAACTCCACGTGCAGTTTATCCAACACGTGTTTCGTCCGGGACAATCACCCAACAACATTTTCAAGGCTTGTGAAGGCTGTGAACAATAATTATAAATAGCAAGAGATTGCTCAATAATTCAGTCAGTAAATTACACTATATCAGTTAGTACCTTTCAATTCCAACGTGGAAACCCACCAAGATTATGTTCCCGTTATATATCCATATTAGTTATTCAAACATTACACCATATCATGTTACATATCTGAGTCACCATAAATTTAAATCAAAAGTACATGATAATGTGAATAGCCCAATTGTTTTCTTATTTGTAATGATAAGTATAAAGTGGATGTGATAGTATGCATGCACACACATGTGAAAAGTCCCATTTATACCTTATGGCCCTCTAACCAAAAGGAAAATACTGCCCTATACTTATGTATGAGTTTCCTTCAATTATTTATTCTCGTAAGTTAAAGTCAGATAAGGAGCTGAAGCTTCTATAAAACAAAGAAATGTAAAACTTTTCAAACAGAAAAGATTTACATCCCAAATACCCATGCGGTGAACTGTGTCGTACCCGCTTACCCAATTGGATTCCTCTTCGTTAGGAGGATCCAAACAAGAGTGTCTTGTACGATAATCAGAAAATGTCCTGAAAATATCAGACGCTGTGTGAATTTGTTTGTTCAAATAATTGTCTAAGTTGAAACTCCATCTGTAATTTGACTTTGAAAAACTACTCACCGGCCTCTTAGTTGTTTTTCAATTTTCTTGCTAGGAGTCGCGTAACCATCCGCGACTACGCTAGCATGTCAATGATCCTCAACATCGCGAGTACGCCATCGTGCCGTAACTGACCCCACCTGTTGCGTCTACTAAATGCATAATATTGAAAAGGGACTATCATTGCATGGAACTGAAAACGTACTAGAAGAGAGAGTGCAAGTCCGTCCTGTCAATATTCTGGCGCCATCTTTCAACACCTATTTCATCATATTGAGATGAAATATTTAGCAAAGAAGTGTTGATGCTATTTACACTCACATGTGCCAATGTACCAATACATTTATTTAGTCCACTCCAAAATGTATATAAGAAGGTAAAGTTGCATTGGAATCTTATAATAAGTGAGGAAACTAATGCGGATCAAGAGAAGTCACTATTGCATATTTTTAACCCCTGTGTACATTGAGTTTCATCCTGTCGGTATAGAAGCACTATGTTAAGTATGGGTTAGGATTTGGTGAGTTAAAAATCTATAAAACGGGTTGTTTGTACTGTATGTTCCAACAACCCTTAACACTGACTAATTAGTTGTGTGTTATGAACCGGAATTATTTAAATGTTTCTAAAGAAGAAAATTCAAGCCCTTTATAAATGTGGTACAAATTCACATGTGTGTGTATACATATCACGTAGCGCTATAATGATATATTATGTGATTCTTAAAATTCACAAACCGCATTTGTCATTAAAACTATTGCATTCACCACCCAAAAGATATTAATCACCTCCCAGAAAATATTCCAACTCATAATCAGTATTCAATCATCGTTGGGTGATTGTCCCGGATGAAAGAAATTTCAAGTGGATTAAAGAAACTCATTATACTAATTGGATTAAACGAAAGACATGTTGCTGTTTTCTTAATATTACTGCAATGACCATTGGTTGTTATGTTTAGGCTTCTGGGTGGTTTCCTTTCAGAGCACTGTCCAACACCTGGAAGCTAAATTCATATTATGTTAACTTATATTACTATTTGCCCACGATTGTGAGCGCCAAATTCCCACTAAACCAACTTACAAACTATATTACCTCTATTGTGGGTACTTGAGCTACTTTCCAGCTGTTTACAGAAAATCCACGGTAGTTGCTCCAATGTGCCTTACTAATGTTTTCGAATTATTTTATCAGATTCTTGCTAACATACCTACTTGATGAAAAGTGTTTTCCATCCCAAAAAGGGCTGCTGACCCACATGAATTTCCATTCTACGTGTGATGAAAAAAACACTCTTTGTGAGGCTTTAAAGCCCTGAAAAAGCCTAATGCCTGAGAGTCACAGGGGGTGAAGGTGTTGGCTGTCCCTGTGGAAATATCACGAATAGAAAAAACAGAAAACAACACAGATGAAAGACTAGAAGAGAAAAGCAAAATAATAAGAAACAAGACTTCCTGTACTTAATGTACTTTTTATCACCATCTGTAGTATACCACTGATACTCTTGTGATATACAAATGTACTGACTTTTCATGCACTGTTCCTTAACTAATTCTGGTGTTGGTGGGCTTAGGAGACGTTCCCAGACGCAGAAATTGTCAAACACATATTATTATATTCAAGCCTTGTTCAAGAGATGTAGGCCCACGGGGTGTCCCCTTTTTCCCTCACAGTCTGTTGTCTTTTTTTTAAAGTTAGTGAATGGACTGAGTTTTGCCTTCCCCTGCAGACCTCCATCTCTGCTCTTGTAATTGGTCGCAGGTATTCACAGAAAGAATATTGCAATGTAAATGCTGAGGAAGTGTTTCTGCAAATACTTACTAACAGCTTCTTTGTGTCGACTTGATAAATAGGATTGTCACGGTAGCACCACAGAACTGTGAAAACAAAGCGTGGCATGTGAAATGGACAATGATAGATTTTGCCCTAGAGAGTATTTTAAAAACATAAGTTTATACAGGCTGTTGACCAACGCCATTAATGTTTCTAGGAACCGTTTTTTTTCAATGTGAGTATGAAACGCCATATTAGAAAATGATGCATTCCTGAAGTGAACACTGTATTTCAACATGATATTCATAAATAGTCTCATCTTTGTCTAATAACGTCAAAAGATGGACATTACACAGTTACTGTGCTTTAAATTACTTAATTATGTCTTCTGTTTCTAGATGCTCACAATTAAGTAGATCTTGATATGTTTTGAGATGCTGAGTGCCATGGAATACTGCTAATGATATGAGCTACCTGGCTATAAATTACTTTTGGAACACGATGTCTGCACTATTTTCCATACAGAAGACAGACTATTGACAAGTGTTTGTTACAACATAGTGTTCCAGTATACTATGCTTTCTTATATTTCTAATTATATTTTGAGAAGGTATTACGGATGACATTTTTCCTAATTAGGTATTCAGCGAATCAATTGAAATGCTCCTGTTCAACATTTAATTTCGAACAAGAATCGTTGCTCGCTTTGTGCACAATATTAATTTTACTCCTCACATTGCGCTTCATCTGCAAACATATTTAAAACACAAAAGCAGACAGGCTAATCAGGCATTAGGAAGGTAATATGATGTAGATGACTGACAGATTATGTTGAAAACAACTACAGTAATATCCACAATTTCTTTGCAGTAGAGCAATGTTGTACTTTAGAGCGGTTGCCTTTATCACGTATGTATCAATGTACTGAAGTGATCGCATAGTAAAGAATTGGAAGCGCATGAACCACATCAAAGTTTTTGAAAACATACGCACCACTACTAGTTATGTGCACGTGTGAGGAGACTTTAAGGCCCATATTTACACATTTTTAGCGCCGCATTTGAGTAATTTTTTACGCAAAAGTGGCGCACACTTACAAAAATACAAATGTATTTTGTATGTTTGAGCCACTTTTGCATCAAAAAGCGGCACTAAAAAAGTATAAATACAGGCCTAAGTCACCAAGGATATCTTTACTACAGCTTTTGCGCAGGAGCTCGCATGGGGCAATGCAATTCATGACGAAACATCTATGTACTATTCATTAAAGACCCGTCAGAGAAGTGCAAAACCTGCTGCACTATGCAAGTACCAGTGCAAATGTTACTACATGTTGGGCCAGATGTACAAATCTATTTAGCAGCCACAAACAACAAAATTTGTCATTTGGACCGCTAAATGGCCTTCTACCATGTACCAACCCTATTTTGCGAGTTGGTAACCTGTTACCGACCCGCAAACTAGGGTCTGCTACTCGCTATTAGGAACAGGCGTGCCAAGGGCGTCTCTTTCCAAAAGCGAGATGCAGGGGGATGTATGATTGTTTTGCGATCGGGAATTCAAGTAGGTGGTAATCCATTCGCAATCGGGACCCCTTCCCCTTTGTGAATGGGGGCACCAAAATTTTTTCAAAGCAGGCAGTGGTCACAGGTAAGGAAAATAGGCTGCAATGAAAAAAAATAAAAACTTCTATTTAAAAAGCAGTCACAGACATGGTGGTCTTCTGACTCCAGCAGCCCATGATCCCTGTGAGAGCCGGCCATTCCCAATGGGGCGCAAAATGCGACCTGCCTCATGAATATTAATGAGTCAGGTCCCTTGCGATCCAGTTGCAAATCGTAAACAGTGTTGAAGACACTGTTGTACATTAGAAATTGGGATTCGCAAATTGCAAATCAGAAAAGTTTGCAAATTACCAGTCACAATCTGTAAAGGTTGTACACCTGACCCATACTTCTCAGAGTGAATTCATGAGTGACTGAATGAACATTCTAACCTAGCACAATGTAATCAGCTAGTCATTCAGCTCCAGTGGACTTACATTAACTGTAAAAGAGGAAGAAATAAGACAGGCAAGATACAGAGATTACTATTTATGGATAAAGACAAAAAAGAGAATTTGAAGGTTCTTCTCAATGGTGGTTGTGTGTCTAGTCTAACCTGGTTGTCGAGGTTCTACAGTCTCCCCAAGCCCATTTTCTATGGTTTCTCGTAGGAAATGTAGAAAACTAGGTTGACTATTTAATAGCTCAACTTTAGAGTGCTTCAATTGTATAACTTTGAATTCTGTAAATAGCTGTTAATGAGGATGACTGTGGTGGAACTGACATATCTGCCTTTCAGATTTTCACCTTTAAGCCTGGTGGAGATATAATTATTATCATTTGATGGGGTTTGTAAGAAAATCATTTGAAGAAAGAATGAGACAATATATCAACCAAAATATAATACACATTGGGAATGCCATTGGTATTGGCCCTTGTGTGTTAAAAAGCTGTTTTGCACAGTTGAGTATTGAGCATAGGAAGTAGCAGAAGGATAGTGGTGGTGAATGGGTACATACTACATAGAGCCTCTACAGGGGGAGAATTCATATTTGCTGGGTCAAATATATGTCCATTCTTCAAAGATGCAACTGTACTGCTGCCCAACTTCTCTGCAATGCACGGTTCTCACCATCCACATGAAATTTCCCTACGATTTCCTCCAGACTCTCTTGTTTCTGGCACCTAAGAATGCAGAAAATTCTCAACTGTAGATTAATTTTCACGTGTATATAAATTGCACCGCAACATACAAAACTGGCTAGTTAAATCACCTATCACCATACAATTTCAGACGCTTTCCACTAGTGTATGGGACTTTTTAATTGAAAAAGTATTGGAATGAAAACACTTTTTTAGTCAACCTACCTGGCTTTGGTTGAAAACTATTTCTCCAAATAAGCTAAAATGTATTAACTTTTTTCATTTCCTTCCATGCGTTGCTCACTAAATTAATGCAGTTACCAAAAATAGGCATTGTTGGTACGTGTTTTATTGTTTCTGTGTATCTCCTCGTGTCCTGTAATTCTCAGGAAAGTCCAAACCTTATAAAAGATATTTAGTATACCACTCCAATATAGTGATACAAGATTACTCATGACAATTAAGTTAAACATTATTCAGGTTGCAAGATGACTCCAAGTATGGAGCTCTAGTGACAGATTTTCATGTAACAACCTATTGCATGGTGGGAGTTGTGCTATTACTTCTCTTTCACAGACTGAACTGAATTGCCACACCAGCAAAGAGTGGTTAGAGGAGGGGGTGGGGGGGGAGAAGTGTGGTGCTGTGCAAAATTCATGTAATTTGCTTTTAGGTAATTTTGAAAAATTCCACAAAAATTATGCAACATGTAAGAACGATATTAAGTGTCTCATTTACGAGGCCCTTGCACCACTGGAGCTTCACTTTTAGTGATGCTCTGGTGGCGTAATGTCCTCCGACCAAATTTACAAGGTGGCATTAAGCCACTTTTTATGACTGAATGCCGCCTTGTAAATACAGCCCCTTACAGGCATTACTTACAGTGAAAGGGGTATTGAATGGGTGCTGCTACTTTCATTCCATCGCAACACCCACTGCATTTTGACACTGCCCCACATTTCTGAGGAATCGCAAACCTGAGACAGTGCCAAAATCAAACGCCACCCAGAGGTGGCATTAGCATGGTGCAACGAGGAGAAATCCTTTTATTTCTCCTTCTTTTTGCTTTTTCTATGTGTGCTGCAGCGTGCAGCACACATAGAAAGAGTAATAAGTCATTCATGATTATTTTTGTGTGAGAAGGGACACCTTCCTGCACATGAACAATCATCCCCTGCAACCATAGTGCAAGGGTGCCTGCATTGGCACTAGGCAGCTAATTCTAGCGCCAGCACTAGAGAAAACACAGGGGTGTGCCGTATTGCGGTACATACAGCACATCTCTGTGTTTCTGAAGTGATGCAGAGCGGCAGTTCCAATTTTGGCGCAGCTCTGTTCCACTTTCTCGTGAATGAGGCCCTTAGGCCCATATTTATGGAAGCTTAGCGTTGCTTTAGCGCCATTTTTTGGCACCCACGTTACTCCATATTAGCGTCAAAATATTGGGGTTAGCGTCATTTTTAGGAGGTGAGAACCCACCTTGCGTCAATGAGATGCAAGGTCGGCGTTCCCATCCTAAAAATGATGCTAGCCCCCCAATGCTATATTTAACTCCTAGCGCAGAAACAATGCGCAGGTAGGAGGCGGGCCTAAATAATGGCGCTAAGCCCGCTTAGCGCCATTATTTAACGCCTGGTCAGACTAGGCATTAAAGTGCACTTAGGCTAATTTCCATAGGGAAACACCATGGAATGGGCACAAAGATGCCCACCCCAAGCCCCTGCAACACCACCACCCACACCACAGGGACACTACAGGAGGGGGGAGCCCACTCCAGGTAAGTTGCAGGTAAGTGTTTGTGTATGTGTGTGGTGTGGCCAATTACATATTGCCCCCTGCCTAGCACTGGGTGTGTAGGCCTTGCCCAGGGGACACTGGCGCCCTGTAGTGGGCATTAGGGTGGTGGTAATGACTCCTGTCTATAATTAGACAGGAGTAATTTTTTGGCTGCTTGTGCATCCAAAAATGAGGCTAGGCTGATTAGCGGCAGAAATTTTGCAGCTAACCAGCCTAACATCATTTCTGACCCACTAGCACCATTTCCCCTAACACCATCCCCTATCAGCTAGCATCATTTTTTGTGATGCTAGCCATTCCTTAGTGCCATTGTGCATCACCCATAAATATGGTGCATGGATAGCTTTAAGGAATGGCATTAGGCGACATTAAAAGAATGACGCACAAGTGTGTTAGCACAGTTGTGCGCCACTTTTCATAAATATGGACCTTAATGTGTCCATTTGGGATGTGAGGGCACATTTTGTTGTAAAAACAGAGCACAAAAACACAAGTGTCACAGAGAACAGTCATTTACGTTCTAGTCCCTTGTGTTGTTTTCATGCAAAAATGTTGCTGAGAACATGGTAATTAGACCATGCAGCACGATTGTGTGATTTAAGGAATTTCTCATAATAAGCATGATGCAAAATCATGCTAAATTGCAGTGATGCAACAGAATTTTTTCCCGGTCTAGTGATTAGTAAAAGAACAGTACGCACTGGAGCACTGAGTCTTCAGTTACATGAAATCACATGGTAATATTTACTATTGGCCGTGTCTACTCTGGGATGATTTAGTCAAATGTTTGATTAATTGATTTCTCAACTAGGTAAGGATTGCCACTATCCTAATGGCTTATACTGGGGGACAATCTAACCTTATGTTAACACTGCGAACTGTAATATTTGAAGTGTAATAAGTAGATATAATCGTTCTCGGACATCCTGCACGATTGAGACTGTTTAGGCATCACTGTCAACTGAAAAATGTGGCGATGGCGATGCAATAGAACCAAGGCTTTTTTCACAACTGCTGCTCTTACTAGTCTATTTCCAGTCTTTGTGAAATCCATCAATGATATTTGTTTTATAGCGTGCTGCTCAGTGGCGTAACGAAATATGAAGGGCCCCCCTGCAAAGTACACAGAGGAGCCCTCCTTTGCATTACATGGGCACCCCCAGGTCCAGGTACTGTGTAGGGGATGCGGAAGGCCTTTGTTACACCACTGGTGCTGATCAACAGTGTTAGAAATGGGGTCTTTGGTTGGCAGTCAGGTTAACCCCTGTCCAAGCAAGCAACCTCACTCTAGTCAGGGTAAGTCACACACATTCCAAATTATCCTGTGCCCACCCTCTGGTAGCTTGGCACTGACCAGTCAGGCTTAGCTCAAAGGCAATGTGTAAAGTATTTGTGCAATAAATCATACAATAACACCATATAGCACCACAAAAATACACCACACAGTGTTTAGAAAAATATAATATTTATCTGGATATTTGCAGGTCAAAACGATAAAAGATGCAATAAGAAATTGTAAAGATATCAGTGGAAAGTGATATAAAGTGCCTTAAGTCTTTAAAAAGCGAACAAAGACTCTTTCAAGCACAAAGTACCAGGTTGGAGTGAAAAATCTCTGCAAATGGCCGCAGAGGAGGAGATGCGTGGAAAATGGTGTGTGCGTTGGTTTCGCCCCTTCACACACGGACTTGCATCGTTATTTTTCATGCGAGAAAGACGTTGCGTCGATTTCCGCCGCGCAGACGGGTCTCCTCTTTGGGTCACGGGGTTTTCAGATGCCCCGGGGTCTGTGAGTGGAATCCTGGGCTTGTTGACCAGCTGTGCGTCGTTCCAGTGGGCGATGCGGGGAAATTTCTCCCTCACAGCAGGCGCTGCGTCGATTTCTCCTCTGGAAGTCGGGCGGTGTTGTCCAGGTGGGCCGTGCATCGAAGTTCCGGTCGCACCTCAGGCGCCACATCGATCTTTTCCTCGCAAAGTCGAGCGGCGTCGTTCCGGTTCGGCGAGCGGTGAATTTTTCTCCACAGAACATGCTGTGCGTCAAATTTTTCACCACACAAGGAGTCCAGTTGCAAGAGAGAAGTCTTTTTGGTCCTGAGACTTCAGGGAACAGGAGGCAAGCTCTATCCAATCCCTTTGAGAGCACTTCTGCAGCAAAGCAAGAGAGCAGCCAGACAGCAGGGCAACAGCAAGGCAGCAGTCCTCTGTAGAAAGCAGTCAGGTGAGTCCTTTAGGCAGCCAGGCAGTTCTTCTTGTCAGGATGCAGGTTCTGGTTAAGGTTTCTTATCCAGGAAGTGTCTGAGGTGGTAGGGCAGAGGCCCTGTTTTATATCCAAATGTGCCTTTGAAGTGGGGGAGACTTCAAAGAGTGGCTTAGAAGTGCACAAGGTCCCCTTTCAGTTCAATCCTGTCTGCCAGGGTCCCAGTAGGGGGTGTGGCAGTCATTTGTGTGAGAGCAGGCCCTCCACCCTCCCAGCCCAGGAAGACCCATTCAAAATGCAGATGTATTCAAGTGAGGCTGCGTACCCTGTGTTTGGGGTGTGTCTAAGTGAATGCACAAAGAGCTGTCAACTAAACCCAGCCAGACGTGGATTGTATGGCACAAAAAGGTTTAAGTGCAGAGAAATGCTCACTTTCTAAAAGTGGCATTTCTAAAATAGTAATATTAAATCCAACTTCACCAGTCAGCAGGATTTTGTATCACCATTCTGGCCATACTAAATATGACCTTCCTACTCCTTTCAGATCAGCAGCTACCACTTCAACAATTTATGAGGGCAGCCCCAATGCTAGCCTATGAAGAGAGCAGGCCTCACAGAAGTGTAAAAACTAATTTAGGAGTTTTACACTACCAGGACATATAAACTGCACAGGTACATATCCTACCTTTTACCCACACAGCACCATGCCCTTGGGGTTACCTAGGGCACACCTTAGGGGTGACTTATATGTGGAAAAAGGGGAGTTTTAGGCTTGGCAAGTACTTTTAGATGCCAAGTCAAAGTGCCAGTGAAACTGCACACACAGGCCTTGCAATGGCAGGCCTGAGACAAGGTTAAGGGGCTACTAAAGTGGGTGGCACAACCAGTGCTGCAGGCCCACTAGTAGCATTTAATCTAAAGGCCCTGAGCACATACAGTGCACCTTACTAGGGACTTATAGGTAAATTAAATAGTCCAATTGGGTATGATCCAATGTAACCAGGTTTAAAGGGAGAGAGCATATGCACTTTAGCACTGGTTAGCATTGGTAAAGTGCGCAGAGTCTAAAAACCAGCAAAAATTAGGTCGGAAAAAGAGAAGGAGGAAGGCAAAAAGTGTGGGGACAACCCTGCAGAAGGGCCATTTCCAACAAACAGGAATATTATTTTGAATGCAACTGATTTTTAACTATCAAACCAATGTGGTCAGACTGGAAAGATTGTCATGACTGATCATGTCAGAGGTAAATCCAACCAAAAATCACCAGAAATAAAAAGTATGTCATAAAGATAAAAAAAAACTCCTTACTATCACACAAAGAAAGCAGGGGCATATTTACAAGCTCCATGGCGCAGGTCAGGGCAGCAGGTGACCTTGCTGCGCTACCCTGTGCCACAGGAAAAGGACAGAAATGTACCACATTTACAAGATTCAGTACATTTCTGGTGCACAAATTGCTGCCTAGTGCCAACACAGCCACCCTTGCTCCACGGTGCAGGAGTGTTTGAGTTTTCAGCAGGATTGTTTTGTGCAGACAGGTGCAACTTCCTGCACAAAAACAATACAGAGGCAGCTTGGTAACTTGAACTGCATTGCCTTACACCATAGGGCATATTTACAAGCCCCATGTGCTGCTGGTGCGTCACTTTTTGTGACACACTAGCAGTGCATCTTCCAGATCCATAGCTACATGTCCATGCAAAGCCACTCAGCCTGGCTTTTCATGGCCTTGTAGATATGGTGTAAGACAATGTAGCACAAGTCGCTGCGTTGCCTTACACTGCGTCAGGAAGGTGTATTATGAGCCTTGTAGTGGGTGTTCTCACGCAACACCCATGGGTTTTGACACACTCCCAGATTTACAAGAATGTATAAACCTGGGAATGCATCAAAACTGTACATCTCCCAAGGGCAGGCGCAACAAGGAGAAATATCTTTTATATTTCCTTTTTGTATCCTCTTTTTATGTGTGCTGCATTCTGCAGCACAAGTGTTAAGAGGAAAATGCCTCTCTGGACTGTTTGTGTTCCAATACTGATGGACTTTCCAAGTTTTTCACTTAGCTGATGAGGACTACCAGGGTGTAGGTTAGTAACTCATCACCTTTTGTCTGGGGTGGTGTGTGAAAAAGTCATCCTTTTTGCCCTGATCACTCCCATTTTTTGACTGGTACTGGTGGTTTCTGACTTTGACTGTGCCCTGGGCTCTGCTAACCAGACCCAGGACCAGTGCTCTGTTTAAAAGGTATATGCAAATTAGGCATAATTATAATTGGCATGACAACCTACCTGCAAGACCATAATATATGGTAGGGCATGCAGGTTTAGAGGCCCAGTAGATTAAATGCAGTTAAGTGTGCACTGCTGTGGTGCCTGCCATCAATTTAAAAGCGAGCACAGCCTTGAAGGCTGTTTTTAAATTATATTTATATGTAAGCTTGACTCTGGAACTAAAGGTACTTACAAAGTCTCAGACAACCTTATTTTTACATATACGTCATCCTTACGGTCTCCCCTAAGTGCCCCAAGGGTAGGGTGCCTTGTAACTATAAGCAGGGGAATTATGAAAGATGCTTTATATTCCCTGGTGAAGGAAGAACTGCCTTTTTCATTTTTCCTCAGTGTAGTTGTTAGAAATGGGGTCTTTGGTTGACAGTCAGGTTACCCCCTGTTCAAGCAAGGACCCTCACTCTAGTCAGGGTAAAAGAGAATCACCCTCAGCTAACCTCTGCTTACCCCCTTGGTAGCTTGGCAGAGCAGTAGGCTTAACTTCAGAGTGCTAGGTGTAAAGTATTTGTACCACACCCACAGTAACTTAATGAAAACACTTCAAAATGACACAACACTGGTTTAGAAAAATAGGAAATATTTATTTAAACAAAACAAGACCAAAACGACAAAGATCCGACATACACAAGTCAAGTTATGAATTTTTAAAGATTAAACTAAAAAATAGCGATTAGAAACAAAAATGCTTCGATGAGATGTTAACACGGTGTCGTGACGGAGTCGTCCCCAACAAGCCGACACCAGCGGCGCCGGACACGGAGTCGTGTAGACCCCCAAGTACAGTACCTTTGGTGAAGAGTGAAAACAAGCCGATGCGCGAAGTCGGGGATCGCGGCGTCTGTGCGAAATGTTGAATCCGCGCACTTCGAGCGGCGTCGGTCACGACGTGGTGCGGCGACTTCCACGGAGTCGCGGACTTCAGCGGTGCTGCTGCGGCGTTGGGCCTGCGAAGAGCGTCGCGTTCCAGCGAAGGTCACCGCGTCAGGTGCAGGCGGCGTTACCGGATTCAGCAGCGGCGTCGGTCCGAAGTCATCCGAAGTCAATTTCCAGGATTTCCACCAGCTTTCTTTTCAAGGGCCCAGGGACTGGATAGGGCACCACTTGTCAGAGCAGGAGTCTCTCCAGAGACTCCAGGTGCTGGCAGAGAGAAGTCTTTGCTGTCCCTGAGACTTCAAACAACAGGAGGCAAGTTCTGAATCAAGCCCTTGGAGATTTCTTCACAAGATGGAAGGCACACAAAGTCCAGTCTTTGCCCTCTTACTCTGGCAGAAGCAGCACTGCAGGAAAGCTCCACAAAGCACAGTCACAGGCAGGGCAGCACTTCTTCCTCAGCTATCAGCTCTTCTCCAGGCAGAGGTTCCTCTTGGTTCCAGAAGTGTTTCTAAAGTCTGTAGATTTGGGTGCCCTTCTTATACCCATTTTAGTCTTTGAAGTCACCTTTCTTCAAAGGGGACTCACACCTACTTGTGAAATCCTGCCTTGCCCAGGCAAGGCATCAGACACACAGCAGGGGGTTGGAGCCGGCATTGTCAGAGGCAGGCACAATCCTTTCAGATGAGAGTGACCACTCCACCCCTCCCTCCTAGTAGAGATGGCTAATCAGGAAATGCAGGTTACACCCCAGCTCCCTTTGTGTCACTGTCTAGTGTGAGGTGAAAAACAACCCAACCGTCAAACTGACAAAGACAGGGAATCCACAAACAAGGCAGAGTCACAGAATGGTTTTAAACAAGAAAATGCTCACTTTCTAAAAGTGCCATTTTCAAACGCACAATCTTAAAATAAACTTTACTAAAAGATGTATTTTTTAATTGTGAGTTCAGGGACCCCAAACTCCACATGTCCATCTACTCTCTAGGGGAATCTACACTTTAATCATATTTAAAGGTAGCCCCCATATTATCCTATGAGAGAGAGAGGCCTTGCAACAGTGAAAAACAAAATTGGCAGTATTTCACTGTCAGGACATATAAACCACATTACTATGGGCCTCATTCCGACCCTGGCCGGCGGCGGTAGCCGGCGGCCTGGCGGGGCCCGCCAGAATACCGCTGCGCAGTCAAAAGACCGCCGCGGGTATTCTGGGTTTCCCGCTGGGCTGGCCGGCGACTGCCAGAAGGCCGCCCGCCAGCCAGCCCAGCGGGAAACACCCTTCCATGAGGATGCCGGCTCCGAATGGAGCCGGCGGAGTGGAAGGGGTGCGACGGGTGCAGTTGCACCCGTCGCGATTTTCAGTGTCTGCATGGCAGACACTGAAAATCTTTGTGGGGCCCTGTTACGGGGGCCCCTGCAGTGCCCATGCCATCGGCATGGGCACTGCAGGGGCCCCCAGGGGCCCCACGACACCCCATACCGCCATTCTCTTCCTGGCGGCCAAAACCGCCGGGAACAGGATGGCGGTATGGGGCTCGGAATCCCCATGAGGCGCATGGAGGATTCCCCAGGGCAGCGGAGAACCGGCGGTACACTGCCGGTTTTCCGTTTCTGACCGCGGCTGTACCGCCGCGGTCAGAATGCCCAAGGGAGCACCGCCAGCCTGTTGGCGGTGCTCCCACGGTCGTTGGCCCTGGCGGATTTTACCGCCAGGGTCAGAATGACCCCCTATATGTCCTACCTTATCCATACACTGCACCCTGCCCTTGGGGCTACCTAGGGCCTACCTTACGGGTGCCTTGCATGTAAGAAAATGGAAGGTTTAGGCCTGGCAAGTGGGTACACTTTCCAAGTCGAATGTATAGTGTAAAAATACACTTACAGACACTGCAGTGGCAGGTCTGAGACATGATTACAGGGTTACTTGTGTGGGTGGCACAACCAGTGCTGCAGGCCCACTAGTAACATTTGATTTACAGACCCTGGGCACCTCTAGTGCACTTTACTAGGGACTTAACAGTAAAACAAATATGCCAATCATGGAGAACCAATTACATACACATTTTAAACAGGAGCACTTGCACTTTAGCACTGGTTAGCAGTGGTAAAGTGCCCAGAGTATCAAAAACAGTAAAATCAGAGTCCAGCACACATCAACAACCTGGGGAACAGAGGCAAAAAGTTAAGGGAGACCACACCAAGGATGAAAAGTCTAACAGTAGTACATTAGCTTCATTGGCTAACATTTGAATACTTTATTAAAGTATAACTATTGCTAGAAAAAAGCTAAAAATGTCCTTCTTGGATTCAAATTATTAGTTAAAATAAATCCAACAATGTGCCATTGTTAGATTTGATAAAACTATCACAGGAACCGAGGAGTCAAAATATATATGAGACCGAGAGAGTCAGTCGGACCTAAACATTAGAGCCAGACCAATCGTTGGCGGCGCGATGGCGAAGAGACTTTCTCCCTCTTGGATTTTGGAAGAATTGTGCTTCCTGGCATTGATTTTTGTCACACTTTGCAGGTCACCCCAGAGGGTGGCACCCTGCACCCCACTGGTCATGGATGCCCCTTAGCTTCCCAGCCCAGGAACACTGATTAAATATGGGAGAGTTGCCCATCAACTCAGATTACTGCCTGCAACCACAAGAAGAAGCTGGACGGCACTGCTGGAACCCTGGTCTACACCCCAAAGAACTGCACTTTGCATGGCTCTAACTGATGCACACTGAGGAACTACAGCTCTTAGGACTTTACCTGGCTTTCAGAAGTGAAGGAGTGGACTCCCTGAAAGCAACAAGTTAAAATTGCTTCACCTGCAAAATCCCCACCAAGAAGGACCCAGTGGACCACCTTCAACAGACCTTTTGAGGATTCACCAGGTGCATTCTTGGAAATGTAGTCCCAACATCTCAAGGACCATCTCAGAGCTTCTAGACTCTTTGATTGGTGTTCTGGACCACAGGAGACCCAGAGGAGGACTTCTGCAAGGAGATTCAGAAGTTTGGAGAAGATTGGAGAACGTTTAGAAAAAAGCTCCATAAGGTGACTGACCCATCGACGAGAGTCAATCTGCCGATGTCGAACTGCGACCAAGCCTGATTTCCAGGTTCAACTTGCTGAAGCTCTGGAGCTTTACCCCATCAACCAGACTGGGAGCTCTTGTTGAGCCAAGCCGGCAACATTACATCAAAGTACAGCATGAGGAGGAACATCGCCTGACGTCAAGAGAAAAAGCTCCAGAAAAATGACTAAGGCCCTCATTACAACCTTGGTGGGCAGCTGAAGCCGCCCACCAAGGTTGGACCGCCAGGCGGGCGTCAATGCAGCCGCACTCCCGCCGCGGCCATTATGAGATCCCCGCTGGGCCAGCGGGCAGAAACCTGATTTCCGTCCGCTGGCCCAGCGGGGATCACGGCTGCAACACAGGAGCCGGCGGTGTTGCAGCTGTGCGACAGGTGCAGTTGCACCCATCGCGCTTTTCACTGTCTGCCATGCAGACATTGAAAAGCTGCACGGGGCCGTGGCAGGGGGCCCCTGCAATGCCCATGCCAGTGGCATGGGCAGTGCAGTGCAGGGTGCCTGCAATGGTGTGAGGTATTAATTTGTGCACCAGCACAGGGGAAAGGACAGAAATGCACCATATCTTGCAAATATGGGGCATTTCTGCCATTTTCCTGTGATGCGAGGAAGCACAGCAAGGTCATTTGCTGTGCTGCCCTATGCCATGGGGCTTGAAAATATGCCCCCATAGCTACAAGTCCATGAAAAGCCACACAAAGGAACAGATGTAAGAGCCCTCAGAGTCTACTTCAGCCACATTAGCATAATTCTTTTTGTGCTAATGTGGCCCAAACAGGCCAAAATCTCCATGCCAGCGATTTGAGCTACATTATGTCTGCGCCAAGCATAATGTATGCAAACGGATGTTTCACTGTTAGGGGAGCTGGAAAGATGGTGCATAGGAATCTAAGAGACTTCTTTGCATCATTTTATTTGGCACTTTTAGCTCCTGTTCAGAGCATTGTTTTCAATGGGCCTCAACACAGCTGACACACATTGTCACACCTGCAAAGAGCACATAAAGCACACCCCTTCACATGCCACAATCCTTTGCATTTACACTGCATGACAACAAAGGCCGAGCTCCTTTTTTTGCAGAGCACATAGATTAGGCACCCATTAGTCATCATCACAAAGAACACCCCGCACACACTTTTGTACATTCACACCCATTGCACGTCCCCTGTTTAGAAAGTCACTGTGACCTGCTTTTTTTGTTCCACCCTGGCACGTTCCCTCCAAAAAATCAAGGTTTTTTTTTAAGACGAGTTAAGAGTCATTGTGGATGAAGTCATAACAATAGAACCACAATTGTTTGGAGCACAATTCCAGCACACTCCTCTCAGTAGGAAAATCGAAATGTGGGAGAGGATTGTCGACAGAGTGAATGTTGTAGGTGCTACCCTGCGTGCAAGGGAGGACATCAGGAAGAGGTGGAACAATCTAAGGGGCAAGGTCCGTTCCCTGGTTACCAGGCACCAGTTGCAGGCCCAGGACACTGGCGGTGGCCATCCCAGTGCCCCATTACAACTCTTTCCCTGGGAGGAAAAGGTTCTGGTCATCCTGAATCCTGGGGGCTTGACAGGAATACCTGGGGGAGTCGAGTATGGTAAGTAACAACAAGGAAAATGGCACCTACATGCTATGTCATGCATTCCCACAGTTCACCCTTACCCTAATTTCCTTTTAGCCCACTCACCAGCCCACTGTTCACCCATCCAAATACTTGTGTGTGTGTGAACTCCCCATTGAAGTGTACTCAGCTGGGGGAACAATATTTGTATGGTGTGTGTAGTAGAGAGAGTGACAGGACTGCCTATCCTAGGAGACACTGTTTCTGTAAGTCCAAACAGTGTTCTCTTGTAAAAAGACCCATTTGGTAACCTCTCAAATGAAGTGTACTCACCTGGGGGCTTCACATTTGTATAGCGTGTGTACCACAGGGACTGACAGGACTGCAAAGGACAGCAGGCACTGTTACTGTAACTCCAAACACCAGCACATTGTACGCTTGTCTGTCAACTCACAAATAAAGTCTGGTCCAGTCAAGACACCTAAATTCGCCCTTCAGGATGCCAAAAGCATGATCCACTATGAGCTGGGTTAGTCCATGGGTTTCACTGAAGCAGACTTCCCATGGTGTAGTTGAGTTCCTTATTGGCATCAACAACCATGGATGGTTTGGATATGCAGAGTCTCCTGTTTAGGAATAGGAAACATGTGCAACCATTAGTCCCTCTTATCAGAATTGTGGCACCAGACATTGCATGCACACAAACAGAGCAGATGTGACTTATCAACCAGCCAGGCCTTCTCTGTGTACAGTTGTGGCATCAGCTAGGGTATCGTGCTGTTCCACATAATGAAGGAATCATTAGCTGAACCTGGATAACGAGCACAGTTATGTGAAATGTATACGTCTTTCAAACAAACAACTTGGACTTTGATGGAATGGAAGTTTGTTTTGGCTGCAATATACTTGTTCGTTGGCATGCAGTGGGACTAGGACAACACGTGTGGCATCAAAATCCCCCACCACATGTGGGAGGCGTGCAAAACCATAAATGTCAGCGATCACAAATGCTAAATCCTCACTTTGGAGAAACTGGATGTAGCTGTCCAGGTGTTTCAACATTGCTGAGAGGACATCCTTCAACACCAGACTGAACATAGGTTGGGACATGCCAGCAGCTAGGTCCACTGTATGTTGGAAGGTCTCTGTGGCTAGGAAGTGCAATACTGAAATGACTTGTGCAGTGGGTGATATGCTAGTTGGATAACTGATAGCTGAAATTAGATCTGGATCCAACTGACAACACAAGTCCACTATTGTTTGGCAATTCAGATGATATAGGATTATGGCGTGGCATTCTTCCATGCTCTATAGGTCTGGCAGTGGATGGTAGACAGGTGGTTGACGCATCCTACCTCTCCTTGGGTACCTATATATGACAAGAAATGAGTTCTGACATTAGCCATTGCATACCCAGCTCCATACATTATGCATGTCAATGATAACATGTGAGAAGACAATTAAGAAAGGATGGACATGGCAAATAGTACACATCACAGCTGCTAATGACGCAGGGTCACATGTGACCCCCTTGGTTTTCCACACATGTGTAGACATCATGTCTCTGGACCTAAATCAAAAATGTGCATCACAAATGTCCCTTAGAATGTGACTGGATCTCCTGATAGTAAAAATGACCTTTGACGGGGTGGACTGTGCCCCACTGTAAATTGCCATCTGTGCCCTAAAATATACTACAATGGTGTTTGAAGTTTAGGATCTACATGACAAGACAGGATAAGCATGTTTATGTGCTCAAAACAACATTTTCAGAAGAGTGACACATTTTTTGAAGCCCAATCTTGCATTTCAGGCCTCTAAAATGGTGGCTGCCTGACCGTCTCCACTGGACATTAAGGACCGCCCATGATTGCTGATGAAAGTTGTCATGGCGATAGGAAGTTGCAACTGTCACAGACAAAACAATAGGCACACGTTGTGGCCAGTGATGGTCACAGGTCAATGGCTGTGTCTGCCAGCAGTGACTACAGCATATCTAGCAAATGTGACCTCCATGCTCTGCACTTGGCTCCAACACTGCTGCTAGCAACACTTCCACTACTGAGCTGCTGTGCACTGCCTCGGGAGCAATCATACTATGTCCAGCAGGTGATAGGGACCCAGCCTTTTCTCCAGAAGAGCTCAAGAGGCTAGTTAATGAGGTGCTACCCCTGTATGAACAGCTCTTTGGTGCACCAGAGGAACAGGTAAGTGCCTCATGTGCACAGTTTTCTCTGTACTTCACCATCCTTTCCCTCCCCACAGGCTAGATTGTGCCCATGTGTGCCAGATTAACTACTCATGTGGCTGTAGGTGCAGTCTGTGTAGCTTCAATGGAGGGACAATGTGCAGGTATTGGTGGCCAGTGCCATATGTTGAGTTAAATCACAATGTGGTGTGTGTATTTTTGTGTAACTAGATCCACCTTGTGTTGGATGTGCATAACTAGGTGAGGTGACATTACAGCCAACTAATGACATCTCTTTCCTCATTATTGTTGTATTTGTGAGACAACATGTATGTGCCTGGCCGCATTAGCTGAGGACGCATGTGATATGCGTTACTTGTGAGTGATGTGAACTATGTGTATGTTGGCACAGAGATTTCTTCACACATCTGTCCTTGCCAGACTGTGGTTTGTAAGGCATGTCATCACTCTCTCTGCTCTTCAGGTTGCCACACACTGCATGCCAATTATCTGTTGGCTACATGATGTACTGTCATGCATGGAAGTGATGGCAATGTAGTGCCATGTAGGTTCTGTCAGCTCAGCCTGCAGAGACCATGGCCTGTCACAGATATCTCCCATTATGAGATCTAGTCTAGGCTGGGGTGAAGTCACTGTGGCTATGAAACTGTGGCACTGTACCCACCTCCTGTACCCCAGCAGATCATGTGATGTGGCCAATATGAGGCTCTGGTGTGAAATCATGGCCAGAATGACTCATTCATTTGATCAGATTAGGAATGGGTATAGGGGTGAGTTACTGATATATTAAACATGTGCACTTAACATCATTGTCAATGTGTGTCTCTGACTCATGACAGGTCCCTTACTCCCACAGCCATGTTGTCACCTTCACACAAGTCAGATTTGTCCTGTGCAGGCTTATTGCTTAACTGACATTTCCACAGTACAGTGCAGACAGCATGTTGATTACTGGGAGACCATGATGTGTGACTTTGTAGCTTGGTCACATACCAGAAAATGGACAATGCATGTCTTTGCTGGTTGGATGCCATCTCTGTAGGATGAACACGTCAAAAAGCGTGTTCGGTGGTACAGATACAAGAAAAATAACCCCACTCCGTGAAGTGGCATGAGTCTGCATTTGTCATTGCAAATGTTCACAAATGGACAGGCTTGACACTTTCTGTACCCATCATGCAAGTCCCTTCATTGTTACCCACGTGTAATGTTGAAGTTTGTTCTCTGGAAGTATGCTGTAGGGACTATATGCAGAGGCTCATGCTCACAGAGTGTGAATGTATTTGTCCATTTATGCCTTAAGCGTTTACCTTTCTGAAGCCACAAACTTGTGATGTGACTCATAGTGGCTTACATATTAGTAAAATTGCTATATCATGTTCCACATGATACCAGTAAGCTTGCTTAGTCTTTGTAGGACCTGAACAGGGTGGTGGGTTGAACTGCAGATTGGAAAATGTATGTCTGTAGTCATAGCCCTGTACTCATTGTCTTGTATGTGTCACACCTGGGGAGTATTGACAAATAGGAAAGTTCTAGCTTGATGTTACTGACATGTATATGACTCCATTTGTGATGAAACTTGTGAACATGATCTCTTGATTAGTCTTCGGCATCTATGCAAATCAATGCCCATCAAAAGAAGGGGGTATGGAGAGCTATCACCAAGAAGATGAGGACCAGGGTGCCAACTGCAGACGGAGCTCCCACTACAGAAAAAGGTGAGAAGAAATGAGACGCTGGGCCCAGAAGATCACGGAGGCCCAGCTGGGGCTGTCCTCCCAATGGGGGCAGGGTGCCCATCGGACCATGATCCCCCTATTTGCCTGCATTCTGGCAGTGGGCTATCTGGACCTTGATGGGCATTTGAGGGCAGCATAGCAGCCACAAGGGGGGGTGAGTTCTGAGCATATTCCTGCCTGTCCCATTGCCAAGAGATTAGGTTCTGACAGCTCTCCCTGACAATTAGGGATGAGCCATGTGTGACACAGTAATGAGAGATTGTTTGTTTTGACACATCATGTATACTGAATGGACTTGTCTATTGGATCAGGGACCTAGGGCAAAACTGGGTGGAATCCTCAAACCACTTGCTCTGCAGGGACCACATAAGGCTGGGTACATTGATCTCCCATTGTGTGTGTATTGTGTGTGACTGGTCAGTGCATTGCTCTGCCTCCCGTGGCTCCACCATCTAAGTAGAGTCCTTTCACTGGCTCCTCTGAACTCTTGACCCCTGTCAGGAGTTCAAGGCCCTCCTCCACCCGCAAGCTTCTGCCTGCGCCTCATCCCTGGTGTCTAGTGGGAGAGCTTTGCTTTCCTACTAGGCTACCTTCTGCCTCTCTCCTCCTTTTGCTTTGCTTTGCTCTGCTCTCTGCTCCACTACTGCCCCTTAGTGCTCCTTTTCCTTGTTTCTCTCTCACTCCGCTCTCTCTCTCACTTTCACTATCCCCTTCTCTATCTCTCCCCTGCTGCCCCCCGCCCCACCCCCTTTTTCAGCTCCGCACTTTTTCCAGCCCGCCCCCTTTTTCACGCCACTTTGCGTCCCCCTCCTCCCAGCTGTCCTCTCCTCCCCCACCTCCCTACTTAATGGTGGCCACTGTGTGGTAGGCTGAGCAAAACCACTGACCTGGTCAGTGCATTGCTCTGCCTCCCGTGGCTCCACCGTCTAAGTAGAGACCTTTCCCTGGCTCCTCTGAACTCCTGACCCCTGGACCTCCTACTTAATGGCTGCCTACGAGGCTGCACCGTTGGAGTGCCAAAGGCAAGCCAAAAGCAAGCCCATCTGCTCCCATCCGCACCATGATCGTGCCCTGCAACAGAACCTCTGGCTACCGTCCCCCCCACCGCGCACGTCTTCACTACAACACCGCCACCCTCTGCTCCGTCAACACCAGCCGCTCTCCCGCCTGGCTTTAAGACTCCCCGTAGACCACCCACGGACCCTTCTCCTGTCAGAACTGCACCTTCACCAGCCTCCACTCCAACAACACATCCACCAAGGCAGGACGCAACCATCTCAGATGTATCCTCCTCAACACCCGCTCCATCCACAAGCATGCAGTAGAGCTATGGAATCTACTCGACTCAGCCTCCCCAGACGTCGCCTTCCTGACAGAGACCTAGATGAACCCCTCCTCAGCGTCTGACATCTCCATAGCCATCCTTGACTGCTACAAGATCACCTGCAGGGACCTCTCCAACAAACCAGAAGGAGGCATTGTCATCATCCACAAGAACACCCTTAGGATTACAACCAACACCAAAGACACCCTCAGCACCGCCGAACTCTTGCACTTCCAAATCCACACTGACCCAAACACCACCCTTCGAGGGACCCTCGTCTACAGGCCCCCGGCCTATGACAGCAGTTCAGCGACTCCATTACCGACATCATCAACACGCACGCTCTTGCATCCACTGACTACATACTCCTCAGAGACTTAAACTTCCACCTCGAGAACACCAACTACAACAACACCGTATGAAGTTGGAGTTGTATGTGCTTCTTAACTTGTACTTTCTCATTGTACAGATGGGCATGACATTTGGGTCTAGTACTATTTTTCCCTGAGGCACATGTATGGATCTTTCCTGTGCACATGTTGCTTTAGGAGCATGTGCAAAGTGATTTGTGTCCCAGTGCAACCTCCTTCCCTGAGTTTCCCTGATCCCCCATCCCAATTGTGCAGGTATTGTATGCATGGTGTTTTTGTCTATTTGTCTTCCTGCCTATTTTTGCAACTATCGTTCCATTGTGCTGTGTTGTTTGTGTCCATTGTAGGGCTGTTTAGCGGTAGTGTTATTTGTCTTCCATGCTACATCAATACATATGTGTGTTGTATACGACAGCAGTCGCTGGCCTGTGAAGATTGGGAGTGTGTGAGTGAGTTTGTGAGTTGTATTGGTAGATGTAGTGTGTGTGTGCTTTTGGTGATGTGAGGGGCAATGTTGTGTAGCCTTCACTGTACCTGTGCCTAATATTTGTGGTCATGTTTTTTTGTGTAGTTTTGCTGTGCAGTGTGAGTGACCAGCCCAAGAGGGGTGCATTGTGACTGTGAATGTGTCCGTGTTCATGAGTGATTTGGACTGTGTACACCTGGAAGATGCTTCGCTGAGTTTATGTTGAGCGCTGGGAGAAGCTATATGCAGGAATTATCCTAGTGCCTTGAGATTACTTTCTTTCTGTTTGTTTGTGCTTGTAAGTGCTTTCGTGCCTCTGAGAATCACCGCCGCAGCCTGGGCTCCTCTAAAGTGCGAGGGACGTGCTGCCCCTCTGACGCCCGGGCACCCTCCATTAGAGAAAAGGAGCAAGCATGATCCTATTGTGCTCTGAAGACCCCCCCCTCCATTGGTGTTGCTTCACTGCCGCAGGCCCGGGCGGCTCTGCTCTTGTTCTCTGGCCGGGAGGGGAAGGATGCCTCATCGGAGGCTCCCGCCCATCAGAGCCCCTTGTTTTTGGTCCTGAAGACAGGCAGGGGAGGAAGCCCCATCGGGCTCCCCCTGCTCCACCAGAGCCCCAAAGAGTTTGAAGAGGACACGGGCTGGGTGGAAGCCTCAGCAGAGGCTCCCCGCCCAGCTCAGTCCTCCTGTGTTGTTGTGAGGCCCCCGCGAGAGGAGGGTGAGCCTCCCACTGTGGCCCATTGTTGTTACGGGGCATTGTTTTGCCCCCCCCTTGTTGGAGGGCCAGTGGCGGCCTGAGGGCCCCCAAGATATCACAGGCCCCAGGAGGGGCCCATTATAAAAACCAGAGGCAGTGCAAGTTGCCCCCTCTCCTCCCCATCATCGGAGTGGCCCCCAGAGTGAGCGCACGGAGCGCCGGGGGGCCCCTTTTGTTCTTCTTGGCACTAGGAGTGCCTCTTCATCATCATACATGTACTTGTTGGACATATTCGGTCCTGATGTTTCTGATGTGGACATTGGGGAGTGATATGTTAACCTGCTTATTTTATGATGTGCCATATGTGGGATGAGGTTCCTTTTATGGATATTTCAAGCTGATGGGTGTTTATTACTTGCCATATTTTTTCATAATGATCCTGTTATGGGCATGTATGATATTTTTATGACAAGTGCATTTCTAGTATTTTGTGAATTCCCGACCTCCGCTTATGTTGCAGAATTCTGAGTACTTATGTGCTCTAATGTGACTACTGCTTATTCTTGCAGAGTATTAGTAGCTTGTGTAACATTCTGACAACTGCTAAGGTAGCAGGGTATTTCTGACTTGTAATGTTTGGTCTAATTATGTTTCGTGCAATACAGTTTACTTTTACATAACTAGGTTTTGGGTTTCCTTTGTGGTATGGATAGTGCGTCACATGTGTTGTGTGTGTTGGGCAAATGCTTTACACATTGTCTCTGGGATAGGCCTGACTACTCGTGCCAAGCTGCCAAGGGTGTGAGCAGGGGTTATCGTGGACATGTAACTCGCTTACTCTTACTAGAATGGGTGGGTTTTGCCTGGCTTAGGTGCATACCCTAGCCAACCAGAAATCCCATTTCTCACACTTTTGTAAAAAAAAAAAATGTTGTTCAGAGATTTTCATTTTTGATTTGTGTTTTTGTATCATTAGAAAAGTCGTTTAGCTTCAGTAGACATTGCTAATCGGGGATGATTTTTTCTAGGCCACATTTTTTAAAAATGGCGTTTGTGTTGCAGTGATGATGTCTTATGTCTGGAACCAGGGGACCTATGTACTTCATTTTGTGTCAAAACATAGGTTTTGGGGTCAAGTAGTCTTATAAAGGCAGAAAATAACTCCTCATAGCAACCCTTCTGCCATTTTCAAAAATAGCGGCTCTATAATAATGTGTTTTAAGCCATCATATTGGTCATTTATTTTATATTGTTTTTTCAGATTTTCCATTGATTCAAATTTGTAAACATGAGTGAAGCAGGTGGTAGCAGAAGATCTTTACCTCCTGACAGAGTATTGCTAACTTCAATATCTGAAGACTCCTTCAACAAAGAAAAATATGTCTGATGCCAAACAAATCCAAAAGAAAAGCTAACATGAACTGCAGCTGGACAGAAGAGAGTTCGAGATGCTACAGAAATACGGTAAGACTAAGGCCCATACTTATACTTTTTTGTGCCGCATATACAATTATATTTTGTAAGTTTGTGCCGCTTTTGCATAAAAAAAGATGCAAATGCGGAGCTAAAAATTTTATAAATATGGTCCTAAATTCACAAACGATTGAAGTTGATGGGTGAAGAGGATCAAATATTTTATCATTGTAACAACACGTGCTACAAGTTGAATACCATGGAAGAAAGCCAGCAAAAATCTGTCAAAAAATAGCAGAAACCAGTGAATCAGAACGCCAATCTGAGTCTTCTGAGACAACTAAACCCAATGCCCATCCACTTAGAAGATTGATGGCTACCCCTCATCCACCTTCAACAACTGATTGTAAAGTAGAGGATTTCAATATATTGTCTGTGATTTAGCCAGAACAAGGGCCAAAGGGAATGATGAAAGAATGATGTACAGATTATGTGAGTCTCGAAGAACAAACATGTTTTTATCTGCACCTAGTTTCTTCCAAAATTATGTTTTTAGCCAAGTAGCTGATCTAAGCAGCAAGGTGCATGTATTTGCAGTGGATTTGTATGCCCATCGAACTGCATGCATACATTTGAAAATATGAATGTACAATGAGGTCCCAGCAGCATTGTGCCTACCAGACTTCAGTTAATTTTGCACTCTTTGAAAAAGCAAATAAAGTTTTAAAGCCATTCTTGAGTTCTGGTTATGGGTTCACACAGTAAGATCAGAGAAATAATGGTCAACATTGGTGAAAATGTATTAATTCATAATAATAATGAAATTAAGATTCTTCTGGTGAGAATGCATAATGACATAGTTCATTTTTATCAGTGTAAGAAAAATAATTAGCCATTTATGGTGTTCTAAGCTGCTTTGACTCCTGAAGTGCTTGCTGGCAAAATAAGATCACAGGATGGAGTAAAATGAGCAGGAACATTTTAAGAAACAATCTGAAAGATTTTGATTTTGGACTTACTGACACATTTTGTAATACCACAAAGCTCTGCAAATGATGGGAGTCAACAAGAATGCCTGATGTTATTTTAACATTTTTTTACATCATTTTTGAATATCAGCAAAGCAGAACTGTTACAAACTAAAGTTCTTGAATTCGGAACAGAAGCCAACAACATTGATGATGGGTTTAAAGATATAAGTGAAAAAATGCAAGACAATCCCATGAACCAACCGGCTTATGCTGTGCAAATGTACTGTCTTTTTCAATTCATGTTTTATGAATTGCATCACAGCAAAAAGAAAACTCTGCTACACATGATGACTGCCCATGCAATCTATGACAGGTGCAAAAGTAGAGAGCTAATTACTTCAACAAATAGGACTGCGTATCAAGTTCTAATGACATAGTACAGATCAGGCACTTGGTAGCAGCTGATGCTGTAACATCTTGGGAATCCAACAGCACACCACTTCCAAGTCACTTTACCAGGAAAGGCTTTACAATTGCTGCTCTTGATAATCGTTATTTTGAAGAGAGATATTCTTTGTCTGGAAAATCCAGCACACATGATACTTCCATGTTGTTTTTTTCAAGTCTGTACTAATGAAGTAGCTGCTAGAAACACGCTGTACCAGCTGTAGACATAAAGAAATGAAGCTGCAAACTTATATCTCAACTGCCTTGCCAATGTATGCAAAATCACTACAAGCCATCAACACATCCCAGTCTACCAGAAAGTTTCAAAGTGGCTGAGGACATGGATTTTCTTCTACCTGATGCTGGGATCCACAAAGCTGATTTAACTGAATTTATCACTTTGATTTTTCGGTGTGGACTGAAGGATGAAAAAAGCCAGCTCCTTTATGGGCTGAATTCATGCAGTGATCTCCCAGAATACCATCCCAGTGAAGAAGGTTGGGTTTTTAACAGTAACACCATCTCCAGTCACAAAATAAGCACCAGTAAACACAGCTCTAAAAATAATCTAAAATATGCATTCTCAGCTTGAAGACCAGCTTATCCTACCAATATTCTGCTATGAAGGTATTTTCTGTATTGCATCTGAAATTGTTATGAGCAGTCCAGTAGAAATTGATGATCTTTATGCAATGATGGGCATTTTTCACGTGAAAAGCTAATTTCAAGGAGACACCATAGGATATTATAATGATTTTCCCATCTCCTCATGGATACTTCAAGATTATGTAAACTTCCAGTGAATACATCGAGCAACAAAACAAGACCGCTACTAAATCTGATGAGTGCCTGTCTGTGCGGAACACAAGACAGAGGTATATCAGGGGTCTAAATTAGGAGCCGTTATGCCCCACCAGTACTTTTTTAAGACTTTCTGCAGTGAGAATGGTAGGGTCACCCAGAGTACACTGAAGCCATTTGGACCTATCTGGTCACTGGACCCAGAACTGGCAAAACAGCCTGTAAACAGCATGTTAGTAATCAGTTACAAACACGACTTACCTGCCTGTCCATTGCGGCCCATTGCTGCCCATTGCTACCCATCTGTTGTTATCCCACTGCAAAAACGTATTAGCCTAGTTACCGCGCTGCAAGCAGTGCATAATGGTGATAGCGTCACCGGGGAGCCAGCGAGCACCACCCACTGTGGAAACAGTAGCCAGGGAAGAGCATGAAGGCGAGGATCAGCCACTAGCTGAGCCACCAATTCGGGAACAGGAAGGGGCCATTCCACAGAGTTGAGAAGGAGGTTCCTGGTCCACTGTGTGGGACATTCTTCCTCTGTCTCGCTTTCTCTCTCTCTGTCTCCCCCACCCTCTTCACCTCCAGGTTCTCCCTCGATTGGTCATGGGGACCAGACCAAATAAGAAACAGGCTCAAACCTACTTTTGAGCAATGCTAAGGCAACCTCTTTCTTCTATTATACTGCAGCTGTTTTGTTTTACAGTAAGCAGCAGTCTTAGCAAATTGCAAAGCCATACCTATGCTATTGTGGCCCCTCAGAAACTCCAGTCTTTTCGAACCAACCTGGACATTTGAACATCTGCATACTCATTTCACATCTAATAGTCAAATGAATCAGTTGAGCAATCCCAATGCAGCAAGTAAGTTAGAATATTAAATAGATCAAGTGTAAGAAATGGGGTCTCTGTTGGCAGAGGTATACACCATTGTCCAAATAGGGACCATAATCTTAGTCAGGGTAAGTCACACACAATCCAAATGATCCTGTGCCCACACTCTGGTAGCTTGGCACTGGTCAGCCAGGCTTAACTTAGAATACAATGTGTAAAGTATTTGTGAAATAAATCATACAGTAACACAGTGAAAACACAGCAAAAATACACCACACAGGTGAGAAAAATATTATATTTATCTAGTTAAACTAAGATCAAAATGATAACGATCTAATAAGCACAAGTTGAGATATCACTTTTGCAAGATTACAAAGAGTCTTAAATCTTAGAAATCAAGTTGTCTCTTGTTTACACAAAGTACCTGGTTTGCGTAAAAAATAACATGCACAAAGACTGCAGAGGAGGAGATGCATGGATAAATAGGGTGTGCATCGGATTTTCCGACACAGCACTGACAATGCGTTGTTTCTTTCCACGCTGCAAGGGGCTTTGCATAATTTTTCAGCGCGTAGTCTTGGTTCCTCACTGCGATGCTAGGATCTTTTTGACACCTAGGGACGATGCAGAGAAATCCCGGACATGCGTGAAGATGTCACATGCATTGGATCAATCCAGTATGGTGATGCATTGAATTTTCTGTTGCACGGCAGGCGCTGCATCGATTTTCTACTCGGAGAATTGGCAGGGTCATTCTGGTTTAGCTGTGTGTCAATCCAGTAGGGCTGTGCATCAAATTCCCGGTTGCAAGGCAGGCGCTGCATCGAATCTTCACTCGGGAAGTCAGGCTGCGTCGTTCTGGCTCAGCTGTGCAGTGATTTCTCGGTAGCAAAACACCTGTGCATCGTTTCTGGCAGGCTGTGCGTGAATTTTTCAGTGCACAAGGAGTTTTCAGAAGAGATGACATTTTTTGGCCCTGAGACTTCAGAAAATAGAAGGCAAGCTCAACCCAAGCCCTTGGAGAGCACTTCTCAGCAAAGTCAGAGGGCAGAAGGGCAGCAAGGCAACAGCAGCGCAGCAGTTCTTCTCAGCAAAGCAGTCCAGATGAGTCCTTTGGGCAGCCAGGCAGTTCCTCTTGGCAGGTTGCAGGTTCATGCCCAGAAGTGTCTGAGTTGGTGGGGTCAGAGATCCAGATTATGGGGGTCATTCCAACCCTGGAGGTCGGGGTTAAAGCGGCGGCCAACCCGCAAACAGGCAGGCGGCCCAAAAAATTGAATTCTGACCCTGGCGGGAACCGCCATCACAGACCGCCACTTTAACACTCCGAACGCCACTGCGGGACAAACAAACAGCGCAGCGGTCACCGCCAACAGACAGGCGGCAGACAATGTGCCGCCCACCCTATCACAACTCACCAATCCGCCACCTTTTCCGGGGTGGGAGCCCCGCCGATAAAAACACGGCGGAAACAGACTACGAATGGGAAAACGCTCACCCTACACACTCCACGAGGAATCTGGACAGCATGGAACCAGAACTACACATCCTACCAGCAATTGTCTACCTGCTCCTCTACCAGGAGCACGAACGCCGGCGCAGAAGACAACGGTGAGTACTGCACCTACGACACAGGGGAGGGGGGAGGAGAAAAGAATACGGGCACAAACATACGCGACACACCCCCCCCCACCCAACTACCTACACACCAATGCAGAGCAACAACTCAGAGTGACACCCCCCAAACCCCCCGGAAGAATGCAAAGACAAAATAATATGTTATTGGAATTCAAATATATTGTAAGGCTAAGTAAATAAGTAAGTCGAACATCCCATAACTATACACACATATGTAAATTGTCCCGTCAAAATTGGCTTTCTGTCATTGTACGTGGGCCAATGGTCCTCAACACATGGGCAAAGCCCACACATGAGACCCGAATCCATTGGAGAGAACACTGCAGGGGCATCAGATAGGAAAACTACAGGCCCCTCAGGGGGAAGGGAAGTGGGGGCATCTCAGCCACATGAGTCCACGACACCAGATCCACGAGGGGCTTCCATGGCCACTGTTCAATCCTGGGGAGTGCAAAGCCACAGTCTCTCAAGTCCCTACAGTGGGTGGCTTGCCCACTGTGCCATCCTGGGGAGTGCAAAGCCACAGTCTCACAAGTCCCTACAGTGGGTGGCTTGCCCACTGTGCCATCCTGGGGAGTGCAAAGCCACAGTCTCACAAGTCCCTACAGTGGGTGGCTTGCCCACTGTGCCATCCTGGGGAGTGCAAAGCCACAGTCTCACAAGTCCCTACAGTGGGTGGCTTGCCCAATGTGCCATCCTGGGGAGTGCAAAGCCACAGTCTCTCAAGTGGATGACAGACTCCAGAGGTACTGGAGGAGTCTTGGTGCCCAGAGTGTATCGTGCAGCCCTGTCCGACACTGATCTGGGCCTGCCCCTTCTGCCAATGTGTCAGCGGTGCTTGAGTTGAAGGGCCCACCGGAGCGGTGCATAGACGGCGGTGCCCAGCGGAGCGGGGCTTGAGTTGAAGGGCCCAGCGGAGCGGTGCTTGAGTTGAAGGGCCCAGCGGAGCGGTGCTTGAGAGGAAGGGCCCAGCGGAGCGGTGCAGAGACGGCAGTGCCCAGCGGAGCGGTGCTTGAGTTGAAGGGCCCAGCGGAGCGGTGCAGAGACGGCGGTGCCCTGTTCAGCGGTGCTTGTCTTGAAGGGCCCTGTTCAGCGGTGCTTGTCTTGAAGGGCCCTGTTCAGCGGTTCTTGAGACGGCGGTGCCCTGTTCAGCGGTGCTTGTCTTGAAGGGCCCTGTTCAGCGGTTCTTGAGACGGCGGTGCCCTGTTCAGCGGTGCCTGTCTTGAAGGGCCCTGTTCAGCGGTTCTTGAGACGGCGGTGCCCTGTTCAGCGGTGCCTGTCTTGAAGGGCCCTGTTCAGCGGTTCTTGAGACGGCGGTGCCCTGTTCAGCGGTGCCTGTCTTGACGGGCCCTGTTCAGCGGTTCTTGAGACGGCGGTGCCCTGTTCAGCGTGCCTGTCTTGAAGGGCCCTGTTCAGCGGTTCTTGAGACGGCGGTGCCCTGTTCAGCGGTGCCTGTCTTGAAGGGCCCTGTTCAGCGGTTCTTGAGACGGCGGTGCCCTGTTCAGCGGTGCCTGTCTTGAAGGGCCCTGTTCAGCGGTTCTTGAGACGGCAGTGCCCTGTTCAGCGGTGCCTGTCTTGAAGGGCCCTGTTCAGCGGTTCTTCACATGTGACTCCATGGCACCAGATCCGGCCAATATATGGTGTTCACTCACCATCCGACTTTTTTCCCAGGGGGTGGGCTGGCTGTCCCTTTGCTGCTGGCCGATGTAGCTGCCCTCGAAGGTGGTGGACTCCAATATCCCTGGACTATGGTCCTTTTACGAGATGGAGGGGGTGGGTCAGGTGATGGAAAGAGGTTAATTTTGGAGAGGAAAAACTTTTTAGGAGCAATGGGAAGGGTAGGTGCAGTGGGTATGGGAGTGGAGGAAGAGGATGTGGTTGTAGGAGAGTCAAGTGTGCTGTCTTTGGGTGCAGGTGCTTGTGACGGAGGCTGTCGTGAGGCGGATGGCTGTTGGGTGGGTGGCTGCCTGCGTTTGTGTGGTTTGGAAGAGGGGGTGACAGACACACTGGGAGAGGACACAGGGAACATGTAAATGGCAGTGGGGGTGGTGACTGCACGTGTGTGGAGTGTTCTGGTGGGTGTGCTGGTGATGGACGTAGTGGCTGATGAAGTGGTGCATGCAAGTGTGAGTGGAGACGTCACAGGGAGGGAGGAGGGAGACGAGGAGGAGGGGGACACAGAGGAGGAAGTGGCTGTTGGCATGTCTCCATGTGGATGTTGCTTGTGTGAATGCTTGTGGGATGTGTGGTGCTTATGTTTGGATGAGCTGACCTTGGGTGTTGAGGTGTGTGCAGGCTCGTCTGTAGGTGTGTCTGGGATAGGCAGAGGAACAGGGGAGTGGGAGTGGGTGGAGGGAGTTGGAGGAGGGAGGCAGGAGACAGGGACAATGGCTGCCGTCAGTGCTGAGGCCAGAGCGTTGAACGATCGCTGATGGGCAGCCTGATCCGAATGAATGCCCTCCAGGTATGCATTGCTCCGATGCACCTCCCTTTCCACCCCCTGGATGGCATTCAAAAGGGTAGACTACTCAACAATGAGCGTCCGGAGGAGGTCAATGACCTCCTCACTCAGGGCAGCAGGGGAACTGGGGCAGGGCCTGAGGTGCCTGGGGCGAAGGAGATGCCCGCCTTGGTGTGCGAGCGGGCACGGGGCGAACGCTGAGGGGCTGCTTGGAGGGCGGAGCTGGTGCGCTGGGTGGCGGCTGTACCTGTTGTTGCGGTGGGCACGGATGTTGCCGCCACCACAAGGGAGCTCCCTTCCGAGGACGTGTCGGTGTCGCTGATGTCTCCACGTGTCCCCGTTGTGGAGCCCCCCTCGCCCTCCGTCTCACTGGTGAAATCAGAGTCCGTTGCATGGCCCTCCGGGGCCATGTGAGATGCAGCTCCCTCGTGCTCCAATGCCACTTCTCCTCCGCCAGATGAAGCTAATGCACACATGAACAGGAAGAGCAGGCATAAAAAGGGGGGGGAGAAATAAAGACATGTTGAGTGCATGCATTGGCAACACAGTTGGCGGAGAGGACAGACACAGAAGCCCCCTGCACTACGCCGCGCACTTGGGGTACACTACTCAATCAGTGAGACTTGGCCTACAAGCCAATGGACGACATCTGCACACATAGGTGACACAAGGCCATGGACAGCTGTACTTGGCACCCTACAGAGGTGGAGGGCTGGGGCACAGGGCCATGCCTTACGGAGGGGACTAGCCTACAGAAATCGCCCTGGCCTAGGGATACCCACATCCCTCCTCCCCCACCCAGACACCTCCACTGCGCGCTAAGATAGCAGAATGTGCTTATACTCACCCCTTGTGTCTGCTGTGATGTCCTCACGCGCCCATCCAAATCTGGGTTGGCCACCGCCAGGATCCGAGACATCAGGGGGGTCAATTGACGAGTGGCACCCCTCCTACGTTGGGAGGCCATCCCCAGCAGAGCCTCTGCGGTCTTTCTGCTCCCGCGGCGGATGTCCTCCCACCTCTTGCGGCAGTGGGTGACCCGTCTGTTGTGGACCCCAAGGGTCCGGACGTCCTTGGCGATGGCACGCCAAATGTCGACTTTCTGATGGGCGCTGACCTATGTGACACGTACAGGGAGAGAAAATTAAATATCATCATTTTCTGCATGCTCGATGTGAGTGTCCCCCCATCCCCACCCTTGCCATGTGGCACATGCTCTCATCTGTCGTTTGATGCATGCCTCATACGCTCCCCTCCGCACCATCGTTCATTCACCCCACTCAACCCAGGCATTGCCCACAAAGCATGGTCCCAGTGTACTAACCTGTTGGTCTGGAGGACCGTAGAGTAGCACATACTGGGGGAGGACCCCATCCACGAGTTTCTCCAATTCTTCAGAAGTGAAGGCAGGGGCCCTTTCCCCAGTCGCAGCAGCAATTGTCTCTTCCAGACCGAGGTCACAGCAGCACTTGCAGTATAGATCCTCTCCTGTGGATGATCAGGTCTCGAGTGATTAAGCTGATAGAAAATGGCGGTCACGCCCGTGGCGGTGCGTACCGCGACTGCCGGCGCACTTCGTCATTGGCTCCTGAAACCCATAGGGTTCTATGTTAACCAATGCGGCTTTGCACCGCGGTCTTCGACCGCCTACCGCCACGGTGTGCCACGCCAGCGCATTGACCTCACATCCCATTGTCACACTTCACAGGTCAGGCAGCCGCCATTTCAAGGGCCCACATGGCTTAATGTCTACTGCGTCACACAGGCCTAGGCCTTGCATTGCCACTCATACAAGCCATTCAATGCATAGTGAATCGTGTACTGTGCAAGCTGTGGGAACGTACCTGCGTTTTACTTGACTCTGTGCTCCATGTTCCTTCCTAGGCACCGTCCGCTGGGACTTTGCGAGGAGATGGAGGAATGTTCCTGTGTACAGACCGCTGGTGGACCTGTCGACAATGGAAGAAAGACATGTCATACTGACATACAGACTTGACCGAGCCACTATACAGGAACTGTGTGCCCAGCTGGAGCCAGACCTGATGTCACCCATTCGCCAACCCACAGGGATTCCCCCTCTGGTGCAGGTTCTGTCAGTACTCCATTTTTTGGCAAGTGGATCATTCCAAACAACAGTGGCCATTTCATCAGGGATGTCTCAGCCTATGTTTTCTAAGGTTTTGTCCAGAGTGTTGTCTGCCCTGATGAAATACATGCGGAGCTACATTGTTTTCCCTGAGGTGGGCGATTTAGCTACAGTGAAGGGTGATTTCTATGCCCTTGGTCATATTCCCAACATCATTGGTGCCATTGATGGGACCCATGTGGCTTTGGTTCCCCCCAGTGAAAGTGAACAGGTGTACAGGAACAGAAAAAGTTATCATTCGATGAATGTCCAGGTGGTCTGTTTGGCTTCCCAGTACATCTCCCATGTAAATGCCAAGTTCCCTGGGTCAGTGCATGACGCGTACATCATGCGAAATAGCAGCATCCCTTATGTGATGGAACAGAAACAGAGACACCGTGTGTGGGTAATTGGTGACACTGGTTACCCCAACCTGTCGTGGCTACTGACCCCAGTGAGGAATCCCCGGACCAGGGCAGAGGAACGGTACAATGAGGCCCATGGGCGGACTAGGAGGGTGATCGAGGTGACCTTCGGCCTCCTGAAGGCCAGGTTTAGGTGCATGCATATGACAGGTGGATCCCTAATGTACTCACCGAAGAAGGTGTGCCAGATCATCGTGGCCTGCTGTATGCTTCACAACCTGGCTTTGTGACGCCAGGTGCCTTTCCTGCAGGAGGATGGTCCAGAGGGTGGTGTTGTGGCAGCTGTGGAGCCTCTGGAGAGTGAAGAGGAGGAAGACGACGGGGACGACACAGACAACAGGGACACAGTGATACAACAGTATTTTCAATAACACACAGGTACGAAAACCGCCATTTTACATGTACTTGCAGTCTCTTGCCTCTCTACTGTCTGAGTTTGCCCCCAGTTTATGTTAACTGAGTTGTGACTTTCCCTTCCGTTTTCAGAGATGTGGGCCCCACTGCGTGACCTCTGCTTTGTTTGCCCATGGACTACAGCTGTGTGACAGTGGTATGTTGTCATCACAATGTAGCTGAACATTTTGGCACCGTTATGTCTAATACATTTGTTCAAAATACAAGCAGACTCCAGATAATTTTAGTGCAATAAGTGATTTTATTTAAGTGCTAAATTTAGGGACATGCTTGAAAATCGGTGATGGGTGATGGTGGAGTAATGTCCATGGAGTCCAGATTTTCAGTCTCACAGGTGCATTGTCCATATGCCTGTGGATGGATGGAGCAGGGCCAGTTTAAGGTTGGACAGGGTGACAATGTGGTACAGTGGGATGACATCAGGGGGTATCCTTTGCTGGCGGGGGTCTTGGCATCCTACTCTGTCTTCTTCCGAGATCTCAGGCCCCGCTTGCGGGGTGGTTCTTCTTCTGCAGGAGGTGGGGTTCTGGTGGCCTGTTGTTGTGTGGGGGCCTCCTGTCCACTAGCGCCGGCGGAGGTGGTAGCCTGTTCTTGGCCCATGCTAGTGACAGGGGCCCTTTGTGGTGCCACATGGTCCCGCAATGTGGTGACAATCTGGTTAAGAGCCACGACGATGGTCCCCATTGCGGAACTAATGGTTCGGAGTTCTTCCCTGAACCCCATGTACTGTTCCTCCTGCAGTACCTGGATCTCCTGGAACCTGGCCAATACCGTAGCCATCGTCTCCTGGGAGTGGTGGTATGCTCCCATGATGGAGGAGAGGGCCTCGTGGAGAGTGGATTCCCTGGGCCTGTCCCCCCCCTGTCGCACAGCAGCCCTCCCAGTTCCCCTGTTTCCCTGGGCCTCTGTCCCCTGGACCGTGTGCCCACTACCACTGCCCCCAGGTCCCTGCTGTTGTTGGGGTGGTGGGTCAACCTGGGTGCCCTGTAGTGGTGGACACACCGCTGATTGACGTGTCCTGGAGACAGAGGCATGGGCCCGCTGGGTGGGAGCTGTGCTGGTGTTCCCAGAGGGGGGTAGGTCTGCTGTGGCCTGTGGCTGTGTGAGGGGTACCGACTGTCCCGAGGTCCCCGATGGGCCGGGCTGGTCATCTGGGTCCAGGGAGACAGAGCTGCTGTCATCACTGGGGGCCTCTTCTGGGGGTGGGATGGACATTTCTGGACCCTCCTGGGGCGGTGTGGTGGCGTTCGGGTCCTGTAGGGGTATAAGAGTATGGTTATTGCTTCTGTGTGTGCCATAGTGTGCAATGGGTGGGTGGGCGTGTACCCCAGTGCTGGCATTCCCGTGTGGGGGCTGTTATGACGGTGGCTTGTGGGGGAGATGGGTATGTGCAGTGGGCATGCTTTGGTGATGGGTGTCCATGCTTTGTGGACGCATGCAGGGCTAGGTGTTGGGATGGGTGGGTTGTGATGGTGAGCCATTTTCAAGGAGTTGGTGTGATGGGGTTGGGGGTGAGGGTGGGGGTATGATTTGGCATGCAGGTGGGGTGGGGGTAATGAAGTAGTGAATATTTGACTTACAAGAGTCCATTCCTCCAGCTACTCCTGCGAGGCCCTCAGGATGCAGGATGTGCAAGACTTGCTCCTCCCATGCTGTAAATTCTGGGGGAGTAGGTGGGGGTCCGCCGCCAGTCTTCTGCACAGCGATGTTGTGCCTTGATACCATGGAACGCACCTTCCCCCGTAGGTCGTTCCACCGCTTCCTGATATCGTCCCGATTTCGTGGATGCTGTCCCACAGCGTTGACCCTGTCCACTATTCTTTGCCATAGCTCCATCTTCCTGGCAATGGTGGTGTGCTGCACCTGTGTCCCGAAGAGCTGGGGCTCTACCCGAACTATTTCCTCCACCATGACCCTGAGTTCTGCGTCAGAAAACCTGGGGTGTCTTTGGGGTGCCATGGGGTGGTGTGGATGAGGTGTGGGGTGGTGTATGTGTTGTAGAGTGTGGTGAGTGTGGTGGTGTGTGGTGGTGTGTGGTGTTTTGTGCGTGGATATTGTGTGGGTGATGTTGGGATTTGCCTCTGTGTGATGGTGTACTCTATTCTGTCAATCAAAAAAGGTTACACATGGTTCCATATTGTACTGTGGGTTTCAATCGAGTGAAGAGCTCGGTCCCCAGGTAGGAACCGAAGCATCTCGAAGCAAGAGCCCTCACTCACCATCCTGTGACATGCTTCATCATAGGGCCCGCTCCTCGTCAGGCCGGCACTGCAATGCCTGACGGGCCCCGCGAGGGGGCTCTTTGCCGGAGTTCTTTTGAGAATCAAAAATAGCCGGTCAAGAATAATGAAGTGAAGGATTGGTATATGAAAAAACGGTTAAAAATGCCTAGAGGTAACAACTAATAATATTTAATGCTCGTGTCCATACCTCTGACAAGATTAAAAACCAAGAAAACGGGGAGTCAGTGGAATGATGACCACAAACCCCATTGAAATATAGGTAGGTATAATGATGTCTCTTAAAGAGAATTATAACATCTAAGAGACAGAGCACACAGGATCCCCACAGGGGATCCTGTGTGCTCTGTCTCTTAGATGTTATAATGAAGGCCAGAATTAAGGCCATAATTCTCTTTTTCATTGCAGTGCCGGCCTGACGAGGAGCGAGCCCTATGATGAAGCATGTCACCGGATGGTGAGTGAGGGCTCTTGCTTCGAGAAGCTTCGGTTCCTACCTGGGGACCGAGCTCTTCACTTGATTGAAACCCACAGTACAATATGGAACCATGTGTAACCTTTTTTGATTGACTGTCTATTGGGATACTTACACACGGGACCAGGAGTTTTCACTCCGAATATCCCACTTTTCTGCCCCTCTTTTTGTTTTTTCGAGTACTCTATTCTGTGCTGTCTCTCTCTGGCCTTCAGTCGCAATTGTGGTCGTAAGGGTTTGTGGGTGTTGTGGGTGTGTGTTTTATAGTTAATTGGGTGTGTGGGAGTGTTGTGTGTATGTGTCTCAGGTGTGTGTATTTCGAATTGTCCAATGTGGCTGTGTTTTGGAGCTGTATGTGTATTTTGAGCGCGGCGGTGTGTACCGCCAATGGAATACCGGGGTTGAAAGACCGCTGCGGGGATTTGTGGGTCGGAATGGCATGGGTGTATTTCTGTTGGCGTGACGGTGGAGGTTTGGTCATCGCCAGTTTTTCGCTGGCCGTTGGTGTGGCAGACTTTTGTTGATGTCGGGTTTTTGGCGGTTTGCCAGTTGCGGGTCAGAATGACTGTGGCGGTTTACCGCGACCGCTGCGGTGTTATGGCGGTCTTCTGACCGGCGGTAAGCGACTTTTGCCGCCGAGGTCAGAATGACCCCCTATATGTGCAAAAATGCCTTTGAAGTGGGGAAGACTTCAAAGAGTGGTTTCGAAGTGCACAAGTTCCACTTTCAGTCTAGTTCTGTCTGCCAGGGTCCCAGTAGGGGTTTGACAGTCCATTGTGTGAGGGCAGGCCACTAGCCTTTGAAATGTAAGTGTCAGGCCCTCCACTCTTCCAGCCCAGGAAGACCCTTTCAGCATGCAGATGAGTGCAGGTTTCACTGAGTGTCCTGTGTTTGTGGTTGTCTTGGTGAAATGTACAAGGAAGCTGTCAACCAGCCCAACCCAGACATTGGGCCTGATTCTAACTTTGGAGGACGGTGTTAAACCGTCCCAAAAGTGGCGGATATACCACCTACCGTATTACGAGTTCCATAGGATATAATGGACTCGTAATACGGTCGGTGGTATATCCGCCACTTTTGGGACGGTTTAACACCGTCCTCCAAAGTTAGAATCAGGCCCATTGATTGGAGACAGGGTGTAAGGCACAGATGGATTTTAAGTGCAGAGAAACGCTCACTTTCTGAAAGTGGCATTTCTAAAATAGTAATATAAAATCCAACCTCACCAATAAGCAGGATTTTCCATTACCATTCTGGACATACTAAATATGACCTGGTTACCCCTTTCTGGTCAGAATCTACCACTCAAACAGTATATGAGGGTAATCCTAATGCTATGTTATGAAAGGAGCAGGTCTCACAGTTGTGGGAAATTAATTTAGGAGTTTTCCATTATCAGGACATATAAAACACACATGTTCAGATCCTGCCTTTTACCTACATAGAACCCTGACCTATGGGTTACCCAGGCCCTATCTCAGGGGTGACTTATATGCTGAAAAGGGGAGTTTAGGACTTGGCAAGTACTTTTAAATGCCAAGTCGAAATGGCAGTGAAAATTCACACACAGGTCTTGCAATGGAATGTCCTGAGACATGGTTAAGGGGGTACGTATGTGGGTGGTACAACCAGTGCTGTAGGCCCACTAGTAGAATTCAATTTACAGGCCCAGGGCACATGTAGTACACGTTACTAGGGACTTACAAGTAAATCCAAATGCCAATTGGGAATGAACCAATGTTACCATGTTTAAGGGAGAGGGCATATACACTTTAGCACTGGTTAGCAGTGTTAAAGTGAGCAGAATCCTAAAACCATCAAAAACAGTGTCAGAAAAGTGGAGGGAGGCAGGCAAAAAGTTGGAGGATGACCACCCTAAGGATGTCAGGTCTCACATCAAGTATGTCAAGGAGGCTGTGGACTTCAGATCATTCTGAGCAATGATAGCAACCAAACTAAAAGCAGAGTTGACAACCCAGACATGGCCAGCAACTGCTATAAAAGAATCTGAGCCTCCCCAGAATTCTGGAAAAACTCAAAACCCACAATAGGCTGTGAGCTGCCCAAATATGACTAGGATCATATCCAAGACCTGCAACAAATGGAGAGAAAGGGAGAAACTAAATAAAAGAAACCATGCTAAGAAGGATACTGTAGCTCTCCTTAATATCCAGTCCATCAAGCCCATTTGTGCCTGCATTTCTACTCTGGAGGTTGAATCTGCACTGATACCATTGATACAAGGGCCAGACAATATTTCACCGATCTAAATTAAAGTCACCATTATTGCTAAACAAAATAACTGACTAGTATGTTAAAAGCAAGGAATATCAGTTGCATCACAGTGTCACTGTTCATACTAGTTATTTAATTCTGCAAAATCAGTTACTGAGCTCAGTTAATGCTGAACCTGTACCTCTACTAACCAAAGTGGCAGCAACTATAAATTCTGATAATATGCATCCAAACCCATGGCATGGCATGTCATGGGATACCTCTGTAAGCTAGTGACATATTCTGACATGTGGAATTAAACCTCATCCTGCCTGGCTAACATTTTAACAACTGTATTAAAACATAGGAAGACAAAAAAAACAAAATTTACCAACTGTTTTATGCAAGAAGTAGCACTCAAAGTTCCCTTGATGGGGGAAATGCTCCATGTTTTGTTAAACTATTTACTTCATGCACTAAAGATAACGTGACTAAGATAGATCATTATGTCTTACTAAAACTGGATGAAGAAGTATTAGGTTTGCTGGCTATTTGCCCTTATTTGACTAGTGCCTTCTCTGATCTAAATGCTCAACTAAATAGTACTTTGAAGGACATACCCCACCCATAAAGTTTCACTCCATAACCATGATCATCATGAGAAAATAGTAGCTGGTGCGCTAACTTGTCAGACATCAAAATTAGACAATCAAACTGTGGTCATGTTGGAAAAAGCATAAGTAAAGTGGCACCACATGTATCCAGGGCCTGTAAATGTAATGCTACTAGTGTGCCTTCAGCATGTTTAGTGCCATCCACTTAAGTAGCCCTTTAAAATATTTCTCAAGACTTTTATTTCAGCCTGAGTGCAGTTTCAAATTGCCTAGTGAACCTGGCAAAATTAATACTTTTCCAGGCCTAAACATCTCTTTTTTTAAAGCATATAAGTCACACAAAAAGAAGGCTGTGAACAGCCTATATGGCAGAGTGGATTGTATTCAAAAAGTTCGACATTTAAAAAGTTGTACTTTTAAGTTTTGCATGCCTGTTAGTGAAAAATTGTTAAATGCATTTTTTACTTTTGTGAGGCCTACCACTCCAATAGGATACCTTTGGTATACCTAAATACATTTATTACATGATAACGTTTGATGGAGATTATGTAGAAATCTCATGCTTGGTCTCAAAGGAATTGTAATTTAACTCCTATTTAATAGTGATGTCAGATTTTAAGTCCCAATTCTGAAAATGCCACTTTTAGAAAGTTAATATTTTCTTCTCCTCACCATTTGGTGCCTGAAATATGTGTCCTGGGTCAAATGACTGTGATGCGCATGTCAGTTGGCTTTTGTGCATTCCTGACAAATGGGGACTACAGGACTAGTTGTTGACATTATGGACCATCATGCCAAGATGTATGGGGTGGAGCTGTCCTTTGGCTCACTTATGTCACAGAGAATCTACCTCATCACACTCACAAAGAACTTCACACTAGTCTTTTGTCACACCAGACCTCTTGCAGCCTTGGCGGCAGTGAGGAAGAGGAAGGAACTTCCAGAACAATCGGTGAGGGAATTCTCTAAAAGTTTATTACTCTTCAAAGCTGGAACTATGCATGAAAATAGGACCCTAGACCCACTCCTGAGTTCACTCCTGGGCCTGTGGAGGACCCCCGAAAGACCACCTTGTACTTCAGAGGACTGTCCTCCTGTTTGAACCATCCTTTGTACTTCGGGGGACTGCCCTGCTACTTAAAGCCTGCCTTGCTGCTTGATCCCAGGACTACCGAAGTGACCCTATGGGCTACTTGACTGCCTTCCTGTTTGGCGCTTTAAGGACCTAAAAAGCTCCAAAAAGCATGAACCCACACCTGGGCCCTGCCTAAAGTAAGTCCTGCCCTCAAAGTGGTGCCCACCCAGTCTTGTGTCCCTGGCAGTAGTGCTAAAGGTGCCCAAAAAGCCAACCAAACTGGTGACCTATCTTCTCACCAATCCCCACAAGGTGCATTGCTGGTCTGCCTGACTTAATGGTAGCTGCTGCTAAGTTCTCCTCTTCAGAAGGGTATCTGGCCTCCTGAATACCTCATCGGCTACAGCCTGCAGCGTTATGTCTCTGGAATTTTTTTGATTTATAAAAAAGAGACTAAGGGCCTCATTACGACTTCGGCAGTCCTTTAATAGGACCATTGAAGCTGCTGCAGGCAAAAGACTGCTAGTACTGGAGGTCTTTTGCCCGCCATATTAGCCGGCAGCAATGTTGTGAAATGTTGGGTGAGACAGCATCTGTCGGGCATTTCACTGCCCGCAATTTCAGCAGTGAAATGCGCCATGGGGCTGTGCATGGGGCCCCCGCACTGCCCATGCCAAATGCATGGGCAGTGAAGGGGCCCCCAGGGGTCCTCCAATGCCCCCATTCTGCCTGCCTTTTGATATCGGTGTTTACTGCCGTGGAAAGGCTGGTGGATGGGGACTTGTCCTTGGCGGCTGCAGCCTGGCACTGTCGGTAGTTGGACCGTAGTGGCTCCGCCACGGTCATAATGGGGTAATCGGACCGGTCTTAAGCAAATGGAGGGGGGATCCCTGCAGTCCCTCTCCCTGGGCCAATTTAGTTTGAATCAATTGCCCTGGGGAGATGGCAGTGCCTTGAGGGTGTGGGGGAGCATGCCTTCCCCCACATTTAATTGAATGTTAGCCCTGGGAGGTGCTGGTCTCAGAGCTCAGGGGTCCACAGGTCCGCCCTTACTAAAATCAAGCAATTTTGTCCCAGGAAGTGGTGGTCCTGAGGCACTGTGGGGGGAGGGGGCATGCAGCCCCCCATATATTTGAGTGTTAACCCTGGGAAGATGGTGGTCCCTATGGCTCCAGGGAGATCCAGAGGACTCCCCCTTCTATAATCAGGCAAATGTGCTCTGGGGAGGTAGTGGTTCTCTAGGGCATGAATAATCCCTAAGAGGGGGGTCCTGTGTGCCCCCCTCCTTTATTATTTATATGCCCTCAGTACCTGACCCACAAGGTGGCTTTATTAAAACAAGCTCGGGAGACCAAACCCTGGCCCATTTTTTAATCTATTTTGCTGGGACTCAGTTGAGTCCTAAGGTGGCTGCCAACAGAGCTCTGCAACAGATCAGGACGATTTGTGAAGCCTTCACACCTCTATATACAATTTTGGGTTTCCTTTAGTTTCTCTCAAGCTACAGAACAGATTTCCACCAAATTACAAAAAGCGTAATCAGTGTACTGAAAGCTACTTTTCTGCCAAATTTGGTGTAGTTTTGTCCAGTCGTTCTTGCTGTAGTTGAGTTTTGAGGGTAATTCACTTTTTTGACCCCCCATTTTTCTTGGCCCCCACTTGACAGATTGCCCTGAAACATCCCATGCACAACAGTAATCACTGGCATACTTCTTTTTGGAAAATTCAATGAAGGTTGGTGAAACTGTGCCAAAAATAAAGGCAAGATAAAAAATGCTTTTTCAATGAAAACATAGCCCCAATGCTTCTAACTATAACTACCTGCTGGCAACCACCTGTAGGAAACATATTAGTTATATATATATATATATATATATGTATATGACAGAAAAGATGCAGCTGACATTTTGTTTGTTGCATTGGATCAGGGGTGGGAAAGAAGAGTGTAAAAACACATGAGGGGTCAGGATAGAGGTGACCCCATAGGACAGGGTTAGTGGGAAAACAATTGCTCAATTATTTATTTTTCATTTGATCAACGAATCCACAGGTGGATCCATGGATCCATGGATCCGCAGACCGAGTCAGAGAAAAATTGAAAAAAAAGCACCCATTGCGTCAAACCGAAGGCCGTGGCCAGCTTGTGTTTGGGGGCATGGAGGAGGGTTGGTCGCCGGGCCTGGCCATAGGCTTTTCAAAGCAGCTCCCTGCTTGTGGGAGCAATACCAGCAGGATGCAGACAGCTGGCTAAGACCACGGGATCTTGAGGCTCCGCCCGTGGTCCTGTCACTCTCTCTCGCTTCCATCCTCTAATGGGATGAGCGATTGTCATTGCAATGGTCTCTCCATGCAATGACTTCAAAGAGTAAGACTAGCAAGATGATTGATACGAATGTTATTCTTAAATTTGCATGCAGAGCGGAACAGAGTCGCTTCTGGACTAATGGTAAAGGTCTTGTGCTGTCACTCATTATCCTGAAGGTTGAAATCCTAGTTTCACTTGGTAGTTTGATTGTTTATTGACTAGTGTATTGACTAGTGTTTTAACTGTTAAACATTCCTAGTGATGGAACAATTATGTTTCTTTCCAATCACATGAGTGAGTTTAATGTCATAGGTATGTCTGGAAACAACACGGCTAGAAGGCACCAGTGGTGTAATGGTAAAGTTCACAGACCTTCACCCTAAAAATTGAGTGGTCTGCTCTGGGTGTCTCTGTGGTTTTTTCCCTTCTTTAATTCAATTTAAACTTCAAAAGTTAAAGGTTCTTACTGAAAGATGATCTCACTCATTTTAGATGACAAATACACTTTTCTTTTTAATTTTCTTAAATATCTCATTCTAGGCTTATCATTCATCAAAGCATGAATTGCTGTCTCTGTCTAAATCTCTGAATTACTCTCTCTCAGGGTTGGTTGGTTGGGGGGGTTGGCCGCAGGCCCAGCGATCAACCCCATGGGATATGGCCAGAGCCGGCTGCTCGCAAAAATGAAAGGCAGAGTCAAAGAAATCCTGTCAGCTGCTCACGGGCAACCGCTCTTTGAGAGACGCTCAGAATAGGAAGCGTCGGTTGAATGAGTGTGGCAGGTATTTATAGCCTGACCACACCCAAACATAATTAGGAACAAAGGGGGCTAGGATTTGAAGTTCCCCCTGATTTCCTGATGCTTCCATGACGGCAATGCTTAATGCTTTTCACTGTTCTATAACAATGATACCACCAATGGCCTAATTTGTTTAATGAATGACTTTTACCACATACAATGTATTGTTTCATGGCAATGGTGGCTATATCTTTAGAACAGTTGCGCCCACGCGCTATCACGGTCCTGACAGTACACCCCCTCCCCGGACGTGGGTGCGGACTTGGTTTATTGGGGTAACGGAGATTAAATTGATGTATTAATCGTGGAGCATGAATTTGTGAAGCAGGTTCCCAAGAGTCCTCCTCTGAACCATAACCTTTCCAAGATATTAAGTACCACAAAGAGTTACCACGAAATCGAGAATCTCGAATGGCTTTTACTTCATATTCCCATTGATCTTGGACAAGGATTGGTGGTGGACCTGTTCTATTCTTGGTAATGGCAGGTTTAAGTAAAGAGGTGTGAAAAACAGGATGAATTCGCAAAGATGGGGGTAATTTCATTTTGTATGTCACTGGGTTGAGGCGTTTGAGAATTTCGTATGGCCCAATGAATTTTGGATGAAATGCATTTTTGTCTTTAAAATTTAGATTTTTTTGTAGATAACCAGACCATGGCCCTCATTCTGACCTTGGCGGGCGGCGGAGGCCGCCCGCCAAAGTCCCGCCGTCAGGTTACCGTTCCGCGGTCGAAAGACCGCGGCGGTAATTCTGACTTTCCCGCTGGGCTGGCGGGCGGTCTCCTTCAGACCGCCAGCCAGCCCAGCGGGAAAGAGGCTTCCACGATGAAGCCGGCTCGGAATCGAGCCGGCGGAGTGGAAGCTGTGCGACGGGTGCAGTTGCACCCGTCGCGTATTTCACTGTCTGCGCAGCAGACAGTGAAATACATTTAGGGGCCCTCTTGCGGGGGCCCCTGCAATGCCCATGCCAGTGGCATGGGCACTGCAGGGGCCCCCAGGGGCCCCGCGACCCCCCCTACCGCCATCCGGATCTCGGCGGTCCGACCGCCGGGATCTGGATGGCGGTAGGGGGGGTCAGAATCCCCGCGGCGGTGCAGCAAGCTGCGCCGCCGCGGAGGATTCAATGGGGCCGCGGTACACTGGCGGGACCCCGCCAGTGGTGCCGGTCCGACCGCGGCTTTACCGCCGCGGTCGGAATCCCCATTGAAGCACCGCCGGCTTGTCGGCGGTGCTCCCGCGGTCCTCCGCCCTGGCGGTCAAAGACCGCCAGGGTCAGAATGAGGGCCCATATCTTTTACCTTATATTCGGGACCGGGTTGATGTTTCTTATCATACTGTTGTTTGTATTTTATTTTGGCTTGTTGAAGATTTTGTTGAAGTTGTAAGTGAATCTTTTTTAAATGGGATAACATTCCTTGTACTGTAGGCATCACTTCTGTAGAACTTGGGAAAACAACTGGTAGAATACGAGGATGTTGACCATAAAGACCATAGAATGGAGTGTTTTTTGTTGAAGAATGGCAAGAATTATTGTAGGCTAATTCTGCAAGAAGCGAAGGCCAAGAAGAAGGATCTTCTTCTGCGTAACAGCGCAGATATTGTTTTAATGTTTGATTTAATCTTTCAGTCTGACCGTCAGTTTGTGGATGATAACTTGTAGATAGATTAGACTCAATATGTAACGCCTGACACCATTTCTGCCAGAAATGTGCCGAAAACTGCGAGTCTCTGTCAGATAGTATAATCTTTGGGAGACCATGGAGCCGCACAATATTTTGTAGAATAAGATTGACTAGGACACTTGATGTTGGGAGTCCTTTGCACGCGATAAAATGTGCATATTTAGTCAAACTGTCTATGACTACTAATACTGTGTTTACATGTTTGACTTCGGGGAGACCTGTGATGAAGTCCATTGAAATATGTTCCCATGGGGAATTAGGAGTTGGTAAAGGTATTAATGATCCCTTAGGTTTCACATGAGAACTTTTACAATGAGCACAAATTTCACATGATTCTATCATTTGTTTAATATCCTTAATTAAAGTGGGCCACCAAAAATATCTTTTCAGAAGTTCAAGCGTTTTTTGGGGTCCAGGATGACCTGCTACTGGATGAGTATGTAACCATTGAAAAGCTGTGCGTTCTAACTCCTTTGTGGGTAAAAAGATTGTTGACTTATAAAAGGGTAGACCTTGTCGTATTGAATAGTCAGTGCCTTTTTCTAACCAGATTGACCATTCTGTACTGTTGAAATGTGCACGAATGGAGTCCAGAAATTCGTCAGCAACTTTTAAACATATCACTTTAGAGGGATCGATGATTGACATTGGTTGAGGTTTTTCATGTACTAAAGCTGAGTCTTGTCTGGTTAAAGCATCAGCCTTTCTGTTATCACTACCTGGTCTGAAGGTAACAACAAAGTCAAATTCAGCGAAAAATAACATCCATCGCAATTGTCTAGGGGTCAATACTCGAGCTGAACTCATGAATTGTAGATTCCTATGATCAGTATAGACTGTGATTCGATGGATTGTTCCAGATAAATAATGTCTCCATTCCTTGAATGCTGCACGTATTGCCAATAATTCTTTTTCTGCAATAGTATAATTTTGTTCTGCTGTGTTAAGTTTTTTAGACATGTAAGCTACAGGATGTAATTGTCCTGTAGTAGGGTGTCTTTGTGAAAGAATGGCCCCAATTGCCACATCAGAAGCATCTGCTTCCACTATAAACGTATCTGAATTCCGTGGATGGGCAAGAATAGGGGCCGTGGTAAAAGCTTGCTTTAACATCTGGAAGGCTTCTTCCGTTTGTGATGTCCAAAGAAAAGGGGTATTTTTTCGAAGTAATTTTGTAATGGGGGCTACCTTCTGGGAAAAATGGTCAATAAAACGCCGATAAAAATTGGCGAACCCCAAAAAACACTGAACATCTCGGACAGATTAAGGTGTGGGCCAATCCATGACAGCTTGAATCTTTCGGTCGGTCATTTGCATTCCTTTAGGTGTTAAAGTAACACCCAAAAATTCTACTTCTTCCGTATGAAACTCACATTTACTGAGTTTACAGTAGAGATGATGTTTTCGCAAAGTTTCTAGTACCTTCCGTACGTGTTCTTCATGGTCTTCTTTTGCACTGGAATAGATTAAAATGTAATCTATGTAAACAATGACAAATAGATCTAAATATTCTCTTAAGACGTCATTGAGAAAATATTGAAATGCAGCAGGAGCATTGCAAAGACCAAAGGGCATAACTTGATATTCAAATAAGCCATAGCGAGTTTTGAATGCTGTTTTCCATTTGTCCCCTTCTCGTATGCGGACCAAATGATAAGCCCCTCGGAGGTCAAGTTTAGTATATACTACAGCATCCTTGACTTGGTCCAATAGTACGGGAATTAAGGGCAAAGGATATTTATTTTTTATAGTAATCTTGTTCAAAGCCCTATAATCAATACACAGTCTTAAATCTCCATTAGCTTTGGTAACAAAGAACAGAGGAGAAGCTGCTGGAGAACGTGAGGGTGTAATTAAATTGTTCATTAAACATTGATCAAGGTATTCCCGTAAATATTGATTTTCTTTTTCAGAAAGAGCATAAATCCTACAATTAGGGATCGCAGATCCTGGCACCAAGTCTATTTGGCAATCATACGGTCGATTGGGTGGTAATGTACCAGCTGCTTGTTCACTAAAAACATCTGCAAATGTGGCATATCGAGGTGGTAAAGCTATTATTTTTTCTGCTGCAGTAGCAATCTGTTGAATACAAGGTTTAGTAGAAAAACAAACTCTTGAACAATGAGATGATGAGAATGTTACAGTGTTTTTTTTCAAATCTATAAAAGGATTATGTAATCTTAGCCAAGGCATACCCAAAATAAAGCGATATTGTGGGGCTTTGATCACATCAAACTGAATTTGTTCAAAATGATGCTTACCATTGGAATTGCAACACCTCATTTGAATTGAAGAAGTATGAGTAGTGATTGGACCTCCTGAGAGTTTACTGCCATCCACAGCTTGTACACATTCAGGTATTATCTTCTTTTGACATGCAAGAAGTAAACGATTTGCAGTTCGAAAGTCCACAAAATTTCCAGTGGCTCCTGAATCTATTAATGCAAAAGTTTCTTGCCATTTATCCATAATCAAAAACTGTATTGAAATACGGAAATGTCTATTCTGTTGATTTGAAAGAGAATCTACGGAAGGGATTGTAAGAATACCCAAGGGATTCCCTTCTCTATCTCTTGGGTTCCTTAGTTTTCCTTAATATTTTCTATAGAGGCGACTTGACTCTTAATATTAGTAAAAGAATCAGCTTTGTTTTTAGGTTTTGCCAAACAATCTCTTACGAAATGCCCTTTCTTTCCACAATATAAACACAAACCTCGACGTCGTCTTTGTTCTTTTTCTTCTTTCGTCAATGGTTGACGAATTGTTCCAATTTCCATTGGTTCTCTAGCAGTGTCTGAGGAGATAGAGGAAGTAACAGGACGATATTTGTCTTGACGCCAAGTACTGCGATCTGGTCTTTTCTTATCTCCCTTTCTTTCAGAAAGTCTATGATCAAGTCTTAAAGTTAGATTTATTAAGTCTGTACATGTTTTAGGTTGAGGATCGATTTGCGCTAATACATCTTTTAATTCTTCCTTAAGCCCTTAATAAAAAATTGCAGCTCTCTTTTCTTCGGGCCATGCTGTTTCAACCACTAAACGATTAAATTGAGAGAGATAAGAAATAAGGTCCTTGTTTCCTTGTCTTAGCTCCAATAATTCCTTATCAGCAGACATAGTAACTGCTCGTCGATCAAACACTTTTTCAAATTCGTCCACAAATCGACGCCAATTGTACAGTAACGGACTATCTTGTCGCACTAGGGGAACTGCCCAATTAGCTGCATCTCCGGACAAGTATGCAATCAAAAAGGCAATCCTAGACTGTGGATCTGGGAATGCGGCTGGACGACAAGTGAAATGTAGCTCCACTTGAGTAAGGAATATTTGAACTTTGTTAACATCTCCAGAAAACCTTTCAGGAGCAGCCAATGGTATCTGTGTAGGGACATTCACAGATACATTAGTGGGAGACGGAGGTAAACGTGGTAGAGATGTTCCTCCAGGACCATCCACCTTAGCTTGTATTTGAGTGACTTTATTAACTAAGGCTGCAGTGTCATTCCTAGAATCCTGTAGATCTTTTTGTAATTGTGTTAATGCCTGCATTACTGTATCTAAAGTAGTCATCTCGTCAGCTATCGTGCAGATCAAGAGAAGAGAAAACTCGTGGGCTTCCTATTCTGTCAGGAGGTCCAAGTTCTCGGGATCTACACGATGCTGAAAATGGGTTCCACTTCCAGGCAACACCAAAGTCAGATGCTGCAATAGCGCTGAACTTTCGAGTGGCCCAGCCGGGGGAAGGTTAATCGGGAGGGAACAGCAAGGAGGGAGATCTGAAAAGGAATGGGTTAATGTGAAATAGACAAAAATACATTAACTAGAAAGTTTCACTAACTATCAATGATCTCGCTAATTCCTATGAATGACATTCAACAAAGAACTATCTTATCTAAGAATGTATTTTTTTAAATTAAAGTCTGCACCACACTTTATGTCAAAATCTAGAAAAAACATTTAAATTAATTGTTCCACCAAATATCTTGCTCCATAGACCTGAAGCACAACACTAAAGATTCCTCAATAATTCTCATTCAGGAGAAACACAAATATTTGTCTTTTTCTTTCTGCAGACAAGGTTTATCCAAACACAATGTCACTTTCTAAAAAATGTAAACATTCTTTCAAAGTGAAACATTTACTAGCGTGTAGCTTCCCGTCAAAGAAAATGCTCCCAAAGAATATTGTTGAATTAGAATCCACAGAGAAATCAATATCCAAAGGACACACTGTTACGAGGCTACATTTGCGTAGCATTTCATTAAAGCAACTGAACTTTGAGTTCACAAAAAGGGCAAGTATGCTTAAAGGGAAATCCCTCACGCCGCGAGCCGGCCGCTCGCTAAGTAAACAAATATATTTCCAGTAAATGTACTCAGCTATTTTCATCGAATCCTAAAAGGAAATTCCTTACCGCCGTGAGCCGGCCGCTCGCTAATTAAACAAATGTATTTCCGGTAAATGTTCTCAGCTATTTGCATCGAATCCTAAAAGGAAATTCCTCACCGCCGCGATCCGGCCGCTCGCAAAAATGAAAGGCAGAGTCAAAGAAATCCTGTCAGCTGCTCACGGGCAACCGCTCTTCGAGAGACGCTCAGAATAGGAAGCGTCGGTTGAACGAGTGTGGCAGGTATTTATAGCCTGACCACACCCAAACATAATTAGGAACAAAGGGGGCTGGGATTTGAAGTTCCCCCTGATTTCCTGATGCTTCCATGACGGCAATGCTTAATGCTTTTCACTGTTCTATAACAATGATACCACCAATGGCCTAATTTGTTTAATGAATGACTTTTACCACATACAATGTATTGTTTCATGGCAATGGTGGCTATATCTTTAGAACAGTTGCGCCCACGCGCTATCACGGTCCTGACACCCTGCAGGACCCCTACCCATCATCACCGCACAGGAGGGTCCACACATGTCCACACCACTAACAGAAGAGGCTAACAGTGATGACAGCAGCTCTGTCCAACTGGATCTAGACGACCAGCCCGGTCCATCTGGGACCTCGGGACAGTCGGTTCCCCTCACCACATGGCTTCCCCCCTCTGAAAACACAAGCACAGCACCTACCTAGCGGGCCCATACCTCTGTCCCCAGGACACGTCAATCAGCAGTATGTCCATCACTACAGGGAACCCAGGCTAACCCACCACCCCAACAACAACAGGGACCTGGGGGCAGGGGTAGTGGGCACACCGTTCAGGGGACAGAGGCCCAGGAACACAGGGGAACTGGGAGGGCTGCTGTGCAACAGAGGGAGGACAGGCCCAGGGAACCCACTCTCCACGAGGCCCTCTCCAACATCATGGTACCATACCATCATTCCCAGGAGACGATGGCAATGGTACTGGCCAAGTTTCAGGAGACCCAGCTGCTGCAGGAGGAACAGTATTTGGGCTTCAGGGAGGAACTCAGATCCATCAATTCCACCCTGGGCACCGTCGTAGGGGTGCTGAAGGAAGTCCTCAACACCAGGATGGACACTGTGGCACAACAAGGGGCCCCTGACACTAGCCTGGACGATGAGCTGCCCACCACCTCTGCCGGCACTAGTGGACAGGAGGCACCGCCACAGGACCACCACACCAGCACCCCACCCCCTGCAGATGGAGAACCACCCCGCAAACGGTCCCTGAGATCCAGGACAAAGACAGAGAACGATGCCAAGACACCGCCAAGAAATGAGACTGCCCTTAATGTCATCCTTTTGTCCCACCATGTCACCCTGTCCATCCTCAAACTGCCCCAGCTCCACTTCCTATGCCCCTTTGGACAATGCACCTGTGATACAAATAAACTGGACTCTGCCATGGACATTCCTCCACCATCACCCCTCCCCATTTTACAGCACCCTTCAATATTGAGCACTTAAATAAACACACTTGAAGCACAAAACAATCTGGAGTCTGTCTGTGATTTCAAAATAGTGTATTAGCAATTACAGTGACAAAATGCTCTTTCAATTGTAATGTCAACATACCTATGTCACACAGCTCTAGTCCATGAGGAAACAAAGGAGATGTCACACAGTGGGACCCACATCTGTGAAATCGTAAGGGAAAGTGAAAACTCAGTGACCATACACTGGGTGAAAAGGACAGACAGTAGAGAGGTAGTAGTGTTAAATTACATGTAGTAGGCAGGTTTGTCTTCTTACCTGTGTCTCACTGGAAGTATTGCAGGATAACCGAGTTCCTGTTGTCGATGTCCTCTTCTTCTGCTTCCTCGTCTTCACTGTCCACAGGCTCCACAGCTGCCACAACACCTCCATCTGGACCATACTCCTGCAGAAAAGGCACCTGTTGTCGCAAAGCTAAGTTGTGAAGAATACAGCAGGCCACGATGATCTGGCATACCTTCTTTGGTGAGTAGAATAGGGAACCACCTGTCATATGGAGGCACCTGAACCTGCCCTTCAGGAGGCCGAAGGTCCTCTCTATAATCCTCCTAGTTCACCAATGGGCCTCATTGTAGCGCTCCTCTGCCCTTGTCCTGGGATTCCTCACTGGGGTCAGTAGCCATGACAGGTTGGGGTAACCAGAGTCACCTGAAAAAGGTGAGGGACAACTGCTAGACATACACTAACCTGTAGGGATATCCCCAGACCCAGACAACTATTCCCACTGATTTGGTTCCAGGTGCTCACCTAATAGCCACACACAGTGCCTCTGGAGTTGCCCCATCACATAAGGGATGCTGCTATTCCACAGGATGTAAGCGTCATGCACTGAGCCAGGGAATTTGGCATTCACATGGGAGATGTACTGGTCTGCCAAACACACCATCTGCACATTCATCGAATGATAACTCTTCCGATTTCTGTACACCTGTTCACTCCTGCGGGGGGGACCAAGGCCACATATTTCCCATCAATGGCACCTATGATGTTGGGGATACGTCCCAGGGCATAGAAGTCACCTTTCACTGAAGGAAAATTCTCCACCTGAGGGAAAACGATGTAGCTCCGCATGTGTTTCAGAAGGGCAGACAACACTCTGGACAACACGTTGGAAAACATAGGCTGGGACATCCCTGATGCTGTGGCCACTGTTGTTTGAAATTACCCACTTGCAAGGAAATGGAGTACTGACAGCACCTGCACTTGAGGGGGGATTCCTGAGGGATGGCAGATAGCTGACATCAGGTCTGGCTCCAACTGGGCACACAGTTCCAGGACTGTGGCACGATCAAGCCTGTAGGTGATGATTACATGTCTTTCCTCCATTATCGACCGGTCCACCAGTGGCCTGTACACCGGAGGACGCCACCATCTCCTCGCATGTCCCAGTGGACGGTGCCTATGAAGGACAACAGCGAGCACAGAGTCAACCAACTCAGAGGTTCGTACACACAGTTTACACAGAACACGATTCATAATGCAAAATTAGCATGTATGAGTGTTGAGGCAAGGCCTAGTTCTGTGTGACGCAGTTAAAAATAGAGCCATGTGGGCCCCTGAAATGGCGGCTGCCTGACCTGTAAAGTGGGACAATGGGATATGAGGTAACTGCGCTGGTGTTGTATACCATTGCGATAGGTGGTGGAAGACCGCAGCACAATTCTGCATTGGTTAACATTGGACCCTATGGGTCCCAGGAGCCAATGATGATGTACGCCGGCGGTGACGGTGCGCACCGCCACGGACGTGACCACCATTTTCTATCTGTTCAATCACTCGATACCTGATCTTCGACAGGAGAGGACCTACACTGCAAGTGCTGCTGTGACCTCGGTCTGGAAGAGACTATGGCTTGTGCGTCTGGGGAAAGGGCCCCTGCCTTCACTTCGGAGGAGTTGGAGAAACTCGTGGATGGGGTCCTCCCCCAGTACACGCTACTCTACGGTCCTCCAGACAAACAGGTAAGTACACTAGGAGCATGCTGCATGGGCTATGCCTGTGTGGAGTGGGGTGGATGAAAGATGGGGGGGGAGAATGAGGCGTGCATGAAACGACGGTGAGTGCATGTGCCACATGGCAAGGGTAGGGATGCGGGCCAATGACTGTGATGGTGCAGTTGGTAATAACTTCTCTTTTTCCCCTGTACAATTCCTGTAGGTCAGCGCCCACGAGAAGAAGGATATTTGGTGTGCCATTGCCAAGGACGTCCGGACCCTGGGGGTCTATCAGAGACGGAGCACCCACTGCCGTAAGAGATGGGAGGACATTCGCTGCTGGAGCAAGAAGACAGCGGAGGCCCAGCTGGGAATGGCCTCCCAACATGGGAGGAGTGCCCGTCTCACCATGACCCCCATGATGTTCAGGATCCTGGCGGTGGCATACCGAGAGTTAGATGGGCGCTTGAGGGCATCACAGCAGCAACAAAGGGGTGAGTACACTCTCATTCTGCTGATTCAGCGCGCAGTGGAGGTGTCTGGGTGGGGGAGGTGGGCTGTCGGTTCCCCTAGGCCAGGGCAAGTGTGCTAGTTAGGTCCCCTTTTTCAGGCAGGCCCTGTGGCACCCCACCCCACCTGGGTACAGTGCCAACTACACCTAGTCAGGCTTCTGTGACATCCATGTGTGCAGATGTCAGCCATAGCCTTTTAGGCCATGTCCCAGGGATTGAATAGTGGACCCCAAGTGCGCAGCGTAGTGCAGGGGGCTTCTGTGTCTGTCGTGTCCACCACCGGTAGCGGTAATGCATGAACTCAACATGTTTTTCTTCTGTCGTTCCCCCCCTTTTTGTGGTCTCCCTCTTCTTGTGTGCATTAGCATCATCAGGCGGAGGAGCAATGGCACCGGAGCAGGAGGAAGCTGCATCCCACATGGCCCTGGAGGGCGACACTACGGAGTCTGATTTCACCAGTGGGACGGAGGGCGAGGGAAGCTCCATGGGACAGGAGCTGACACCAGCGATACGGACTTGTCCTCTGATGGGAGCTCCCTGGTGGTGGCGGGCCCATCTGTGCCCCCCCATCTACAGGTACAGCCACCACCCCCCTTCCAGCACCGCCCTCCCAGCAGCCCCTCAGCCTTTGCCCCGTGCCCGCTCACCCAGGAGGGTTGGCATCTCCTTCGCCCCAGGCACCTCAGGCCCTGCCCCAGTCACCCCTGCTGCCCTCAGTGAGGAGGCCATTGACCTCCTCAGGTCCCTCACTGTTGGGCAGTCTACTATTTTGAATGCCATCCAGGGTGTAGAGAGGCAGTTGCAACAAACCAATGCATTCCTGGAGGGCATTCATTCTGGTCAGGCAGCCCTTCAGCAAACTTTTCAGACTCTGGCCTCAGCACTGATGGCAGCCATTGTCCCTGTGTCTAGCCTCCCCCCTCCAAATTCCTCCACCCAGACCCACACCCCTGTACCTCAGCCTACCCCAAGCACACCATCAGACCAGCATGCACACACCCCAACACACAAAGGAAGCTCAGGCAAACATAAGCACCACACATCCCACAGGCACTCACACAAACATCACACACATGCAGACATACCAACATCCACTGCCTCCACTGTGTCCCCCTCCTCCTCGTCTCCCTCCTCCCTCCCAATCTCGTCTCCACTCACACCTGCATGCACTACATCTACAGCCACTACTTCCATCACCAGCACACCCCGCTCACGTGCAGTCACCACCCCCACTACCATTCACACATCCCCTGTGTCCTCTCCCAGTGTGTCTGTGACGCCACCTCCCAAGGTACACAAACGCAGGCACACACCAACCCAACAGCCATCCCCCTCACAACAGCCTCCAGCACATGCACCTTCCCCCAAAGTCACCAAACGTACACCTCCTACAACCACAACCTCTTCCTCCACTCCCAAACCCCCTCCAGCCACCCGTCCCAGTGTTCCCAAGAAACTTTTCCTGTCCACCCTTGACCTCTTTCGGTCTCCTCCCCCACCCTGTCAGTCTCCTAGGGCCCGACTCTCCAGGTCCCAACCTAGTACCTCAGCCACGACATTGGCGGGATCAGTGGTGCCAGTAGTCACCGGATTCTAGAGTGCAGAAGTGCAGCCAGTGTGGCAAGGAGCCACAGCACGGACAGTCCCCCATCTGTCAAGCATCAAAAGTTGGCCAGTGCCCGGCGGGAGAGGGGGAAGACACCAGCCACGAAAGCCGTTCCCAGGGGTACAGGTGGGAGTGTGGAGTCAGCTGCGACACCTTCCAAGGTGGGGAAGGGGCACAAGAAACCCGGCAAGTCTGGGAAGATCGGCACGGCGGAGAAGACCGTCATCAGCCCCGCTGCCCAGGAGGTGACCGCCATCAGCCCCGCTGCCCAGGAGGCAACCGCCATCAGCCCGCTGCCCAGGATGCGACCACCATAAGCCCCGCTGGCGAGGAGGCGACAGCCAGCACCAGACCCGCTGGCCCAGACAGGGCCGCCAGCACCAGCCCCAAAGGCCCAGACAGGACCACCAGCCCCAAAGGCCCAGACAGGACCGCCAGAGCCAGCCGCGCTGGCCAGGAGGCGACCGCCAGCAGCAGCCCTGCAGGCCCAGACAGGACCACCAGCCCCGCTTGCCCAGACAGGACCGCCAGCACCAGCCCCGCAGGCCAGGAGGCGACCGCCAGCACCAGCCCCGCTGGCCCAGACAGGACCACCAGCCCCGCAGTCCCAGACAGGACCGCCAGCACCAGCCCTGCTGCCCAGACAGGACTGCCAGCAGCTGAGTCGCTGCCAAGGACACCGCCGCCACAAGCACCGCTGCCAACGACACCGCCGCCACAAGCACCGCTACAAAGGACACCGCCGCCACAAGCAGCGCTGCCAAGGATACCACCGCCACAAGCAGCGCTGCCAAGGACACCGCCGCCACAAGCGCCGCGCACCGCTACAAAGGACACCGCCGCCCATGAGCGCCAAGAGCAGTGACGCTGCTGAGTCCGCCACGAGCAGTATGAAGCACTCTGGGCACAAAGCCCCCTCCAGAACCAGTGGAGATTTACATCCACTACCTCAGTCCTTGGCAGGATGAAGCCCTCTGGGCACAAAGCCCCCTCCAGAACCAGTGGAGATGTACATCCACTACCTCAGTCCTTGGCAGGATGAAGCACTCTGGGCACAAAGCCCCCTCCAGAACCAGTGGAGACAGGCATCCACTACCTCAGTCCTTGGCAGAGTGAAGCACTCTGGGCACAAAGCCCCCTCCAGAACCAGTGGAGATTTACATCCACTACCTCAGTTCTCGGCAGGATGAAGCACCCTGGGCACAAAGCCCCCTCCAGAACCAGTGGAGACTGTTATCCACTTGAGAGACTGTGGCTTTGCACTCCCCAGGATTGAACAGTTGGCAAACCACCCACTGTAGAGACTTGAGAGACTGTGGCTTTGCACTCCCCAGGATTGATCAGTGGGCAAACCACCCACTGTAGAGACTTGAGAGACTGTGGCTTTGCACTCCCCAGGATTGAACAGTGGGCATGTGGCCCCCTCATGGATTTGGCATTGTGCACTCATCCGGCTGAGGTGCCCCCCCCTTTCCCTTCTACCTGAGGTGCCTGTTTTATTTCTATCTGATGCCCCTGCGGTGTTCGCTCCGTCATGTTCGGGTACCTTGTGTGGGCCTCGACCATGCAGTGTGGGCCCAGTGTTCCACAGACTTAAATGGAGCAATACCTGGGCTTCTATTCTTGGTGTATATATTTATTAATAGCGTATATATATTTTTGCGTACTGGATTTTAATAGATTACAATGGTTACACTCATTTCCTTTTGTCTTTGCATTCTTCCGGGGGGGGTTGGTGGGGTGTAACTGTGATGTATCAATATGTATTTGTGTGTGTGTTGTCGTGGGTGAGGGTGGGGGTGGGAGTGTTGCGTGTTGTGTGTGTGTGTCCCTGTTTTTTCCCTCCCCTGTGTCGTAGGTGCAGTACTCACCGTGGTCTTCGCCGCCGGCGTTCACGCTCCTGGTAGAGGAGCAAGAAGATAAAGGCTGGTAAAATGTGAAGCTCTGGTTCCATGGCGTCCTGGGTCCTCGTAGGGTGTGTAGAGGTGAGCGTTTTCCCTTCGAAGTCCTGTTTCTGCTGTGTTTTTGTTTGCGGTGAATCCGCCCCGGAAAAGGTGGTGGATTGGTAGGTTGTGATACTGTGGGCGGTACATTGTCCTCCGCCTGTCTGTTGACGGTGACCGCTGCGCTGTTTGTTTGTACTGCCGTGGCGGTCGGAATGTTAAAGTGGCTGTCTTTGTTGGCGGTTTCCGCCACGGTCGTAATTCCATTTTTTTTACCGCCGGCCTGTTGGCGGTCTTATCGCCAATTTAACACCGGCCGCCAGGGTTGTAATGACCACCAGAATTAAAAGAAATATGTAAATTCGCTTAAAAACCAAAGGTTACAGGGACCTTATAGTTAGGATCTGAAGTTATTCATACAAAAACATTGGAGTTCACCTTAGGACACAAGGTATAGTCATTTGAGATAAGTATAACTGGTGAATCTCTATGTTTTTGTATGAATAAATTCAGAACCTAACTATAACGCCCCTGTAACATTTGTTTTTTTAGTGAATATATATATTGCAAAAACTTTCAACGCTTAATTTTACTGAATATTTTATAAAATAGTATTGTATATTTTTTAATAGTTTCGTTTTTAATTGATCCTATCTATACAACAAAAAAGATGATGCAATTTACAGTGCTTTTAATGCACTTGACAGTAATAAGACCTTTACTAAGCAGACCTGTGTCTATGCAGTGGAGCGTCTATTTTAAAAAATCATAAAAAGACACAAGAAGTAGAAAATGATTTGACAAGTAGGTAGGGCACAAGAAAACTCACACATCAATGGATTAAGATCAAAGAAGAATCTAACGGGCGTATTCCTACTGCTGGCTGTACATCCTTGCTGTGCTCCAGAGAGGTTGAAAAAATAGCAGACATGAAATATAGAGCAAAAATAGAGGCAGATATTTCAAGGTGGAGAAATAAACTGATGCTTGACATTCAGAAATTATTTCACACGTTCAGTATCTTTAAATGCAAGTAAGGAATTGTCCTCTGAGTAGAGAAATGAAAACGTTGAATTGTTGTACATCGTTACGTGATTTTACGAACATTTAAAATAATTCTGTTTAATCATCTGTGATTGGTTGGTTTGACTAAGTGCTTTAGATGCCTTGAGGGGTTGTATTGCAGAGCGCTTATACTGGTGTGAAGAAAACGAGGCTACTTTTATTCATACATTATTTTTATATACAAGTAGCACAAACATGAAAAACTAGTTTTCGTTAATGGCGTACACCCTCTCTGTGCTCAATTTTCCTACCCCAGTACCTGCAGAGTACATCCCCTTGCCTGTGTTATTGTAGAATCAATTAGTAAAGGCATGGTACTCACACAGCTTAGGAAGTTTGTAAAAAGACACCTACTAAGGTATCCCACACTAGACACCGCTAATCCTAATACATTTAAATATATTTAAGCATACTGGCACGGTTGCAGGTAAGTCAGTAAGATCATCAAGAAAGTCGTAACTAGTCACTTCATACACACCTGCACATACAGGGGATTTTAGATACAAAAGTTTCATATTATGCAGACAAGCATTTTATGGAAATTGCATTGTTGATTTTGGTGAAGTCATGAAGAAGATTCTTCAAAAACGTGTGAAGAGTCAGTCAGGTACAGGAGTGAATTCTTCTTTATTCAAATATTATGCCCTTGGGTACAGTCTTCGGTGCATGGCATCACACACACACACACACATGCACGCACGCACACTCGCACACACACCACACACACACTGCTCTCAATGTTACTATGCCTAATCCTGGGCCTCTGCCTCTTTATTTTCACTACCTCTCCAGAATATGTGAAGTAGGCAGGGAAAGATGAGAGGCATCCTCTGTGCAGTAGGGCACAGAGCAAGTGTTCCTCCTCCATCCGCCCTTCGCTCACAATGTCACTGGAGAATCAGAAGGGAAGGAGGGAATTCTTCCGGCTGTGCCAAATGATGACAGTTTGGCAGATCCCAAGGACAAAGGGAGAGACTGTTGCCCACTTTCTCAGCTCTTGCCGTGGGTCTGCAATCCCGCAATGGCCACTAACTCACCGCATACGCTGTGAAACACTTTGACATTTTGGAGATGCAAGGGGCTATAAACCCCCTGTGTCTCCAAGAAGGCTTTCTTTCATTAGAACTGTTAGACTTTTCATCCTTGGCGTGGTCTCCCTTAACTTTTTGCCTCTGTTTGCCTGGTTGTTGATGTGTGCTGGACTCTGATTTTGCTGTTTTTGTTACTCTGGGCACTTTACCACTGCTAACCAGTGCGAAAGTGCAAGTGCTCCTTTACAAAATGTGTATGTAGTAGGCTTATCTATGATTGGCATATTTGATTTATTAGTAAGTCGCTAGTACAGTGTCCTAGAGGTGCCCAGGGCCTGTAAATCTAATGCTACTAGTGGGCCTGCGGCACTGGTTGTGCCACCCACATACGTAGCTCTGTAATCATGTCTCAGACCTGCCACTGCAGTGTCTGTGTGTGCAGTTTTAACTGTAAATTCGACTTGGCAAGTGTACCCCCTTCCCAGGCATCAACCTTTCCTTTTCTTACATGTAAGACACCCCTAAGGTATGCCCTAGGTAGCCCCAGGGGCAGAGTGCAGTGTATGGTTAAGGTAGGACATATAGGCCCTCATTCTGACCCTGGCGGTCTTTGACCGCCAGGGCGGAGGACCGCGGGAGCACCGCCGACAAGCCGGCGGTGCTTCAATGGGGATTCCGACCGCGGCGGTAAAGCCGCGGTCGGACCGGCACCACTGGCGGGGTCCCGCCAGTGTACCGCGGCCCCATTGAATCCTCCGCGGCGGCGCAGCTTGCTGCACCGCCGCGGGGATTCTGACCCCCCCTACCGCCATCCAGATCCCGGCGGTCGGACCGCCGAGATCCGGATGGCGGTAGGGGGGGTCGCGGGGCCCCTGGGGGCCCCTGCAGTGCCCATGCCACTGGCATGGGCATTGCAGGGGCCCCCGTAAGAGGGCCTCTACATGTATTTCACTGTCTGCTGCGCAGACAGTGAAATACGCGACGGGTGCAACTGCACCCGTCGCACAGCTTCCACTCCGCCGGCTCGATTCCGAGCCGGCTTCATCGTGGAAGCCTCTTTCCCGCTGGGCTGGCTGGCGGTCTGAACGAGACCGCCCGCCAGCCCAGCGGGAAAGTCAGAATTACCGCCGCGGTCTTTCGACCGCGGAACGGTAACCTGACGGCGGGACTTTGGCGGGCGGCCTCCGCCGCCCGCCAAGGTCAGAATGAGGGCCATAGTAATGTGTTTTATATGTCCTGACTGAAATATTGCTAAAATCATTTTTCACTGCTGCATGACCTGTCCTTCTCATAGGTTAACATGGGGGCTACCTTTAAATCTGATTAAAGTGTAGATTGCCTTGGGGAGCGGATGGAGATGTGTTTTGAGATTGTGTGTTTGAAAATGCCACTTTTAGAAAATGAGCATTTTCTTGCTTGTACCATTTCTGTGACTCTGTCTGTTTGTGGATTCCCTGTCTGGGTCAGTTTGACAGCTGGGCTGGTTGCACCCCACACTAGACAGTGACAAAAAGGGAGCTGGGGTGTAGCCTGCATATCCTGATGAGCCATCTGTGCTAGGAGGGAGAGGAGGAGTGGTCACTCACACCTGAAAGTCCTGTGCCTGCCCTCACACAATGCAGCCTCCAACCCCCTGGTGAGTGTCTGAGGCCTGACCTGGGCAAGCCAGGATTTCATATTCAAGAGAGACTTTGCTTTGAGGTATGCCTACTTCAAAGGAGAAATTGGTTATAAGAAGGGCACCCAAAACCACAGACTTTAGAATACTTCTGGAAACCAAGAGGAACCTCTGCCTGGAGAAGAGCTGAAGAGCTGAGGAAGAAGAGCTGCCCTGCTTTTGACTGTGCTTTGTGGAGCTATCCTGCAGTTGCTGCTTCTGCCAGAGTAAGAGGACAAAGACTGGGCTTTGTTTGCCTTCCATCTTATGAAGATCTCCAAGGGCTTGATTTAGAGCTTGCCTCCTGTTGTTTGAAGTCTCAGGGACCACAAAGACTTCTCTCTGCCAGCACCTGGAGTCTCTGGAGAGACTCCTACTCTGCCCTGTGGTGCCCATCCAGTTCCTGGGGCCCTGAAAGGAGAAGCTGGCAGCCTAAGAGGAAGAAATCCTTGCACAGAACGCTGTGCAGGGAAATGATTGACACAACTCCGATCTGCTGCTGGGAAATCAACATGCCGTCAGCTTCGCAGCTGAAAATCGACGCTCGCCTGCAACGCAACTTGAGAATCAACGCATGGAGCTGGAGAAACGACATGCAGCATCGCTGACGGAGGATGGTGAGATCGCAACCCGTGCTGCGTGGTTTTCGGATCATCATGCGGCTGGATTCCAACGCAAGTACCGCTGGGTGTTTAAAAACAATGCAAGGCCTGCCCGGACCCGAGAGTGCTGACCGGATTGACGCATCGCTCTCCTGCGGGGATAAGAAACAATGCGCCCGACCCGACGAAAGGAGAAGCGATGCAAGGTCTCGCTTGTGAGTGAAATCAACGCATCGCAAGCCCTTTTTGATGCACACTCGCCCGTGCAGCGTTATTTTTGTTGCACTCAGGGTACATTTTCATGCTAACAGTGTTAGTGTGTGTTTAAAAGTACATAAACACTCTTTTTGCTTTTTAATTGATAACTTGACTTGTGTATTGTGGATTTTTGTCGTTTTGGTCTTGTTTTGTTTAGGTAAATATTTTCTATTTTTCTAAACCTGTGTTGTGTCATTTTGTAGTACTTTCATTAAGTACAAATTGTTGGTACAAATACTTTACACCTAGCACTCTGAAGTTAAGCCTACTGCTCATGCCAAGCTCCGAAGGGGGTAAGCAGGGTTTAGCTGAGGGTGATTCTCTTTCACCCTGACTAGAGTGTGGGTTCTTGCTTGGAAGGGGGTAACCTGACTGCCAACCATTTCTAACAAGAACATTCTGCCCACTTGCCTGTACCTTTGCAGTAGGCCTTTAATGCCCAATATATCCACCAGTCCAGACACCAGGTCAGACACAGAGGAAATGGGACACACAGGATGCGACATATATTGCTGAATATCTTTTTAACATTACGTATTAGAGAAGAAGCAGGAGCCTGATGCCCATTGCTCTGCCTGTGGGCTTTGATACAGTGAAACATGATATCCTGTTTAAGTTTTTGATGTTGATTGCAAACATCAGCAGGCTTGTCTCAAAATGGTTTGTATCATTATTGACTGAGTAAAGTCAAGTGGTACAGTGTGTGAACTTAAATGTTTCTCACCAAAATTGCTAACTGTTCGTGTCTCAGAGGACTAATTTATGTACAGGTCTATTTAATGTATACCACAAATCTTGAGTGTTACTCAAAACTATAATGTTATTTCTCAATCTTATGTAGGCAAATATCAATATATCAGCCACAGTGAAGAGGAATGACTCTAAATTAAACATTAATTTATTTTGTCTGGGATTCAATCATGGATGAACAATAGCCGTTTCTCCTTGAACGGGAACAAAATTGAGATACTCATGGCTGGAATCGTGTGTACAATGAATAAAGCTGATTCTACTGTCTTGAAGCCCTGCACATTTCACAAGCATTTCCAGCTGAAATACAAAGTTAAGAATATAACAAATAGGAGGTAACATCAAAACATCAAATGGTTATGAAAGGAAATACCATAGTCCTAGATGTGAACACATAAGTGCTTTAAGATTAAAACTCAGTGATACCAAAAAGCACAATTTAAAAATGAATCAATTCAAGTGGGCAGTTCTTTCAATCCTCTTACGAGATAAAGCTATGACAAATCCATCCCAGAAGCACAGTTTCAGTCAAAGATACGGTGTGATGCAGGTTTGTGTATATACAAATGTACACTCTTAACTAGGTTCTCTCTCAGTTTTGCTAATGGAGGCTTCCAAGTCAGCCACATTTTCCTTACTCTCTGTATTTCTTGCCATCTGGGGAAATACTGCTTTTAGTAGTCTCCAAAATGCAGCACTTGGAGCATTTTCCAAATATTCATCTTTAGTCGTCTCCAGATGGGAGATGGAAGTAATAAAACACACACTGCATCATTGACTTGAACATGCAAGATGAAGATATCAAACTGTCTGCTTAAGTTTCAGTCATGATGATGAAATTGTTTATGTTCTTTATTGCAGCCCCTATTTGTGAAAGGCCCACCATTGTTGGCATTAGCAGTGCGCCTCAGATGGAAAGAGCACAAAGAACACAGTTAATAGGCTCCATTGGTGCCTGAATATCCTCTCATGTCTAGTTTGTGGTTGAGGGATATAGGGTAAAAAGGCATTTTTTTCTATTCTTTGAATTTTTTCTAAGATGAGGGCATGCTGTCATTCAGAGCATAATTCTCTACAGGGAAGAGTACAGCGTAATGAGCAATTTCTCCATTACATTGTGAGAGGTCTTCAATCACACCTCAATCTGCCATTAATGTATGTGGGTGCTATCACTCCTTCCATACCCTTTGATTACCTCCACCCACAATTTCAGTGTCAGAGCAAGCCATTTCAGAAAATAATAAATTATATATTTTCTACATTCCCTTCTTGTAAAATTATCATGAGTGGTGCCTATAAACATTTGTGTATGTGTCCTAATGTCCTGATTAAAATAAGAAAGGGACTCAAAATAAAATAAAAGTAATAAGAAGCTGAAGGCCATATGTACAATGCATTTTTGCCATCAGAAATTGCCTGATTTCGAAAATTGGGCCATTTGTGATGGCAAAAATGCTTTTCCAAATGCACAGCAAGAACAATTACAAGAGCAACCCAGTGTTTGCATGAACCTGGGTACAATTATAACGAAGCACGCAAATTAAAAAAATTAATTACGGCAGAAAATCTTGCAAACTGACTTAATCATCCAACATTTTTGAATATGGACACTAAGGGAATTATTACAATTTTGGAGGAGGTGTTAATCCGTCCCAAATGTGACGGATATACCACCAGCCGTATTACGAGTTCCATAGGAAATAATGGACTCGTAATACGGTAGGTGGTATGTCCGTCACATTTGGGACGGATTAACACCGTCCTCCAAAGTTGTAATCAGGCCCTAAGTAATCTGTAATAAGCATCCTAATTTGATCCACTACAACCAGTACCCAAATAAGTATAACACAAACTTTGATTATTTCTGTAAACCATTATTATGATATAAAATATTTATTTTGCAATCACAATAAAAAGCAGAATGGTGAAAAAAGTGCATCCCAAGTGAACACATAAAAAACAATCAAAAAATTGCCGGGATTTCTCTAGTCCTTGGTGTAGCTCATAAAGACAGACCCCTATAAATATGTTTGTCCATGCAATAGTTTTTCTTCATTCAAATCCTAACAGAAACGGTCTGTCTTTTAGACTATCCACTATGCTTCGACCCTAAAGAAGGATACCAGGGTCTCATCAGGACAAACTATGACCTGGGGAAATAATAAGGAAAGAATTATTATGGAATAGGTGCCATGAATTTTATAAAAGTAATAAAAACCATGAAGGAAAACTATACGTACTGGTTGTTGTTAAAATCTAATTTAAATAAGGGACCGAATCTTAGCTTCATACAAAAGTGTCTGGAATGAAAGTACCTATAATCAGGAAAAATAAATGTATATACACACAATATACACAATGGAAGAAACCATTCTCCCACTGGGCCATTGCTCTCCCATTACTGTGTCAACGCGTCCATTTCTATATGGTGCTCTAATAACTTTAATAACCAAGAAGGCAGATATAAGCCAAGTGATGGAAATCCAATAAGGAAAGCTCAAGGAGCAGAATGTACCTTCGGTTGGAAAATGCAGCCTTAGCTGACTTGGATAAGTTCCCACGATGAAGAACGCTGTTCCAATAATATCTCTCAATCAGAGAGAATGAAGGGGAATTGACTTGAGGCTCTTCCCCTAAAGGGGAATGGGCTTGAGGCTCTTCCCCTAAAGTGCGTACTGGTGTGAGCAAACACAACTTTGCACTCACCCGGGGGTAATTTCTATTTAGAAAACAACTGAGAGGAATGGCTTACTGTGGCCCCCATTTGTGTATGGAAAACCGATTAGAAAAAAAAGAATACTATATGGGGGCAAGGCCTTTTGTTATTGGTTAGGCAGACACGTGAACAAAACGATGCTTTCCGAGTTACTGAAAGAATGGTTATCAGTCAAACTTATAATGGAAAGTGGTATGAAAAGGTAGAGGACTACCACCAAGGTACATCTATAACCCAGAATATAATTAGCAATACAGTCCATTAACACACTTGAAAAAATGTTTTAAATACACATGATAAAGAATGGACAATGAAAAGGCATGGCTTACGATGCAGTACCATGCATCAGTCGTTACCAAGGTTGTCAGTTCAACAATGTAGTATACTTCCTCCATTCTTCCATGGAGATAAAACCTTCTCTTATAGAGTAACATTTGTCTATCCATTTGCATTCCAGTCTCTCAAGTTCAATGCATTGTCACCCCCTCTAGGTGAAGGAACAACCTTTTCAGTTACTTGCCATCTGAAGTCTTCTGACATATGTTGTTATTCCTGGTAGCGCTGGACCATTGGTGTTGTTTCTACACAGCATCTAATGCAGATCCTATGCTGACTAATTCTTGTTCGTACCTGTTGAGCGGTCTGTCCAAAATAAATGAGGTCACAAGGACACCAAATACCATAAATAACATTGGTAGAGATACAGTTGATGTGATGCCTCAAGGTAAATTGAAAGTCACCATGAGCAAACAGTTTCGTGTAGAAAGTATAATGACAGGCAACACAATTTCCACATTTGTAATGCCCTGAATAGAATCCAAACCCAGTAAGGAAGGCAATTTCAAGTTATGTTTTTGAATTCTCGTGTCTGCATGCACTAAATGGTCCTTAAGATTTCTTCCCTTCTTGTAAGAAAAGAGGGGAGTGTCTTGAAGGGATCCATAGCTCTGAGACTGGACAAGTGTTTCTTAATAATGTTTACAATCTTGTTTGTTTGCAGAAAATATGTAGTGACACACACAATCTTATCCTTTCTCGAGTTTGTAAGATTATCTCCCTTGGGTTTGGTCCACGCCCTTTTAAAGGTGTTCTTAATGAATCGTTTAGGGTAGCCTCTCTCTTGTAATTTTTGGTTAATTATAGCTCCCTCTCTGAAGTAGTCATTCTTCAGGGTACAATTCCTTCAAAGGCAAAGAAATTGTCCAAATGGTAATCTGTCTTTCAAATCCCTAAGGTGAAAACTATTGTACTGTAATAATGTATTGTGCAATGTTGTTTTGTGAAAAAGCGTGGTAATGAGTCGATTGTTGTCACTTTTAATTAAGAGATCTAGAAAAGGTATGCTGTATTGATCTGCATTACATGTGAACTTCAAGTGGGACTGACAGCTGTTGAGGCAGTGGGTAAACAATTTGAGTGTCTCATCTGTACCTTCCCAGATCATGAAGATCTCACCAATATATTGTTTACAACAGTGCATGTTTCTAAAGAAAGGGTTGCCATCTGTGATACTAAACACGTGCTCTAAGTGACCAACATACAGATTTGCCAGATTTGGAGCAAAAACAGCTTCCATAGATCCACCTGAGCTTTGTTAATAGTAATCTGCTTCAAATTAAAATACATTTCTAGATAAGGCAATCTCAAGTCAATAATAAAATATGTTGGAACCTTGCATGGGGCAGGATGAGTGTATAAAACATGGCCAATCACTTCAACACTGTCTTTCTGAGGAATGCTGGAATATATTGACTCAATAACAAGAGTTACAAGAAGCTCACTAGAAGGGTCATATCTCATCCCCTCAATTAAGTTAATTATGTATGTACTGTCTCCAACTTAGGTGTCTAAGAGAGGAACAAAATATTTTCTAAAGCTATTAATGTTTTCACCCAAGGGTTCAAGAACAGAATCACAGATAGACAGAATATGATGTCTCAGTGGGCTCCTTGTGTCTTTATAAATTTTAGGCAAAGTATACAGGATGGGAGTCCTAGGGAATTGTTTTTTGAGGGATTAAAATTCTTGTTGAGAAAGAAATCCTTGTTCAAGACCCCGAGATGTAGGAATAAAAATGAGATGCTTAATTTCTGATAGGTGTTTGAGATCAGTTTCCTATATGTTTCTTGGATTACTAAGGTGGTGCATAATTTCAGCTTCATATGTGTGTCGTTTTATATCACATGTCCAACTCCCTTATCGGCTAGTTTAATTATAATGGAGGTATCCAACTTCAAAGTGGTAAGTGATTGTCTCTCAAACCTAGTGATACTGTATAGTACAAACAACCTCTCAGTTCTAAGGTTTCTGACATCCAAAACTACTTCCTCAAATGCTAACATATCTGGTGGCATCAAAGCATTAGGGGATGTGAAAGATGAAGGTGGTGTTAGTTGTGAGGTTTGAAATGTATTTTGGGGCTTTTTATCATGAAAGAATAATGCAAACTAAGCTTCCTGAAAAAAACTTACAGCTCCAAATTTAATTTGAAAAAGTCTGTGAGGTTTGTTATTACAAAGGACAACCCCTTGCTCAACAAAGAAAGTTCATCTTTGTTTATCTTATGCTGTGATTAATTAAAAATGAGAATGAGTTGTCGGACCTCTGAATAAAATTGATCAAACGTGGCCAGTTAATTGTTGGCAGAATAGAGAGAGTTACTTAATGGCCGTCTGGTTCCCACTTGTAATAACGTCTGTTGGTCTGTGGGTCTCCTATGAACTGGTTCCATGTTCTCTCTCAATTGTTCCTGTTCCCCCTGCCCCTCCCTGGTCTATGTTCCACTATAAAGTCCATACCCTGTAGGGAAATGACCACCTCAACAATTTAGGGTTTTCTCCTTTCATTTGCTAAAGCCATAAGAGAGGTTTGTGGTTTGTCTGAACAATGAAGTGAGTACCAAAGAGATATGGTCTCAACTTCTTCAGGGCCCAGACCACAACAAAGGTCTCCCTCTCTTTGGCTGACCAACGCTGTTCTCTGGGGGTCAACCTACTGCTGATAAAAGCAATTGGTTGGTCCTGGCCTTCTGTATTAAGCTGTGAAAGAACAGCCCCAACCCCTACTTCTGAAGCATCAGTATGAACTAAGAACTTCATGGAGTAGTTTGGGCTTTTTAGGACAGGTGCAGAGCATATAGCCTGTTTTAGCTCCTCAAAAGCTTTTTGACTGCTGGGTGTCCATAATACCGTTTTGGGCATCTTCTTAGAGGTGAGGTCATTAAGAGGGTAACAATGGAGCCATAGTTCTTATTGAACCTCCTGTGATACCCAGTGAAACCAACAAAGGTTTGACCTGGGTTTGTGTTATAGGGGAGAGTCAAATCTAAAATAGTCTCGATCTTCCCCTGCAGTGGCTGAATCTGTTCTTCAACTACTAGGTGTCCCAGATAAACCACCTACCCCTGCCTATCTGGCACTTTAAAGCCTGACATTTGGGAAGCCTCTAAAACCTTCCATAGGTGGACCAGGTGGTCATCCCAGGTCGAGCTAAAGACAGCTATATCATCTAGATATGATGCACTAAAGACTTCCAGACCTTGGAGGTTTGTTTTCACCAACCTCTGAAAATGAACACTGAATATTGTCTTTCATTGTGTATAAGTGTTCCCACCCTGTAGTCTGACCAGGTGTTAGAGCGAACAGTTCAGAAAACTGGCCTAGCAGGTTCCCGTAGTCCTCATTCTGAGATGGAGTAAGGCAGCCTGCTAGAACTACTCAATCTACTGAGCCATCAGCTGCAGTATTGGAAAAGAGATCAGGGAGAGTCACGTTTTTCCTCCTGTCTCTCATTAGTGACAATGAGCAGAGTTAAGTCAGCCTTGTGATAGTAGGGCTTTAGGTGGTTCACCTGAAATACTCTGAGAGGACTTCTAGGAGTGCCAATGTCAACTAAATAAGTAACCTCACCCTTTTTCTCCACTATTATGTGTGATCCACTCTACTTGTCTTGGAGTGCTCTTGGTGCGACAGGCTCCAGGACCCACACTTTCTGCCCTGGTTGGTACACTGTCACGACCGCCTTCTGGTCATGCCATTGCTTCTGCAATTCTTGGCTTGCCTGAAGGTTCTTAGTGGCCTTTTTCATGTACTCAGCCATTCTGGACCTTAGGCCAAGCCCATAATCCACTATATCTTGTTTAGGGGGCTTCAGGAGTGTGAGAAAGTAGCCTCTTTCTAGCATAACGTATAATCACCTGTATGTCTAACCTCCACTTACTGAAGGCTAGGAGCAAAGTTACTGTGTGTGAGGGCACCTTTGCACTAGCAAAGGTGCCCCCATGTTGTCCAGGGTCAAATCTGCAGATGTTGTGTGTGCAGGGCCCCAATTATAGGTGTGCGCTACATATATGTCAATACATATCTGTAGCTTCACAATGGTAACTCTGAATATGGCCATGAGAGGTGTCTAAGATCATGGAATTGACCACCCAATCCAAATCTGGTTTTGGGGGGGGCAATCCCATGCACCCTGGGGGCTCCACCATGGACCCCCAGTACTGCCAAATCAGCTCTCTGAGGTTTCCACTACAGCCCAAGCTGCTGCTACCTCACAGACAGGTTTCTGCGCTCCTGGAGATTGAGCAGCTCAATATCTGTGAGGCAGAAAAATGCATTTCCTTTGAGAGAGGGGTGTTATACCCTCTCCCATTGGAAATAGGTGTTACAGGCATGGGAGGGGTATCCTTCCAGAGCCTCTGGAAATGCTTTGAAGGGCACAAGCCGTGCCCTCCTTGCATAATCCAGTCTACACCGGTTCAGGGACCCCTAGTCCCTGCTCTGGCGCGAAACTGGACAAAGTAAAGGGGAGTGACCACTCCCAGTGTCCATCACCACCCCAGGGGTGGTGCCCAGAGCTTCTCCAGAGTGTCCTTGGGGTTAGCCATCTTGGATTCTAAGGTGTGGGGACACTCTGGAGACCTCTGCCAGCAGGTGATGTCAGAGACCGCTCCTGGTAGCTGTATACCTGAGTAGGTAGCCAATACCCCTCTCAGGGCTTTTTAGGATCTCTCCTCTGGGTGTTTCCTCAGATTCGGTTTGCAAGATTCCTCCAGGACTCCTCTGCATTCTCTGCTTCAGCTTCTGACCGACGGATCAACCGGAGACTGCTCCAGGAACCGCTGTAACTGCAACAAAGTATCCAGGACAACTCCTGTTACCTGCAACTTCAGCTCCAGACAGTATTTGCAACAGTTTCAAGGGTGTGCACGCTCTGAGGACAGCCTATCTTCACCCTGCACCAGAAGAATCAAACAAATATCCCATGAAGTGATGGAGTCACTTCCCTGCTTCACCAGGCACCCTTCTGCGATGACAACCGGTAATCTGGGACTCCTCTCCTGACAACGAGCCTGCTCCCTGGAGCACAGGTGGTGGACCAAAGTGACCCAGACTGTCCAAAGGTCCAGCTGTCAAAATTTGGTGGAGGTTAGAGCTTGCCTCCCCGTGCTGTGACTGTACCCCTGTGCACCGTGTCTTCTGCAGCTCCTTGGGCTTCTGTGCACTTCTACAAAAAGTTCTTCATACACATGCATAGCCCTGGTCACCAGCACTCCACCCTGCGATGCACACCTCTCTGAGTTGTTCTCCGGAGCGTGGGACCCTCCAGTGTAGTGCTGGGATGACCGCATTTTGCATTTTATTTGTCCCTGTGTTCTGGGACTCCCATTGGTGCTGCCTAGTCTTCTGAGGTCTCTCTGAAGTGCTGAGAGCCCTCTCTTTCTAATCAGTCTGAGTTGAGACCCCCAGGTCCCTCCTGGGTCCAGGCAGCTCCTCTTTGGTGCAAATCACGTACTTTCTTGAACCAAGGTGTGTTACTGGAATCCAATGATGCAAACAGCCTGCATCTAACAACCCGACGTGGGACATCTCTTGCACCAAGCAGAAACCTGCAGCTATCTCCTTTGGTGCATTTCTGTACTTTTCTTCTAACCGTAGAATCCACTTTTGCACCTTCTTCCAGGTAGGCAGGGGCTCCTGTTCTTTCCTGGACTCTTTTTTGACTTCTGGACTTGGTCTCCTCTCTCCTGGTCTTCAGGTCCGTAAATCTATTATTTGTTGCTTGCAGTCTTGATTTTTCTTACATAAATCTTCATCAGTGTCAGAGTCATCAGATCCTCGGGGTCTGTGCACGTTCCCAACACTTCCACCACAAGACAGCTCCAATACTCTGATTAGAATTGTCACAGAGTCTAAGAGAGTCCAAGTGGGGAAAAGGGGAATAGGAAGGGAACAGCTGGGAAGGAGACCTGTAGGAAGCAAAAAGGTTAAAACACACAATATCAAGATTATATCATATTAATCAACACTAGGCTATAACTCTAAGCAGTGTCATTCTGAAAACATGGACAACCTAAGCATATACTTAAATAACTAGGCTTCAAGATGACTGGATACCTGTGAGGGACTCAAGAAAGGTTAAATGCAACTTTCAAATTCAAGTATTATTTTTTGCATGAGGATCAGGAAATAATCTGAATGATTTCTAAGCCATCATAGGAATCGTGTTTGAGAAATTTATTATGTACATTCAAACATTACATCTAGAACTCTAGCTTTTTTGTTCTCTCAAAATTGCCGGAACATGAATTGCGCACATTGCAGATTTTTACAAAGGTTGTAAATACCATGGAATGATTGTGCACCATGAATGACATAAATTAGACTAGAGAAATGAATCACGCGTCTTGCCAACTCGAAAGCCACCAAGTAAATGCCTTAAAATGGTAGCGCATAATGAACTCTGTGATTTTAAACACAGAAAAGGAATTGTGCGATTCGAATGTCACCATATGAATGTCAGGAAATGGAAACGCACAATGAATATCAAGGGTTAAAGCACGAGAAACGAATCGCGAGTCTTGCCGATTCGAATGCCACCATGTAACTGCCTAGAAATGGTAGCGCACAATGAATATCAAGGGTTAAAGCACGAGAAATGAATTGCGCGTCTTGCCGATTCGAATGCCACCATGTAACTGCCAAGAAATTGTAGCGCACAATGAAGAACATGAATTAAACACAAGAAATTAATCGCTCGTCTTGCCGATTCGAATGCTACATTGTAAATGTCATAAAATGGTAGCGCACAATGAATATCAAGAGTTGCACACAAGCAAAGAATTGCGTGTCTTGCCGGTTCGAGTATCAGCATGTAAATGCCATAAATAACCAAGCGCACATTCACATGCACAAGAGTAAAATTGTTTATCATGCAAAATTAGGCCCAAGAACTTGAAAGCCTTCGAGAACAGGATCGGGGGCCCAGCCCGACCTCTGTCTTACCGCCCTGATCAAGGATCACCAACAAAGTGAAAAGGGCAAGGCCTTGAAGATCAAAGTAGGCCACCAGAACAGGAGCTCAGGAAGTTGCTGCTGCTCTTCACCGGGACCTCTGAATAGTGAGCATGTGGAGTTGGACTGGCTCCCTTTTATAGAGTCTTAGCCCAGCCCACCAACCACACCCAGGCTTGCTGCAGGGAAAGCTTCTAGAAGGCCCTGGAAGGGGACCACACCCTGACACAGTCTGAAAGCCTGCAGCAGTACATTGCATGTGAACAGTATTTATATGCATGCTGAACATAAGTCTTCAGATTAAACTCTGCAATGCAAAAGGTTAAACAAAATCATATCAGCACAATGCATAAATTATGTTAGCTTGAAATTGTTAGGTTTTTGCATTCTAGTCGCCCGTAGAGCGCTCACTGCCCTGATGTTGACAATCACCACTTGTAATTTGTTCTGAGGAAACTACTCCTGCTTTCCCGTGCTCTGGAGTGGGGTACTTTACTTACCTTTGGTGTTTTCTTACACTCCTAGTCCCTCTCTACACAGTACACTTGCCTAAGGGGTAATTTGACATTCACATTCCACTATTTTAGTATATGGTTTGTTTTGCCCCTATGCCCATTGCAATCTCTTGTATTTTCTACTGTTTGCACTATTCTATGACTGTTTACTTACCTGATTTTGGTTACTAGTGTATATATTGTGTATAATACTTATAAGGAGAAGGAGTATTGCCTCTAAGATTTTTTTGGCTTTGTGTCACTAAAATAAAGTACCTTTATTTTTGATAACACTGAGTATTGTCTTTTATTGTGTATAAGTACTGTGTAACTATAGTGGTATTGCAAGAGCTTTGCATGTCTCCTAGTTCAGCCTTGGCTGCTCTGCTACAGCTACCCCTAGACAGCCTAAGCTGCTAGAACACTGCCTACATTCACTAATAAGGGATAACTGGACCTGGTATAAGGTGTAAGTACCTTAGGTACCCACTACAAACCAGGCCAGCCTCCCACAAGGGGTTGCTCCCAACCCTCCTTTATAAGAGCTAATGGACCCTTAACAGGGTGAGTAAAGAGGAGTTCAAAGGGGCTGTAGCCCACTCCTTTTTTGGGTACCTCCTTGTAGACAAATAGGAGGCATAGTAATATGACTTCCCATCTCCTCCTGAGTTTTTCAGAGAGTCCCTTAATCATGCCTTTGAGTGCTTATTAAAACACTCAACCAACCCATTTCTCTGGGGATGGTAAGGTGTGGTAAATTTGTAAGTTACACCACACTCTTTACACATGGCTTTTAAGTATGTAGACATGAAGTTGCTACCCCTGTCTGATACAATCTATTTTGGAAAACCCACCCTGAAAAAGATTCCCTGTAGGGCTTTGACCACTGCAGGAGCTGTAGTGTTCCTAAGAGGTAAGGCATCTGGATACCTGGTGGCATGGTCCTCCACCACCAGAATTAATCTGTTTCCAGAAGCTGTGGGAGGGTCAAGGGGCCAAACATATCAACCCCTACCCTTTCAAAGGGTACCCCAACCATTGGCAGAGGGTATAAGTGGGTCTTTGGGGTGCCATCTGTCTTGCTGCTGGCTTGACAAGTGACACAGGAGTGAAAAAACTCCTTGGTAACTTCAGACATGTAAGGCCAGTGAAAATGAGGGACCAGTCTCTCCCAGGTCTTACTTTGTCCCAGATGTCCAGCAAGGGGAACATCATGTGCCGAGGTCAACAAATATTCTCTATATTGAAAGGGACTGACCACTCTCCTGGTGGCACCAAAGTTAGGATCCCTTGCCTCAGAATACATGAGATTGTTCTCCCAGTACACCCTGTGGGTACCACTGATAACCCCTGCTTCTTCTTTGACAGCTTGTTGTCTTAATTCCTCAAGTGTGGGACAAGTCTGTTGAGACACACTTAACTCTTCCCTTGCAGGCCCCACTGCACCTAAAAGTTCAGCTGCATCAGCATGAAGTTCTTCAGGTGTAGGTTGTGTCCAGAGAGCTGACTCTTCCTCCTCAAAGTGGGAATCATTAGTGGAGGGAAGGATAGTGGATAACGTTTTACCCTTTCTACCCCTGCTTTTGAGAAGCTTGTAGTCCTCTACTTCTTGGCCTGAGCCCTTGTCAAAGCAAAGATATGCCCAGGAATGGCCAGCATGGCTGTGTGGGCCTCCAACTTCAATCAGCACAAGATGAAGTCTCTATGTCGTTCCTTAGTAGACACTCTACAGGTAGGTCTATGGATACCACAACTTTTTTAGGAACAGTATACCCCACTGTTAAGATCAACAATAGCCACGGGGTGGCTTACAGTGTTGTTATGGGTGTCAGTCACTTTTTACTGAGGGCCAAGTTTGTGTTGCTCAGGGGCCATCAGTTTCTCAGTCACCATGGTGACACTGGCTCCTGTGTCCCTGTACGCCTCAACCTGAACACAATTTATTAGGTTTTTTGCTTGTAATTATCCATATTAAGAGGACAAGCAACAAGGGTGACAAGGTCAATGCCACAATTAGAGACTAAAATAGCCTCAGACAACCTCAGTGGTTTCCCAAACTAAACCAACCCCCACTACATTTCCAAGAGTGAGCCATGCTACATCCTTGGACTGACTATTTGTAGTATTAGTTTTCCCACCACCACTGCTATTGCTAGTAGCACTAATTGTAGCAGTGGGCGTAGTTGTGGCGGGAGGCTTGGTGCTTTTCTCAGGACAAGATTTGTCCCCTTCCTTATTGCCTTTATTCCTAGAGATATAGCACCAAGGCTTTTCATTCTGATGGTTGTGTGAAGAGGATTTAGACCCACCCCCAGAAGAGTTTTGTGGGCCTGATGAAGACTTTGTTTTTATCTTTGTCCCCACCTTTGTCATGTGAATTACCACCCTCCCTCTTGTCCTTGTCACCACGTGTATGAGCTTTTCTGCTCACCCTGTGATGCAGACATGGAGTTAGAGTTGGAAATAATGCCAATGCTGCTCCTTGCCATATACCTCTAGGACCGTGACCGCCGACAAATACTACGGTAAGTACTGCAGACTAGTACACATGGGAAGAAAGGGGAAAGTTACACACCCACCCTGCAACACACTCCCAAATCCTACCACATCCCAAGCCAAATGCACCATAACAATATGTACTTACCAGATACAAGCCAACAAAGACCTGCACCAAAGTACACACATGTGCACATCACTCCTCCATAGTGAAACACTGTACAACGTCACCATATTGTCCCAACAGCACTACTGGGCATGGAAACTTTATTTACAAAGACATTACGTCATGTCCAAAGAAGGCCATTGGCCAGTCCATTACAAATAGCCTGAAGTGCCAAAACAGGTCAAACGTGACTCCCATATGTGCAAAGGGTACTCCACTTGAAAGGGGCATCAATCGGGCAGCCAGGCACCTCAGGGAACAATGGCAGGGGGTGGGGACTTACGTCTGGAAGGGGGGGCTTGGGCTTAGGCTTGGGAGGTGGAGGTGGTTTGGGCTTGCCCTTGGAAGGGGGGAGTGGGCTTGGACCGGGGGTTGCAGAGGGACCGAGGGCAACATGGGTCTTTTACCTCCCTGTGGAAGGGGCACAGGAATGAGAAGGGCAGACTGGGGCAGACCTGGACGTGGCAGGAGTGTACAGGGCAAGGAGAAGGGCATGTTTACGGACAAAACGGAGTGGGCCAGTGGGTTCGACAGGTCAACACGGGAGAGGAAAAGCTTCTTTCGGACAGTTGGAGGGGATTTGGAAGTAGGTCTGGGAGTGGAGATGGAGGGAGTGCTTGTACCAGGTGTAGATGTGCCGGGTGTGGATGCAGGTGCCTGTAAAGTATGCTGATGTGTGGTGGATGTATGTGGTGTGGATGTGTGCAAATGTTTGAGTGTTTTGAGAGAAGGGGGTGGACACAGTGGGAGAAGACAGGCTGCCAGTGTACATGGATGTTGTCTGGGTTTCTGCAGGTCAGTTGAGTTTGCTGCAAGTGTCTCTCAATGTTGTTGTGGTGAGTGCAGATGTAGTGTCTGGGGTGCATGTCTGGATGTGAGCTGTTGTGGTGTCTGCATGAATGGGGTTAGCATCGGTGACTGAGGGTGCAGTGTGTGTGGGTGTGCATGGTGACTTGAAAGACAGGGTGGAGGGGGAGGTTGACAAACTGGGAGAAGTGGATGTTTTTGTGTGTTCTTTGGTATGTTGGGTGTGTGCCTGCCTGTGGTGGGAAGTGGTGTGCTTGTGTTTGTCTGTGTGCTTCTTGTGTGTTGATCTGTGTGCATGGCTGTCTGTATGTGTGCTTGGGATGGGTGAAGGGAGTGGGGTGCTGGAAGGAGTAGAGGTGGTGGGAGGGGGGCGGAAAGACCAGGGACACTGGCTGCCGTCAAAGAGGAGGCCTGAGCCTGAAAAGATCTCTGTAGGCCAGACATGGCACATTGAATGCCTTCCAGGTATGCATTGCTGCATATGAGATGCTAGCCCCTGATTGGCATTCACGATGGTTGTCAGCCCTACAGAGATGGTCCTCAGAAGGTCAATAGCCTCCACCATGAGGACAACAGGGCTGACTGGGGCAGGGGATGAGGTGCATGCGACGAAGGAGACACCCACCCTCCTGTGTGAGCGGGCACGGGCACCTGGGTAGGGAGCAACTGGGAGGGCGGTGATGGCATGGGGGTGGGGGAAGATGATATAGAATGGGTGTGCCCAGTAGGGTCCGCCGGCACCAGGGAGCTCCCGTCGGAGGAGGTATCAGAGTCACTACCTCTAATGGTAGTTGCCTCCCCCGCGGGACTCCCCTCGCCCTCCAACCCACTAATCCCCTTGGCGTCTGTTCACTCTGCCTCCTTGGAACCATGGGCTGCTGCATCCCCACTCGCCGGTGCCACTGCTCCCCAGATGATGCTGATGTACACAAAGGACACAAGAGCACAGGGGCGGAGGGATAAAACAAGTGAGAACTTTGTAAAAACCTGAATATATGTGCATCTCTGGCTCACACACACTCCCATCCAGGTAACACAGTTAAACGCAACACATACAACATAAGTCATGATTGTGCCCCTGACTAGTGGCCATTTCCACAGAATACACCACATAACCCACGTGAAACACAGACTTGATACACTGTGTGCAGTACAACCATGAGAGACTATGCCCAGCCAATGCACTTACAGGTCCATGAGACCACAAAGCATACTAGATGACATAAAGGGGGACCCCCATGGGCCTATAGAGACTGCCCAAACTAGCCCGCAAACCATTCCATGGACTTTGAGGGGGCAGGACTGCAGGAACACACCTGTCCAGGTGCCTGGCACTAGAATGCATACATACCACAGCACTCACATACATCCATCAAAGCAGTATCACAACAGTGTTGGTACTCACCCCCTTGTGGCTGCTGTGCTGCCTTTAAGCGCCCATACAAATCCGGATAGGCCACCGCCAGAATGCGGGCCATTAGGGGGGTCAGGGTCCGATGGGCACCCCTTCCTCGTTGGGAGGCCTTCCCCAGCTGGGCCTCTGTGGTTTGCCTGGCCCAGCACCTCAGGTCCTCTCAACGCTTCCTGCAGAGGGTGCTCCGCTGGTTGTAGACCCCCAGTGTCTGCAACTCCTTGGCGATGGCTTGCCACAGGCCTTTTGTTTTATGGGCGCTGACCTGCATGGGACACACAGAGTAAACAAACAGACGCCAGTATGTGTGCACCGAATACAGATGACATGCCATTCCCCATGGAACGGCCATTGTTGAAAGGCATGTTTTCAACTCACATACAGTACATGCCAGACAGTCTACGTCTGGGCAGCTACACATCGACCCACATGCATCCCCACAATCACACACATCTAAGGATGACAGATGCCAACTCACCTGCTTCTCTGGTCACCCATACAACTTCACATACAGGGGTAGGACCCCGTCCACCAGCTTCTCCAGCTCCTCCGCAGTGAAGGCCGGCACCCATTCCCCTGTATACTGTGCCATCTCAGGGGCCAGAGTCAGGACACAGCAGCACACGCAGTGGAGTACTACCCTGCATGGGAATCAGGAGTCAAGTGTCTGACAAAATGCGTAACTACTGCAGCAGTGTACTCCGTCACTGCCGGCGGCGATCATGATTGGCCAAGGTTCCCCATTGACAACCATGTAATCCAATGATCACCGCCTTCCGCCATGACGACTAACGCCAGCGGAATTAAGTCACTTCCACTCTATTATACCTGGATGGCAGGAGGCTGCCATTTTGCTACCACCACGTCACCATAGCCTGGGGCCTCATCCATGGCCTCAAAATCTCCACCCTTAGTCGCTTGCTGACGTGAGTCTATGATCCTCATATGTACCCATCTTTGGAAGTGTGTCCACACTGGGCTGCATTATGACGGAGTTAACTCAGCACACATTTGCCTGACGGTGTACTTCATACTTTGTGTTTGTGTGTGTTACCTACGTGTTACACTTACAAAAATACAGTCACATTATGGAATGCAAGTGTAAGTTGACACAGATTGTGTTCTTTCCTCCCCCATAGGTGCAGACCCATGAGGTGAGGGAGAGCCCCATCTGCATACAGACCCCTGGTTGATCTGGAAACTATGGAGGAATGTCACATCATTATCACCTACAGACTCAATAGAGCTCCTATCCATGACCTCTGTGCATTAATGGATCCTGTACTGATACCAGCAAATAGAAATCAGCATGTTATCCCTACAACCGTGCAAGTGCTATCGGTACTCTATTGTTTGGTTACGCGCTCATTATAGGTGACAGTGGGCATGGGTACAGGGGTCTCACAGCTAATGTTCAGCATCATCTTGTCAAAATTACTGGATGCATTCGTTCAACACTTGCAAACATATGTCCAGTTTTCCCAAAGGGCTGAACTTCCCACCATCAAATCTGGATTTTATGCCTTTGCTAATATCCCCCATGTGATAGGTGCCATTGATGGAACCTATATAGCTCTCATACCCCCAATAGTGAATGAACAGGTGTACAGGAATCAGAAGAACTATCACTCCGTGAATGTACAATTGGTATAGACTGCTTACCAGTACATATCACAATGTCAATGCCAGGTTCCCAGGCTGAGTCTATGATTCCCTTGTCCTGTGAAACAGCAGTGTACCACACATGATGGAACAACTACAAGGGGACAGAGGATGGTTCATAAGTGAGTGTGTATGACACTGGATCTGTACGTAGCTGACAGCCAGGCTATATGCAAGTAAAGTCAGGTTGTTAAGGTCCTGTTTCATCCACTTTTGCAGGTGAGTTTGGCTACCCCACCTGCAATGTCTCCTGACACCTGTGAGGAATCCCAGGACAGATGCAGAGAGGAATTATAATGAGCCACATGGACGTAATAGGAGGGTGATTGAGCGTACTATAGGTCTCCTGAAGGCTAGATTTTGTTGCCCAAAACAAAGTATACACACAGTTCCAAAACACTACAAAAAGGGTAAGGGGTGGGGTTAGGTTCTCTAAGCCAAAGGTTCCCAAAAAAAGGGGAAAGCAATATGCTTGAAGCAAGAGCCCTCACTCACCTTTCGGTGACATGCTTCATCATAGGGCCATGCTCCTCGTCAGGCCGGCAATGCCTGACGGGCCCCACAGTGGGGCTCTTTGCGGGAGTTCTTTTGACAAATGTTATGGAACCGGTCAAGTCGTGAAAAAAGGATTGGTATAGAAAAAGTTAAAAATTACTAGAGGTAAAAATGAACCTTTTATTCTGATATTTATACCCCTGACATGATTAAAAACACTGCATAGGGATATGGTAAAATAATGTCTACACTCCCTAAACAAAAACATACACGGTTTACTAGGATTTGTAGTGAAGATGGTACAAATAGAGCACACAGAGTCACTGTGTTACTCAATCAAAGGGTCAACATGTTTCTCGCATTATTGAGTCAAAAAAGATCTTGTGCGATTCTTCAGGACCTAAGTACGTACCTAATCCTAATCAGCAGGTTGGTAATATTGCTGAATATGAGATCTAATGTATGACCCTTCTGATGGGTGGGGCCAGATACATACTGAGTTAATTGGAGAGCAGCAAAAGAGGACGTCAATAGTTTAGCCGAAGGGCATTCCAAGTTATCAAGATGAATATTGAAGTCTCCTAAAATAGTGAAATTGGAACGGTTGCAGATGAGGCTAGCTGCAACCTCCGGTAGAGTATCTAGGAAACGTAGCACAGGCCCCGGAGGGCGATAAAGCAAAATAACTGAAAAGGTGAAAGTGGAGGACAAACATAATGAGAACAATAAGCTCTCACAATCAGGAATATCCAGGGGTTGAGTAGTGCATTTAATAGTGGTTTTGAAAATAATAGCTATTCCACCACCTCTGGCCGTGGGTCTATCTAGATGGATCATAGCGTACTACAAATCCTAGTAAACCGTGTATGCTTTTGTTTAGGGAGTGTAGACATTATTTTACCATATCCCTATGCAGTGTTTTTAATCATGTCAGGGTTATAAATATCAGAATAAAAGGTTCATTTTTACCTCTAGTCATTTTTAGCTTTTTCTATACCAATCCTTTTTTCACGACTTGACCGGTTCCATAACATTTGTCAAAAGAACTCTGGCAAAGAGCCCCCCTGTGGGGCCCGTCAGGCATTGCACTGCCGGCCTGACGAGGAGCATGGCCCTATGATGAAGCATGTCACCGAAAGGTGAGTGAGGGCTCTTGCTTCAAGCATATTGCTTTCCCCTTTTTTTGGAAACCTTTTGCTTAGAGAACCTAACCCCACCCCCTTACCCTTTTTGTAGTGTTTTGGAACTGTGTGTATACTTTGTTTTGGATCTACTATTGGGAGACATACACACAGGACCAGGAGTTACCTTTCTCCGAATCTCCCACTTCGCCCCTCCTTTGCTGTAGTTTGTAGATTTTGTTGCCTCCATCACTCTGGGGGATCTCTGTGCTATGTCCCTGACAAGGTGTGTAAGATAGTGGTGCCACGCTGCATGCTGCACAACTTGGCTGTGAGGAAAGCAATTCCCTTTCTGGAAGCTGAGGGTGCTGTCAAACCAACCCAGCAACCTCAGAGAGGGGATGCGAGTGATGGTGAGGAAGAAGAGGGGGAAGATCTCAACTCCAGGACCCAGCTAATCCGCCTATACTTCCAGTGACTCTAAGGTATTGTTCAATGATGCTGATGTATTCACTGCATAGTTTCAGTTTGACTCATGTAATTGGTAATGTGGTGTCTATAGTCAGTGACAATGCTAACTGATAACTGAAGTGGCATGTGCCAGGAAACCCAATATTATGTTACAGTGTGACATACTTCAGACACTACAGTCAGTTGGATACCCTCCTGCACTAAAGGTATGATTATGAAACTGACTGGCTAATGCATACACACTTGCAATTCATATCTCATATTTATGAGGGACATACGATATGAGTGCTTAGGCGTATTAATTGAATGGCAAAATATACATAAGTCGTGGGACAGTGAAAGGGTGGGGCCACATGGTGCACATACAAAATCAGGTACATATGCCCAGCTATTGGTATCACTGGGTTTTGGTCCATGTGGCCATTGGAAGATGGTGTGATGGCAGTGGCATGTGAACAAGGTAGCACAGTGGCACACAAGGGAGACAGTTCAGGGCAGAGTCACTTTCTTTCACTGGGCTTGGTCTTGGCTGGTGTTTCAGTGGCATGTCTGGGTCTGAGGGCATGTTTGCGTAACTGGAGCTGGGCTACAGGGGTAGGGGTGCTGGTTTCCTGTGTGTCCTCTGCCAATACCACTAGTCCAGTAGCTGAGGATGTAGAGGGCAGGGCAGTATCCTGGCTAGTAGTCGGGGCTTGAAGGTGGGTGAAGGACTCAGGCTGGCTGGGGTACTGGTGCTGCAGCATCCCTGCAATGGAGGCCATGGTGGCATTGAGATGTTTCCATTGCTCCATCGCCTTCTAGTGGTGTGCTACCTGCATCCTCTGATGCTGCTCCAAGGTGGCCAGGATCTGGCCCATCCTGTCCTGGGTATGGTGGTATGCTCCCAGGAAATCAGATATCACTTCCTGGGCTGCTGCATCCATCCCCTGGGCCACTGATGCCCTCCCAGTAGCCCTAGCCCCCCGTGTCTCTGTTCCCTGCACAGGTCTAGCAGTCCCACTTGCAGTTGTTCCTTCATCATCCTGCCTGTTGGTGGCTGGAGACTCTGGCTTCTGTACCTCTGGGCCGCCAGTCCGTGCCCGGGAGGCACTGGTGTATGATTGTTTGGCCAGCACTGATGATGGTGGCTGGGTAGTAGAGCTGTCAGTGGTATCCTGGGTGGGGCTGCTGGAGGGTGACAGTCCAGGACTATGTGATGGACGAAGGATTTCCTCTATTTCCAGACATCTCTCTGCAATATCCTGAGTGGGGCCACTGTCTTCAGGTGGGGCGCTGGCACTCCTGGGCGTTTCCATCCAGGTGGCATGGGTCGTGGTGCCTGTGGGAGGGGGGGGAATGTACATATGGGTGTCAGGTACTTTTTTGGCAATTGCTGCACTTCTCTGCCATATTTGATGGTTATATTCCCCTGTTGTGGCATGCAATTTCCCTTCGTGCACATTTCTTTGCATTTTATGTGCGGGTGGAGGTGACACTGGGAATACATGCAGGGGTATGTGACTGTTCATAGGGGGCTGGATGGAGGTCTGTTTGTGTGAAAGTGGGCATGCAGGGGAGTTGGATGTGAGTGTTGTGGACTGGGTAGGGGATGGGGTTCTGGTGGTAGTGAGAGGGGTGGGGTGATACATGCATTATAGATGGGTTGACTGTTAAGGTATTGTAGTTGACTTACCCGAGTCCAGTGCTACTGTGAGTTCAGTGAGGCCCTCCAGGTGCAGGATAGCCAGGACCTTCTCCCCCCAGTTGGTGTATTTTGGGGGGAAGGGTAGGTGGGAGACCGCCACCAGTCTTCTGTGTGACGTTGTTGTGCCTGGATGCCATTGACCGAAACTTCCAGTGCATGTCGTTCTATCTCTTCTGGATGTTGTCCCTTGCGCGTGGATGGTTTCCCACAGTTCCATCTTCCTGGCCACGGGTGTCTGCAGCACCTGTGCCCCAAATAGTTGTGGCTTGACCCGGAGTATTTCGTCCACCATAGTACTTAGCTACCTATCTGTGAAGCAGGGGTTCTTGGGGGGGGGGGCATGGCGTGTGTTTTTGGTGGTGTGTTGTGGGTGTATTGGTGAGGCTGCTGTTATGGTTGTGTGTTTGGCTTGTAAAGGTGTTAGGGGTTTGTATGTGTTTTGGTGGTGTATTTGTGTGTGAGACTTGTGTGATGTTGTGTTCAGTGTATGCATGTTGTGTTGCCAATCTCTGTCGTGCTATTGGTGATGCAAAGTTTTGTGGGGTATGTGTGTGAGTGTTTTATAGTGTTGTGGATGCGTGTCAGGTGTGTGGGTTTCAAAGTTGCCAATGTGTGCTTTTGTTGTTGGTGGGTCCCATTGCGGACCGTGGCGGTCCGTACCGCCAATGGTCATTCTGCATTCACTATCCGCCATGCTGATTTGTGCTTCATTATTTGGTGGGCGGAGTATTTGTCTGCATGGCGGTGGCAGGGTGGGGTGTACTGCCCTTCTGCCATTGTAGGCCCTGGCGGTGGGTGGAGGTTACAGGATTTTTGGAGGTTTGACTTTTTGGCATCATTATTCGGCAGTGTGCAATCTACCGCCATTGCCTGTCTTCTGTTCACCTGCTCCACGGCAGTCGGCAGGGATTACCGCCAATTTGATAATGAGGGCCACAGTTATTTAAAATATGATCTCTCAGTCACAGATTGTGCAAGCCCTCATAATCAGACACTTTGCTGCCATTTAACTAGCCTTCTAAAGCTTTAACAGAACAGTTCACAATGTCAACCCTATCCTGCGAGGCCTCGTTTCTGGTCTCCCTGAACCTGATCAGATACTGTTCAGTGGTGATACCAAAACCTTCAAAGAGTGCTGTTTCTAAAATACTGATGTTGTCTGCATCCACTTCTTTGACAGAGAGAAGTCTATCCCTCCCCTTTTCAGAGAAGGACAACCAGAGAATAGCAAACCACTGCCTTTGAGGAACCTCTGAACTTCACAGGCCCTCTCAAGTGCAGCAAACTACTTGTAGATATCATCTCCCACCTTGTATGAGGGAACAATTTTGTGTAAATTTCGGGAATCAATGGATTCCTTCCTGGCTCTATAATCCCTGAAACTATTGCTGCTGCCACCATGGGGTGCTAACCCCAACACCTGCCTTTCCCTGCCCACTGCCAAGGCCTCCCTATGTAGAGCTAGCTGTTGCTGCTGCAGCCTCAGCCTGGCCTCCTCCAGTCTCAGCTCTCTGAGCTCTCTATCTATAGAGTCATCCCCTGGAGTTGTGCAGTGTGACCCCTCAGACACTGAGAAGATGTGGGAATGGGCAGAGGTGGATCTTCCCCTAGTCTTTGTGACCCTAGCTACCTGTCCTCTGGGTGTAAAAGGAGCCCTACCTGAGTGACTTGCCCTCCAACTACAAGCTACCCTAGTTGGTCCATTAGGTACCAGATCTTTCGAAGAACCCTCCCCTGAACCTGGAAGATTATTCTCTAATTCAATGGGTGTATAATCTTCCTCCTCCTTCTCGTGGCTCACAGCATGCTCCTGGTCATCCTGAAGAAGGAGGCTCAAAAGGAAATTCTGATTGGGATGCTTCTCCATGTCTAATTTCTTGTCTGAACAAAGCCACTTCAATTCCTTGAAGGTCACCCCTCACACCGAGTTCCCATGACCTCAGAGCTAGATCCAGCTGTTGATATGGTGTGTGTGTTAGGGTCATGTAGGGTGTTCCCTAACCTAACTAACCTCTAGTCTCTCAGAAATATAGGTAAGAGACTAGATTCCTGTACTAGGTATAATGTATATCCCTAGGTATAGAGTAGTCTTTCCTGTGGAAAGCACCAGGTGACAGAGTGATAAGGCAATTGCAAGTACTTATCCCACCGTTCCACCACCACTGTAGGAGGCTGGCCTGGTTTGTAGTGGGTATCCAAAGTACCTACACCTTATACCAGTTCCAGTTATTCCTTATTAGTGAAATGTAGGCAGTGTCTAGAAGTCAGGCTCTCTAGAGGTAGCTGTGAATGAGCAGCAACGGCTTATCTAGTAGACATGCAAAGTGCATGCAATACCAGTGTAGTCACACAGTACTCACTCACATGAAAGAAAATACTCAGTGTTACAAAAATAAAGGTACTTTATTTTGGTGACACCAATACCAAATATAACATAGAGACTATACTCCCTTATAATGTAAGTAATACAAAAATCATGTACACTAGTTTGCAGAAATAGGCATAAAAACAGTTAGAAAACAGTGCAATCAGTGAAAATCAAAATAGTTTGAAATGGGCCTTTGGGAACACAAACCATATACTAAGAATGTGGAATGCAAATGTTGGTTTCCCACCTAGATAAGTGTAGTGTGTAGAGGGGAGCTGGGAGTACTAGAAAACCCCAAAGGTAAGTACTAGAACCACCCCAGTGACCAGGAAAGCAGGAGTAAATCACAGTATCTTTCCCAGAACACAGAGAGAAACAAAAAGGAGAATTATGCAAGAAGCAGAAGAGACTGCAAGACACCAAGAGTGGATTCCTGGACCTGAGGACCTGTGGACGAAGGGGACCAAGTTCAAGAAGCAGAGAAGAATCCAGGAAGAACAGGAGCCCCTGCTAACCCGGATGAAGGTGCAAATGAAGAACCACCAGTGAGGAAGAACAGTCAGTACTACACCCAAGAAGATGGAGTCAGGTTCCTGGTTGGTGCAAATGATGTCCCACGCCGGATGGAAGCTTGCAGTCTGGTTTGCATCACTGGAGTCCACCAAAAAGCCTTGGCACACTCAAAGGTCGTGGTTAGCGGAAAATAGTGCTGCATGGACCAGGAAAGACCAGGTGGACTCTACCTAGGTGGGGAGAATAGAGGGGGCGCTCAGCAACTCAGAGAGCCCACGGAAGACCAGGCAGTGTTCACAGGAGTTCCACAACATAGGAACAAGGAAGGTTGAAAAGAGGCCCATGCAGCACTACGACAAAGGCTCCCATATCGCCAGAGAACCACTCAGGAAGCTGTGCATCGCAGGTTAGAGTGCGGTTAGAGTAGGGGCTGGACCTGGAAGAGTCATGAAGAGCTTTGTGGAAGGATGGCAACAAGCCTTTGCAACTGCAAACACACTGTGCACAGGGGCAAGCTCTTACCTCCACCAAAGTTGGACAGTGGGACTTCTGGACCATTGCAACAACTTCAGTCCATGATCTGTGATGCAGGATCCACGCAGCTTAGCAGGAGAGGGGATCCACACAGCCAGTCATCAGTGCAGTAGGTGCCTGCAGAAGCAGGGGAGTGACTCCTTCACCCCAAGGGAGATTCCTTCTCTCTTCTGGTTCAGGCTGAAGACAAGCGTTCTTCAGAGAATGCATGACCGGGAAACATTTGCAATTGCTGGCTGGAACTGAAGATACAATGTTGCAGAAGGCGTCTTGCTTCTTTTTTGCAGTTTGTAGAGTTCCTGGAGGGTCCAGATGCAGTTTCTTTGGTAAGAAGGTGAAGTGGAGGATGCAGAGGATTCCTGGTGGAGTCCTGCAATCCAAATATGAAGAACCACCCAAGAGAGAGACTCTAAGTAGCCCTGAAAGGGGATTGGTCAGCTAACCAGATAAGCACCTATCAGGAGAGGGGTCTGACGTCACCTGCTGGCACTGGCCACTCAGATGCTCCCAGAGTTCCCTGCCAACCTTGAATCCAAGATCGCAAAATCCAGGGACCCTCGGGAGAAGCTCTGGGCACCACCCCTGGGGTGGTGATGCACAGGGGAGTGGTCACCCCCCTTTCCTTTGTCCAGTTTCATGCCAGAGCAAGGAATGGGAGTACCTGAGCAGTGTAGACTGGATTATGTAAGGAGGCCACCAAATGTGCCCTTCAAAGCGTTTCCAGTGTCTTGGGGAGGCTACCCCTCCCAAGCCAGTAACACCTATTTCCAAAAGGAGAGGGTGTAACACCCCTCTCCCCAGGGAAATCATTTGTTCTGCCTTCCTGGGCTCAAGCTCTTCAAGCAACAAAAATGCAGAAACTTGTCTGTGAGGTGGCAGGAGCTGAGGCAGCCTGCAAAATCTCAGTAGGCTGTAATGGCAGTACTGGGGGCCCTCTAAGGAGCCCCCAGAGTGCATGGGATCATACAACCAATGCTTGCAAAGACATCAGGGTATGATTCCTCCATGTTTGATACCAAACATGCCTATGTTCAGAGTTACCATTATGTAGCTGGACATAGGTAGCGAAAATGGTGTCCCCGCTCTCATGAAGTCCGGGAAAATGGTCCTGGAGGTCGTGGGATCACCTCTGCTAGTGCAGCGGTGCCCTCACACACAGGTACTCTGTACCCTGCCCTCAGGGCTAGTAGTGCCAGCTAAGGGGTGACTTGTAAGTTACCTGGTGTAGTGTAATTGGCAGTGAAAGGGTGCTTGCACCTTTTCACACAGTCTGAAATGGGAGTCCTGCAGAAGCCTTTGCATGGGCTCCCTATGGGTGGCAAAATATACGCTGCAGGATCCCCTGGATGCCCAATACCCTGGGTACCTAGGTACCATATACTAGGGACTTATAAGGGGGCACCAGTATGCCAATTGTGGGTGAAATTCTTTGTTAACAGTATACTACAACCAATTTCAGAAGGAGAGAGAATAACTAAGGGGGTCCTTATTAGCAGGATCCCAGTAGACACAGTCAAGCACAGTGATATCACACAGAAAATGGGGTAACCATGCCAAGAAAGCGGGCATTTTCCTGCAATAACAACAACAAAGGCAAATATCTAGTTTAGATACCACTTACATCAGAGTCCTGAAATGTATGCTAGGGGACTATAAGTTGTCTTTCTTTACATTACATGAAACATTATGGGGATCATTATGAGTTTGGCTGTCTCAGGACCACCATGATGGCGGCGGCAGTCGTACCACCAACAGGCTGGCAAAGAAGACCTCCAAATTATGACCATGGTGGTCTTCCCAACACAATACAGCCAATCCACTGCTGGCACCGCCAGTGCGGTCAGGCAGTAACGGACGGTGGTAGCTACCTTCAGGCCAGTGGAGGACATGTTCACGCACAACAGATTACGAGGCTACACACTGCCAAGGTTTCTGCCACGTTCGCACCACCACAGAATCCCTGGCAGAAACCAATAATATAAAAGGAGCCACTTACCTTCTAGGACACATACTCATCTGGAGCAACTATGAAACCTGAATTGCAAATTCACCCACTGCTCCTGCTTGCACAACCACTCCAGAATGAGCGTCGGCGACGACGACAACAACCGTGAGTAAACACACCTTCCTAACACTGTAGGGAAAAGTCAAAGTATCCACACACACACAACATACATATCCAGGACAAGTGGTGAGGGTGACACACCCGTGTTACCTCACAATGATACGCACATTCACACACACCAAAATGCACACAAGCACACACATACCATACACCACAGCCAACACACACATACAATATACTTCCCAACCAGCAGACACATAGCACTGGCACAGTCGAACACAAAAAGACACAACACCACTAATTCATACAACTACACCCATCACCACACACAAGCACACAAACACTACAACCACACAAGGGCAAACAACACCACCATTACACATGTCAAAATAAACAATACATGAAATATCAACATACATGCAAGTTCCAAACACAAACATTTCTTACGCACAATACACTGCCATCACAGTGGGTCAAATAGCAGATCCACACCCAAACATGCTGCCCAGACACAACAGCCAGCATAACCAACACCCACACACATGTCACTCACACACAAACCAAAGCAGGAAAAACCAAAACAGCCATGTAGAAAGAAAGGCAGGTCAAATATGTGACCATGGAACCAACAACTGGTTGGCCCAGATATATCAAAAATATATGGCAAGAAATAAATATCTATGTGCAATAAGAAAGGCCATAGGCCAATCCAAACTGCAAAGTGCATAATGCACAAATGTCACTTCTGTGTACCCCTACATCACTCCTGACTGTTACACGACGTCCACAGGGTAGGGGCATCAAGGGGGCACGTAGGAACCTCAGGGATTGGGCAGCTGGTTTGGTCCGGGGCGGGTCATTGGCTTGGGCATGGGAGTGGACTTAGAGCAAGCTTTAGGCGAGGGCTGGGAACACGGGAGGGGTCAACTTCCTGGCTGGGAGAGGGGCATGGGTATTAGCAGGGGGGCAAAGGAGGACTTGGATGTGGAAGGGCTGGACTTGGGGATGGACACAGACCGTTTGGGGGTATCACAGGGTGGGAGAGTACTAGGAAAGATGGATAACTCTGAGAGAAACACCTTTTTAGACATACGAGCGGTCATGGTAAAAGGATTTGGGAGTGGAGGGAAAGGGAGTGGTTGTAGGAGGTGTCTTGGTGGATTTCTTGGGTAGAAGTGAGTGCAAGGAATGCTGTGTGTGCTGGATGTCTGTTGGGTGGGTGAGTGTGGGCGTTTATGTGTCTTGGGAGGAGGGGGAGAAGGTGCTGGGAGATTCCATGCTGGATGGGTGAGGGTCTGTTGGGGTGGTATCTGCAGGTATGGACCATGTGTTGCATGTGGGTGTGTAGGTGGTTGTGGTGTCTGCGGATGTGGTGACTCGGGTAGATGTCTGCGGGTCTGCTAATGTGCTGACTGTGGGTAGGATAGGAGTTGTGGTTTGATCCGTGAAAGTTGGTGTAATTTCTGCAGGTGTGTCTAGTGTAGTGTCTGTGAAGGTGGGGGTGGTGGGGGTGGTTGGAGAGTCTGAGTAGGTAGTGGTTGTTGGAGTGCCCGCAGGTGGCTGTTTGTGTGCATGCTGGTCGTGGGTCTTGTGGTGCTTGTGTTTCTCAGATGTAGCCTTGGATGTTGAGGTGAGTGCATGCTTGTCTCTCTGTGTGCTTGGGCTGGGCTTAGGAAGAGGGGTTTGGGATTGGGAAGAGGTAGGTGGAGGAGTGGAAGACAAAAGGTGACTTGTTGCCATCAGTGTGGAGGCCAGAGCCTGAAAGGATCTCTGTAGGCCAGCTAGTGCACCGTGAATGTCCTCTGCTGGACATGAGTTGCCAGTCACTGGATGGCATCCACAACGGTTGATTGACCCACATAGATGGACCTCAGGACGTCAATAGCCTCCTCACTTAGGGCAGCATGGCTGACAGGGGCAGGGACAGAGGTGCCTGCAGTGAAGGAGATGCCCACCCTTGTGGTAGCAAGGGGGGTTGTGGACAAAGATGGTGCTGGGGTGGTCCCAGAAGGGTCCGCCACCGTCAGGGAGTGTCCACTGGAGGAGGATTCTGAAGATGATAGTGAAGATCTGCTCTACCCCGTGTCACTCCCCTCACCCTCCATGCCACCGGGTCCCTCACTGTCACTGCTAGCAGCACTCCTGGTCCTGTGGCCTGTAGCATCCCCACTCGATTGTGCCCCCTCTCCTTCACCTGCCAATGCTGAAGCACACAACTAGAGAGATAGAGGGAGGGAGGGAGATAGAGTTTGAGGGAGATAGAGGGTTAACAAATACCTAACATACACACATATAGGCATGCACATCTGTAGGAATACATCTGCTGGCTAGGCTATCTCTGGGGCCAAAACACATCTGACATCATGTGACACCCCACCTGCTTGTCATATAACATGGCTGATCTAACACTCTGTACAGAAAAGTGAAATAATAACTGATGTAGCTACTAAACGTTGGACACCCATACAGGTAGTATCTGATGTGTAGAATAGAAGCCCTGGGCATAGGCATGTGATAACTGTTAGCTAATTACAAAGGAAGATCTGCCAATCACATATATACCACTACTATTCTTACAACTAAGTGCATCTACAATGGCCCAGATGGCACACATTACACATCCATACTCAATCACTGAGTGCTGTGTCACAGCTGATAAAATTCAGGAACACACATATGATATCATGGCCCACTACAATTCCACCAGACATGCAGTTTCAATAGTTGGACTTCACAACATAATAGCACCACCATCCCTCACACCATTCCAGACATGTGATAACCTGTACCTAAGTCCAGACAACACACGTGTCAGATAGAAAAGACATGTACACATTATGCACAGAAGGACCAATACGACTGCCATAGCACTGACAACAGATCCCACAACTACATAGGGCAGCTACAGGAAAGAAGGAACAACAGATATTTCTCATCGACATCTCATGAGTCATACAGTACCGAATCCTGTCCAAATCACCTACATCAGATAGGCCAAGGGTATCAGTCATTGTCCCTCTCCATCAGATATGCCTCCAAGTAGCCATTGAGACATGATGTAGGTGCAACTACACAATGTTGCACTGAAATTGCTAGGGTATTGGCATACAATACATATTGTAAAGGTGAGCTGTGCCTAGGCACTTACCATCTTTAGTACAATCCCATTGGGTACAAAGTCAGATCCTCACTAGTCTAGCCCACTGAAATGGAAGATGATTGAAATCAAAACAAATTAATCACATACATCAATTTATCCTACTGTTGCAACCTTCACATACCACATAGATAGAAAATGAACACAATATGGGGGACAACTACCAAGCCATAAGTTAAGTCCTATACAGACCATATGTGTGGTGGAAATGGAATGGCTGCCTGACAATGAATCAATATCAGTACCAGTACTTGATGTCTGTAGTCCCTGTGCAAAAACGAGAGTCACTCAGTTGCAAATACAGGTGTGCAATACAGATGGGAGTAGACTTACACCTTAGAGCCACCAATGCTCAAGTGCTGATGGATTGACCAGGTCGTATGCAATGGGTAGGGTGAAACACAAGCTCACATCCATAGAAAAGGCCAGATGGAGTCACACATTTGTCAAGGTCATTTGACCATCGCCACATGCAGACATGGAGATGTACATCCACTGACAGAAAACCATGAAGACACACCACCAAGTTATACTCAGGCAGGGTAGGTACCACCCATGTCCAATTGTCTACATACATGTTGCACAAACTACATTGTCATAGAAGCTACAGTGAAGGACCTAACACCACACAACCAGAGCCAGGATACAGTCAGTAATCACCAGAGTGTGGCCCATCCACCTCAGGGTAGGCCACTGCCAAAATGCGGGTCAATAGGGGGGTCAGGGTCCAACGGGCACCCCTCCCTCGCTGGGAGGACATCTCCAACAGGGCCTCCACAGTCTTCCAGGCCCAGCGTTTCAGGTCCTCCCACTGCTTGCGACAATAGGTGCTCTGCCTGCTGTGGACCCCATTGGGGTCAGCAGAACACCATGTCTGTGATTGCTTTTCAATCAATCAATCAATCAAGGATTTATGGAGCGCACTAATCACCCATTAGGGTCTCAAGGCGCTGGGGGGGGGGGCTAGTGGTTGTAGAGCCATGTCTTGAGGCGTTTCCTGATTGTCAAGAGGTCTTGGGTCTGGCGAAGGTGGAGCAGTAGGGAGTTCCAGGTCTTGGCTGCTAGGTGAGAGAAGGATCTTCCTCCGGCAGTGGTGCGCCAGATGTGGGGGATGGAGGCGAGGGCGACGCTGGCAGAGCGAAGATTGCGGGTGGGAGTGTGGAAGGTGAGTCTGTCGTTGAGGTGGGCTGGGCCTGTGTTGTGGAGGGCCTTGTGTGCGTGGATGAGGTGTTTGAAGGTGATCCTCTTTGATACTGGTAGCCAGTGAAGGTCTCTGAGGTGGGGGGAAATGTGGTCACGGCGTGGGAAGTCCAGAATGAGATGGGCGGATGCGTTCTGGATTCTTTGCAGTTTTGTTAGGAGTTTGGTTGTTATTCCCGCCTTTTAAATAAAGCTAATTTGTTTTTTAACCACAGCCCATTTTCATTAAAGGAAAACAGGCTGCGTTTAAAACGAAAGAAAATGAAACGTTTCAGTTTACATTTTGAAGAGTAGACAGTGGTCTGTGAGACCACTGACTGCTCTTTAAAAACATTTTCGCATGCATTCACAAAGGGTAAGAGATCCCAATTGAGAATGGGTTAGCACCAATTTGAAACTGGTTGCTTGCATCTACTCCCTCACCGGTTCACTTGCATGATTCACCATCACACGCAACCCCTATCACACATGGCTCTGGCATTGGACTCACTTTCTCCTCTGGTGCCTCAAATAGCTGTTCATACAGGGGCAGGACCTCCTCCACAAGCTCTTCTGGGGTGAAGGCTGGGGCCCTATGACCTACAGGATGTGGCATGATGGCTCCCAGAGACAGCACACAGCAGTTCATGTTGTGCCGGTCTTGCTAGCAACAGTGCCAGGAGTCAAGTGAGCAAAGCTGCAGAAAATCGCAGTCATGGCCACCGCGTCCAGGACCGTCAACACCGGCAGTCATTGCCATTGGCCCCAATCCGACACAGGCAGCAATGTTAACCAATGACAAATTGCACTGTGGTTGTGACCGCCTATTGCCATGAGGACATCCGCCGGCAGACTTAGGTCACTTCCAACTGTCCACTTGAGCAGCACAGGCAGCTGCCATTTTGGTCACATATTAACTATGGATGTCCCAAAAATAAGTGTGCCACATACATAATTGCCCAAATGGTGGCGTAAGCCTTTTGCTATGCCACCATGGTTAAGGAAAAAATAGTGACAGTCATGACAAAATGATGTGATGTGGCACTGGTCAGATACTTGGAAGCACATAGTAGATTACACTATATTGGTATATTCCATAATGTATAATTTGATTGGTGTAGGACAGCTCTGTCTGCCACATATGGTATATTACACATGTGACATTTCTTCCATATGACTTACATGTATGGCAATGTACTGCAAAGATGGAGTTCATAGTGCTTCAGTATGGCCGTTATAGTATATGTCAGCAGTGCTACGCATGTCCTAGAGTGTTAGGTGTGTGTTAGATTAACATGTACTGTTTACATGTGTCAACTGCTTTACTCAATGTACATTCTCTCCTTTCAACCTATTTAACCTGCCATGAGGAGAATGAGACAACCACCAGTGTACCGTTCACTACTTGACCTTCCAACCATGAAGGACAGGTGTCTCATACAGACCTATCGTCTGAATCATCGTACCATCATAGATCTATTTACACAGTTGGAGCCATATCGCTTGTCAGCCATATGCTATCCTATTGCATTCCTCCCACTTGTCACTGCTACGCTTTCTAGATACAGGCTCCTTTCAGAATACAGTGGGCTTAACTGCGGGTATGTCTCAGCCCATGTTCAGTCTTCGTTAAAGCACTTTTGAGGAACAGCAATGCCCCACGCATGATGACACGATTACACACAGAGTGGGCCTAGCTCCTTGTTATGTATGCTTTATAAGGTGTGTCACTATTATGGCACCTGTCATCACTATCTGGCCTGTCGCTGTACCTATAATTTCATTGGTCCTATATTTGTGCACCCAGGTGACTCTGCCTATCCTAAGTTTCCTTGGCTGTCGACACCAGTGAGGTACCCTGCAATGGAAGGTGAACACCATTTCAATGAGGCCCACAGGAGGACGAGATGTGTAATTGAAAGAACATTTGACCTCCTGAAGGCCATATTCAGGTGTGTGGAACTCTCTGGATGTGCGCTCCTCTACTCACCCCAAAAGCTATGCCAGATAATCATTGCCTGCTGCATGCTCCACAATCTAGCCCTGAGATGTCATGGTCAGCAGGAGGTCGCGGGGGCGTGCCGCAACCTCCTGCACGCCCCCGTCCCCCAGCTCCCATTCGACCCCAGCTGACCCCTCCCCCCTCCTACCTCATATGGCGGCCGCTGCGCGACTGCACAGCGGGCGCGCCGCTGGCGCGCCAGAGGCAAGCCCATCTGCAGCCGTCCGCGCCTGGCCCGCGACCAGCCCGCGCCACGACCCCTGGTCCCCAGCTCTCCCAAGCTCTGCTGATCCGCTACGACCCAACCACCCTCCACGCCCTCAACCCAGGGCGCTCCAACACCTGCTTCCAAGCTCACCCCAAACGCACCCATGGACCCTTCACCTGCAACTCCTGCAAACACATCTTCCACCACGCAACCACCATGACCACAAGCCCACGCGCCATCAACCAACTCAAGTGCATCCTGGTCAACGCTCGTTCCGTCCACAAGCACGGCGTTGAACTCTGGGACCTCCTGGACTCCACAGCACCGGACGTCGCCTTCATCACGGATACCTGGATGAACGCCTCCTCTGCTCCAGACATCGCCACCGCCATCCCCGAAGGCTACAAGATCTCCAGAAAAGACCGCACCAACCAAGTAGGAGGAGGTATCGCCATCGTCCCCAAAGACTCCATCAGCGTCACCACCTCCACCGAAGACACCCCTCTCGCCGCTGAACACCTGCATTTTCAGATTCGCACCAACCCCAGGACCACCCTCAGAGGATCCCTCGTCTACCGTCTTCCCGGACCGCGCCCCTTTCAGCGACGCCATCGCCGACTTCATCTCCCCGCACGCCCTCGCCTCGCCGGACTACATCCTCCTAGGCGACCTCAACTTCCATCTGAAACAAAACAACGACCCCAACACCACCACCCTGCTCGACAACCTCGCCAACCTCGGCCTCAAGCAACTGGTGAACACCGCCACCCACATCGCCGGACACACGCTTGACCCCATCTTCTCCGCCAGCAAACATGTCTTCTTCAGCCACACCTCCGCTCTACACTGGACCGACCACAGCTGTGTACATTTCACATTCCGACACGAGACCCGCCACCTCCACACTCAACCCATCCCTAGTCGACAGTGGAACAAAATCCCCGAAGAGCAACTCTTCTCCGCACTCGCCGCCAACCAACCCACCCTCACCACCGACCCCAACGACGCAGCCCTCAGCCTCACGAACTGGATCTCCAACTGCGCAGACAACCTTGCTCCCCTCAAACGCACGCATCGACAGGCCAACACCAAAAAACCTCTCTGGTTCTCTGACACCCTCAAAGAATCGAAGAAAACTTGTTGCGCACTCAAGAAGGCCTGGCGCAAGGACCACACCGCTGACAATATGACCGCCCTCAAGAACGCTACCCGCGAACACCACCACCTGATCCGCGCTGCCAAAAGGAACTTTTTTACCGACAGACTGGACAAAAACAGCCACAACAGCAGAGAACTTTTTAGCATCGTCAAGGAGTTCTCCAACCCCAACGCCAAAGCCAACGCCGTCACGCCCTCACAAGATCTGTGCAACTCCCTCGCCATCTTCTTCCATCGCAAGATCAGCGACCTTCACGACAGCTTCGGACACCAGACCCAACCAAGCATCACCGAACCCACACCTCCGACCATCACCCTCAACGACTGGACCCACATCAACACCGAAGAAACCAAAACCACCATGAACTCGATCCACTCCGGCGCTCCATCGGACCCCTGCCCTCACTTCATCTTCAATAAAGCTGACGACATCATCGCCCTGCACCTCCAGGCCATTATCAACTCCTCTTTTTCTTCTGCTACCTTCCCCGAATGCTGGAAACACGCCGAAGTCAACGCACTACTAAAGAAACCTACGGCTGACCCGAGCGACCTGAAAAACTTCCGCCCCATCTCGCTCTTCCCCTTCCCCGCCAAGGTAATAGAGAAGGCCGTCAACAAACAGCTGACCACCTTCCTGGAAGACAACAACCTGCTCGACCCTTCACAAACCGGATTCCGAACCAACCACAGCACTGAAACCACCCTCAACTCAGTCACAGACGACATCAGAAGCCTGATGGACAACGGTGAAACAGTCGCCCTCATCCTCCTCGACCTCTCGGCTGCCTTCGACACCGTCTGTCACCGCACCCTAATCACCCGCCTCCGCTCCACCGGGATCCAAGGCCAGGCCCTGGACAGGATCGCCTCCTTCCTCTCAAACCGATCCCAAATAGTCTACCTCCCTCCGTTTCGCTCAGACCCCATCGAGATCATCTGCGGCGTACCTCAAGGCTCATCACTCAGCCCGACACTCTTCAATGTCTACATGAGCCCCCTCACCGACATCGTATGCAAGCACGACATCATCATCACCTCCTACGCCGACGACACCCAACTTATACTCTCCCTCACCAAGGACGCCGCCAGCGCCAAGACCAACCTACAAGAGGGCATGAAGGACGTCGCAGATTGGATGAGGCTCAGCCGCCTAAAGCTGAACTCTGACAAAACGGAAGTCCTCATCCTCGGCAACACCCCGTCCGCTTGGGACGACTCCTGGTGGCCCACGGCCCTCGGCACCGCACCGACCCCCGCAAACCACGCCCGCAACCTTGGCTTCATCTTGGACCTTCTTCTCACCATGACCAAGCAAGTCAACGCCGTGTCCTCTGCCTGCTTCCTCACTCTCCGCATGCTCCGCAAGATCTTCCGCTGGATCCTTGCCGACACTAGAAAAACCGTGACCCACGCCCTCGTCACGAGCCGCCTGGACTACGGCAAAACCCTCTATGCTGGGACCACCGCCAAGCTCCAAAAACGCCTGCAACGTATTCAAAACGCCTCGGCCAGCCTCATCCTCGACGTACCCCGCAACAGCCACATCTCCGCACACCTGAGACACCTGCATTGGCTCCCAGTCAGCAAAAGGATCACCTTCCGACTTCTCACCCACGCACACAAAGCCCTCCACAACAAGTGACCGGATTACCTCAACAGTCGCCTCAGCTTCTACGCCCCCACCCGTCTCCTCCGTTCCTCGGGCCTCGCGCTCGCTGCCGTCCCTCGCATCCGCCGCTCCACGGCGGGTGGGAGGTCCTTCTCCTTCCTGGTAGCCAAGACCTGGAACTCCCTCCCCACCAGCCTCAGGACCACCCAGGACCACTCCGCATTCCAGAGACTCCTAAAAACCTGGCTCTTCGAGCAGCAGTAACCCCCCCCCCTTTTTTCCCCTAGAGCCTTGAGACCCACACGGGTGAGTAGCGCGCTTTAGAAATATTAATGATTTGATGATTTGATATACCATTGCTAGCTGATGAGGGTGAGGCTGCTGGACCAGTGGCTGGAAATGCTGATATGGCAAGTGATGAGGAGAAAGAGGAGGAAGGTGCAGCTGACTCTAGGACTGAGCTCATCAATCAGTACTTCCAGTGACATACAGGTATGTTGATTGAGGTTTTCAAGTCTTGTATGTTCACAATCATTGTTGATAATAGTCGTCTTGACTTGGTTCATCAGTGGGGGTGTTATGTGGTCCTATCCCAATTTGTGACATGTGGGAGGTGCACAGTAAACGTCTTTCAGCTCTTGCAAGTATTTTCACTGCAGTTTCCTACATTCACATCTCAAATCGATAGACCAGTATAGGACTATGTTGGCTGCTGTCTCTTGTTCTCATGTCATTCCACCCACTTACTGTTGTATCTTATTCTGTGCCTATGATACCTATGATTGAAGCATTCATGTTAATTAGTCAATGGAAAGTGATAGCAGAAAAGTTGGCTGAATATGACAGTTGGCAGGTAAAGTGAAAAGTGTGAATAATCTGTGACTGGTAATGCATAGGTTATAACTGTGGGTCCCTGCTTAGGAGGTATGCTGGAGTGGGCATGACATCAATGATCTGCACATGTGGTATGAGTGGGGCCTTATGCCTTCCTTCCTGATGCTACTCTCTGTCATAGTATTTTTGCAAGATGGAATACTGACTACACCGTTGTCTGGGCCAGGAGTTATACCTCTCTGACATCTGCCCCGGGACATATCTGTTGTACTCTGTCTCTTGCAGAGGAAGCCTCCATCAGCTGTCCAATCAACAGCCTATTGGATGTAGGGGGCCATTACCAGACCACTTTTTTCATACATGACATTAGTTGATGTTTATTTACAGATACATATACAGGAGCTGTGTTGTAGGGTTTTTATTGTGCATATCATGATATTGTAAGGCAAAACAAAGGTGCATACATTGTCCAACAGGTGATGAGTGAGCTCATGGTAGAAGGAATCATCAGAGTAGGTGCTACAGCAGTTGGTTGCACAGGTCCACTATCCATGTGCCTTTAGAAAATGGAGTAATGTTACAAAACAGTCAACAGGTTGTCTCCGTGGCACACAAGAGAGAAAAATCAGGAGAGGTTCACTTCTTGGCAGTGGGTTTGGTCTTGGCATCTGCTCCAGCCAAATTTCTGGATGGACGTCCGCATTTGTGGGGGGGGGGTACTTCAGCTGCATAGGGAGGGGTGTCTAAGGCGTGTGGTTCCCCTGGCATGGCCTCCATTCCAGTAGCTGCTGCTGATGTAGATTGATCAGCTGTTAGGCTGCTAGTGGAAGGGGCCTGCGAGTGGGTGGAGGAAGCATGAAGGGTGGTGTTGATGTCCCTCAGCACCCCTGCAATGGAGGCCGTGGTGGCATTGTGGGGCTGCCACGTCTGCATGACCTCCTGGTGGTATTCCCTCTGCAGTTTTTGGTTTTCCCCCAACATGGTGATTATCTGGCCCATCCTGTACTGGGATTGTTGGTATGCTCTCAGGACTTGGGAGATAGTTTCCTGGTCAGTGGAGTCCCCTCCTCTGGCCCACAGCTTCTTCCTATGTCCCCTGCCTCCAGGTGCCTGTGGCCCTGGCACAGTGTGCCCACTCCTAGTGTCTTCAGGACCTTCATTGTCTGGGATGTCATGGGTCAACCTGTCCCTGTGCTGGGGGCTTAAACAGTTTGAACAGTCCTTGGGACACAGGTTTGTGGACGAAGGGTTGGCTGTGATGTTGATGCCACAGGGTTGAGGGGGGTGGATGTAGGTAGGGTGAGGCTCACCAGGTATCCCAGATGGGCCAGGTAGGTCGTCAGTGTCCAGACATCCAGGCGTGTTGTCCTCACTGGGGCCTTCATCCTGAGGAGGGCTGGCAGTCTCTGGTATCCTATCCCTGGTGACACTGACAGGGGTTCCTGTGGACTGAGTGAGAGAGAGAGTTACATATAGAAAATGTGTTGGGTTTCTGTTTATGAGATGCATACAGTGGCTTAACATGATTCCCAGCAATGACAGTGATAGATGCTTCACAGCACACCATTGGTGGTAGATAGTAGTCTATGACATGTGTACCATACTCCATGTTGGTTGGTGTCAATCTCGTTTGGCTAATTATAGCTCTGTGTGTGTGTTCAGGTACCTACTGATAGTTCATATGACTGTTCAGCACTGTTACCTAGTGACTAATGAAGCCTACTAGATGTGACACAAAATGGCTGGACATTGCAGCATGGTGTCCCAGTGAGAGAGAGTATGTGAGTATGCAAGGTTAAATGTCCCATCTGTGCATGTTGTGCATGGAGTCTGCCATCTTGCATTACATACCATGGTGAGTCCATTTCAGGGTTGGAGATCACAATAATTTGGAATTTGGATTAGTCACAGAGCTATAGCTGTGTTTAGTCTTGTTTGCCATTGTGGTGTCCCATTGCATTGCTACCATTTCCATGTATTGGTCCTCAGTTGTACCATTTAGTTGGTGTAGCTAGTACAACAGTCATATATGCAAGGGATGTGAGGTGATGTGCACATTCAGATTTTCAAGTAGATTGACTAGAACAGTGAGGGAGTCATAGTGACAGTATTAGCCAATGCTATCCGTGCCTTGGGCAAGGGATGTGTGGGCAGTTGGTCTGGGTGGGGGTGTGGCATGCAGAAGGGGGAATTAGGTGTATAGGTGGGAGGTGTACTGAGACATACAGTGGACTGGAGAGTATTTAGGTAGTGAGGAAGCATGCAGGCACAGCAATTGTGTGACATGGAAGTTGGGGTTCATTACCAGAGTCCACTCTGCCAGGTATTTCAGTCAGGCCCTCAGGGTGCATAATGTCCAAGACCTTCTCCTCCCAAGATGTAAAGTGTTGGGGAGGGGATGGGAGCCCACTGCCAGTCTTGTGAGCTGCGATCTGGTGTTGTGATGCCTTGGAACGTACCTTCTTGCATAGGTCATTGCACCTCTTCCTGAGGTGCTCTCTTATGCATGGATGGCTACCTACTGAGTTGACTCTGTCGACTATTCTCTGCCACAACTCAATTTTCCTGGCAATCAAGGTTTGTTGGACTTCTGCTACAAACAGTTGTGGCTCTACCCTGACAAATGTGTCCACCATGACCCTTAACTTGTTGTCTGTGAATCGTGGGTGCTTATGTGTTGACATGGTAGTGTTTGTGTTGAGGGGGTGTTGTGTGTGTAAGTGTGCAGTGCTCGGTGATTGACGAGGTTGTGGTTGGTGCGTTGTGATTTTTGGACACTTGCGGTGTTTGTCGGTGCTTGTTATGTGCGTATTGTGTTGGTTGTGCAGTTGTGTGGTTTGTGCTGAGTGAGATGTGTATGTGCGCCTACTGTGTATGGGTGCTATATTAGTATATTTCCCTGCTCTCTGTATCTCTATATATGGTATTAGTTGCAAAGGACTGTGGGGTGTTTGAGGGTATGTTATATACTGCAGGGAGTAGATGTGTTGGTGTGTGTGGATGTGTCAGGTATGAGGCATTCAAACTGCCAACTGTGGTGTTATGTTCTGACAGGAGTGGGTATTGAGCTCATTGGTCCAGACCACCCATGGTTTTCTGCCATGGAGGAACTGCTGTGTTGATTTGTGGATCGTAATGTGGTGGGTGGAATTGTGTTGGGCTGGTGGTGCTGGTGGTGAAACCGCCTCTTTCCCACCCTCCTGTGTCATGGTGGTTTCTGAATTTTGGCAGCATCTTGGTGGTCTTCACATTGTGACTCTTAACAAGGCAGTCAGATTTCTGCCAACATGGTGGTCTTTTGGCAGCCACCACCACAGCGGTCTTGTCAAAAGACCGCCAAAGTCATAATGAGGCCCTATGTGTTAGTCTCAAGAGGATATAGTGTCACAATTACAGAATAGGATTAGGAACCTACTGCAACAAAAATATGGCCAAAATCAAGAAGGATGGGGTCCTGATGCACAAAAGGTTAGACTCCAATGTCTTGAACCTGATTTTCGATAGATAGATAGATAGATAGATTTAATTGGTACTAAATGTTCACATGTGAATTTCCTTAATGTGTGCATGGGCAGATTGAATACTATTATTTTGCTTTGAAGCATAACTGCAGTCCATAGTATTTGTGTGTGTGTGTATGTAGATGATACACAGTGGTTGGATTTTGCTAATAACTTTGGCGCTGTTTGACAAAACTTCACAAAATATTCTAAAAAAAAGTTCAGCCCCCTCAGTTTTCTTTCTGGAAAGTTTCAGGGTGACTTGTCAAGTGGGGCAGAGAGAAAGACTGAGTCCCAAAATGCAATTGCCTCATTCCATTTCCATAGGAATTTTGGAACAGTGTTACAGCTAAAACAGCTGACCAGAATTACACCAAATTTGGCAGAAAGGTAGATCTTTACCCAGAAAGTGTGCTTTTTTGTGAGTTTGTGCAAATCAGTTCAGGTTCAAAACTTATAGATATCTGAACAGGAGTTCTGTGGGCAAGCAACTTCAAATAAAACATTGATTTGATTGACTGAGGCATTTTTATTTCAAGTTGACCGACTTGCTCCAGTGAGAAAGTCTCATTAACTACACTGGAGCTTCTGTTCTAATGCTGACCTCAACCATAAGAGAGAGTAGACCATAGTCCACAGGCCACTGCCAACCCTCAAACAAACAAAAAACTCTTCTTTTTTTAAATGCTACTTTGTTTCTTTTAAGAGAAACAGTTTGCATTTAAAATAAAAAGTTTACTTTATTTAAATGTGATTACAGACATGGTGCTCTGCTGATCACAGCACGTCACCATCTGAGTGATAGCAGCCAATGGTATTGAGTCACAATTTACGATCTGCCTCATGAATATTGATAAAGTAGGTCACATTGTGACTCACTTCAATATAACATTTTGTGTACTGACATTTTACATTATAGGACAGTTGGCAAAACTAATTTCCATTAGTAAAATGCTGGTGCCCAATATGTGAACACTTTTGTGAATGAAAATGTAATACATTTAGGACCAGATGTACAAAAAGAAGAAATAGCGATTTCCAAATAGCAATTTTATCTGAATCACTATTTGGAAATCGCTAACCCTTACATATGAAACATTTTGTTTCATGCTCGCAATTCCTAGTGGGTCATAAATGTACCTAATGCGTGAAAATTAATGAGGTAGGTCGCAATTTGCGACCCATTAGGAATGCGGTCGTTACAGGGATGGTGGCCTACTGGGGTCAGTAGACCACCACGTCTGTGATTGCTTTTAAATAAAGCTATTTTTTGTTAAACGTAGCCCATTTTCCTTAAAAAAGGAAAACAGGATGCATTTAAAAAGAAAACAATTAAACTTTAAGGTTTCATTATTTACGAGCAGGCAGTGGCACTTGGGACCACTGCCTGCTCTTAAAAAATGTTTTTTCTAACAGTCACAAAGAGCAAGGGACCCTTTGGGGACTCTTTCTAATTTCCGGATGCATTCCCACCTAGGTGGTGGTAATAAATCAAGGTTTTGCATATGCATTTCTCTCGCAAAACTTTGATACATAACATGGGAAATTGCTATTTGGAAGCAACGCCCTAAACACGCCCCTTCAAAATGGTGATTTCTACACCCAGATTGAGATTCTAGAGAATTTCAGTTTGTGTGCTTGTGCATTTGGAAATAGAACGAAGCACACATTCAAGTGAAGCTCACTTTAAAAAAAATTAATTACTGCAGAAAATCTTGCTCCTGACTTAATCATCCAAAACGTTTAAATATAAACAGTATGTAATCTATTATAAGCATCCTAATATGGTCCACTACAACCAGTACCGAAGTATTTATAACAAAACAAGCTTTTATTGTTGTTGTAAACTATTATCATGGCACAAAATATTTCTTTTGCAATCACAATAAAAAGCAGAGGGGTGAAAAAAAAGTGCACCCCAAGTGAAAAAGACAGCACATTAAAAACAATCAAAGAATTGCTGACCAGTTTATCAATCTCTTAAGTTCATCTTCACCTTTCTTGTCATTGGGACTGCTCTTAATTTCGCAACATTTGGCTTAAGCTTGATCTCATGCATGTACTTTCTGAGACAACCTAAGTCTTTCCTGAATAACACTGGGAATTTCTACACCCACACACTACAATCTTTTGACACTCTCTCAACCTTAGGAACCTCTGTGAGTCTGACTGGCAAACTCTCATTTGGATCTAGAAACACATATAAATCCCATTGGTGAAACCAACTTATCAACAAGTCTCCTTTCATTGGACTATAAATCATTGCGGGTATAACTCATTCTTGAAATTCAGAAATAACTTACCGATCTCATAGGTCCTCCCCCATATCCCTTGGGTCTTACATGTGGTTTCGTTAATTTAACCTTCCCTATTAGGCGTTGGTCATAAGATATTTACTGTATCAATGTTATTTTTGCCCCAGAGTCAAACAAGATTTTGATTTTTCACCATTCACTAATATTGTTTTAATCGGATCATTAGCAGATCCAAAATTAGTTTGCAAAATCTAAACGTCACTCATAGACTCTACGCCACATCCCTCTTCTTCACATTCAACTTCTCTTATTTTGTTTGTAACAGTTTTCATTCTACAACACTTAGTGAGGTGACTGTTTTTCCCTCAGTTCTTGCAAACTACTTTCCAACCTGGGCAGTCTTTATTGTTGGCCGTGTGCACAGCAATCCCATACCCAAAACATCTTCCTGTCACTTTTTTTCCCGACTGCACATTCACTTTGTTTTTTGTACTTTTACTTTCTGTGTTACTATTCACTATTCTTCTACTACTTCAGTTTTATCCTTAGCATTCTTCTTGGCACTTATGTTGCCACTGCAAAGGACTTCTACACACTTTCTTGAGTGTTCACTAGGTTTAGCAATTATTAGTACTTATTCTAAAGAAGTTTTGTCTTTCTGCCACATATTTTCCTTTGTTTTCGCCTGCGACCACCCCAAAATAAATCGATCGCCCAAGCATTCTTCATAAGAATTACCGAACGTACAAATGAAGGCCAGTGTCCGCAACTCAGTTACATACTGCCCCATTGACTCACTCAGAAGTTGCATCCTTTTAGTGAATTGATACTGTTTAAGAATTGTGGGAACTTTGGGCAGACAATGTAAGTCTAACTTTTTTATACAAATCTCCCATTCATTAAGACCTGCTACATCATCATCAGACAGATGAGGCAGATTCTCAAATACCTCTTGTCCTTCGGTACCTAGACAGTGCATTAGCAAAGACATCTTCCTTTCGGCACTGACTAATGTCCCACACACCTTGGTATAATGGTTGAAAACTTTCTTCCATTTCTGCCAAAGTACCGGTGGATCACGTGGTGAAGCCAAAAGGAAAGGTGCAGCTGGAACGTTCTGCATCGCTCACCAACTGCTTTACCTCAAACTATATGACACTTCAAGACTCCAGAGATGTCACAAAAATGGACATTGAACTCACACACTATATTGATGGGGTTTTCCTCACCCCATACTGTTAGCTTCTAGCTTCTGACTTAGTGTTCGAGTCTTTGTTTTGCGTATCACCTATGGACACACATCAAGGGAGTCACGTTAAATGAAATTTCCCAGCAAATGTATAACAAACTGGCATGCAGCTCTATTGTCTTTTCTTGTGAAATACCTCTTGGTGTGCATGTAACCGTGCAACACGCTAGAGTAGCGTACATATGTTTTAAGTTTTCCAGTTGTGTGTGTCACCACACGACATGTTGTGAGTCAGGTCCTAATTGAGGGTTCTGAGCACTCCTACCGCCTACAGGTATGCGTGTCATAGTGCAACACACTCTTCCTTTTTGTTCTCCCGCGGCACTGCATGCCCCAGCAATGAGCACCTCTACCAGTGCGTGTGTCACTGTGTAACGCAACCTTCCTTTGCGTGCTCCTATGGTGCTGTGTGCATCAGTGAAAAATCCAGCTAAGCTTCTTGCCAATGAGACAGGAGTAGACACAACAAGCAGGTTTTGTATGAGACATGCCAAGATACACTGCAAGGAGGCATCATTCTGCGAGCGTGCCTGGTCCATAGTAAATAAACTTACAAGGGGACACATATAGGTCAAAGCACCTTTTGATTCGCAAGGAGTATCCTAGCTATGGTGTAACCAATGCGCATCAATACACAAATCAATAATCAATACACAAAAACATTAATCATCAGTTAATAGCGTCATCTCATGAATAACCATAACTCAATTACACGTTTTATCAATGTTATTTCTCTATTTGTTACAATACTAAGTCATAAGGTTAATTCAAACTTTATTCAATTCACTCATTATTAATTTATTAGTGACCACCAATACCATAACCTCATCAGGACCTCAGAAAACATGCGTTCTAATGCCTCAACATAAGCAAATAAAGAATAATGGCTCTCATAACAACCCTGGCAATAAATGCCGCTTACCACCGTGCAGAAGACCGCCAACATACAGCTGCGGCCGCGGAATTCCGCTACAGGTATTACGACCCACAGCTTGAAATACGCCATAATACAGACACCCACACAAGCCCGCCACACCAAAGGTCAGTGATAAACTGGCGATAACAAAACCGACACCATCACGCCAACAGGAATACGCCCACACTGTCACGACCCACGAATCAACGCAGCGTTCTTTCAACCGCGGTAATCCATTGGCGGTACACACCGCCGCGCTCAAAATACACACACATTTACAAAACACAACCACATTGGACAAATCACACCTGACATACATACACACACGACACCCACAAACCCAATCCATTATAAAACACACACCCACATCACCCACAAACCGTTACTACCAGAATTCTGAAACCACGCCACAGAGAGACACCACCATAAACAACACCAGCATCCACAGACACACAACACCATCACTTACACAACATCCACGCACCTCAAACAACACACAACACATCCCCTCACACATCACAACACACACCACCTCACACATCACCCACACCACATCATGGCACCTCACAACACCCCAGGTTCTCTGAGGAGGAGCTCAGGGTCATGGTGGTGGAAATCGTCCGGGTAGAGCCACAGCTATTCGGATCACAGGTGCAGCACACCTCCATTGCAAGGAAGTTGGAGCTATGGTGCAGAATTGTCGACAGGGTCAACGCAGTAGGATAGCATCCAAGAACTAGGGATGACATCTGGAAGAGGTGGAACGACCTACAGGGGATGGTGCGTTCCGTGGTCTCCAGACACCAGATTGCTGTACAGAGGACTGGCAGTGGACCCCCACCTCCTCCTCCACAACTAACAACATGGGAGGAGCAGGTCTTGGCAATACTGCATCCTGAGGGCCTCGCAGGAGTAGCAGGAGGACTGGACTCTGTTAAGTCAACTCTTTACTACCTTAACCCCCCACCCTACCTGCATGCCATCACGTACTCCCACCCTCACCCTCACCCCCATCACTCCAACACCTCACATAAGCCCCACTATCACAACCCACCTATCCCAATACCAAGCCCTGCATGCAACGCCAAAGCATGGACACCCATCACCAAAGCATGTCCACTACAGATACGCACACAGAACCCAAACCAAAAATTCACACAAGGACCAAGCCAAGAATGCAAGCACTGGAGTACAGGGTCACTCACCCATTGCACACAATGGCACACACAGATGCAATAATCATGCCTTTACACCCCTGCAGGACTCCTACCCAACGTCACCAGACAGGAGGTACCAGACATATCCAGTCCCACCACAGAAGAGACCCACAGTGATGACAGCATCTCCGCACAACTGGATCAAGATGACCAGCCTGGCCCATCAGGGACCTCGGTACAGTTGGTTCCCCTGACACAGTCACAAGCCACCACAGAGACCCCCCTCAGGAAACACCACAATCACCCAGCGGGCCCATCCCTCTGTCCCCAGGACATGTCAATCAGCAGTATGTCCACCAGATCCAGGGAGCCCACTGTCCATGAGGCCCTCTCCAACATCATGGGAGCTTACCATCATTCCCAGGAGACGATGGCAACGGTACTGGCCAAGTTTCAGGAGACCCAGCGGCTGCAGGAGGAACACTATCTGGGGATCAGGGAGGACCTGAAGTCCATTAACAACACCCTGGTTAACATTGCAGGGGTGCTGCAAGATCTTGTTAACACTAGGAGGGACACTGTGGCACAACAAGGGGCCCCTGACACTAGCCTGTATGATGAACAGCCCTCCACCGGCGCTAGTGGACAGGAGGCACCACCACAGGAATATGACACCAGCACCCCAGCCCCTGCAGATGGAGAACCACCCTGCAAACGGTCCCTGAGATCCAGGAACAAGTCAGAGAACATTGCCAAGACCCCCGCCAGGAAATGAGACCCCCCTGAATGTCACCCTTCTGTCCCACTTTGTCACCCTGTCCATCCTTCAACTGCCATTGCTCCACTTCCTATGCCCCTTTGGACAATGCACCTGTGAAACAAATAGACTGGACTCTACCATGGACATTCCTCCACCATCCCCCCTGCCCATTTTGTAACCCCCTCCACTTATTTGCACAGAAATAAACACACTTCAATCACAAAACCATCTGGAGTCAGTCTGTGCTTTCACAAACGTGTAATTACAATAACTATGGAATATAGCAATGTCAATTTATTTGTACACATACCAATGTAACACAGCTATAGGCCTGGAGGAAATACAGCAGAGGGCACAAAGTGGGACCCACATCTGTGAAATGGAAAGCCAAAGTGACAAGTCAGGGTCCATAGACTGAGTGTAAAAGACAGACTTATGCTAGCTCCAATAATAGAATGAGATATGTGAGGCAAAGACATCTTCTTACCTGTGTCTCACTGGAAGTATTGCATGAATATGTTGTTTCTGTTGTCAATATCCTCTTCTTCTGCCTCCTCTTCTTCACTGTCCACAGGCTCCACAGCTGCCACAAGACCACCATCTGGCCCATCCTCCTGCAGAAAAGGCACCTGGCGTCGCAAAGCCAGGTTGTACAGCATACAGTAGTCCACGATGATCTGGCACACCTTCTTTGGTGAGTAGTAGAGAGAACCACCTGTCATATGGAGGCACCGGAATCTGGCCTTCAGGAGGCCGAAGGTTCATTCAATCACCCTCCTAGTTCGCCCATGTGCCTCATTGTAGCATTCCTCTGCCCTTGTCCTGGGATTCCTCACTGGGGTCAGTAGCGATGACAGGTTGAGGTAACCAGAGTCACCTTCAAATATCATGGGACAACTGTTAGACACACACTAACCCTAAGGGACAACCCCATACCCAGACACCTATTCACACTGTATAGGGTCCTTGTCCTCACCTATAAGCCACACACTATGCCTCTGGAGTTGCCCCATCACATAAGGGATGCTGATATTTCTCAAAATGTAAGCGTCATGCACTGAGCCAGGAAACTTGGCATTCACATGGGAGATGTACTGGTCTGCCAAACACACCATCTGCACATTCATAGAATGGTAGCTCTTTCGGTTTCTGTACACCTGTTCACTTCTGCATGGGGGTACCAATGCCACATGTGTCCCATCAATGGTACCAATGATGTTAGGGATATGTCCCAGGGCATAGAAGTCAGCTTTCACTGTGGGCAAATCCTCCACCTCAGGGAACACGATGTAGCTGCGCATGTGTTTCAGCAGGGCAGACAACACTCTGGAAAACAAGTTAGAGAACAATGGCTGGGACATCCCTGATGCAATGGCCACTGGTGTTTGAAAGGAACCACTTGCCAGGAAATGGAGTACTGACAGGACCTGCACTAGAGGGGCTATCCTTGTGGGATGGCGGATAGCTGACATCAGGTCTGGCTCCAATTGGGCACACAGTTCCTTGATTGTTGCACGATCAAGTCTGTAGGTGACTATGATGTGTCTCTCTTCCATTGTCGACAGGTCCACCAGCGGTATGTACACTGGAGGATGCCGCCATCTCATCATCTGCCCCAGCAGACATGCCCTATGGAGGAGAACAGCGAGCAGAGAGTCAGCCAACACTGAGGAACCACAAAATGTAATTTGGACACATTTATTAATCCGCAATGTGCCTGTAACTGTGTGTTTTCAAGGCCTACATTGGTGTGACGCAGTTATTATTATTAATGCCATGTGGCCCCCTGAAATGGTGGCTGCCTGACCTGTAAGGTGGGACAAGGGGATATGAGGTAACTGCGCTGGCGTTCTACACCATCGCGGTGGGCGGTCGAAGACTGCGCCGCAATTCTGCATTGGTTAACATTGGACCCTATGGGTCCGAGGAGCCAATGATGATGTACGCCGGTGGTGACGGTACGCACCACCGTGGACGTGACCGCCATTTTCTGTCTGTTCACTCACTTGATACCTGACCTTCAACAGGAGAGTACCTACACTGCAAGTGCTGCTGTGACCTGTGTCTGGAAGCGATGCTGGCTTATGTGTCTGGGAAAAGGGCCCCTGTCTTCACTTTGGAGGAGTTGGAGAAACTCATGTATGGGGTCCTCCCCCATTACACACGACTGTACGGTCCGCAAGACAAACAGGTGAGTACACTGTGAGCATGGTGCATGGGCAATGCTTGTTTGGAGTGGTGTGGATGGAAGATACATGGGGGAGTGAGGCCTGCAGGTGCGAACGGTGAGTGCATGTGCGTCAGGGCAAGGGTGGGAACGGGGAACAATGAGTATGATGGTATGGACGGGTAAAGAATTTCCTTTCCCCCTGTACTATTCCACTAGGTCAGCGCCCACCAGAAGAAGGCTATTTGGCATGCCATCGCCAAGGATGTCCGGACCCTGGGGGTCCACCACAGACGGAGCACCTACTGCCATAAAAGATGGGAGGACCTGTGCTGCTGGAGTAAGAAGACGGCGGAGACCCAGCTGGGGATGGCCTCCCAGCGTGGGAGGGGTGCCCGTCGCACCATGACCCCGCTGATGTTCCGGATCCTGGCGGTGGCGTATCCGAAGTTGGATGGGCGCTTGAGGGCATCACAGCAGCCACAAGGGGGTGAGTACACTCTTATTCAGCTGACTCTGCGCGCATTATGAGGTGTCTGGTTGGGGGAGGTGGCAGTGGGTTTCCCTAGGCCAGGGCGAGCTTGGTAGGCAAGGTCCCTTGTGAGGCAGGCTATGTGGCACCCCAGCCCCACTAGTGGTTAGTGCCATCTACACCTAGTCAGGCTCCTGTGACTTCCAGGTGTGCAGAAATCAGGCTTAGGCCTTGTACCCCGTGGGCTTGTGATTAATCTAGGAACTATATGTGCATGGCGTAGTGCAGAGGGCTGCTCACTGCCTGTTGTGTCCGCTAATGGTAGTTGTGTTGCATGCACTGAACATGTCTTTCTCCTGTCTTTCCCCCCACCTTTTTGTGGTCTCCCTGTTCTTGTGTGCAATAGCATCATCAGGCGGAGGAGCATTGGCACCGGAGCAGGAGGGAGCTGCAACCCACTTGGCCCTGGAGGACGAAACAATGGAGTCTGAAGCCACCAGTGGGACGGAGGGCGAGGGGAGCTCCACGGCGGAGACAGGAGCAGAGACCAGTGACAGCGACTCCTCCTCTGATGGGAGCTCCCTTGCGGTGGAGGGCCCCTGTGTGCCCACCGCATCAACAGGTACAGCCGCCACCCTCCCTACCAGCACTGCCCTCCCAGCAGCCCCTCAGACCCAGCAGACCCCAGGAGGGTGGGTATCTCCTTCCCCCAGGCACCTCAGGCCCTGCCCCAGTCAGCCCTGCTGCCCTCAGTGAGGAGGCTATTGACCTCCTGAGATCCCTCACTGTTGGGCAGTCTACCATTCTGAAAGCCATCCAGGGTGTTGAGAGGCATTTGCAACAAACAAATGCATACCTGGAGGGCATTCATTCGGGCCAGGCATCCCAACAGAGAGCATTTCAGGCTCTGCCCTCAGCACTGATGGCAGCCATTGTCCCTGTGTCCAGCCTACCCCTCCAACCTCCTCCACCCAGACCAAATCCCCAGTACCTCAGCCTATTCCAAGCACACCATCAGACCAGCATGCACACACATCAACACACAAAAGTGGCTCAGGCAAACATCAGCACCACACATCCCACAGGCATTCACACAAGCATCATACCCATGCACACATACCAACATCCACTTCCCCCACTGTGTCCCCCTCCTCCACATCTCCCTCCTCCCTCCCAGTCTCGTCTCCACTCACACCTGCATGCACTACATCCTCAGCCACTACCTCTATCACCAGCACACCCATCACCACACACCGCTCACGTGCACTCACCACCCCCACTACCATTCACATATCCCCAGTGTCCTCTCCCAGTGTGTCAGTGAGCCCTCCTCCCAAAGTACACAAACGCAGGCACACACCCACCCAACAGCCATCCACCTCACAACAGCTTCCAACCCATGCACCTTCACCCAAATTCAGCAGACGTACACCTCCTACAACCACTACCTCTTCCTCCAATCCTAAACCCCCTCCATCTACCCGTCCCAGTGTGTCTAAAAAACTTTTCCTGGCTAACATTGACCTCTTCCCTACACCTCACCCCCGTCCTTCCCCTAGATACAGGGCCCAGCCCAGCCCAGCACCTCAGCCACCACATCCCCAGGCACAGTCGTGCCAGCAACTGCGGGGTCATGGAGTGCGCCAACCATCAGTGCTGCCAGTGTGCCACGGAGCGAGGGCAAGGACATTCCGCCAGCTGCCAAGGTTAAAAAGGTGCCCACATCCCAGAGGGAGAAGCCAAAAACACCTGCCACCAAGGGGTCAGTGAAAACGAAAGGGGATAGTGGCAAGACAACTGCGCCACCATCAAAGGTGTGGAAGGGCCATAAACTGAAGCGCAGGTCAGGAGAGGGCATGGTGGCACCGACTGAGGGACCAGTATCACACCTTGTGTCCACATCCACGCCAACCTGTGCGGCGGAGAACACCGCCACCTGCACCACCACCTGCACCGCCGCCAGAACCGCTGCCACAGACCCCGCAGCCAGCACCGCCGCCACAGACTCCGCAGCCAGCACTGCCACCACAGACACCGCAGCGGCACCGGCGCCACAGACCCCGCATCCAGCACCGCCGCCACAGACCCCGCCGCAAGCACTGCCACGACTGACACTGCGGCAAGCACCGCCAGCGGCCCCGCGACGTCCTCAAACAGTGGCACCACCGCAGACATGGCTACCATCCCCAGTGGTCAGTCGTCGGAGGCTGGTGGTGAGTTCAAGGACCCTGGGTAGCTTCCATGAAGCATCACTGTCATCACAGTTGTCACCTGCATATGGAATGCGAAGCCGCAGCAGTGTGGGGTATGTCTCTGCCTCCATGGCGTATCATGCTACCTGTACCTCGGCAATCTCATGGCACACACACACAGGAGAGTGTATTGTTCCGGCCACACTGCACGTGGAGCACTCTGGCCACCATGCCCCCTCCGGAACCAGTGGAGAATGACATCCACTACCTCAGTCCTTGGCAGGATGAAGCACTCTGGGCACCATGCCCCCTCCAGAACCAGTGGAGAATGACATCCACTACCTCAGTCCTTGGCAGGATGAAGCACTCTGGGCATATTGCCACCTCCAGAAACAGTGGAGAGATACATCCACTACCTCAGTCCTTGGCAGGATGAAGCACTCTGGGCACAAAGCCCCCTCCAGAGCCAGTGGAGAATGACATCCACTACCTCAGTCCTTGGCAGGATGAAGCACTCTGGGCACAAGGCCCCCTCCAGAACCAGTTGAGAGATACATCCACTACCTCAGTCCTTGGCAGGATGAAGCCCCCTCTAGAACCAGTGGGAAATGACATCCACTACATCAGTCCTTGGCAGGGTGAAGCACTCTGGACACAAAGCCCCCTCCATAACTAGTGGAGAATGACATCCACTACCTCAGTCTTTGGCAGGATGAAGCACTCTGGGCACAAAGCCCCCTCCAGAACCAGTGGAAAGATACATCCACCACCTCAGTCCTTGGCAGGATGAAGCACTCTGGGCACAAAGCCCCCTCCAGAACCAGTGGAGACTGTTATCCACTTGAGAGACTGTGGCTTTGCACTCCCCAGGATAAAGCAGTGGGCAAACCACCCACTGGAAAGACTTGAGAGACTGTGGCTTTGCACTCCCCAGGACCAAACTGTGGGCATGGAGCCCCCCTCGTGGAGCAGTGGCGCTGTGCATTCATCAGGCTGAGTTGCCCCCCTCCGCCTGAAGTGCCTGTATATTTTCTATCTGATGCCCCTCCAGTGTTCTCTCCGTTTGGAGTCAGGTATCATGTGTGGGCCTCGCGCATGCATTTTGGGCCCAGTGGTACACGGACAATGATTGGTGCACTATCCGGACTTGTGTATTTGGTGTACATAATTGTATATACTGGATTTTGAATTTTGATAATGATATTTCACATGATTACATTTGTTCAAATCATTTCCTTTTGTCCTTGCTTTCTTCCAGGGGGTGGGGGCTGTATATGTAATGTTGCAGCATGTATTTGTGTGTATGGTGTTGTGGGTGGGGATGTTGCATGCCCCCACTGTGTTCCGTGTTGCGTGTTGAGTGTGTGTGTCACTCTCTTTTCCCTTCCCCCTCCCCTGTGTTGTAGGTGCAGTACTCACCGTGGTCGTCGCCGCTGTCATTGGAGCTCCTGGTAGAGGAGCAGGAAGACCATTTTCGGCAGTAACTGAATTTCGGGCACCATGGCGTCCTGGCTCCTCGTGGGGTGTGGAGAGGTGAGTGTTTTCCCTTCTGTGTACTGTTTCCGCTGTGTTTTTGTTCACGTTGGTTCCGCCCCGGAAAAGGTGGAGGATAGGCCTGTTGTGATATGGTGGACGGTACATTGTCTTCCGCCTGTCTGTTGGTGGTGTCCGCCGTGCTGTTTGTTTGTACCACCGTGGCGGTCGGAGTGTTAAAGTGGCTGGCTATGTTGGCGGTTTCCGCCACGGTCATAATCCCATTTTTTTCCCCGCCTGTAATTTGTGGTATTACCGCTACTTTAACACCAATCGCCAGGTTGTAATGAGAGCCACTGTGTCAACATGAATATCAGAGTTCAGCAAATCAGTCCATCAATCATTTGTCACTGTATATGTCAATGTCTCAGAATAGGATCCCTACCTAACCCAGATTAGCATTGACATGTGGGACTTCATGAGAAAACAGTTTAGAACATGAATTTAGAAAAATATTTACCTTGAAGAAAAACTATAAAACAGCGCAGTTTGTACCTACAAAGAAAAGGCACGAAATCAATCAGTCACCTTGTCATAGTTACCTATCCATGGTATGGAGCAGCAACAAAATCAGTCTTCGAATCATGTCATCAATCATTCAGCAACACATCAGACTCTCAGGAGCATGAGCCCAATGACAGAATCTTGAATCTCTTTGAACGTCCACGCCTAACCTTGAACATGTGAAATTTTCTCCCCTTGTCACGACATTATATTAAAGTTACCCAGTCCATCCCCTAATTCCTAATTGGTAAATTAATCACCCTATATGACGCTAGCCAATGACTTTTATTTTGCAAATCTATGAATTTTAATATTTCGCCATTCTCAGGGTGTTGATTGGTTCACTGTATGATGTCCTCATCATCCGGCTCATCAGGTATCGAAAATGTTGCATCTGCTTCTCTAGTCAGTGTCTCTATTGTTCGAGTCCTGGGAAAGTACATCTTGTCTGCTTTACACTGAATTGGTTACACACTCTAGTCCCTCTTCTGCTGTCCGTCGGTTCATTGCAGAATATTTAAGCTAAGCAAATTTTATTAACACAAGTGGTTCAGGGTCAGTTCACCACATCAGCTTCTCTACATTGCATGATTATTCAGCTTCTGCATGAGGCGTGGCAAAACTAGGCCACAACTTCGGAGAAATTAGCTCTACAATATAATGCAAAACATATGTTATATACCTCATTATGACATTACTACATTATCATTACGCATTTTCAACATTTTTACATATTTTAAGTCATTTTATGATAATTCGTGAATTTTGGTAGTCACTCTCCGTGGGCACATTATTTTTTGTACATTAATTTTCTCTACAATTTATTATTATTATTCAAAATGTATAAACACTCCTTAATAATTTTTAATTAACATATCTGCTTCAACAATCCCTCTGATTTCTAAATATGTTATCACACTACCTTTACCATCATTATTTTCATAATTCACTCTCCTCATTGTTTTATCTCCTTCTCAAATATTCCCAATAAATTCTTTCCCGGTTTCGTTCTTCCCTCCTTTGATTATTTTTAGACCTTTTTCAATTTAATCTTTTGAAACAATTTACATAAACTCCATAATCCTAATATGCGAGCAATCACAATTAATATTCCTTGTATGATTTTTAATAATACCCCATTCCAAGTGTTACTAAGCCAATTTCCCACTGAAGCAAATCCCTTTCCAACCTCTTCCCAAACACCTTGTTCCTTCAATTCTTTCAAATCCTTGCTTGAGTTAGTCAGGTTAGTAAGTATGTCTCTTATCTCTTTACTGTTATCTGGTATATAAGAACAACAATCATTAGTTAATCATTTTACAGACTCCGCCGTCCTTCGCTAGAAGGATGTCTAAAGAAAGGCGATTCTGAAGCATCATAGCTCTATCCGCAGCTAATTCTGTATCTATCTGAAGTATTGCCCCTCTAAAGTTTGTCAGCATGTTATCCACAATAGTATACAACTTTTGTATCTTGATCAAATTCAGGATGACTCCCAGTGAAGGAATCACTGCACCAAATATATCTCCCACAACAGGAGAAGAGGTTTCCCTCCTCTGGCGCTTATGATGTAATTCAATCAATCAATTTCGAACTTTTTTAAGTCATCTATCTGAAAAATCTTTGAGAAAACTATCCCCAAATAACATATCTCATACCATCCTCTTGGAAGACGGTAATAAGCATTAAGCCCTCAAATATAATAGATACCAGGAATTGCAGAGTCCTGACCATTCAACATAAATGTCCACTTACTCTGAAACAGAAACGCATATCTACATTTACTCGTTCCCACAAATAAAGTGTCAGTGTGTGATTTTGGCTTATATATACAAAGCTTCCCATGTGTAATGCATCTAATGCTAATTTTCCTTGCGTTTTAATTGAAGTGTAAGCATAATTATTCTTATAAGTCCTTTTCTCTCAGCCTTTTTCTAATTTTTCTTTTAATGCCTTTCTTCTGTCATCAATATGCACTATGAAGCTCTTTTCTAGACGTGTAAGCAAGCACGTAAGATTATTTCTGTGCGCATATGCAGTTTAAAATGTTAGTGTAGGCTCAAAGAATCCTCTTACTAATACTATATCATGATCCTTAGCTACTCAACTCAAATATCCAATAATAGGGACAAACAAAAACACTACATCGTAATTAGAGTAAAAATACTGTCTATACTCTTGATTATAGAACCTTGTTAGTAGCAAACTACAGCTTATTCCATAAGTTAGCGGTAAACTAGGGTATGTAACCCCTTCTTCTACTGACAAAGGAATTTGCTAACACACAAGACAATCCCTTGCATCCATCGTTTCAATATACTCACTCAACAAGCGATAAAAGACGTTAGAAGAAAGCTCTCCTTGAGCATTACTATGTTCATCTAAATACTTCTCATCTAATTTAAACCTCTCTAAAGCTGTTAGTGTGGTTGTTTCAGGAACAGAAGCACGATTGGCTCCTTTAGTATCAAGAACAGACATCCCCACAATCACTACTATAAACAAAATCCCACACACAATCGCCAATCCAATGCTCATATATTTACAGCGCCTAACATTCCTAACTTCATTATTCAACTCAGCCATGATCTGTAAAGAATCAGAAAGCAAACAAACTCTTATATATATAGTGCAGTAAAAATCAAAAATAAGGAAAAAGTTATTCTCTCCCAGTTCAGTTTCACATCCAGAACCCTTCTCCTTTGTCAAAATCGACTAGCAGCTTGTCACATCCGGTTTTATGTCAAATCAGGTAATCAATGTTTCTTTCGGTTTATTTTCAACAGTCTCTTTAAGGTATTTTAGATTGTTTCAACAATTCAGCTTCTTGTTCACCTTCAGGTTTCATCAAAGGACTGACTCAGAACCTCTCTATCAAAACAAAAGGAGATAAACTTGTGTTGCCATTCATTAGTAGTTGCATATGCCCAATCAGGACCTGCATAACACCGACTTGCTATTCTCTTTCTTTTCAACTTTCAATCACCATTTGTTACTCCTTCACTCAATTCTTATTTTCTCATAGTATCTACCTCTCCTTCTATTGTTTCATTTATGACCAACTCCTTTCTTTGGCCTACTTGTGACTCAGGCCAATTATCTCCTTTTCTCGATCCTTCTGTCAATATTCTTCTCAGGACTGGACTCTCCTCCTTCTCTTTCTCTATGGTGTTTTGTCTTGATGGACCCACAACAGGCTCAGGAGGAGTTGAATCACCTTGACTTTGATCCGTCTCAACTCTTTCCCCCTCTTGGTCTGGCAGTTGCTCTTTCTGCTTTTCAGCACCATCTGCTTCTGGGAGAACCCCTGCTGAGCTAGGCTCTCCTGCTGTATCCGTCGAGATTGATCCTTCCGCACCCTCCTGTAATTCTTCACCTTCATCTCTTACAGGGGTAATAGAACCATCTTCCACAAGCTCTTTTTCGATGTCAGGCTCTCTTGGTTCTTTTTCTGGTTCAGGTACAACAACCTGTGTCGCTGTTGTTGGTGCTCTCAACAACACCTCTTCATGATCCTGTGGATATGCCACCTTCTTCGTATGACTCGTGTGTATCCAGTTTGGAAGTCCTGCACACTTCACAGCTGTCGTTGTCGCTAGGACCACCTGGTAAGGCCGTCTAAAACATGGCTCTAAACACGTCTTGTGAACATGTTTTTAAACAAAGACCCAGTCTCTGGCTCTCAGATTGTGCCCTGGATCATGTATGGGTGGCACTGTGGTGGCCTGCAACTGCTGAAAGAAAGAGCGAACCACATCAGCCAGACCCTTGCAGTAGTCCAGCACTATATCATCTGTGATATTTACAAGTGCATTGGCTGGAACTGCTGGTAATGTAATTGCTCTGCATGAAGATCTCATGGGGCAACAGCCCTGTCTTCCTGTCAGGTGTATTTCTCGTCAACATGAACACCAAAGGCAATGTATCTGGCCATTTCAGATTCATAGCTGCACACATCTTGGCAATTCTTGATTTCAAGGTACCATTCATCTGTTCCACCAGTCTTTATGCTTCAGGGCAGCAACTACAATGCAACTTCTGCTCAATATTTAGTGCTGCATGAGAGTTTAATCACCTCTTTGTTGAAGTGAGATCCCCTATCTGATCCTAAAGAGATCGGAAACCCGAAACGTGGTATCGATTCCCTGAGCAACAACTTTGCTACTGAGAGACTGTTATTCCTTCTTGTGGGGTATGCTTCAATCCAGTGACTAAAAATGCACACAATCACCAACACATAATTCAAACCTCCACACGCAGGCATCTCAATGAAATCCAATTGCATTCTGCTGAATGGACCTCCTGCTCTTCCAATGTGGCTCACATTCACCGCTGTCCCTTTTTCCACATTTAGCTACTGACAAATTATACAGCGATGACATACTGCCTCTGCTACAAGTGCTAGTCTTGCACAATTCATACTTTCCCACAAGGCTTCTTTAGGCCCATTATCGGTGAATTATATGGACTGCTCAACCCTTCCTTCAAAACCCCCTGTTTCAGAAAATCTCCAATTATCTGCGCCACTTTCATCAGAACATTTTGAGCCATGTTATATTGTGGAAACTGCCGAAACACTACATTCGGCTTCAAAGTGATCTTAATCGGCTCTACTCCTTTGATCAAACCGACTTCTTTACCTGTCAGGTCCCACAAATTTTCCTGTACTGTTCCCTGCAAGTCTGCATTTCACAGTAAACATCGGGAAAAACTCAATCAATGGGTACTCTTTGTCAATGGTTTCATTCTCAGTTTTAGGAGCTTGTTCTTCCTCATCATCACTATTCGTTTTAACCTCTATTCCAGCAGTTGTAGAACTAATCAAACACCTTGACTTGCACAACAAGTCCCTTCCCAGTAGAGATACTGGACTTGAATCACAGACTACAAACTTATGCAGTCCCTGGAAGTTGCCAAACTCAACCTGTACTGGGTCTGTGAACAGATTATCAACTGTCTATTTGCTACTCCTACAACCTGCACTGTTCTGCCTGAAAGAGGTAAGTTTGGAACTTCTGAACTTCTTACTGTAGAATGTGTAGCTCCTGTGTCCACAGAAATGAGACCCTATGACCCATTACCTTTCCTTTCACAAAAGGCCCTCTCTGATCTACCTCTAGGGACACTGCAAGCATGTATGGCTCCTCATCCGGACTCTCACACATCCATTCAACATTTATTCCATTCTCACTATGTAATGGGAGTTAGTGCACTGTGTCATTACTTCTGTCTTGTCTCTGACCTGTGACCTGCTGAGTAAGCATCATCTGTTGCTGTTCCATCGGGGCTTGAGGTGTCTGCATTTGCTGTCTAGGTACCATAGGAACCTGCTGCTGCATTGGTTGCAACTGTGTCATTTGTGCATAAGGCATTTGCATCTGCTGCATGGATTGAAAATTCTGCACTTGATTAATGTTATTCTGAAAATTCGGATTAAGTCCTCTCATTCTAGGGACTTTCACAGTTTGAAATGTATTGACATAACCACTTTGCTTAACAACACCATCCTGCACCATCATCGGACACTCCCGCTTCCAGTGTCCCACATTTCCACAAAGATGACACAGTAACATTTTTTTAATCCCTTTCACATCATTCTGAACCACTACAGTACTCATATCCGGTCCACGATTCATATTGATTCCACAACCCCTACCTCTCACTTGGGGTTGGAACATGACAGTTCCCTGCTATTGCGGTATCTGTTGCACTAAAGCTCCCTGCACTCCATTTTGAGCTGCCTTAATCTGCATCACCATCGCCTTCTCCTTCAGCTTTTTCTGCTTCAAGTCAATCTCATCACTACAGTATTTCGCATACTGCAATACCTCATCAGTCGGTTTTGCTTGCCAACAAATCAAATGACTCTTAATCATCTGACCTATTTCAATCCTTCCACGAACCTGAACACAAAGTGCAAAATGTCTTTCGGCTCAATCGCTTCCTTACCATTGTTCTCCTTTCATGCCTTCAACAATCTCTCATAGTAAGTATGTATCGACTCCTTGACTTCCTACACTGTCCTGTCAATTCTCTGCCAATCAATGTTTTTTAGGCGAGATTCCTGTCTTCAGGAACTCAAACACCTTATAATAATGTTTCATCACTTCAGGTGATGGTGCACCTGTAATTCTGTCCCTTTCTGGTTCACTTGTCGGCTGATCCACTGCTCTCTTACACTCAACCCACAAATCAGCTGGCACTGCTATCTCCAACAGAGTATTAAAGTCTTCCCACAGACATTTCAAAAGCTTCACAAATCTATCTGTCTGCTGGTACCACTCAACCGGTTTCTCTCTCAGTTTTCGATAATTATTTGTGAATGACAGAATATCACTCCTGTGCCAAGGAACATGAACAAATTGCCAACCTGGAATTCCCTTCATTGTTAATATTTTTACTGGTTCTTTTTCTTTCTGAATGCTTTCAGACCCCTCTTGTGGATCTCGTTTTCATTTATCATTCTTCTTTGTCCATTTGCCTTTCCACTTCTCTAAAGCTCCCCAAATCTGAGCACTCTGTAATAATTCTTTGAGATGTGCTTTCACCCCAGCTGACCTCATGTGCTAACAATACTTTGCCTCAAAATCTAACATGTAGCTTCATTTCAAGTGCTTAATTTTCTCAATTTCTATGTCATGTTTATCTGCCAGATCTGCCAATGTTTGATGTGTCTTGGCCATTTCTCTTGTAATTCTCAGACATAAGTATCTCAGCTCTTCTTCGGTATAGGATTCTAACCTATTCACTCCCATTGACCCTTCAACTAGTTTAGTTATTTCGGTAGTCAGCCTTACACGATTAATCTGCTCTTCATCCTTGGATGTTTTGCAAGGGAAATTCAGACTATCTAACCACTCATTTAACTGCTGTGCTGTTAATCCCTGTAATGAAATGTTATTTGCATTTGGCAATGGTACCTGTTGTACCACTGCACCTGGAGTCCTCACGAGGCTTTGTGACATTTCAACCTGTTTTCCTGCAATCGGTTTCTTCTGTGCAAATAATGGTACTGCCGGACCAACAGTAATCGGCAGCGATATTGCATCTGGTGCGACTCTGACACCCGCAGTTTGTGGAAGGGCTACTCCCATACTCTGGTCCATTACTGGTGTTACCTCTGACTGTGTCCCTGTCATTGGTGTGAACTTCGGAAAACCCTGTGGCTGTGCCTGAGGCATTAACATTGGAGTCAGCTCGGTCTGAACTAACATCGGCCTTGGAACCACTGGCTCCGTAGGAACCACTAAGTTCGAGGTTGTCTCAAGCATCGGTATCTCTAGATAAATTCTCAGTACCGGTGGTGGGTGCATCTGCGGCTAGACTACCGAAGTAGTCAATGCATTAGGAGTACTCTGCACTACCCCTTGGACCTGTCCATTATCTGTTTGTACTGTTCCCACTGTCCCTGACACTTGAGCTGAGGCAGTTGGAGCAGAACTAGTACTAAGACCCCCTTCATGTATCGCATATGGTGGAGGTCGGTCCCTCAACACCTGAGTAATGAGATCCTCAGCATCTGAATCTTCTTCCACTTAAGTCTTTTTCATCTTCTCACCCCACGACAAGCTCTTATCACTCTTGCTAGTATCCTCTTTCTCCTCTGACTCCTCTTCCTCTGTAATAGCAGGAAACAACTTAACACCTTGTAAGGTCATCATTCTCCACTTCTTCTGTTCCCAATCCCATCTTGCCTCTGCTAAAGACTTCTCTTCCTTCCTTATTCTCCTCTGGAATTTCATTTCTTGCTGTTGTCTTGCTATAAGCTCCCAAACCGCTAATGCCTCAAACTGTGCTGGTCTTGGAAGTGGCTTCGTCTCATACAATGTAATTCGCAACTGGTTCAAAGTTTTCAAATTAAACGTTCCATGCTCTAGAAACGCTAAAGCTCTCTGTTTCTCTGTCAATTTGCACAACTGCTTTAACCATAGACATGGCACCACACCTTGCTCCTCATCACAATAAATGCCGGAGAATTTTCCGGTGGGGTAAGCTCCCCCACTGTTGCCTTAATGTATGTATCGCCCTTTATGGCACTCCTAAACGCTTTGAAAAACATTATCTTTCTCTGTTTATATTTATTTGATTCAATAAGGAAATTACTTTTACTCCCAAGATTCCCTTCACCCGCTTCCTCAACCAATTGTCTCTTACGGACGGCTGCCAATCCGCTCACGACTCTTCTCACTAACCAGCCTATCCCAGTTCGGCTTACTCTGACGTCACACTCACACACTGTGGCTGACAAAGTCTTATGGCTTGTCCTCTTAATCTTCAACTCACACAGAACTAATGCAAAATTATGGTGAGCACTAACCAAAAACCGATAACCAAAACAAATCAGCTGGTTTACTACAGGAAGAGACTTAACGGATTTTAACTGATGGCCCTTTCGCTCATGCAGCTATTCCTCTTTCTCAGTCACCTACATTTGCAAGCAAAATTCAACCCGCAAATGTTACTCTCAACTGATCATTGGGTCTGTCCTGTTGCACATAGGACTCACCAAATCTCAGTCGAAAATGTTCTCTTACTCCCTTAACTTACACACTGACTTGTTGACCATGCCTGATCAACCTATTAAACCAAACAGATTACAACTTAAACCCAAGTGTCTCCTACACTTGTCAATATGACCACGCAGGGTCTGTACATCACTAACAACTACGTGTGCAATTTTTGTGAACAAAGCACCACACACACATGAAGTTCGACGACTTCCTTACTCTCATACTGCAGAGTACTCACACTCCTACTAAACCTCAACTGGAGTACGCAGACCACCTACTTTTCCTCACATACGTCACATTTCACCTGCGGTCTGCATAAGCCTTTGTATACGCAACCTACCATTTTCACACTATCAAAAAGATGCCGATGACATACCCATCTTTACTAGCGGGATCCAGGATCTGTGAAAGTCGTTTCTGGGCTTAAGGGAACATCATCTTTGCTACTATTGCCATTTCAGAAAACAAAATTCAAACCTCATAAAATGAATAACTAACCCTAATTTAAACTACAACCATAACCATCGGTCACCACATAAATAGTTCTCCAAGGAAAGTAACCATCAAGCTGCTACCAAAAACTGCTAGCGCGCCTGGTCCTTGGTAAGTAAACTTACAAGGGGACGGGTGTAGATCAATGAACCTTTTGATTCGCATGGAGTATCCTAGCTATGGTGTAAACAATGCACATCAATAATCAATACACAAATCAATAATCAAAACGCAAAAACATTAATCATCAGTAAATAGTGTCAACATCTCATGAATAACCACAACTCAATTATATGTTTCATAAATTTTATTTCCCTATTTGTTACAATACTAAATCATAAGGTTAATTCAAACGTTAGTCAATTCACTCATTATTAATTCATTAGTGACCACCAATAACATAACCTAATCAGGACTTCAAAAAACATGCGTTCTAATGCCTCAACATAAGCAAATAAATAAGAATGTGTTAACATGAATTGCAGAGTTCAGCAAATCAGTCCATCAATCATTTGTCACCATATATGTCAGCGTTTCGGAATGGGAACCCTACCTAACCCAGATTAGCATTGGCATGTGGGACTTCATGCGAAAACAGTTTCGAACATGAATTTAGAAAAACATCTACCTGGAAGAAAAACTATAAAACAGTGCAGTTTGAACATAGAAAGAAAAGGCATAAAAGTAAATCAGTCACATTGTCATAGTTACCTATCCACGGTATGGAGCAGCAACAAAATCAGTCTTTGTCTTCAGGTCATCAATCGATCAGCAACGCATCAGGCTCTCAAGAGCATGAGCCCAATGACAGAATCTTGGATTGCTTCGAACGTCCAAGCCTAACCTCGAACATCTGAAATTATCTCCCCTTGTCACGACATTATATTAAAGTTACCCAGTCCATCCCCTAATTCCTAATTGATAAATTAATCACCCTATATGACGCTAGCCAATGACTTTTATTTTGCAAATATATGAATTCTAATATTTCGCAATTCTCAGGGTGTCGATTGGTTCACTGTACGATGTCCTCATCATCTGGCTTATCGGGTATCGAAAATGTTCCATCTTCTTCTCTAGTCAGTGTGTCTATTGTTCAAGTCTGGGGAAAGCACATCTTGTCTGCTTTGCACTGAATTGGTTACATAATCTAGTCCCTCATCTCCTGTCCGTTGGTTCATTGCAGAATATTTTAGCTAAGCAAATTTTATTAACACTAGTTGGTCAGGGTCAGTTCAACACATTAGCTTCTCTACATTGCATGATTATTCAGCTTCTGCATGAGGCCTGTCAAAACTAGGCCACAACTATGGCTAAGTTAACTCTACAATTTAATGCAAAACTTACCTTATACATCTCATTATGACATATTACTATATTATTACGCATTTTCAACATTTTCTCATATTTTTTGTCATTTTAATATAATTTCATGAATTTCCGTAGTCACTCTCAGTGGGCACATTTTCAAAACGTGCACATTATTTTTCTACATTAATTTTTTTCTACAATTTATTATTATTATAATTCATTCGGCAGTCAGCGAGGATTCTTCTCATAGTGGAACTCCAAACTAGCTCGCAGCGAAAAACTCAAATGCCCACGAGTCTTCATGTGTCACCTACGAGCGAGGTAGCGTACATTTGTTGGTGTGCATACAGGCTATATTAGGGATAATATTTAATGAACAGTCACTAAGCAATGTGAAGAGCAGTCACTTGATAATGTTACCCTCTCTGCTTCTCAATTAAGTCTGCTATATTACGGCTTCTGTAGCTGGTATAGTACATCAAAATGGTCTCCAGATTCAAAATTGCGCCTTGCTAGGTTGTTGTGTTATTCGTTAGTCATCGCCAAAATGTGGAAGTCCATTCAGATGGAGTCAGGAGATGTATGAATAAAGATCCTTTGTATTGTTATGTTTAACGGTTAACGAGCCCTATACCAGCCAGCAGATTGGGTACATCTTCGCCATGCGATGTCAGCTCTCCTACATACTCAATGCACATTCTAGTGATGATGGGCTCATGCTCTATGAACACATCATCACATAGGGGGTCATTACAACCCTGGCGGACGGTGTTAAAGTGGCAGTAAGACCACCAACAGGCCGGCGGTAAAAAGTTTGCAATTACGACCGTGGCGAAAACCGCCAACAAATACAGCCACTTTAACACTCAGACTGCCACGGCGGTACAGACAAACAGCGCGGCGGTCACCGCCAACAGACAGGCGGGAGACAATGTACCGCCCACACTATTATGACAGGCTAATCCGCCACCTTTTCCGGGGCGGATTCACCGCGGATAAAAACACGGCGGAAACAGGAATTTCAAATAAAAAACGTCCACCTCTACACACTCCACGCGGAAGGAGGACAGCATGGAGCCGGAACTTCATATTCTCCCAGCGCTAGTCTTCCTGATCTTCTACGAGGTGCACCAACGCCGGCGGCGAAGACCACGGTGAGTACTGCACCTACGACATAGGGGAGGGGATAGGCAAAAAACAGGGACACACACACTCAACACCCCAACCCCCACCCCGACCCTCACCCACTACAACACACACACCAATGCAATATCTATTCATTACAGTAACACCCCTCAAACCCCCCGGAAGAATGCAAAGACAAAAGGAAATGAGTGTAACTATTGTAATATATCAAAAATCAGTAAGCAAAAATATACATATATATATATATATTATAAACAACATATATACCACGATTAGTAGTCCAGGTTTTGCATCATTCATAGTCCGTGGACCACCGTGGTGCTCCCCTTGCCCTCCATCCCACTGGTGTATTCAGAGTCCATAGTGTGGTCCTCCATGCCCATGTGGGATGCAGCTCCCTCGTGCTCCGGTGCCACTGTACCTCCGCCTGATGACGCTAATGCACACAAGGACAGGGAGACCGCCAAAAATGGGGGGGGGGCAGAAGAAAGACAGGTTAAGTGTATGGCTTACCGCTACCGTTGGTGGACAATACAGACACAGCAGCTCCCTGCACTATGTCGCGCTGTTGGGCTCTACAGTGCAATTCCTGGGAAATGGCCTGCAAGGCTATGGATGACATCCGCACACATAGATGACCCTGGGGCATGAATAGCTGTACTTGGCACTCTACAGAGGTGGGGTGGGGGGGCCACAGGGCCATGCCTTACGAATGGGCCTAGCCTACGGAACTCGTCCTGGCCTAGGGGAACCCACAGCCCTCCTCCCCCACCCAGACATCTTCACTGCGCGCAAAGTCAGCAGAATGATAGTGTACTCACCCCCTTGTGTCTGCTGTGATGCCCTCAAGCCCCCATCCAACTCAGGGTAGGCCACTGCCAAGATCCAGAACATCAGGGGGGTCATGGTTCGACGGGCACCCCTCCCACGTTGGGAGGCTATCCTCCTCTGAGCCTCTGCCGTCTTCTTGCTCCAGCGGCGAATGTCCTCCCATCTCTTCCGGCAGTGGGTGCTCCGTCTGTGGTGGACCCCCAGGGTCCGGACGTCCTTGGCGATGGCGCGCCAAATATCTTTCTTCTGGTGGGCGCTGACCTACATGAAATGTACAGGGGAAGAAGAGAAGTCATTACCAACTGCACCGTCAAAGTGAGTGGCCCCCATCCCTACCCTTGCCATGTGGCACATGCATTCACCATCTTTCATGCACGCAGAACTCTGCCCCCTTCCTTCTTACAACCAGCCCTCTCCACACAGGCATAACCCATGCAACATGCTCCCTGTGTACTTACCTGTTGGTCTGGAGGACCGTAGAGTAGTTTGTACTGGGGGAGGACCCCGTCAACGAGCTTCTCCAACTCCTCTGCAGTGAAGGCAGGGGCCCTTTCCCCAGACGCACGAGCCATTGTCTCTTCCAGACCGAGGTCACAGCAGCACTTGCAGTGCAGGTCCTCTCCTTTCGAAGATCAGGTATCGAGTGATTAAACAGTTCGAAAATGGCGGTCACGTCCGGTGCGGCCACGTCCGCGGCGGTGCGTACCATCACCGCCGGAGTACATCGTCATTGGCTCCTGGGACCCATAGGGTCCAATGTTAACCAATGCAGCATTGCGCCGTGGTCTTTGACCGCCTACCGCGACGGTGTACAATGCCAGCGCAGTTACCTCACATCCCATTGTCCCGCTTTAGAGGTCAGGCAGCCGCCATTTCAGGGGCCCACATGGCCTAGTTACCAACTGCTTCGCACATACCTAGGCCTACTCTCAACACACATACAGGCCATATTTTGTGTATGATTGGTGTTCTGTGCAGACTGTGGGTACATACCTCTGAGTTGTTTGACTCTGTGCTCGCTGTTGTCCTTCATAGGCACTGTCCGCTTGGACATGTGAGGAGATGGCGGAATCCTCCGGTGTACCGACCGCTGGTGGACCTGTCAACAATGGAGGAAAGACATTTGATCATCACCTGCAGGTTTGACCGTGCCACAATCCAGGAACTGTGTACCCAGTTGGAGCCAGACCTGATGTCAGCAATCCACCATCCCACTGGAATCCCCCCTCAAGTGCAGGTGCTATCAGTGCTCCATTTCCTTGCAGTGGGTCTTTTCAAACAACTGTGGCCATCGCATCAGGGATGTCCCAGCCAATGTTTTCCAACATGTTGTCCAGAATGTTGTCTGCCCTACGGAAACACATGCAGAGCTATATCATTTTCCCTCAGGTGGAAGACTTGCCTACAGTGAAAGGTGACTTCTATGCCCTTGGACATATCCCCAACATCATATGTGCCACTGATGGGACCCATGTGGCTTTGTTCCCCCCCACAGGAGTGAACAGGTGTACAGAAACCGGAAGAGTTATCATTCCATGAATGTACAGATGGTATGTTTGGCAGACCAGTACATCTCCCATGTGAATGCCATGTTCCCTGGCTCAGTGCATGACGCCTACATCCTGCGGAATAGCAGCATCCCTTATGTGATGGGTTAACTACAGATGCACCGGGTGTGGCTATTAGGGGACTCTGGTTACCCCAACCTGTCATGGCTACTGACCCCAGTGAGGAATCCCAGGACCAGGGCAGAGGAACGCTACAATGAGGCCCACGGGCGGACTAGGAGGGTGATCGAACGCACCTTCGGCCTGCTGAAGGCTAGGTTCAGGTGTCTCCACATGACAGGTGGATCCCTATTCTACACACCAAAGAAGGTGTGTCAGATCATCGTGGCCTGCTGTATGCTTCATAATTTGGCTTTGCGACGACAGGTGCCTTTTCTGCAGGAGGATGGTCCAGATGGCGGTGTTGTGGCAGCTGTGGAGCCTGTGGACAGTGATGCGGAGTAAGCAGAGGAAGAAGACATTGACAACAGGGACTCAGTCATCCAGCAATATTTCCAGTGAAACACAGGTGAGAATACATTCCTGCCTACTACAAGTACTTTTACACTTCTGCCTCTGTCCTGTCTGTCGATTTCACCCAGTGTATGGTCACTGAGTTGTCACTTTCCCTTACGGTTTCACAGGTGTGGGTTCCAACGTGTGTCATCTGCTTAGATTCCTCATGGACTAGAGCTGTGTGACATATGTATGTTGACATTACTATTTCCTGGAAATGTTATCACTGTAATTGCAAATACACTATTTCAAAATCACAGACAGACTCCAGATCTTTTGGTGCATTAGGTGTGTTTATTTACATACAAAATATTGGAGGGGGAAATTAAATGGTGAGGGGTGATGGCAGAGTCCAGTCTATTTGTCTCATAGGTGCATTGCCCATATGGGCATAGGAAGTGGAGCTGGGGCAGTTCCAATATGGACAGGGTGACAAAGTGGGACAGTGGGTTGACAATCAGGGTGGTCTCATTTCTTGGCGGGGGTCTTGGCATCATGCTCTGTCTTGTTCCTGGATCTCAGGGACCGCTTGTGTGGTGGTTCTCCATCTGCAGGGGGTGGGCTGCTGGTGTGGTGGTCCTGTGGCGGTGCCTCCTGTCCACTAGTGCCGGCGGAGGTGGTGGGCAGTTCATCGTCCATGCTAGTCTCAGGGGCCCCTTGGAGTGCCACAGTGTCCCTCCTGGTGTTGAGTATTTCCTTCAGCACCCCTACGATGGTGCCCAGGGCGGAGCTGATGGTTCTGAGTTCCTCCCTGAACCCCAAATACTGTTCCTCCTGCATGCGCTGGGTCTCCTGAAACTTGGCCAGGACCGTTGCCATCGTCTCCTGGGAGTGGTGGTATGCTCCCATGATGGAGGAGAGGGCCTCGTGGACAGTGGGTTCCCTTGGCCTTTCCGCCCCCTGTCACACAGCAGCCCTCCCAGTTCCCCTGTGTTCCTGGACCTCCGTCCCCTGGACCGTGTGCCCACTGCCACTGCCCCCAGGTCCCTGTTGTTGTTAGGGTGGTGGGTTATCCTGGGTTCCCTGTAGTGGTGGACACACAGCTGATTGACATGCCCTGGGGATGGAGGTATGGGCCCACTGGGTGGGTGCTGTGCTGGTGTTACCAGAGGGTGGAAGGTCTGTGGTGGCCTGTGCCTGTGCGAGGGGGACCGACTGTCCCGAGGCCCACGATGGTCCTGGAAGGTCATCTGGATCAAGTTGGACAGAGCTGCTGTCATCACTGTGGGCCTCTTCTGTGGGTGGGGTGGAGATGTCTGGACCCTCCTGTCTGGTGACGTTGGGTAGTGGTCCTGCAGGGGTGTAAAAGCTTAATAATTGCATCTGTGTGTGTCATGGTGGGCAATGGGTGGGTGACCGGTGTACCCCAGTGCTTGCATTCCTATGTGGGGACTTGTGTGGTGATGGTTTAGGGGGTTGTATGGGTATGTGCAGTGGGCATGCTTTAGTGATGGGTGTCCATGCGTTAGGGTTGCATCCAGGGCTTGGTGTTGGGATGGGTGGTTTGTGATAGTGGGGTATATGTGAGGTGGTGGAGTGCTGAGGGTGAGGGTACAGGTAGGAGTTTGTGATGGCATGCAGGAAGGGTGGGGGATATAGTAGTAAAGATTTGACTTGCCAGAGTCCATTCCTCCACCGACTCCTGCGAGGCCCTCAGGATGCAGAATCGCCAAGACCTGCTCCTCCCATGTTGTTAGATAGAGGAGATGGGGGTCCGCCGCCAGTCTGCTGAACCGCTAGGTGGTGTCTTGAGACCACAGAACGCACCTTCCCCCGTAGGTCATTCCACCTCTTCCTGATGTAGTCCTGATTTCTTGGGTGTTGTCCCACTGCGTTGACCCTGTTGACTATTCTTCGCCATAGCTCCATCTTCCTTGCAATTGAGGTGTGCTGCACCTGTGCTGCAAATAGCAATGGCTCTACCTGGACGATTTCCTCCACCATGACCCTGAGCTCCTCCTCCAAGAACCTGGGGTGTCTTTGCCCTGCCATGGGGTGGTGTAGGTGATGTGTGGGGTGGTGTGTGTGGTGATAAGTGTGGTGATATGTAGTGGTGTGTGGTGTTTTGTGCGTGGAAGTTGTGTGGGTGATGGTGTTGAGTGCCTGTGGATGCTAGTTTGTGGATGGTGGTGTCTCTCTCTGGCCTTCTCTCTGTAATATTGGTTGTAGGGGTTTGTGGGTGATGTGGGTGTGTGTTTTATATTGTAATGGGTGTGTGGGAGTGGTGTGTGTATGTGTATCAGGTGTGTGTATTTCGAATTGTCCAATGTGGCTGTGTTTTGTATATGTGTGTATATTTTGAGCGCGGCGGTGTGTACCGCCAATGGAATACCGCGGTTGAAAGACCACTGCGTGGTCTCGTGGGTCGTGATAGCATGGGCGTATTTCTGTTGGCGTGACGGTGGAGGTTTTGTTTTCGCTAGTTTATCACTGACCTTTGGTGTGGCGGACTTGTGTGGGTTTCTGAATTTTGTTCGATTTTTAGATGTGGGTCATAATAGCTGTGGCTGAATTCCGTGGCCGCGGCGGTATGTTGGCAGTCTTCTGCACGGCGGTAAGCGGCTTTTACCGCCAATGTTGTAATGACCACCATAGTTACCACTGGTCAATGGATTCAAGGCTCTGCATATAGTTATCACATCACCTAGTTATTACAGTACCTCATTCTGTTAAAGATTTTGACGTTGACAAGGGTATCGTTTTTGCAACAAGGAAGCATATTTTCATCTTTTTTGATTCTCCTGAAGCCACAGAAGTGCAGTAGTCTGTGAGTAAAAATAAAAAAACAGATTTTCAAACTGAGATATTGCTGGTCCATTCAGGCTAGCTGGAGGTGTTGTTACAGTGGCACTTCTTTTTCTATTTCTAGAAATAATATGGTGGATTTCTACCTTAGTATGAAAGACACGTTTGAAAAGCTTAAATCATCACTTTAATGCATTCTGGAACAGCACAGTGTAACTCAAGAGTTCCTTATAGTTTCTGTTGACAGGTTATGTACAAAGGAATGTCGGTCATTTCAAACAAGGGAAAATATTTGCATGTCAGCTGTATTGCATCACAGAATTAAGTTGCCATGAGAAGTCCACTCAGTACAGAGACTTATTAATGTTGGATCAGGGGACTGCAATAAATGTAGCTCGTGAAATATTAAAGTACTTATTTCAATTAGATATTTTTATAAGAATAGTAAACCTGCCTTCCCGACAGTGCATAGTACAAATAAAATAGGTTTTACGTGCAAAAGTGAAAAGGCAAACCCAGGGCTAAATATGATGTTTCATACACATAGGGGGTCATTCTGACCTGTGAACAGGCTGGCAGTGCTTCCTGGCCAATTCTGACCACGGCGGTAAAGCTGCGGTCAGAAAAGGGAAACCAGCGGTTTCCCGCCGGTTTTCCCCTGGCCAAAGGAATCCTCCATGGCGGCGCTGCAAGCAGCGCCGCCATGGGGATTCCGACCCCCTTCCCGCCAGCCTGTTCCTGGCGGTTTACACCGCCAGGAAGAGGCTGGGAGGAACGGGTGTCATGGGGCCCCTGGGGGCCTCTGCACTACCCATGCCACTGGCATGGGCAGTGCAGGGGCCCCCTAACAGGGCCCCAGCAAGATTTTCAGTGTCTGCTTGGCAGACACTGAAAATCGCGAAGGGTGCCACTGCACCCGTCGCACCCCAGCAACTCCGCCGGCTCCATTCGGATCCGGCTTCATCGTTGCTGGGTCTTTCCCGCTGGGCGGCCTTTTGGCGGTCGCCCGCCGGCCCAGCGGGAAAGTCAGAATGACCGCCGCGGTCGCCCGCCGGTGTCGGAATGACCCCCATAGTGCTTTTTAAAGTTAAAGGCATCCTTCACCTACAAACCGGATGACTGTATACATATATAGTAAGATGTGATGTGCAGTAGCATACGAAATTTGACATAACTGAAATCATTATTACCTCATATTTATTTAAGTTCCTTGAAACGGCGAAGCCCACCTGAAACGCGCAATTTGTCATCATAAAATGTACATTACTGAGACAATAAGAAAACAACTTTACAGAACATATTTCAGTATATAAAACTAACAAAACACGTGGAGTTCACGTGTACTTTCAGCTGACGAATGAAAAAGAATTCAATTAGAAAAGCACTGTCACGTTTTTATTCAATTTATCCACAATATGGAGGATAAGGGTAGGGAAGGCAGGGTGTTAATTTAGGTAAGAACACGCTAGACAGAGTGGTGATGGTGGCTGAGTACCATATGAAAAGAGATACAGCAAAACTTGTGCTGTAGAAACATGTTGACGGAATAGAAAAATTATGAGGCAATAATTTCCCGGTTCTTGTTCTTCACATTCCAGAGACCTGTTGCTTAATGGGAAGGGTGACCAGTGAGCTGGAACTCGTTAAAGTGTACAGGTGTGTATAATGTGAACAAAACAGCAGTGGCAAAACTCGATTTGAAACGTACTGGAAAGTGTGCCATCATACGAGTGGGCTTTAAGAAGATATAATAATTGGTAAACATTGGACAAATAACAGGATAGTGGTTGTTAACTCACGTTCTCATCTTAGACCTTCACGTCGTCCACATAAAATGTCTTATATATACAGTAGTTCTTGACATTCCGGCACTAACAACATGTATCATGACCTGATCATGACAGCCACTTCACCAGATTGCTTCACAAGAATCAAATTCCATTTCAAGACCCACATCTTAGGCACCATGCCAACATATAGACCCGCAGTCCCATGAAGGCACAGTCTACAAACTTCATACTGAAGCCTTCAGTCTCTTGGTACATGTGCCATCCAAGTACGCGAAGATTTAACAAAGCTTGTCAGTTGTGGAAGTCCTAAAAGGCCATAATAATATTCCTCTCTATTTACCAAAAAATACACTAAAGCCAAGTACAGCCTACTATCCTTACATGATCACTTCAGCCACAAATATAAGTGCTCTTCAAGGTAGTTAAGGATTACATCAGTACTCTGGCAGACAGTCCAAAAGCATATTCCACATGCAGGTGGAATGCAGTCTGCCTCTTCTTAAAGAAGACAATGGGCAAGCTCAAGAATTTATGAGACATCAGCATCGTTACCACCACTTCAACTCCGGTGCAGCACACACAGTTGCACATATTTTACCTCCTCCCATTTATATGATGAGTATCCTCAACTTCCTCTAAACCACACACTATGAAGAAGATGTCATCCCAAACTCACTGGTTAAGTACAGCTACAGTAAGGCAGTCAGTCCACTGTTAAACATCATTAATTAGTATATACAGACGTCTTACTTGACACACCCAATAGCAGGTAGATTTTTCTACTTTAAAAGAAAAGCAACCTTAAACATAGATAGCTTTAGCCAGTATAGTTCAATCTCCCACCTCACTTCTCAAAACAAGAACTTTAAGAAGGCATCCCAGAAAACAGCTACATAAGTCACTCAAGGACTTTGACTCTTCCAGGACCACTATTTAGAATTTATACTACAGTCAAGCACAGAGAAAGCCACCACCAAGGTTTTGGAAAATGCCATCTACCTCATTAAGAGAGGCAATCCAGTTATTCTGCTTCTTCCGAACATCTTCGCAACATAATACATCTATTCCTGCTCAATGCCAGCATTTCATAGTGACTTTTACCGCATTATTTTCTCAATATGGTTTTCTACGTACTCTGTCAACAAATAACCACTCAAGATCAGAGTACATCCCAGTGATACAGAGCATACACAAGCTCCACCTTACCACCTGTATTCAAACTCTACATGGAAATTCTGGGTGTACTTTTGGCTTGTGAAAACATGATGATCTATGAGGACCAGGAAACAGGCAACACAGAGCCTTACCTGAAGGTCACATTCAAGTTCCTCATCCATGCACACAAATCCCTCCACAACACCGGCCCAACCTACCTCAATGAAAGAGTGAACTTCCACACTCCAACACGCAACCTCCGATCAGCCGACCTCGCCCTAGCCACAGTCCCCTGCATCTGACGAACCACTGCAGGAGGCAGGTCCGTCTCCTACCTCGCCCCCAAAACCTGGAACTCCCTCCCCACCAACCTTCACAAAACCAAAGACCTCCTGCTCTTCAGAAAGAACCTCAAGACATGGTTGTTCGAACAGTGACCCTCCTTGTCCCACCCCTTCCCCCCAAGCGCCTTGAGACCCTCATGGGTGAGTAGCACGCTCTATCAATTTTTTTGATTGATTGAAAGAATAAGAATGTCTCACACTAATGATTCACAGATAAATTAATGAGGGCGGAGTCAAGCTGCAAAGAAGATTACCTTCATGCATTTCTGAAAGAGATGCCAAAGCTTTGCTCCATATGCGCAGATTGGAGATGTTGGGAGGCAAGCAAATTGCTCTTATCGGTTAGCTATACCCTGTGACTGTCAATTCCTTTGCCAGCAAGAAAGACTGTGTATTTGAAGACACTTTCACCTGAAACATGCTGTGTGACCCTAAGGTGGATGAGATCTGGGCCATAATGACTGCCTCGGATTAGTACTGTGACACAGAAAGTGAAAGAGGCCTATTATTAGAAAATTAGGAATAATCCATTATCTTCATGTGGCATTACCTATCTCGAAATCCACTAAGATAACTGTAGAAAAGCGATTCAACACCTTCTTTTACCAAAGAGTCATTTCAGTACTAAAAACAAGCGGTGCCCCAGGCATAATGGCAGTTATATCTTAAATTTCAGCAAGACATTTAGGCCCTCATTACAACCCTGGCGGTAAATCCCGCTGACTGCTGTGCCAATGGCCGCCAACATACCGTATCCACGACAGAAATCCGCTACGGGTATTATGACCCACACTTAGAAATCCTTGACTATACAGACACCCACACAAGTCCACCACACCAAAGGTCAGTGATAAACTGGCAGGACCAAAACCCACACCGTTACGCCAACAGAAATACGCCCACACTATTACAACCCACAAATCAACGAGGTGGTCACAATTGTACAAATGTGGGAGAAAGAAGTGCGTGGACGAGTGAAGCGTGAGCAAGCCTTGCTTGAGAAAGAGCAGCAGAAGAATGTATATGTGAAAGCATTGGAAATGAGAAAGAAAGAAATAAATGACTTAAAGGAGCTAGAAGAGAAAGAACGTAAATTAAAGGTAACTGGCCAATACACTGTTAGGCAACCTCTCTATCCTATCCTTAATAAACCACACAATTATTTTTTGTTACTAAATCGCCCTCCACCTCCGTATGTCGTTCCTTCTGCCCCTCATGAGTTAGCTAAGGTCTCCGGTTCGGAGCAACAGAAGATACGAGACAGTCGCTCTATGTTGCCTGCTGACCGTGCATCTGAGCTTAGATCTATTGCTCGTAAAACAGTTTGTAGCGTTGTCTCTGCTTCTGAACTTTTAGACAACATGAAAAGGTGGACGGAAAAGGAGCAGCTATATTTTACTGAGGCATTTGGCACAGAAGTTATTGAACTATATCGGAAATATTCTGATGAGTAAGAGCCCGATGATGTAGCAGCTGATAAGCAAATGCGTGATGGTCTTTTGTTTTCTCCCAGGTGGCTGATGCAATCCGGCGTTTGGTGAAATTATGTGTTGTGGCAGTCCGTTTGCAAGAGGAGAAAAGGGCCGTGGATGTAGTTGCACGGACATCTCAGACCAGCAGGGTGCAAGCTTCCATCTTCGGAACAGATAAGACTATGATAGTTCACGCGAAACCAATGCGGGAGGCCGCACCTTTGTATGTTCCTCCTAAAGGATTGGGTACAAGTGATAATAAAACTTATGTTGATGCTAACGGGTATTTTATTTATAATTGGGTGTATACTCGTTGGAATAGGGCAGATGTAATGGCACTTAAAACAGCATTACCTGACCCGCGGAAAAATCCAGCCGCCTTTTATGAGGAAGTTGAAGGAGCAATTAGTTCTTGTACTATGACTTTGGCTGACATTGATTTATTTTTCAGATTGATATTACCGCCAGATATGTGGAGAACTGTTCGTAAAGTTGATCATCGTGTAGTTTTTGGGGCATCATGAATGAATTAGAACAGATGGACGGGAATGGGGAACCTGCGAAAAAGCCATATCAGTTGATTCTAGATCTTCCCGCAGCCATATTAGTTAAGTTAAAAATGATCATTCCCCCTAAAAAGATAGATTGGACTGTTTTAGCGTCTTGTAAGCAAAAGGCAGATGAATCGGTCTCTGATTTCTTTACACGCTTTGAAGAAGCATTTCATGATCTTAGCGGCCAGTTATTGTCAGATGATACGGGCAGACATTTGTTTGTCGCTAAATATGTCACAAATCTGTTACCAGGAATAGCTAGTCGTCTAAAAGCTAGTGAAAGTTCATGGACAACCTCTACTCCGGTTTCTCTTTTGCCTATGGCTCAGTATTCTGAACGTCAGGAATTAGAAGCAAAAGGTAGCGAGGATAAAAAGATTAAAGAATTAAAGACGAAGGTTATGTTGGCTCAAGCTTATGGTCCGCCTTTTAGAGGTAGTGGTAGAGGTGGACGTGGATCTTATGGTTCTTCTTACACTCGTTCGAATTTGTCTGTTGATCAGTGTGCAAATTGTAAGAAATTTGGGCATTGGGCTGCCGATTGTCCAGCACTACATGTTCAGCAGTGTTCACGTGGTCGGGGACAAATGAGAAATAGCTCAGGATATTCAGGGCCTAGAAGAAGCACGAATGATCATGCTAGGGTTGATGCTAATGTACGAGGGCAGGATGGGTTTAACACTTTTGATAGACGGAACCAATACCAGATGTCTAACTATGTGCAGCCTGATTTTCAAGATTCTGCTTATGCATAGGATTGCCTAGGATGGGGTAAGGAATCAGTTGAATTTCCAGTAGATCAGAGGGGTCCCTATGTTACAGCATATGTTTTGGGTTCTACTGATCAGTTTCTGGTTGATACAGGAGCTACTCGTAGCGCCTTGTCTAAACAATTGATTCCAAGGGCTCCCCTGTCTGTCTTAAACAGTACATCGATAGGTTTCGATGGAACACCTTCCCCTAGCCCATTGTCACAATCACTTGCATTCCATGTTGATAAATTTACTGCTCTATGTCCATTTTTGCTTTCTCCAAATACACCAGACAATATTGTGGGTCTTGATATGCTCAAGTATTTCAGGGCTACAATACGATGCGCTCCTGAAGGGGTGTATGTTATTTTAAATGATAATCATCCTGTGATGGAAAGAGTTTGTCTTGTTAAAGAGGATATTGCATTAGCTTCACTCCCTAGTACTTTGTGGGCTACTTCAGATACTGATGCGGGACAAATGATTATTCCACCGGTACATATTAGTGTCAAGGATGGAGCTGTATTGCCACGTTTGCCTCAATACAAAATTTCACAGGAGGGCGAAGAAGCACTCACACGAATTGTGCATGATCTTATTGCAGTTGGAGTTGTTGAGGAAGTTCCGTATAACGTTTGTAAAAGTCCGATTCTTCATATTCTGAAAAAGGATACTGATACTAGGATTTACTGATTCATTATTGATTTACGAGAAGTCAATAAGATTGTGATACCACAATATCCTGTGGTATCTGACATCACAACACTTCTTACTTTGGTTCCCCCGACAGCAACTACGTTCTCTGTGAGAGACTTGAAGAATGCTTTCTTTTCGATCCCTATTCATCCTGACAGCTGATATTTGTTTGGTTTTAATTTGAATAAACAATCATGTATATTTTGCAGAGTTCCTCAAGGCTATACTGAGAGTTCTAGTATTTATAGTCAAGCGTTAAAACGAGAACTTGATTCTTTTGTTTTGCCTGAAGGTGTGGCTCGCTACAATATGTCGATGATATTTTGTTGGCAGCTGATACCCCTGAGCAATGTGAAAAGTGCACTTTGTCCTTACTTTCTTTTCTTGCTTCACACCATCATAAAGTGTCACGAAAGAAATTACAATATTGTAGACCAAAGGTAACCTATTTAGGTCACCTTTTGTCTAAGGAGGGCCGTGCACTTACATCAGATCGTATTCAAGCAATTTCAGACACACCAGTGCCCTCTACTCAGAAAGATGTTCGTGCATTCCTTGGTCTTACTTCTTTTTGTAGACAATGGATATTAGGGTTTTCACACATTGTCAAACCTTTGCTAGCACTTTTGACTAAAGATACTCCAATGCCCCTCCCATGGACAGATGAATGTGAGACTGTTTTCTTGCAGCTACGACAGGCCCTTTGTTCAGCACCAGTGTTAGGTACTCCAGATTACATGAAACCTTTTGCACTTTACGTACATGAGAAAGATGGATGTGCATTGTTAGTTTTAGTACAGACACATGGCGATAAGCAGCGTCCCTGTGCATATTTTTCAGCAGTACTTGATCCTGTCGCTCGAGCGTTGCCTGGGTGTTTTCGTTCAGTTGCCGCAACAGCTGTGTCAATACATCAGAGTGAAGGGATAGTTTTGTCACAAAAGCTGTTGGTGTTAGTACCCCATGCGGTTGATGCTCTTTTAAATCAAACAAAGACACAACATTTAACTAGCGCTTGCCTGACAGGATATGAATTGACATTGCTTGCTCCTCACATTACATTGAAGAGATGTGCAACACTAAATCCAGCCACTTTGTTGCCATATCCGGTGACTCAGCCTCAGTCACAAGAAACACATGATTGTATTTTCCTTACCGAAGAACAGACAAAGGGTCGTATTGATTTACAAGATACGCCCCTTCCAGATGTAGATGGGGAATTGTGGGTTGATGGGTCTTGTTGGAAGTTGCCAGACGGTACAACCTCAGTTGCATATGCAATCACCACAATACACACGGTAGTGGAGACAGCTCGTATACCACAAAAGTCAGCTCAAGCAGCTGAACTAACAGCTTTGACACAAGCATTTGAGCTTAGTACTGACTTATGTGTGAACATTTATACAGACAGCCGCTATGCTTTCGGAGTGGCTCATGATTTTGGTTTGATTTGGAAGGAGAGAGGCTTTCTCACATCCCACGGAATGCAGATAATGCACGGAGAATTAGTGCATAACCTCTTGACTGCATTGAAATATCCAAAGAAACTAGCTATTGTGAAATGTAGTGCACACAAGAAAGTGACCAATAAGATAGGGCAAGGTAATGCCCTTGCGGACCGCGTAGCACGTGAGACTGCGATGCAGCGAAGTACTACTTCTATGCATGTAGTAAAGTCACAAACTGAACGTTAGCATAATGCTAGACAAGTCGTATTAGATATACAGAAATCTGCTTCTGTGAAAGAACGTGAGTAATGGTCTGAAGATGGAGAATTGGATGACGAGGGCTGTTGGCGGAATAAGCAGATGGATAAATGGAAATTGCCCATAGCTTTTGTACAACCTATGGTTCAGATGGCACATGGGCTGGCACATGTTGAAGCTTCAACAATAACGAAGTTGCTTACGCAAGTTTGGGAGCATCCAGAAATTTCCAGTACAGCTAAGAGAGTAGTACAGTCTTGTTTGATCTGTTTACAATACAATCCTGGGAAAGGGACACGTACTCCTGTGGCAGGGTTTGCTACACCAACTGCACCTTTTGAAGTTCTACAAATGGATTATATTCAGCTTGAACGCTGCAACAATTTAAAGTATGTCTTGGTGGTTGTTAGACCTGACAGCCTTAGGGCAGTCACCCCTAACTTTTTGCCTGCCTCCCTCCACTTTGTGGACACTGTTTTTGCTGGTTTTTAGACTCTGCGCACTTTACCACTGCTAACCAGTGCTAAAGTGCATATGCTCTCTCCCTTAAAACATGGTAACCTTGAATCATACCTGATTGGACTATTAATTTACTTATAAGTCCCTAGTAAGGTGCACTTTTTGTGCATAGGGCTGGTAAATTAAATGCTACTAGTGGGCCAGCAGCACTGGTTGTGCCACCCACTTAAGTAGCCCCTTTTCCTTGCCTCAGGCCTGCCATTGCAAGGCCTGTGTGTGCAGTTTCACTGCCACCTCGACTTGGCATTTAAAAGTACTTGCCAAGCCTAGAACTCCCCTTTTTCTACATATAAGTCACCCTTAATGTGTGCCCTAGGTAACCCCTAGAGCAGGGTGCTGTGTAGATAAAAGGCAGGACATGTACCTGTGTAGTTATATGTCCTGGTAGTGTAAAACTCCTAAATTCGTTTTTACACTACTGTGAGGCCTGCTCCCTTCATAGGCTAACATTGGGGCTGCCCTCATACATTGTTGAAGTGGCAGCTGCTGATCTGAAAGGAGCAGGAAGGTCATATTTAGTATGGCCAGAATGGTAATACAAAATCCTGCTGACTGGTGAAGTCGGATTTAATATTACTATTCTAGAAATGCCACTTTTAGAAAGTGAGCATTTCTTTGCACTTAAATCCTTCTGTGCCTTACAATCCACGTCTGGCTGGGCTTGGTTGACAGCTCCTTGTGCATTCACTCAGACACACCCCAAACACACGGTACACAGCCTCACTTGCATACATCTGCATTTTGAATGGGTCTACCTGGGCTGGGAGGGTGGAGGGCCTGCTCTCACACAAAGGACTGCCACACCCCCTACTAGGACCCTGGCAGACAGGATTGAATTGAAAGGGGACCTGGTGCACTTCTTAGCCACTCTTTGAAGTCTCCCCCACTTCAAAGGCACATTTGGGTATAAAACAGGGCCTCTGCCCTACCTCATGAGACACTTGCTGGAGAAGAAACCTGAACCAGAAACTACATCCTGCCAAGAAGAACTGCCTGGCTGCTCAAAGGACTCACCTGTCTGCTTTCTACAAAGGACTGCTGCCTTGCTGTTGGCCTGCTGCCTTGCTGAACTCTTGTCTGGCTGTGAAAGTGCTCTCCAAGTGCTTGGATAGAGCTTGCCTCCTGTTCCCTGAAGTCTCAGGACCAAAAAGACTTCTCTCTTTCACTTGGACGCTCCGTGCGCCGAAAATTTTGACGCACAGCTTGTTCCGTGGCGAGAAAAACGCCGCACACCGACGCTGATCGACGCGACGCTCTTGGGACCACCGAAAATCCGACGCACGGCTTCGCAAGGACAACGCCGCCCGACCTCTAGAGGAGAAATTGACACGACGCCTGCCGTGAGATTGTAATTTCGACGCGCAGCCTCGCAGAACGACGCGCAGCCGGAAAACAAGCAGGAAAATCCACGCACAGACCCGGGACATCTGGTAATCCCCGCAATCCACGAAAAGAGACTGTCCGCGCGCCGGAAAACGACGCACGACTTCCCCGCGTGGAAAATAACGACGCAAGTCCGTGTGTGCTGGGGAGAAATCGACGCACACACCCTTTTTCCACGCACCTCTTCTTTTGTGGCCCTCTGAGGAGATTTTTCCACTCCAAACCAGGTACTTGTGCTTCAAAGAGACTTTGTTTATATTCTAAAGACTTAAGACACTGTATATCACTTTTCAGTGATATCTCTACAATTTCCCATTGCAAACTTTATTCTTTTTGACCTACAATTATCCAGATAAATATTATATATTTTTCTAAACACTGTGTGGTGTACTTTTGTGGTGCTATATGGTGGTATTGTATGATTTATTGCACAAATACTTTACACATTGCCTTCTAAGTTAAGCCTGACTGCTCATGCCAAGCTACCAGAGGGTGGGCACAGGATAATCTTGGACTGTGTGTGACTTACCCTGACTAGAGTGAGGGCTTTTGCTTGGACAGGGGGTAACCTGACTGCTAACCAAAAACCCCATTTCTAACATTGGTGATCAGCGGTGAGGATAGGACTTGTATTTGTGCAGTGACATACAGTTGCTAAGTATTTCACTACCTACCCACAGTTGAAGGTCAACTTGGTTTTTATCTCTTTTTGCAAATCCGTTTTTTTTTTCCTGACAATTTTCAAAAACTAAATCCTCACTCAACATGTCTCTGACTGGGTCTCAGACAGGGGACTTTGACCTAGACCAGTTGGATACATATACGGTCAAACAACTAAGAGGATTCTGCAGGGCATTGAGGGTACCCACCCAAGGGGCCTCCAGAAAGGAGGACTTTCAAGTGGCGCTGAGGGCCTGGGCAGAAGCCCATTTAGAGGATGATGAGGAAGAGGAGCCAGAAAATGGCCCCTCAGAGGAATTTTCACTATCTGTGGATGGTGTTACCACTGCAATTGTGCCCCCTTCCAGACCAGGGAGCAGTGTCTCTGTGCAAAGCCTGACCGCAGAGGAAAGGAGAGAAGAAAGGGAGTTCCAATTGCAAATGGCAAAACTGAAAATTGAGGCTCAACAGGAGGAGAGAAGGGCAGAAAGAGAAGCCAAACAAGCTGAGGCTGAAAGAGCAGCCAAACAAATTGAAGCCGAAAGAGAAACCAAACAGGTGGAGGCTGAGAGAGCTTTGGCTGAAAAGAAACTATTGTTGGCTCATGAACTGAGTCTCAAGGAGCTGGAGATCAAGGCAAGACAGTCTGAATCCAGCAATAATGGTGGCAGCATACTGACAGGACCTGCTGGAGAAAAGAAGGTTCGTATACCCAAAAATGTGGTGCCCAGTTTTGTGGTGGGAGATGACATAGATAAATGGTTAGCTGCTTATGAAGTTGCACTAAGGGCTCATGAGGTTCCTGAAGGGCAATGCGGGGTAGCTATGTGGGGATATGTACTGCCATTGGGGAGGGATACACTCCTCACATTGGATCAACCTGATCAAAACACATACCCACTTCAGAAAGCCACTTTACTTGCCAAGTTTGGGTTGACCCCTGAGGGATACCGTCAGAGGTTCAGGGACAGCACCAAACAAACCACACAAACATGGGTAGATTTCTTTGACTTCTCCAGTAAGGCACTGAATGGATGGGTGCGGGGCAACAAAGTAGCTGATAATAAAGGTTTATATGACTTGATTCTAAGAGAGCATATGCTTAATACTACTTAGACAGAGTTGCGCCAGCACTTAGTGGATAGCAAGCTGACTGATCCCAGGAAGCTTGCTGAGGAGGCGGACCTCTGGGTTAGCACCAGAGTGTCCAAGAAGGTACCTGGGGGGACTCCCACAAAGGTGGTCAGGGTTCCCAACAGAAGAAAGAGGGGGGAGATAAACTTGCAGATAAGGAACTCTCCAAAGGCCCCCAAAAGAATTCCCAGGGAGGGAGTGGCAACCCTTCCTTTTCCAAATTTGGGAAAAAGCCAGGGACATATGACAGGTCAGGGAAACCTAACCCCAAATGCATGGAGCGTTACCAGTATGGTCACTATAAAGGCGATCCCCAGTGCCCCAAGAGGGCACCGTCCACTACCGGACAGGCACCTGTGTTGACTAGTGTAGCGCTCCGGGGGGGATGGATCCAGATAGCTTTGGGGAACAGGTAGAGATTTCCCTAGTGTCCCTGGGAGAAGGAGAAATGGTGCCCAAGGTCCACATGCCCAAAAATACTTCCAAGTACCGGCAGTGGGTCACCATTGATGGGCAGAAGGTGGAGGCTCTGCATGACACAGGAGCCAGTATGACTACTATCAAGAGTCAGCTGGTGTCAACAGAGCAGATAGTACCTAATACATTCCACCAGGTCATAGTCGCTGACAATCGCAAGAGTCACCTACTAGTGGCTCTGGTTCCCTTTGAGTGGGGGGGGTCTCTGGTACTCTGAAAGTAGCTGTGAGTCCTGCCATGCCTGTAGATTGTCTGTTAGGCAATGATCTTGAGCATACTGCTTGGAAAGAAGTGGAGCTCAAGTCTCACCTGGAGATGTTAGGGTTACCTGAGTGGGTCTGCATGACCACAAGGTCCATGGCTGACCGAGAGGGAAGTCAAGGGCGTCTGGAGCCTGGAACGATGGCCCAGAGAGCTGCCAAGAGGAGGGACCAGGGGCACGGGAAACCGGCCCCAGAAGTTCCCGCAGTGGCTGACGGGGCTCCTAAGGAGGAGGCTCCCGAGCCAACTGGGGAAGACATTGCCACCCTAGGTGACTTACCTGAGCTTGCTGGCTGGCAAGTTGAGGGTGGACCCACCAGGGAGGAATTCTGCAAGGCGCAGAAAGAATGTCCCACTCTAGAAGGTATGAGGAAACAAGCCTCAAACCAGGCGGCAGGTGACACCTCTGGCGATCACCACCTATATTGGGAGAATGATCTCATCTACAGTGAGCTTAAGGTTCCGGCCTTTGGGGCAGCACGTACGCTGGTGGTCCCCCAATGTTACCGAACCTTCCTACTGGGTCTGGCTCACAACATCCCCCTGGCAGGACATTTGAGGCAAGGCAAGATCTTTGACAGGCTTGTCACCCACTTTTATTGGCCCAAAATGAGGACACACTCAGATAAATTCTGCAGATCTTGTCCTACCTGCCAGGCCAGTGGTAAAGCAGGAAAAAGGGTTAAAAGCCCCCTGATTCCACTTCCGGTCGTTGGCACCCCCTTTGAAAGGGTGGGCATTGACATTGTTGGTCCCTTGGACCCCAAAACTTCCTTAGGCAACAGGTTCATCCTGGTTTTGGTGGACCATGCCACCCGTTACCCAGAGGCAATCCCTCTGAGGACCGTAACTGCACCGGTGGTGACCAGAACTCTGATGGGGATATTTACCCTTGTGGGATTCCCCAAGGAGATAGTGTCTGACAGAGGCACTAACTTCATGTCTGCATACATGAAGTCTCTGTGGGATGCGTGTGGTGTAACCTACAAGTTCACCACACCCTATCACCCCCAGTCAAATGGTCTTGTGGAGAGATTCAACAAGACCCTGAAAGGCATGATTGGTGGCCTCCCTGAGGCCACGAGGCGTAAGTGGGACGTCCTCTTACCATGCCTTCTCTTTGCTTACAGAGAGGTCCCCCAGAGGGGGGTAGGGTTCATTCCCTTTGAGCTTCTCTATGGGTACCCTGTCAGGGGACCCTTAAGCATTGTCAAGGAGGGATTGGAGAAAGCTCCAAAGGCACCCCCTCAGGACGTGGTCAGCTACATGTTGGCCCTCCGCAACAAGATGACCCGCTTCTGGAAAGAGGCCCAAAGTAACCTTGAGGCCAGTCAAGAGGTAATGAAACACTGGTATGACCAGAAGGCCACCCTGGTAGAGTTTCAACCTGGAGACAAAGTGTGGGTAATGGAGCCAGTAGAGCCTAGAGCTCTCCAGGACCGCTGGTCTGGCCCATTTGAAATCAAGGAGCGGAAAGGGGAGGCCACTTACCTAGTGGACCTCCAAACCCCTAGGAATCCCCTAAGGGTGCTCCATGTGAACCGACTAAAGGCTCATTTTGAGAGGTCGGAGATCAACATGCTTCTGGTCACAGATGAAGGAATGGAAGAGGAGAGTGAACCTCTCCCCGACCTCCTCTCTGCCCAAGAAGGTGATGGGTCAGTAAGCGGGGTCATTCTTTCTGACTCCCTGACTCTAAACCAGAAAGGAGACTGCTATGAGCTGTTGGAGCAGTTCCCCCCCCTGTTCTCCCTTACTCCTGGACTGACCTACCTCTGTGTTCATGATATTGACACCGGTGACAGTCTCCCTGTGAAGAACAAAATGTACAGGTTGTCGGATAAGGTGAAGGCCAGCATCAAGGAGGAGGTCTCCAAGATGTTGACTCTAGGGGTTATCGAGAAATCCAGTAGTCCCTGGGCCAGCCCAGTGGTGTTGGTCCCTAAGGCTACTGTCCCAGGTGCGAAGCCAGAACTCCGGTTCTGTGTGGACTACCGGGGTCTCAACTCAGTCACACGGACTAATGCTCACTCCATCCCCCGAGCTGATGAGCTCGTTGACAGTCTGGGCGCTGCCAAGTTCCTGAGTACGTTTGATCTTACTTCAGGGTACTGGCAGATCGCCCTGACTGAGGGAGCTAAGGAAAGATCTGCATTTTCAACCCCTGATGGCCATTACCAGTTCCGGGTGATGCCGTTTGGATTGAAAAATGCCCCCGCTACCTTCCAACGGTTGGTTAACGGGGTCCTAGCTGGCAAGGATGCCTTCTGTGCAGCCTACCTGGATGACATAGCTGTCTACAGTTCCAGCTGGGAGGAACATCTGCTTCACCTCAAGGAGGTGCTTCAGGCCCTGCAACAGGCAGGCCTGACCATCAAGGCTAGTAAGTGCCAGATTGGGCAGGGTTCCGTGGTGTACTTAGGACACCTAGTGGGTGGTGGCAAGGTGCAGCCACTCCATGCCAAGATTGAAACTATCAAGGCCTGGCAACCACCGCGAACGCAGACTGAGGTGAGAGCCTTTTTAGGCCTCACAGGATACTACCGCAGATTTGTCAAGGGCTATGGTACCATTGTATCACCCTTGACAGAACTCACTTCCAAGAAACAACCTAGGTTGGTGAATTGGACGGAGGCTTGTCAGAAAGCCTTTGACGCCCTGAAGGAAGCCATGTGCACGGCCCCGTGCTCAAGGCCCCTGACTACTCCCAGGAATTTATTGTGCAGACAGACACTTCAGAGCATGGCATAGGGGCAGTCCTAGCACAGCTAAATGAGGAGGGCCGAGATCAACCGGTAGTCTTTATTAGCAGAAGGCTATTACCACGGGAACAGAGGTGGAGTGCTATTGAGAGAGAAGCTTTTGCTGTGGTCTGGGCACTGAAGAAGCTAAGACCCTACCTGTTTGGGACTCACTTCCGGGTTCAGACAGACCACAGGCCCCTCAGATGGCTCATGCAGATGAGGGGTGAGAATCCAAAACTCTTGAGGTGGTCCATTTCCCTACAGGGGATGGACTTTACGGTGGAACATCGCCCACGGGTTGACCACGCCAATACTGATGGTCTCTCCAGGTACTTCCGCCTTAGCGATGAGAGCTCCCATTAGGTCGGGTAGCTCTCCCCACTTTCAGCTGGGGGGGACACATGTTAGACCTTACAGCCTTAGGGTAGTCACCCCTAACTTTTTGCCTGCCTCCCTCCACTTTGTAGAAACTGTTTTTGCTGGTTTTTAGACTCTGCACACTTTACCACTGCTAACCAGTGCTAAAGTGCATATGCTCTCTCCCTTAAAACATGGTAACCTTGAATCATACCTGATTGGACTATTAATTTACTTATAAGTCCCTAGTAAGGTGCACTTTATGTGCATAGGGCTGGTAAATTAAATGCTACTAGTGGGCCAGCAGCACTAGTTGTGCCACCCACTTAAGTAGCCCCTTTTCCTTGCCTCAGGCCTGCCATTGCAAGTCCTGTGTGTGCAGTTTCACTGCCACCTCGACTTGGCATTTAAAAGTACTTGCCAAGCCTAGATCTCCCCTTTTTCTACATATAAGTCACCCTTAATGTGTGCCCTAGGTAACCCCTAGAGCAGGGTGCTGTGTAGGTAAAAGGCAGGACATGTACCTGTGTAGTTATATGTCCTGGTAGTGTAAAACTCCTAAATTCGTTTTTACACTACTCTGAGGCCTGCTCCCTTCATAGGCTAACATTGGGGCTGCCCTCATACACTGTTGAAGTGGCAGCTGCTGATCTGAAAGGAGCAGGAAGGTCATATTTAGTATGGCCAGAATGGTAATACAAAATCCTGCTGACTGGTGAAGTCGGATTTAATATTACTATTCTAGAAATGCCACTTTTAGAAAGTGAGCATTTCTTTGCACTTAAATCCTTCTGTGCCTTACAATCCACGTCTGGCTGGGCTTGGTTGACAGCTCCTTGTGCATTCACTCAGACACACCCCAAACACAGGGTACTCAGCCTCACTTGCATACATCTGCATTTTGAATGGGTCTTCCTGGGCTGGGAGGATGGAGGGCCTGCTCTCACACAAAGGACTGCCACACCCCCTACTAGGACCCTGGCAGACAGGATTGAACTGAAAGGGGACCTGGTGCACTTCTTAGCCACTCTTTGAAGTCTCCCCCACTTCAAAGGCACATTTGGGTATAAAACAGGGCCTCTGCCCTACCTCATGAGACACTTGCTGGAGAAGAAACCTGAACCAGAAACTACATCCTGCCAAGAAGAACTGCCTGGCTGCTCAAAGGACTCACCTGTCTGCTTTCTACAAAGGACTGCTGCCTTGCTGTTGGCCTGCTGCCTTGCTGAACTCTTGTCTGGCTGTGAAAGTGCTCTCCAAGGGCTTGGATAGAGCTTGCCTCCTGTTCCCTGAAGTCTCAGGACCAAAAAGACTTCTCTCTTTCACTTGGACGCTCCGTGTGCTGAAAATTTAGACGCACAGCTTGTTCCCCGGCGAGAAAAACACCGCACACCGACGCTGATCGACGCAATGCTCTTGGGACGACCGAAAATCCGATGCACGGCTTCGCAAGGACAACGCCGCCCGACCTCTAGAGGAGAAATCGACGCGACGCCTGCCGTGAGATCGTAATTTCGACGCGCAGCCCCGCAGAACGACGCGCAGCCGGAAAACAAGCAGGAAAATCCACGCACAGACCCGGGACATCTGGTAATCCCTGCGATCCACGAAAAGAGACTGTCCGCGCGCCGGAAAACGACGCACGACTTCCCCGCGTGGAAAATAACGACGCAAGTCCGTGTGTGCTGGGGAGAAATCGACGCACACACCCTTTTTCCAAGCACCTCTTCATTTGTGGCCCTCTGGGGAGATTTTTCCACTCCAAACCAGGTACTTGTGCTTCAAAGAGACTTTGTTTATATTCTAAAAACTTAAGACACTGTATATCACTTTTCAGTGATATCCCTACAATTTCCCATTGCAAACTTTATTCTTTTTGACATACAATTATCCAGATAAATATTATATATTTTTCTAAACACTGTGTGGTGTACTTTTGTGGTGCTATATGGTGGTATTGTATGATTTATTGCACAAATACTTTACACATTGCCTTCTAAGTTAAGCCTAACTGCTCGTGCCAAGCTACCAGAGGGTGGGCACAGGATAATCTTGGATTGTGTGTGACTTACCCTGACTAGAGTGAGGGCTTTTGCTTGGACAGGGGGTTCCCTGACTGCCAACCAAAAACCCCATTTCTAACAGTGGTGGTATGTGCCTTCAGTAAATGGATAGAGGCGTACCCCACAAAGGATAATACTGTCATTACCACAGCGAAGGTGCTTTTGAAAGAATTTTTCCCTAGGTTTGGTGTTTGCAGACTTTTATGGAATGATAACTGACCTCATTTTGTTGGGGAAGTTATTAAGTATGTCCTGAAAGGATTAGGGATCAAACAGAAGTTCCATGCGGTTTTCCACCCACAATCAGCAGGGTTGGTGGAAAGGTATAATGCTACTTTGAAGCTGAAGTTAGCGAAGATACAGGGTTCCACATCCTTAACTTGGCCTGATGCATTACCGTTGGCATTATTGTCTGTTAGGTCAGTGCCACACTCTCGAATCAGCCTTACTCCTTACTAAATAGTTTTTGGAAGGCCAATGAACATTTGGGGAGTTCCTAAGCCAAATTCTGTATATGATGTACCATGTGTCTTGATGAATGATTATTTGGCACAGTTAACCGACAATTTGGCTTCTATTCATCAACAGGTTCAAGAAGCACTTCCTGACAGATCTACAGGTGAAGGCCATGAACTCCGACCTGGTGACCAGGTGATGATTAAGTCCTTTGAAAGATCAAGCAGCTTCGAACCAAGGTGGCGAGGCCCAGAACAGGTGCTCCTTGCGACAAGGACAGCAGTTCGAGTGACGAACCGAAAGAATTGGGTCCATAGTTCTCACTGCAAGAGAGTGCTACCTACCTTGGTGGAACCTGCTGTGCTGACCGATCATTGATAGATTTTGACTACGGAGAAAGGCCGTGCTGTATCACCTGACGAATCTGCAGAGTTCTTCCCGGACCATATGATTTCTGGAGTGTCGTGATATAATTTGAGACCGAGGAAAGACCCCCTAGTGCTGGAGAAAACTGGTTGAGCTACCGCCCTGGGTTAGTGAAACGGAGAGCCAATGTGGCAAGGGGGGGGAGATCAGCCATGCATTAGAGTAGTGACACCCAACTTGGCCCGTGGTGAAGAAATCAGCGGCTGCCCAGGGATAAGAGCTCCAACGATTGTTTTTAATTAATTTCTGAAAGGGTCGATTATCACTGTTGCTAAAATGAATAACAAACTGATCATTAGTACTATGGGGTTTGTTGTTGTTTTGGTGGTTATAGCAAAAATCACCTGGTTTGTTGAAAAGAAGGCTCCTGCTTGTGAGTTTTTTGTTGCCACTACTTCAGTACCAGAGGATCACTATTACTTTACGCTTCCCTCTCAGGAGCAGAAGCACCGTCAATCGTACTTCAGTAATACTTTAATTCAGATGTTGCATCATACTCATAATGCTACAAAGACTACTAACTGTTGGGTATGTGGAATGATACCTGTGCATCAAAAGAAAGGAGGAACACCTTTCATTCCTCTTCCTTTTTCACACAATGGTTCTTGTCAAGCTTGGTATACGCTTTTGTTTGCATCTGGAAAATGTACAGAGGGTGGACTTTTTTTTGCCTTAATAAAGTATGCTACCAAGACAAAGATGGGTATCCCCAAGCCAAAGGAACTAAATGGGAATGGGAAGAGTATCAACCGGACAATGTTTCAATACCACATGTCTTCACAAATATAAGAGACTCTGACAAGAAAGAACAATTTGTGATTTCTGTTACAAAAACTAAAGCAGATTTATGTATACGTAGCATTGGGTGAATTCCAGTAGGGATAAGCGATTGTACCTTGATTTTAACTATTGAGGGTGTAAATAATAGTAGTTTTACAGCTTCACATAATACATATTTTGTTTGTGGTAACTATGGGTATTACCAACTACCTGTTGGGTGGTCAGGTGTGTGTTATGTATCTTTTCTATTACCCCCTGTGTTTTTGGCCCCTGCATCATATCACCGAGATTTTAAACTGTTCAATGACATCATCAAAAATAGATATAAAAGGACAATAAGTACAAATGAGGTAGACCAAACGGATACTAGCCTGCAACAATATGTTGATTTTAATTTAGGGTTGTTCTCCTTTGTGGGTGCTGCATTAAATAGTAGGAAAGTGAGACGATTGACTAGGGTTGTGGAAGCTGTTACCAATCAGGCAGCTCTGGCACTTGGGAATATTACTGAGGAGCTCCAAATTGCGAGGATTGTAGCGCTCCAAAATTGGATGGTACAAGATGTGATATTAGCTGATCGAGGTGGTGCATGTCGCATCATCGGTAGTAGTTGTTGTGTTTTTATTCCAGAACACTCACCTTCAGTATATGATGCAATATCTAAATTGCATAAAATTGCTGCAGAAATCCACACAGAGACTGGTACTTGGACTTTTTCTGGATAGTTTTGGGCTCTTGTTTCCACTTGGGGCTGGAAACTACTGACTATCCTGTGTGTAATGATTGCAATATTATTCACATGCTGTATCTGTATTCAGTGTGGTCCAATGTTCTGCTCCATGTGTATTACTGCTTGTATGCCTACCAAAAGAAACTTTACAGAAATGAAAGCACAACACATGTTAGATAAGGAAATAGCTGAAATGATGAGCATAAATATACAAGATGAATATTTAGATTACCCCAGAAAGACGAATGTCTTCAGCTAATGCTGAAAGGGTCGTCTGTTGTAATTTAATAGCGATTAGATTAAGCATTAGCAGGAGACATCTTGTATTTAGCAACTATTGTGAACATTTGGCGGAATCCATTTTGTATTCATGGCAGCCATTTTCTCTGCCATGTGCTCGACATGTGCTCTGTCCTACCTTTCTGGTAACTACTCTTGAAAATCTGTCTAGTGACAAGTTATATTTAGCATCTCCCACTTTCGCACATGCCCAGTAAGATCTGCAGCTGTTAGTAATCAGTAACAGACAGTAATGTGTCAACTAGTCCTTGAGACTGTTAGCCCCTCCTACCTGTCGACTGTGCATTTCCATATGACCTTACATGTATGTAAGTCTTGCCTCTATAATTGTACCACCTTCTTTTAGCCCCTGCGTGGGTATAAAAGGACCATGCTTTCTTAGTTCAGTGTGCTACTTCAAACATTACCGAAGGGTGCTGTTTGAACTGTAGTACCACCTCATCAGTTTTAATAAACTTTGGCCCATATTTATACTTTTTGACGCACAACTGTGCCAACGCAGTTGTGCGTCAAAAATGTTAACGCCGGCTAACTCCATTCCAAAGCGCCATGCGGGTGCCTTATTTATTGAATGACGTTAGCCGACGCTGCGGACTGGTGTGCGTAAAAAAAAATGACTCACACCAGGCAGCGCTGGCGTAGGGGAAAATGGAGGTTGGGCGTCAAAAAATGGGGCAAGTCAGGTCTGAGGCAAAATTCAGGCCTCAACCCGATTTGCGCCATTTTTTTTGATGCCCAACCTCCATTGACATGACTCCTGTCTTAGCAAAGACAGGAGTCATGCCCCCTTGCCCAATGGCCATGCCCAGGGGACTTATGTCCCCTAGGCATGGTCATTGGGCATAGTGGCATGTAGGGGGGCCCAAATCAGGCCCCCCTATGCCACAAAAAAAACGGAATAAAAATACTTACCCCAACTTACCTTTCCTTCCCTGGGATGGGTCCCTCCATCCTTGGGTGTCCTCCTGGGGTGTGCAAGGGTGGCAGGGGGTGTCCCTGGGGGCATGGGAGGGCACCTCTGGGCTCCTTCTGAGCCCACAGGTCCCTTAACGCCTGCCCTGACCCAGGCGTTAAAAAACAGCGCCTATCAGGCTGGGTGCCATTTTTTAAGGCCTGCCCCCTCCTGTGCGTCAAAATGACGTCAGAGTATAAATATGGGCACAGGCCTTAAAGTCATTTTTTGGAAGGGAACGCCTACCTTGCATATAATTAACGCAAGGCTGGTTCCCCCTTCCAAAAATTGACGCACATGGTGGAACTTTGACGCCCGCGGGTCGGATGTCAAAGTATAAATATGGGGCAGGGTTTGCGCCGATTGTGCGTCAAAAATTTTGAAGCACATTCGGCGCAAACAGAGTATAAATGTGCCCCTTTGTCTTTTATTTCAGTTTCTATGCTAACTTCTTCCTATATGGTCTGAGGACTTTGTGCAGAGAAGGGCGAACCCCTTGCACTAGTAGGCCTTGCTGAGGCTTACTTCAACAAACCTCTCATGGCTACTGACCCCTGTGAGGAATCCCAGGACACGGGCAGAGGAACGTTGCAATGAGGCACATGGGCGAACAAGAATAATAATAGAAAGGACATTCGGCCTCCTGAAGGCCAGGTTTAGTTGCCTACATCTAACAGGTGGATCCCTGTACTATTCACCCAATAAGGTGTGCCAGATCATCGTGGCATGCTGTGCGTTGCACAACCTTGCCTTACGTCTCCAGGTGCCTTTTCTGCACGAGGATGAGGCTGGAGATGGGCGTGTGGCAGCAGTGGACCCTGTGGACAGTGAAGATGAGGAGGCAGAGGATGAGGATAAGGAAAACAAAAGTGCTATTAAACACACTGTAAGTACACTTTACATTGACAGTTTTGTATTTGACATTGTCACTTGCAGGCTAATTTTCAAAATTCTATGCCCACTTACTGTACCCTTTGACATCTCTATTTTCTGATATTTTTGTCCCACTATCGCTCCTGGTGTGTTGACTGCAGCCAACTACAGGTCATTCCTATTTATACAATACTGAACAGTTATAGTGCAGTGTTTAAAGCTTGTTAAACAAATACATTGTTAAATGATTTGACAGACCCCATACGTGTATTTTTTCAAATGGTGTTCATTTAAGTGCTAATTATTAGAGGGGGATGTGCAATGGGCTGGGGTGATGATGGAGGAAAGTCCAGGTTGTAGTCCAGTCTATTTGTATCACAGGTGCATTGTCCAAGGGGGCATAGGAAGGGGAGCAATGGCAGTTCAAGGTGGACAGGGTGGACAGGGTGACAGAGTGGGACACAAGGGCACCTTCTCTTCAGTGACGTTGGGTGGGGGACCTGTTTGGATGTAAATGCAGTGTTATTGTTTCTGTGTGTGTCATCATGTGCATGGGTGTGTTGCACTGTATGGTTGTTATTGCCCTGGCAGCTTTGCCTTGTGTGAGTAGTGATTTTGTGGGCTAGGTGATTGTCTCTAGTGTGCATGCTTTAGTGATGGGTGTCCATGCAGGTCTGTGAGGGGTGTCCATGCATTGGTGTTACATGCAGGGCTTGGTATTGGGATGAGTGTGTTGTGATGGCGGGGTATGTGGGAGGTGGTGAAGTGATGGGAGTGAGGGTAGGGGTGGGGGTTTGTGATGGCATGCAGATGTGGGGGTGTAAGTAGTATAGAATTGACTTACCAGAGTCCAGTCCTCCTCCTACTCCTGCCAGGCCCTCAGAATGCATGATTGCCAAGACTTGCTCCTCCAATGTTGTTAGTTTTGGGGGAGGAGGTGGGGGTCCACTGCCAGTACTCTGTACAGCTATTTGGTGTCTTGCTGCTGTGGAACGCACCTTCACCCATAGGTCGCTCCACCTCTTCCTGATGTCATTCCTTGTTCTGGGGTGCTGTCCCACAGGGTTGACCCTGTCCGCGATTCTCCATCATAGATCCATCTTCCTTTCAATGGATGTCTGCTGCACCTGTGATCCGAATAGCTGTGGCTCTACCCGGATGATTTCCTCCACCATGCTCCTCCTCCGAGAACCCGGGGTGTTGTTGCGGTGCCATGGGTATAGTGTGAGTGGTGTGGGTGAGGGTGTGTGGGGTGCTGTGTTGGGGTGTGTGATGTGGGGTGCGTGGATGGTGTATAGGTGATGGTGGTGTGCGTCTGTGGTATTGTCTGTGGGGGCACTTGTTTGTAATGGTAAAGGGTTGTGGGTAATGTGGGTTTGTGTTTTGTAGTGATGTGGGTGTGTGGGTGTGGTGTGTGTATGTGTGTCAGGTGTGTGTTATTCAAATTGTCCAATGTGGTATTTTGTTAGTATATGTGCATTTTGAGTGTGGCGGTATGTACCGCCAATGGTTTAGCGCCATTGAATGTCCACCATGGTGATTCGTGGGTCATAATGCTGTGGGCGTGGTTCTGTTGGCGTAACGGTGTGGGTTTTGGCAGGTTATGACTGACCTTTGGACTGGCGGACATGTGTGTGTGTGACTGTATAGTGATGGATTGCTATGTGTGGGTCATGATATGGGTGGCGGTAATCCGCTGTGGTGGTGGTATATTGGTGGCAGTCAGCATGGCTATAAGTGGGATTTACGGCCAAGGTCATAATGAGGGCCTATATGCCTGATATGGCAAGGACACATATCTGGACACACTGCTACATGGAAAATACAAGTGCCAGGTATCATATGTGAGACTGCAGTGTGGATAGCTCACTTACATCACACAGAGATACATTAAGCTAATCCCAAATCCACTCATGCACATACATGGTGGGCAGTGCCATGATTTCTAGCATACTCCCTGAGTAACCATATGTGTCTCACTATGTAGCTCCTTGCCCGTACACATGGGTGCACAATTCATGTTGCCTTGCTGCATACCAGCATACAGCACAGCAATTTAATAACTGGGTGCATGCATGCCTTACATCTCATCTGCAAATGGATTCTGGAACAGCAAAGGCTAATGCTGATCATTGTATGTACCAGTATGCATCACATTCTGTAGGTTATCAGGGCCAGCACTATCTGAAGCTGGATTTGGTATTGGTATGTCATATGATACTGTTGTATGGACGTCCCTCATGCCTATGTTAAGACTATGTTCACAGTAAGACCCATTATTCCTCATCTACGTGAGACATACTCCAATGCAGTGTTTCAAATTTGGATCTCCAATGCTAAGAGACATTTCTCAGGGTGGCACATGTTGGCATAAGCCCTGGCAATAGGCCAAATATAGGAACTGTGCATATTTCCTCAGGTTGCCACAGCACATGTGGTGACATGTGCACTGTGGTGCTAACAGGAAAGTGTCAAACAGGTATGCTAGGGACATTTCTCATTGTGGGCACGTGACAACCCAGAATTTGAAATCCTTTGTGCTATGCTTTGCCTATGAAATGGCTGTTTTAGGATGTGATGGCATTTGTGCCCTGACGTATGTGAACCACTGACACGACCGGCTACATTTACAAGCCCAAGTGTTATCCTACACCACTAGAGCAACATTTCTGTGAAGTTTCTGTGGCACAGTGTGCCAGGCCATGATCCTAAGGCTGGTAATCATCAGATTCAAATGGCACCTCAGGGGTAGCGTCACAGTAGCCCAATGGGAAAGAAATACATGATTACTCCACGTTTTTTCTCCTCCTATGCGTGCTGCTTTCTACAGCACACATATATGAAGATAAACACCATTGATGATTGTGTATTGAGCAGGAAGGTGTCGCTTCCTGCACATGAACACTTATCCCTGTCAACCATGTACCCTTGCACCATGACACAAGGGTGCCTGCATTAATGCTCATCAGTAATTTGTGTGTAAGCACAGGGAACAAGGACAGAAATGTGCCATATATGATAGTAATGGCACATTGCTGCACTTGTCGGGGATGCATGTTGCACAGCAACATGACCTGCAGCACTGCCCTGTGTCCTAACTTACTAAAAGAGGCCGTATGGCCAGCAGACAGTTAATTGCAAGTGCAATACAAGGAATCAGTTGCAAAGAATGGGTACTTACCAACAGGTCCTCGATTCTAAGGTAGTCAAGGAGGTCATTTTCCCTGTTTATGAGGTCTGCCCATCGATGTTTCAGTTGGTGGGTTAACCTCTCCACCTTGAAGATCGAATAAATGTGGGAGTGGACCTTCCCCACCGCAGCTTCTGTTTCTCCATCCCATAGCCCTGGATCACATGACCGCCCATGGCCACCATATTGGGAGGTAGTGGGTGACCAGCCAAATAAAGCCCCCCAACTCTTCCGCACTCTTGCCACAGGCCCTCCCCTCCCCCACGATTAACTGAATGAAAAATGAAAAACCCAAACTATCCCCAACTATCCCAACAGACTAATCTACCCCAAGGATAAACACCAGATAATACACAGTAATTTACAACACAAAAAAACAAATACAAAGGACAAGACAGACGTCGGGAACATGACAGGAAGAGAACACAGCACAGAGGACTCAATGGATATCACCCCTATCTCCACCAACAGCACCACCCAACCTCTTCCAAGCTCTGACATAAATACTGTGAATATAAGAGAAAGTGAAAGTAACTCTCCAGTTCCTGGTTTGCAGCATGGCTGATCCATTACCTCACTTCTTATGCTGATGCAGCATGTTGTGAGCCAGTACATTTTTTTTGCAGCTACACAAAAATGTGTGGATGTTTTATGATGCATGAAAAGCACCATGAGGAAGCTCCGATGCATCGCATGGAATGCCTCATTTTTGGCAGACACAATAGGCTAAAAAAACATGCACTGGGACAATGTGTTTATGTTTTTTGTCTCAATGACTGAAATATGTGTATATATGTATGGTATCATGTGGAAATCATTTTTATAGTCATATGGATTATTATGTTGCCTTTGAATGGTTGTGTGTTACACTCTCTTCTCTTTCCATGTGTCCAATGTATGTTTTAAAATTGTACATGGATGAAAGTACATGCATTACAGGCATCAGAATATGCATAGGGCACATTTCCTTGTTTTGTTGACACTATACCTTTGAAGGGTTGCCCCATATGCAAACTATGTGTTGGCACTTGAATCCATTGCTTAGTTTACCCCAGGGATGACAAGGACTTGCCATGGGATGTGGGCCGCATAGCCACAACTAGGACAGCGCAGACATCTGCCAATAAGTGCTGTGTCCCACAGTGCAGACTATCAGGCAGTGGGGGATTACAGTCTCCAGTGCAGGCAAGTGTTGTGATAGCTTGTACGCACTCTGAAGGGACACGGGAATGGTGCAATTTGCTCATGTTCCCCCCATCCAGGGGCCTGGCATCAGGGGACACATTGCCAGTTTGCTTATAAAGATTGGGTCTGCACCTGGCATCACATATTACATACAACGGACAGTCAAAACTTCCCTGTCCTATAATCTACTAGGAATATATAGGTAGTTTGATTCCCCCTTGCCCTATTATCTGCTAGGGATTAATGGGTAGTGTGATTCCCCCTTTGCCCTATTATCTACTAAGGACATATAGGTAGTTTGATCCCCCCTTGCCCTATTATCTACTAGGGACTTACAAGAGTCGTTGGCAGTTGTACTAGTACCACTTCTGCATATGCCTTTTATTTAGAGTATTATCCCTAGGCCTGGTTAGCAGGCCCAAATTATAGCCAGGGTAAGTCACCAACATTTTCAGTAAGTCCAATCTGGTTGTATATACAAACACAATAACTTTCTCACACTGTGACTAGGCAGGTAATTTGGTTACACACTGGTTTTGATGATGTGTGTTATCTTGCATATATACACTTTTTTGTAATCACACTCTTCTGACAATATGTGAGTCATTTACACATGTACCACACACATGACTAGTATATGGTATCTTGGCAATGTTGCTGCTATTGATGTTACATCTTGTGCTTTCTCTCCATTTTCACCATACTCATCGTCCCTGTCTTCATGCTCCTCATTATGATTGGGCCATGGGAGATTATGTGCTGCACACTTGTATTTGTTTAGTTGGTCCTGGTGCCTAGTAGCCTAATTGCCCCCCAAACATTTCCTGACCCCATAGTGATACTTGTGTACTCTGGAAGTCCCCTCTACAATGTAGCAGGACCTGTTTGGAACATGATTGTGACTCTGCTGATTTTACATATGGGTGTGCTTGTGAGGAATACTCACCCACAACTGCAGTATATGGTGGTCATTCCAACCTCGGCGGTAAAAGGCGCTTACCGCCGTTCAGAAGACTGCCATAACACCGCCGCGGCCGCGATAAACCGCCACAGTCATTCTGACCCACAACAGTCAAACCGCCAAAATACTGACATCCACAAAAGTCCGCCACACCAAAGGGCAGCGAGAAACTGGCGATGACCAAACCTCCACCGTCACGCCAACAGAAATACGCCCACACTATCACGACACACGAATCCACGCGGCGGTCTTTCAACCGCGGTATTCCATTGGCGGTACACACCTCCGCGCTCAAAATACACACACACTTACAAAATACAACCCCATTGGACAATTCAAAATACACACACCTGATACACATACACACACCACTCCCACACACCCATTACAATATAAAATACACACCCACATCACCCACAAACCTCCACTCCTAGAGATTCTTGAACATGCACTGAGAAAAGACATCCGAGCACCCAGACGCCCAATTCACTGTCACCCAGCAATATTTGCACGCACTTCACACAACACAACAATACACATCACCACACTTAGCACCACACAATCCACCCTACACATCACCCACACCACCCCATGGCACCGCAAAGACACCCCAGGTTCTCTGATGATGAACTAAGGGTCATGGTGGAGGAAATTGTACGAGTAGAGCCACAGCTGTTCGGGGCATAGGTGCAGCACACCACCATTGCCATGAAGATGGAGCTATGGAGCAGAATAGTGGACAGGGTCAACGCTGTGGGACAGAACCCAAGAAATCGGGACGACATCAGGAAGAGGTGGAACGACCTACAGGGGAAGGTGCGTTCCATGGTATCCAGGCACAACATCGCGGTGCAGCGGACTGGCGGCGGACCCCCACCTCCTCCCCAAGAATTTACAACATGGGAGGAGCAAGTCTTGAACATCCTGCATCCTGAGGGCCTCGCAGGAGTAGGCGGAGGAATGGACTCTGGTAAGTCAAATCTTCACTACTTCTTCCCCCCACCCCACCTGCATGCCAACTCATACCCCCACCTTCACCCCACCCCCATCACACCTACTCCTTGCAAATGTCTCACCATCACAACCCACCCATCCCAACACCTAGCCCTGCATGCGTCCACAAAGCATGGACACCCATCACCTAAGCATGCCCACTGCACATACACATACAACCCCCCCCCCCAACCACTGTCACAACAGCCCCCACAAAGGAATGCCAGCACTGGGGTACACGGGCACCCACCCATTGCATGCTATGGCACACACAGAAGCAATAACCATACTTTTATACCCCTGCAGGACCCGAACACCACGTCACTGCGCAGGAGGGTCCACAAATGTCCACTCCACCCCCAGAAGAGGCCCACAGTGAGGACAGCAGCTCTGTCTCCCTGGATCTAGATGACCAGCCCGGTCCATCGGGGACCTCGGGACAGTCGGTTCCCCTCACACAGCCACAGGCCACAGCAGACCTTCCCCCCTCTGGGAACACCAGCACAGCACCCACCCAGCGGGCCCATACCTCTGTCCCCAGGACACGTCAATCAGCGGTGTGTCTACCACTACAGGGAACCTAGGCTAACCCAACACCCCAACAACAACAGGACCTGGGGGCAGTGGTAGTGGGCACACGGTCCAGGGGACAGAGGCCCAGGGAATCAGGGGAACTGGGAGGGCTGCTGTGCGACAGGGGGGGGACAGGCCCAGGGAACCCACTCTCCACGAGTCCCTCTCCTCCATCATGGGAGCATACCACCGCTCCCAGGAGACGATGGCGACGGTCCTGGCCAGGTTTCAGGAGATCCAGCTTCTGCAGGAGCAACAGTATATGGGGTTCAGGGAGGAACTAAGAAACATAAGTTCCGCCATGGTTACCATCGTAGTGGCCCTGAATGAGGTAGTCACCACATTGCGGGACACTGTGGCACCTCAAAGGGCCCCTGACACTAGCATGCACCAAGAACTGCCTACCACCTCCGCCGGCGCTAGTGGACAGGAGGCCCGACACAAGACCAACAGGCCACCAGAACCCCACCCCCTACAGAAGGAGAACCACCCCGCAAGCGGGCCCTGAGATCCAGGAAGAAGACAGAGTAAGATGTCAAGACCCCCGCCAGCAAAGGATACCGCCCTGATTCTCATCCCACTGTCCCACATTGTCACCCTGTCCAAACTTAAACTGCCCCTGCTCCACTTCCCACAGGCATTTGGAAAATGCACCTGTGAAACTGATAGTCTGGACTCTGCCATGGACAATCCTCCACCATCACCCCTCACCGATTTGCAACCACCCATCCAATTTAGAGCACTTGAATAAAAACACTTATTGCACAAAACAATCTGGAGTCTGGCTGTGATTTAGAACAAATGTATTAGACATGCCCGTGCCAAAATGTACATTCACATTGTGATGCCAACAAACCGCTGTCACACAGCTGTAGTCCATGGGGAAACAAAGCAGATGTCACGCAGTGGGGCCCACATCTCTGAAAACGGAAGGGAAAGTCACAACACAGTTACCATACACTGGGGGAAAAAGTCAGACAGTAGAGAGGTAGGAGTCTTTAAGTAAATGTAATATGCCGGTGTGTACTCTTACCTGTGTGTTATTGAAAATACTGCTGTATTACTGTGTTCCTGTTCTCTAAGTCGTCCTCTTCAGCTTCCTCCTCTTCACTCTCCACAGGCTCCACAGCTGCTACAACACCACCATCTGGACCATCCTCCTGCAGAAAAGGCACCTGGCGGCGCAAAGCCAGGTTGTGAAGCATACAGCAGGCCACGATGATCTGGCACACCTTCTTTGGTGAGTACATTAGGGACCCACCTGTCATATGGAGGAACCTGAACCTGGAGGCCAAAGGTTCGCTCGATCACCCTCCTAGTCCGCCCATGGGCCTCATTGTACCGTTCCTCTGCCCTTGTCCTGGGATTCCTCACTGGGGTCAGTAGCCATGACAGGTTGGGGTAACCAGAGTCCCCTAATAGCCACACCCGGTGCCTCTGGAGTTGACCCATCACATACGGGATGCTGCTATTCCGCAGGATGTAGGCGTCATGCACTGACATTAACATGGGAGATGTACTGGTCTGACAAACACACCATCTGTACATTCATGGAATGATAACTCTTCCGGTTCCTGTACACCTGTTCACTCCTGCTGGGGGTGACCAAAGCAACATGTGTCCCATCAATGGCACCAATGATGTTGGGAATATGTCCAAGGGAATAGAAGTCTCCTTTCACTGTAACCAAATCCCCCACCTCAGGGAAAATGATGTAGCTCCGCATGTGTTTGAGCAGGGCAGACAACACTCTGGACAACACCTTGGAAAACATGGGCTGGGACATCCCTGATGATATGGCCACTGTTGTTTGAAAAGATCCACTTGCTAAAAAATGGAGTACTGACAGCACCTGCACTAGAGGGGGGATCCCTGTGGGTTGGCGGATGGGTGACATCAGGTATGGCTCCAGCTGAGCATACAGTTCATGTATAGTGGCTCGGTCAAGCCTGTATGTCAGTATGACATGTCGTTCCTCCATTGTCGACAGGTCCACCAGCGGTCTGTACACGGGAAGATTTCCTCCATCTCCTCGCATGTCCCAGCGGACGGTGCCTATGAAGGACAACAGCGAGCACAGTCAATCAACCCACAGGTACGTAACCACAGCTTGCACATAACACGATTCCCAATGCATTGAAAGGTTTGTATGAGTGTTGGTGCAAGGCCTAGGTATGTGTGACACAGTAGAAATTAAGCCATGTGGGCCCTTGAAATGGCGGCTGCCTGACCTGTGAAGTGCGACAGTGGGATGTGAGGTCAATGCGCTGGCGTGGCACACCGCGGCGGTAGGCGGTCGAAGACCGCGGCGCAAAGCCGCATTGGTTAACATTGAACCCTATGGGTTTCATGAGCCAATGACGATGTGCGCCGGTGGTCGCGGTACGCACCGTCACGGGCGTGACCGCCATTTTCTATCTGCTTAATCACTCGATATCTGATCTTCCACAGGAGAGGACCTACACTGCAAGTGCTGCTGTGACCTCGGTCTGGAAGAGACAATGGCTCATGCGACTGGGGAAAGGGCCCCTGCCTTCACTGCGGAGGAGTTGGAGAAACTTGTGGATGGGATCCTCCCTCAGTATGCGCTACTCTACGGTCCTCCAGACCAACCGGTAAGTACACAGGGACCATGCTTAGTGGGCAATGCCTGGGTTGAGTGGGGTGGATGAAAGATGGTGGAGAGGGGAGCGATTGAGGCATGCATCAAACAACAGATGAGAGCATTTGCCACATGGCAAAGGTGGGGGTGGGGGGGCCACTCACATCGAGCATGCAGAAGGTGATGACAATTTTTCTCTCTCTGTACATGTCACATAGGTCAGCGCCCACCAGAAAGTCGCGATTTGGCGTGCCATCGCCATGGACGTCCGGACCCTGGGGGTCCACAACAGACGGGGCACCCACTGCCGGAAGAGGTGGGAGGACATCCGACGCTGGAGCAGGAAGACGGCGGAGGCTCAGCTGGGGATGGCCTCCCAACGTAGGAGGGGTGCCAGTCGTCATTTGACCCCCCTGATGTCCCGGATCCTGGCAGTGGCCTACCCCGATTTGGATGGGCGCGTGAGGACATCACAGCAGACACAAGGGGGTGAGTACAAATACATTCTGCTGACATTGCGCGCAGTGGAGGTGTCTGGGTGGGGGAGGAGAGCTGTGGGTATCCCTAGGCCAGGGCGATTTCTGTAGGCTAGGCCCCTCCGTAAGGCATGGCCCTGTGCCCCCGCCCCCCACCTCTGTAGGGTGCCAAGTACAGGTATCCATGGCCCTGTGTCATCTATTTGTGCAGTTGTCGTCCATAGGCTTGTAGGCCATGTCCCACAGATTGCGTAGTGGACCCCAAGTGCGCGGCGTAGTGCAGGGGGCTTCTGTGTCTGTCCTCTCCGCCAACGGTGTTGCCAATGCATGCACTCAACATGTCTTTATTTCCCCCCTCCCTTTTTTGTGGTCTTCCTGTTCATGTGTGCATTAGCATCATCAGGCGGAGGAGAAGTGGCATCGGAGCACAAGGGAGGTGCATCCCACATGGCCCTGGAGGGCCATGCAACGGAGTCCGAATACAAGAGTGGGACGGAGGGCGAGGGGAGCTCCACAGCGGGGACTCGTGCTGATGTCAGTGACAGTGACTCGTCCTCTGAAGGGAGCTCCCTTGTGGTGGCGGCAACATCCGTGCCCACCGCAACAACAGGTACAGCCACCACCCAGCGCACCAGCACCGCCCTCCCAGCAGCCCCTCAGCGTTTGCCCCGTGCCCGCTCACCCAGGAAGGTGGGCATCTCCTTCGCCCCAGGCACCTCAGGCCCTGCCCCTGTCGCCCCTGCTGCCCTCAGTGAGGAGGTCATTGACCTCCTGAGGACCATCATTGTTGGGCAGTCTACCCTTTTGAATGCCATCCAGGGTGTACAAAGGGAGGTGCACCAGAGTAATGCATACCTGGAGGGCATTCATTCGGGTCAGGCTGCCCATCAGTGATCGTTCAACGCTCTGGCCTCAGCACTGACGGCAGCCATTGTCCCTGTCTCTAGCCTCCCCCCTCCAACTTCCTCCACCCAGACCCAATCCCCTGTACCTCTGCCTATCCCAGACACACCATCAGACCAGCCTGCACACACCTCAACACCCAAGGGAAGCTCATCCAGACATAAGCACCACACATCACACAAGCATTCACACAAGCAACATCCACATGCAGACATACCAACAGCCACTGCCTCCACTGTGTCCCCCTCCTCCTCATCTCCCTCCTCTCTCCCTGTGATGTCTCCACTCACACTTGCATGCACAACATCTTCAGCCACTACGTCCATCACCAGCACACCCACCAGAACACTCCGCACACGTGCAGTCACCACCCCCACTACCATTTACACGTCCCCTCTGTCCTCTCCCAGTGTGTCTGTCACCCCCTCTTCCAAACTACACAAACGCAGGCAGCCACCCACCCAACAGCCATCCACCTCACAACAGCCTCCAGCCCAAGCACCTGCACCCAAAGACACCAGACTTCACACTCCTACAACCACATCCTCTTCCTCCACTCCCATACCCACTACAGCTACCCGTCCCTCCAAATTGCTTTTCTTTTCCAAACTTGACCTCTTTCCAACAACTCCTCCACCCCGTCCATCTCATAAGACTCCTATCAGCACCTCAGCCACCACAAAACCGGGACCTGTAAAGACTGTTTGCCATGGACTGTGGAGTCCCCCACCCTCAAGGGCATCCAGTTCAGCTAGGAGCCAAGGCACGGCCAGCCCACCCCCAGAAAAGCATCCGAAGATTGCCAGTGCCCGGCGCGAGAGACCAAAGACCCCAGGGACAAAAATCCCTACATTGGCTCCGGCAGGAAGTCGGGTGCCACCTGGCACACCGCCAAAGGTGGGAAAGGGCCACAAACGTACAGGGAAGGGTGGGAAGGGCAGCACGCCCGACAAGTCCAGCAGCAGGCCAGCTGGCCAGGAGGGCCCCACCAGCCCCATCCCAGGTGTGCAGGAGGACACCCACAGGCCCGGTACTGCAGCCCAGGAGGGCCCCGCAAGCCACGTCCCAGGTGGGCAGGAGGACACCCACAGGCCGGGTACTGCAGCCCAGGAGGGCCCCGCAAGCCACCAGACAGATGTGCAGGAAGGCCCCGCCAGCCACATGTCAGGTGGCGAGTGACATCCATGCCTGGGCCGGATCCGCTGACCAGGACACTCATCTCAAGCACCGCTCCGCTGGGCCCTTCATCTCAAGCACTGCTGAACTGGGCACCGCCGTCTCAAGCACCGCTGACCAGGGCACCGCCGTCTCAAGCACAGCTGAATAGTGCACCGCCGTCTCAAGCACCGCTGAACTGGGCCCTTCATCTCAAGCACCGCTGAACTGGGCCCTTCATCTCAAGCACCGCTGAACAGGGCACCGCCGTCTCAAGCACCGCTGAACAGGGCACCGCCGTCTCAAGCACCGCTGAACTGGGCCCTTCATCTCAAGCATCGCTGAACTGGGCCCTTCATCTCAAGCACCGCTGAACAGGGCACCGCCGTCTCAAGCACTGCTGAACTGGGCACCGCCGTCTCAAGCACCGCTGAACAGGGCACCGCCGTCTCAAGCACCACTGAACTTGGCACTGCCGTCTCAAGCACCGCTGAACAGTGCACCGCCGTCTCAAGCACCGCTGAACAGGGCACCGCCGTCTCAAGCACCGCTGAACTGGGCCCTTCATCTCAAGCACCGCTGAACTGGGCCCTTTATCTCAAGCACCGCTGAACAGGACAACGCCGTCTCAAGCACCGCTGAACAGGGCACCGCCGTCTCAAGCACCGCTGAACTGGGCCCTTCATCTCAAGCACCGCTGAACTGGGCACCGCCGTCTCAAGCACATCTGAACAGGGCACCGCCGTCTCAAGCACCGCTGAACAGGGCACTGCGGTCTCAAGCACCGCTGAACTGGGCCCTTCATCTCAAGCACTGCTGATTAGGGCCCTTCATCTCAAGCACCGCTGAACTGGGCCCTTCATCTCAAGCACTGCTCCGCTGGGCACCGCCGTCTCAAGAACCGCTGAACTGGGCCCTTCATTTCAAGCACTGCTCCGCTGGGCACCGCCGTCTCAAGCACCGCTGAACTGGGCCCTTCATCTCAAGCACCGCTGAACAGGGCACCGCCGTCTCAAGCACCGCTGAACAGGGCACCGCCGTCTCAAGCACCGCTGAACTGGGCCCTTCATCTCAAACACCGCTGAACTGGGCCCTTCATCTCAAGCACCGCTGAACTTGGCCCTTCATCTCAAGAACCGCTGGCCCATTGGCGGAAGGGGCAGGCCCGCATCTGTGTCGGGCAGGGCTGCACGAAGCACTCTGGGCACTAGTCCCCCTCCAGTACCTGTGGAGACTGTTATCCACTTGAGAGACTGTGGCTTTGCACTCCCCAGGATGGCACAGTGGGCAACCCACCCACTGTAGAGACTTGAGAGACTGTGGCTTTGCACTCCCCAGGATGGCACAGTGGGCAAGCCACCCACTGTTGAGACTTGAGATACTGTGGATTTGCACTCTCCAGGATGGCACAGTGGGCAAGCCATCCACTGTAGAGACTTGAGACTCTGTGGCTTTGCACTCTCCAGGATGGCACAGTGGGCAAGCCACCCACTGTAGAGACTTGAGAGACTGTGGCTTTGCACTCCCCAGGATGGCACAGTGGCCATGGAGGCCCCTCGTGGATCTGGCGTCGTGGACTCATCTGGCTGAGGTGCCCCCCCTTCCCTTTCCCCTGAGGTGCCTGTAGTTTTCCTATCTAATGCCCCTGCAGTGTTCTCTCCGTTGGAGGCAGGTATCCTGTGTGGGCTTTGCCCATGTGTTTTGGCCCAGTGGCCCACAAACAATGGCTGATTGACATATCGGACTGGACAATTTATGTATATAAAATTATTGATGTGTGATATATTTTATACTCAGTCTTACAATATAAGTCTAAATTTATAATCATTTCCTTTTGCCTTTGCATTCTTCCGGGGGTTTTGGGGGGGTAACTGTGATGTGTTGCTATGCATTGATGTGTGTGTTGTAGTGGGTGAGGGTGGGGGTGGGTGTGTCGCGTATGTGTGTCCCCGTAATATTTTCTCCTCCCCCCTTCCCTGTGTCGTAGGTGCAGTACTCACCGTTGTCTTCTGCGCCGGCGTTCGTGCTCCTGGTAGAGGAGCAGGAAGACAATGTCTGGTAGGATGTGGAGTTCGGGTTCCATGCTGTCCAGATTCCTCGTGGGGTGTATGGAGGTGAGCGTTTTCTGTTTGAAATTTCTGTTTCCGCCGTGTTTTTATCGGCGGGGCTACCGCCCCGGAAAAGGTAGCGGATTGGTGGGTTGTGATAGGGTGGGTGGTACATTGTCTCCCGCCTGTCTGTTGGCGGTGACCGCCGCACTGTTTGTTTGTCCCGCCGTGGCGGGCGGTGTGTTAAAGTGGCGGTCTCTGTTGGCGGTTTCCACCAGGGTTGGAATTGCATTTTTTTTACCGCCAGCCTGTTGGCGGTTTTGCCTCCACTTTAACACCGACCGCCAGGGTTGGAATGACCCCCTATGTCTTTTGTCAGCTGCACAGTGAGTAGGGGTGGATTGGAGAAATGGTCATTACAGCTGATGGTCCAACATACATTTACAAGTCATTCTGTGTCTGATGTACTCAGGCATATTGGCAACAGTTTGTGACGTGCTATGCCATTGATTTTCAATACATTGCAAATGAACCGTATTTGTAAACACATTAAAAATAAGTCTTCAGGATTAAACTCTGCAATGCAAAAGGTTAAACAACATTTCAGCACAATGCATAAATTACGTTGTTTTGAGAGTGCTGGGTTTTTGCATTCTAGTCGCCAATAGAGCGCGCACTGCCCTGGTGTTGACAGTACTTCCCTCTCCCAGACGCGCTCTAGGGCCTGGTTTGCCTGGATTAAGATGATGAAAGCGTCTCACAAGTACTGGAGCATGAACATCAGATGCAGAAACCCATGAGTGACTTTCAGGACCTTTCCATGAGATTAAGTACCATAGATTACGCCCTCTCACTTTAGAATCCAATACTTTCTTAACTTCGTATTCTTCTTCCCCTTGGACTAGAACAGGAGCTGGGTGAGGGTGGACCTTTTGGACTGCCTTCTTGAAGAGGGAAGTGTGGAACACTGGATGAATCTGTAAGGATCTGGGCAATTGTAGTTTATAGGTCACCGGATTGATTTGCTGGAGGACAGTATAAGGACCTACGAATTTGGCGTTAAACATGTGCTTCTTCTTGAAATCTATATGTTTTGTGGAAAGCCACTCTTTGTCACCTGGTTGATATTGCGGTCCCTCACAATGTTTCTTGTCATAATGCCTTTTGTATTTTTGTTTGGCTTTTTCTAAATGCCGTTGAATCAGTTTCTGGGTTTGATGCACATGCTGAATGGTTTCTGACACAGCTGTAGTAAGAGAACTTTCTTGAGGAATTGTGATGGGCAAGGTGTAAGGATGATAGCCAAATAAACAAAAAAAGGGTGTAACGCCAATTGAAGTGTGGAATGAGTAATTGTAGGCTAACTCAGCTAACCAGAGCATAGATATCCAAAAATGAAGTGTCTTTTCAGCGTAGGCATGTAGGTATTGTTTCAAAGTCTGATTTAGTCTCTCCGTTTGACCATCTGTTTGATGATGGTGACTAGTAGATAGTGTAGATGTCACTTGGAGTGTTTTACACCATGTCTTCCAGAAATTGGAGTCAAATTGCGACCCCCGATTGGAGAGGATAACTTTTGGCAGTCCATGATAACGAACCACTCTGTTCAGTAAAATAGTTGCCAATTCACTAGAAGTGGGCCATTTCTTACAGGCAATGAAATGTCCATATTTCGTGAGACTATCTACTACCACCAGAATTACTGAATGCTGTTGAACCACTGGCAGACCGGTAATAAAGTCTAAAGAAATGTGTTCCCATGGATGACTTGGGGTTGGAAGTGGATGTAACAACCCTTTTGGTTTTGAATGACTTGTTTTAGTGTGAGCACAGACTTCGCAGTTGTTTACCATTGATTTTACATCTTTTGTTAGGGTAGGCCACCAAAAATAGCATTGGATCAGTTCAAGAGTTTTAGGAGTACCTGGGTGACCTGCCGTAGGCATAACATGCAACCAAAGAAACACTATCTTGCGAAGTTTGGTAGTGGGTCCGAACAAACGAGCGTCGTGAAAGGGTAGTCCTTGCTTGATTGACCTTTTGGGGTCTGCTTAGGCCCATGTTTGCCATTTCTCAACAGTGAAAGAGTTGCGAATTTCTTCAAAGAAATCTTCAGTTTTTATGATACATAGAACCTTGTCAGGCGCAATGATAGCTCTAGAGGCTTGAAATGCAGGCAACGTGGTAGACTCTTGGCGAGACAAGGCGTCAGCTCTCGATTATCTTTACCAGGCCGGAAGGTTACTACAAAATCAAATTCGGCAAAAAACAGCATCCAGCATAATTGCCAAGGAGTTAAAAGTCTGGTGGAACTCATGAATTGAAGATTACGATGATCAGTATATACTGTGACAGTGTATTTGACACCTAACAAATGATGTCTCCATTCTTTAAAGGCGTCACGAATTGCCAGAAGCTCTTTTTCAGCAATGACATAGTTCTGTTCGGCTTCGTTCAACTTCCGAGACATATAAGCTACAGGATGGAGTTGACCACTGTCTTTATTTCGTTGCGATAAGACAGCTCCTATTGCTACATCTGAAGCATCAGCTTCCACTATGAAAGGTCGATTCGCATCAGAATGAGTCAAGACTGGGGCAGTGGTGAAAGCTTCCTCCAAAGTAGAGAAGGCTTTGTCAGCTTCTGGGGACCATACAAACTTTTCTTTCTTTCTTAATAGCTTAAAGATTGGAGCGACTGTCTGGGAGAAATGATTTATGAACCTCCGGTAAAAATTTGCAAACCCCAGGAAACATTGTACATCACGAACAGTCTTTGGGGTGGGCCAATCAGATACGGCTTTTACTTTCTTTTCTGCCATCACCATACCTTGAGGGGTAAGAATAACCCCTAAAAACTCAACTGTGGTAACATGAAACTCACACTTGGTTAGTTTGCAATATAAATGGTGTTTTCAAAGGGCTGCAAGAATTTTCTTGACATGTTGGACATGTTCGTTTTCATTGTCTGAGTAGATCAAAATGTCATTGATGTATACTATGGCAAATATGTCAAGGTACTCTCTAAGAACGTCATTCAAGAAAAATTGAAATGCTGCTGGAGCATTACACAGACCGAAAGGCATGACGGTGTATTAAAAAAGGTCATATCTTGTCTTGAACGCTGTTTTCCATTCGTCACCCTCTCTCATTCTGACCAAATGATGAGCACCTCGAAGGTCAAGCTTCGTGTAGATTTTTGCTCTCTTTACTTGTTCCAATAAGACCGGAATTAGGAGTAAAGGATATTTATTCTTGATGGTGACTTTGTTCAATCCCCTATAGTCGATAGAAGTTCGAAGTTCTCCCTTAGCTTTGTAACAAAAAACAAAGGCGAAGCTGCAGGAGACTTAGAGGGGTGAATGAAACCATTCTCCAAAAATTGATCTAGGTATTTTTGTAAATGTTGATTTTCATATTCTGACAGGGCATACACACGAAAGTTGGGAAGTATCGCACCTGGGGCTAGATCAATTTGACAGTCATAAGATCTATGAGGAGGTAGGGTCTCTGCTCCTTTCTCATCAAATACATCTTTGTAAGATGAATACGGTTTGGGCAGCTGAATTTCTTTCTCCGCTGCAGTAGCTATGTAACAGTTGCAGAATTTTGGTACTTGAATCTTTTGGAGACATTGTTCTTTACATAGCGCAGATGAGAACATGATTTTTCGTTCTGCCCAATTGATCTCTGGATTGTAATGAGTTAACCATGGCAAGCCAAGGATAATCCCAAATTGGGGAGCATGGATCACGTCAAGGATGATTTTCTCTTTAGGTTTCTTTCTTTGATTCTTATCTTCACAAATCATCGACAAGGGAATAGTCTGAAGAGTTACTGGACCTCCAGTCAAGAGTTTTCCATTGACTGCCTAGATGATTTCTGGGGTCTTCTTTTTAATTAATGGGATCCCCCATGCACAAACCAATTGGGCCTGAACAAAGATCCCAGTAGCCCCAGAATCGACTAGAGCTTTTTTGAAATAGATCTTTTTTTTCACCTGAACTCTTATTTCCAGTTTAAGATGTCTAGATTGTGAAGGGTCCACGGTGACACCCAAGAGCAACCCTTCTCTGCATCTCGGGTGTTTTAGTTTTCCAACTCGACTGGTGCATTGGCTGCGACCTTCTGACCTGGACTTTGCTTGCTCTTTGGTTTGATTGGACAATCTTTGGCAAAATGACCCTTCCTCCCACAATAAAGACATTGTCAATTTTTTCTGCGTAGGTCTTTTTCATCTTTGGTCAAAGGTCTTCTGATGGTTCCAATTTCCATCGGTCCAGGCGTTCTTTCTTTCAGAGTTCTTGAGTCTCTGTTATCATGAACAAACCATGAATATTTTTCAGTCTTTTTGCACATTCCTAAATGTTCTGTTAAACGATGGTCAAGCCTCAAGACAAGGTTTATTAATTCTTGACAGTCTGTAGGTTGTGGGTCGATTTGCGCTAAGATATCTTTTAGTTCCTCTTTGAGTCCCCTGTAAAACAAGACCGCTTGTTTTTCTTCAGGCCAGGTTGTCTCACAACCAGCCGGTTAAAGTTGGCTAAATACGATACTAGGTCCTGATTCCCTTGGCATAAATCTAATAATTCACGATCTGCTGACTGTGTTACATTTCTACGATCAAAAACTCTCTCAAACTCACGAACAAAATTTCTCCAGTTGTACAACAAGGGACTATCTTTACGCACAAGAGGAATTGCCCAGGTAGCTGCATCCCCAGACAGATATTATAACAAGAAAGCTACTTTGGACTGGGCATCTGGGAAAGTATGTGGTCTACAGGTGAAGTGTAGTTCCACTTGAACCAGGAAAGATTGCGCTTTCAAAGGGTCACCTGAGAAACGTTCTGGGGGAGCTAATGGAATTGCGGAGGGGACATTGAGGGAAATGCTTGTCAGATTACTTCCAGGAGTGTGAGAAAAAGTACCTGGCCAAGACAGACCTGTGGGACTTTGGGCCAGATGTAGGTAGGAAAAAATAGCGAGTCGCAATTTGCGAGTCGCTAACTGCAATTCAGGTAGAAAGTGCGCGGACAATTTGCGACTCGCACCCGGAGTCGCACCGCAGATAGCGAGTCCGCTGTTTGCGAGGTCGCTTTTTGCGACCGCGCAAAAAATGGACTCGCAATTTGCGAGTGGGTGTCGCAAATTACGACTGTGCTGAAAATTGAAAGCAGGTGCTGCAGAACACTCTAGAAATCACTTCAGAACACTCAGGAAAACACTTCCTGGCACATGATGATGACATCACAGCCAGGAAGTTTAGAAATACACCTGGGAGGAGGGAGGACCACACCCTTTTTAACTGCAGCACAGCTAACAGAGCACCAGCAACCATGGCTGACACTCCCAGGAAAAGGAAGCTCAAGTTTGCTGAGAAGGAGTTGGAGGTGCTAACTAATGAGTGCTGTCAGCACCATGATGAGCTGTTTGGCAAGGCAGCCCTCACTGTGCCAGACACAGAAAAAAAATGAATTTGGCAGGATATCCGGGACAAGGTAAATTCCCTGGGGGTCAGCCACCGGAGTGTGGAAGAACTAAAGAAGAGGTGGTACGACCTCCGCTCCCGGACCAAGGAGAGGGTGGCAGAACGGCTCCGGGAGATGAGAGGCACAGGAGGGGGACCATCTACCATACCACCACCCACACCCCTGGAGGAAAGGGTTGAGTAGACCCTTGAGCCGGAGGCTGTCACTGGAATTGGAGAACTGGACACCTCTGAGCCCGGACCATCAACCGGTGAGTACCATGTGATATGCTTGTACCCCCATCAATGCCATACCCCCACCCACCATGTACACAGGGGCATGGACAACCAAGATAGCTCCATTTCAGAGTAGCAAACACCAGAATGATGCATTATGGGCAATGTAGTCAAGTAGGCATTTCATAGGCAATTGTTTATTAGGAAGTTTTTAACTGATAGTAGACACTGACAGTGTGTTCCCCATGTCCCACAGATCTCCCACAAGACACCCCCACCAGCCCAAGCAGCCAGGTGCCAATGGTCAGCCAGCACAGAGAGGAGACACAAGGACCAGCCACCACTCCCACCTGCACCACCAACACTATCCCCTCTCTGGAAACACCTGTTGCAACAGTGGTGTTGGAGCCTGCACCAGGTACAAGCCAGAGTGCCACATCAGACATTACAGGGCCTCCACCGCTGTGCAGGTGACGCAGGATGACAACAGCAGAGCAGCAGGCAGAGTCAGGGCTTCCCTCCACAACACCAACGGAGGCCCAACTGCTACGGGGTCAGCGCCTGCAAAACCAACAGTTAAGGAGGATTAGTGGGGTATTGCAGCGCTTTGAGAGGGACCATGCCAACAGCATGCAGCAGGTGCATTCAGAACTGCAGGTCATTGGGAACAACACAGGTGACCTTGCACTGTCTATGCACGAACTGGTGGTTGGACTGCTAATGCAGAGTGACAGTGCACGGCGCAGGGACCGCCAGCTGCTGCAACGCCTGGACAGGATGGCCTCCTCTATCGTTAGGCTGGCAGTTGACACAACTGGGCTGTCTAGAACAGTCAGCCTCCAGGTTGACATGGGCCACTTTGCGGGTGATGTGGCATGGGGACTGGGCCGGATCACCCATGCAATAGACCTAATGGAGGCACGGCAGGTGTCCAGGGGCACAGGTGACTCCCCACAAGACAGTGAGGAGGGCTCCACTGTCAGCAGTGTCTCTGCCGGTGACACCAGGGTGCTACGTAGTGGGAGCACAAGGCAGAGCACTGCTGACCCACCTAGTACCAGCCAGGCTGGCCGAGCCCGCCGTAGGGTGTGAGCTAAACACTGTCCCTGGAGTTGGGGCACATGATGGCAATGTGTCCCATGCCAGATGGACTATTGAAGGCCCTGAACTGTTTTTTCTTGTATATAGTTTGGTTATTTGCACTTATTAAATCATTTGTTCTTTCCACTTAACACATGGACTGTTTGTTCTATTGGTGAGTATGGTAGAAGTTGGCACGTACCTTCCAAAGTATTGGTTTGCAATGTGTTCCCGTCTCAGTCTGCCTTGATTTGCGATGCTCCTATCCCCATGATGGCGATGTGGTTGCTCTTGCTCTTCATCCTCCGAATCTGGGTCTTCAGGGGTGAGAGGTAGCCCACGTCGGGTGGCAATGTTGTGCAGGATAGCGCATGCGACAACTATTTTGAATGCCGTTATTGGGGTATACTGGAGGGCACCTCCACTTCGGTGGAGGCATCTGAACCTTGCTTTCAGCAGTCCAAAGGTTCTTTCGATGATGTTCCTGGTCCTCTTATGTGCACTGTTGTATCGCCTCTCGCATTCATTGCTGGGTGTTAAGTACGGAGTCAGTATCCATGGACGTAGTGCATATGCACTGTCACCTGTTGGGCACAAAACGTACACTGTTAGCAAGGCATGGGTGGTTTGCACATTGATCTGTGTGCATGTCTTCAAGGTGTATTCAGCTCTACCTAGGAGGTATCCGTCTCCAAACTCCCTACGTTCCAGGCATTGGTGTATCCCACTGTGCCTAAAAATGTAGGAGTCATGAGTACTGCCTGGAAACTTAGCAACCATGTCAGTGATGACATAATGGGCGTCACATACCACCTGAATATTGAGTGAGTGGGTACACTTCCTATTGCGGAACAGATATTCCAGGTTTGCAGGAGGGCATATTTGAATATGTGTCCCCTCTACACACCCTATGACATGGGGGAAGTTGGCAATCCGGTAAAAGTCCAACTTGGTGCTGTTAATTTCTGCCTCATTCCTGGGTAGGTATATGTATCGGGACATGTGTGTGAGTATGGCATCTAGGAATGCCCTGAAGAACCTTGATAGTGCACTTTGGGATACCCCACCTTCCACAGCAATGACCCCCTGATAGCTACCCGAGGCCAAGAGGTACAGTGAGCATAGCACTTGCACATGCGTAGGGATGGCGCAACCGCGCAGTCTGGCTTTCTAGCTGTGGTTTGAGTAAATCTATTAAATCTAGTATAGCTGCGCTGCTAAGTCTATATTTGTCATATATTTCCTCCTCAGTTTGCTGGAAGAGTGTCTGCCTTGTTCTGTAAATCTTCTCCTGTCTCTGGCTCCTCCTCCTCCTCTGCTGGGCTGCGTGGGCTCTCCTCCTCACTGCTATCAGGCATATCTCCGCCATCTTGAGTAACCCAGATGCCTTCTGGGTCTCCTTTAATACTTTGGTAATGGTTACCACCTGCTCTGAGTTAGTGGTAAATTGGAAGTGCAAAATGGGCTTTTTGCGACTAGTCGCAATTTGCGAGTTGCTATTGCATATGGTTTGTGACTCGCAAATTGCGACTTCCTATTTGCGGGTCGCAAAATGGGGTCGCAAATTTTGCGAGTCGGTTCCGGCTCGCATCGCATTTTGCGAGTCGGAAATGGGATTTTTGCATCCCATTTCCGATTTTGTGGGGTCGCAAATTGCGAATCGGGCCATTTGCGACTCGCAAAAGTTTGCTACATCTGGCCCTTTGTTCCTTCTTCTCTACCTTATCTCGTAACTGACTCACTCTCTCAGCTAGACTAGTTGTCAATTCTTTGGATGATACCACCTCTGCCTGGAGCTGGGTGATAGCATTAACTAGCTTGTCCAGTGTGGCCATGCTGAGAACATACACAAACCACGAGGAGAATAATTTGTCGGCTCACTATTCTGTCAGAGTCACCAGATCCTTGGGGTCTGCGCACGTTCCCAACACGTCCACCACTGAACAGCTCCAAGACTCTGATAGATAAATCACAGAGGCTAAGAGAGTTCAAGAGGGGAAGAGGGGATTAGGAAGGGAACAGCTGGGAAGGAGACCTGTAGTAAGAAAAAGGTTAAAACACACAATATGAAAATTACATCTCATGAAGTCAATACTAGACTATGACGCTAAGCCTAGTCATTCTGAAAACATGAACAATCTAAGAATTAGAGATAAAATGACTAAGTTTCAAGATGGCCAGATACCTGTAAGGGAATCAAGATGGATTAAATGAAACTTTCAAATTCAAGTACTTTCCTTTACATGAGAACCAGGAAAACATTCTGAATAATTTCTAAACCAGTCATATGAATCCTTTTTTTGAGAATCATACTAGGACCATGCAATATTGCATCTAGAAACTCTGGCCTTCTGTGTTCTCTTGAAATATTTCAACACGAATTGCGCACATTGCAGATTTTCATATATATAGTAAACATCATAAAAGGATTGTGCACCATGAATAACACAATATGGATGCAGGAAACAAATCACACAACTTGTCAACTCAAATATTACCTTATAAATGTCTTAGAATAGTGGCATACAATGAACAACATGAATTAAGCTCGAGGAGAGAAGCGTGCGTCTTGCCGATTCGAGTGCCACCATGTAAAATGTCAAGAAATGTAGCACGCAATGAATATCAAGGTTAAATCACCATTAAACGAATTGCGCGTCTTCCCGATTCGTAAGCCACAATGTAAATGCCAGGAAATAACAGCGCGCAATGAATAACAAGATTAAAGCACCATGAAACGAATTGCGCGTCTTTTGCCGATTCTTAAGCCACCATGTAAATGTCAAGAAATGGTAGCACGCAATGAACAACAAAGTTAAATCATCATGAAACGAATCACGCATCTTGCCGATTCGTAAGTCACCATGTAAATGTCAAGAAATGGTAGCGCACAATGAACAACAAGGTTAAAGCACCATGAAACGAATCGCGCGTCTTGCCGATTCTTAAGCCACAATGCAAATGTCAAGAAATGGTAGCGCGCAATGAATAACAAAGTTAAAGCACCATGAAACCAATCGCGCGTTTTGCCGATTTTTAAGCCACCATGCAAATGTCAAGAAATGGTAGCACGCAATGAATAACAAGATCAAATCAGCATGAAACGAATCTCGTGTTATGCTGATTCGCAAGCCACCATGCAAATGTCAAGAAATGATAGCGCGCAAAGTAATCTGTTAATCATTAAAGAATTAGGCCAAGAATATGAAAGTTCTCGATAAGGGCGTCGGGAGGCCAGCCCAACCACCGTCTTACCGTCCAGAACAAGGATCACCGATGAAGAATGAAGGGCAGAGGCCTGGAAGATCAAATAGGCCACCGGGACAGGAGCTCAGGAAGTAGCTGCTGCTCTGCACCGGGACGACTGAATAGTGAGCACTTGGAGCTGGGCTGGCTCCCTTTTATAGAGTCTTGGCCCAGCCCACAACCACACCCGGGCATGCTGCAGGGAAAGTCTCTGGAAGGCCCTGGAAAGGGACCACACCCTAACACACTCTGAAAGCCTGCAGCAATACATTGCAAATGAACAGTATTTGTAAACACATTATAAATAAGTCTTCAGGATTAAACTCTGCAATGCAAAAGGTTAAACAACAATATATCAGCACAATGCATAAATTACGTTGTTTTGAGAGTTCTGGGTTTTTGCATTCTAGTCGCCAATAGAGCGCGCACTGCCCTGGTGTTGACAACATGTCACCTGCCCATGGACTGTGAATTGTCAACTGGCACCTTGGGCCTAATTTACGTAGCCCATTGCACAGAACACTGCAGCAAGTGGCTTGGTGTGCTGCCATGCACCAGCGGGAAAGGGCATAAATGCACCATATCTACATGATATGGCGCCTTTCTATCCTCTCCCCCTGAAGTGGCATATAAATTGCTTTCTAGTGCCCACACAGGCTGCCTTGCACCATGGTGCATGGGTGCCTGCATCGTGGGGATGATTGTTTTTTTGCGGGAAGGGAGTCATTCCTGCCCAGAAAACAATCATGAGAGGTGTTTCCCTCTCTGTATGTGTGCTAAAGAATGCAGCAGACATAGTAAGGGGATGATACAGGTAAAAATAAATATATGTATTCCCCTTGCATCACTCTTACGCCACCCCTGAGGTGATGTAAGATACTGCTGCATTCCCAGCTTTGTATATCTGGGAACGCATCAGATACCTTCAGCTACCATGTGTGTTGCATGGGTACACCCCACTCAACACACATGGAATGCCCCTTTCATGTATTGATATGGATGAAAGGTGTTGATATTTACAAGGCCATGAAAAGCCATGCAAGGTGGCTTTGCATGGCCTTGTAAATATGGACTGACACTCTGTGCCACAAGACCCTGAGTAAAATGTCGCTCCGGTGGCATATTGTGCCAGTAGGGCCTTGTACATGAGGCCTCTAGTCCCTCATGTGTGAGCTATGACATAACTGATGACCCATGTGTGTTGCAGGTGACCACCCCCCAGTGTTCATGGCACACCTGTCTTGCACACAGAGATGTTGGACATATATGGCTGGATGGCTTTACATCATGCAACAAGTGCAAAACTGGGTTGAGATGTGTTCACTTGTATGTCAGGGTGTTTTGCATCACATATGTGCTGGAGCATTGAACATAATTGTGTCAGTGGCCTCATCCTGCAATCCCTATCTGTGCAGGCAGACAGTTATCTGTGTACTTTGTCCCTGAATATCTATTTGTTAGTGTCAGTTAGGTACATGCTATTTTCTTACCTACAAGCAGGCCATTTCCATATTGTCCATCCTGGAATCTCTGGTTGATGATGAACTGCCGGCTGGGTATGTTTCTGGCTCCTGCATAAGTGTTCAGTTGCAGCAAGTGGAACAAGATGCACATATGTGAAGTCCATGGCACCCAGAACATTTGAAAAACCAGATATAGCATAGAATCCTTGTTTTATTTCCTACTGCAGTTGCTGGGTGTTATGGAAGAGGATGCAGCGGGGTGTGAGACATATGGTGGCATAGGACAGAGGGGAGGAATGCTGAGAAAGATGCCTGCAATACTCTTCCCACATGTGCTGCAGTAGTTTGTAAGGAACCTGATGCAAGCATATGTAGCACGGCCAGGAGCTTGGTCAATAGTGGGATGTTGGTGATCCTGTTGGCTGTGGCCTGCCGTCTGGGTGCAATACGGTGGAATAGTTAGATGACGGATCATCTGCACAGCCGGTAGAAGGTGATGATCTCTTTCTTCCTGATGGCAATCAGGGATGTCAGCTCCATTCTCCTGTGCTGCCTCTGTGGTGCATGTGGTGGTGATTGTGATGGTGTTGGTGGATGTGCTGGTGATGGTGGGGTTTGGGATTGTCTTCTTGATGCCCCAAGCTATAGTAGGAGTAAATCCATGTTGTCCTCCAGGCTGCCAGGTTGTTTCGTGTGTGTTCCCCTTATGTAACTGTACCAAAGAGAAATTTTAATGCCTGGCCTGACTGGGCGTTAAAATTTTGATACTAATCAGACTTAGCGTGACTTTTCCTAAGCGTGCGAAACTTTTTTGGAACGCTTGTAAATATGGCTGCGTCTATGCAGCATCATTTTTTGAGGAGCAACATCTACCTACCATACGATTGTCGGTATCTAACGCAGCCAGATCAAATGCTATTGAAAACTGATGCAAGGGTGGAAAAAATTACGGTAGAGGCCTCTAGAATCATTTTGTAAATATGGGGTTGTTCTTGCGCTGCCGCTGCACCAAAACAAAAATGACACTGCAGCGGTACACACTCCTTGGAAACAAGCCCCCCCAGTTTTTCAAAATTTCTGTTAATAAGATCCCAACTCAGATTAAAAAGCACAATGGATGTTGAGAGTCACGACTTGTCCATCCTGTCAGCCCTCAGGATCAGTGACCTGAGAGCTTTGTTCAAAGCTAGAGGCATTGGCTATAGAGCTGGAGCCAAAATGGAGAGGCTTGAGACGGCCTTCAGCCTATATGAAGAAGAGAAGGTAGAGAAGAAGGCTTCTTCCTCAAAAGGTGAAACTGTAGAGGTGGAGGAAGATGCTCTTGCCCCAGAAAATGAAGAGGAAGAAGGTGAGGACCATGATTTTACAGCCCTCCCCATACTCTCTTCTCAAGTGGGAAGTGGCAGAAGTTACTCTAGCAGACCCCCCCAATGGTAAGGGGATAGGACTCCTTGAGGATGAGTTGTATTTAATCCCCCAGGAAGAGAGGAAACTCACACTTGAGTAGAGGAGACTAGCCCTAGAGAGGAGAGCTAAATTGGCCCTTAGGTCCCAAGATGGTAGCAGCTATATTAACAGGGAAAAGGAGGAATGCTTTGATCAAAAAATCCCCAGGGGATTTGTCCCTAGGTTTACTGATGGAAATGACATTGATAAATGGTTTGCAGCCTTTGAAAGCACCTGCATAATGCGGAAGGTGCCATTTGATAATTGGGGACTTATTACCAGTTAAGGGAAGAGATAGACTTCTGACCCTTCCTGAGGAGGGGGCTGAGTCCTACAAACATATGAAGGAGATACTCAGAGAAGGGTTTAGGCTCACCACAGAAGAGTAAACACTGATGTTTAGGGACACCCAGAAAGGTCCAAACCAGACCTGAGTGGACTTTGTGGAGTGTTCAGTCAAAGTACTAGAAGGCTGGATTAAAGGCAATAAGGTGGACGCTTATGATGGGTTGTACAGTTTAATTATGAAAGAACACATCTGAACTAAATGTACCACACAGAATTTGCATCAGCATCTGGTGTATTTCTGAGTTGTCTTCTCCCAGAGAGCTAGAAAAGATAGCTGACAAATGAGTCAGATCCAGGGTGCCTAAGAAGACCCAGGGTGGAGGTGACCATAAGAAGGATTCACATGTGTCCCAGCAGGGGAAATATGCGAGCAAAGAAATATATAATAATAAGGAGTTCTCTAAAGGGCCCCAAAAAAGTCTCAGGAGAGTGGGTCTGAGACTTTCCACAATACAAAGGAAAGGGGTATCAGGGTGAGGATTGGGACTCAAAAAAGGCTTCTGGGTTGTGCCATGTTTGTCATTAGGCTGGTCATAGAAAGGGAGATACAACATACTCCAAAATGCCCCCTAGTGGTGGACAATCCCAAGGGTTGGATAGCATAAGAGTGGTGGTAGAGGTTACACTGAAGCTTACTTAGGCCCTCATTACGACATTGACGGTCGCCAACATACTGCGACAGTGGCGGTATACCGCTATGCGTATTATGACCCACAACTAGAAATCCGCCACTATACAGACACACACACAAGTCCGCCAGCCCAAAGGTCAGTGATAAACTGGCAGCAGCAAAACCCACATCTTTACACCAACAGAACTATACCCACAGCGTTATGACCCACGAATCACTGCGGCGGTCATTCAACCACGGTAAACTATTGGCAGTACAGACCGCTGCGCTCAAAATACACACACACATACAAAACACACCACATTGGCCAATTCAAACTACACACACATGACACACATACACACACCACACCCACATACACACTACGCACAACCCTTTATGAAAAAAACATTTGACAACTGAGAGAGAGACACGGCAGGAGCACCCACTGAATCAGAGCCACAGAACACCATCACCTATACACCATCCACGCAGGTCACAGCACACACTCCAACACATCACCCCACACACCCTCACACACAGCACACACACTATACCCACGGCACCACAAGGACACCCCAGGTTCTCAGAGGAGGAGCTAAGGGTCATGGTGGAGGAAATAATCCGGGTAGAGCCACAGTTATTCAGGTCACAGGTGCAGCAGAAGTCCATTGCTAGGAGCTATGGTGGAGAGTCGCGGACAGAGTTAACGCCATGGGACAGCACCCAAGAACAATGGATGACATCAGGAAGAGGTGGAATGACCTATGGGGGAAGGTGCATTCTGTGGTAGCAAGACACCAGATAGCTGTACAGAGGACTGCCAGTGGACCCCCACCTCCTCCCTCACAACTAACAACATGGGAGGAGCAAGTCTTGGTGATCATGCATCCTGAGGCCTGGCAGGAGTAGCAGATCTTTACTACTGTCACGCCCCCCTACCGGCATGCCATCACAAACTACTACCCCTACCCTCACCCCATCACTCCACCACCTCACATATACCCCACCATCACAACCCACCCATCCCAATACCAATCCCTGCATGCAACACTAATACATGGACCCCCATCACCACAGCATGCACACTAGTGACAATCACTTAGCCAACCAAATCACAACTCACACAAGCCAAAGCTGCCTTGGTAATAACAACCATAGAGGGAACATACCCATGCACAAGATATCACATGCAGTAACAATAACACTGCATTTACATCCAAACAGAACCCCAACACAACGTCACCGGAGAGGAGGTGCCAGCAATACCCAGTCCCCCCTAGAAGAGGCCCACAGTGATGACAGCAGCTCTGCACGACTGGATCAGGATGGCCAACCTGGCCCATCAAGGACCTATGGACAGTCGGTGACCCAGCGCAGTCCCAAACCACCATAGAGCCTCCCCCTCAAGAAACACCACCACAGCACCCACCCAGCTGGCCCATACCTCTGTCCCCAGGACACGTCAATCAGCAGTGTGTCCACCAGTACAGGGACCCCAGGCAACCCCAAAAACACAGGACGATCAGGGACCTGGGGTCAGTGGCAGTGGGCACACTGTTCAGGGGACAGAGGCACATGACAACAAAGACGATGGGAGGACTGCTGTGCAAAAGGGGGAGGACAGGCCAAGGGAACCAACTCTTCAGGAGGCACTCAGCAACATCCTGGGAGCACACCACCATTCCTAGGAGACGATGGGCCAGATACCGGCCATGATTCAGGAGACCCTGGGGATCAGGGAGGACCTGAGAGACATCCACACCACCCTGGTCACCATTGCAGGGGTGCTGTCAGACATGGCCAACACCATGAGGGAGGCAGTGGCACACCAATGGGCCCCTGACACTACCCACACCGATGAACAGCCCTCCACCTCCGCTGACGCTAGTGACCGGAGGCCCCGCCACCAGAACAACAGGCCACCAGCACCGCTCCCCCTGCAGAAGGAGAACCACCATGCAAAAGGTCCCTGTGATCCAGGCAGAAGCCAGAGAACATTGCCAAGACCCCTGCCAGGAAATAAGACTCCCCTGAATATCACCCTTGTGTCCCACTATATCACCCTGTCCACCCTGAACTGCTGTTGCCCCACTCCCTACGCCCCCTTGGACAATGCATCTGTGATACCAATAGACTGGACTCTATCCTGGACATTCCTCCACTGTCTACCCAGCCCTTTGCAATACCCCCTGCACTTATTATCACAGAAGTAAATACCCTTAGAACAAATACAGGTATGGAGTATGTTAATTGATTGAAATGTGTATTAGTTTAACAAGCTGTAAACATTACAATTCAAATGTACAGTTATATATATATAGGTATGACCTGTAGTGGGCAGCAGTAAACACACCAGGAGCCAGAGTGGGGCACAGATATCTGAAAATAGAGATGCCAAAGGGTACAGTAAAGGGCCATAGAAATAGGAAAATCAGTCCGCCATGTACAATATCCAACACAAAACTACAAAGGAAGTTGAAGTTACATTGTCTTACCTGTGTGTCACTGGAGGTACTGTTGAATTATAGTAGTTCTGTTGTCTGCATCCTCTTCCTCTGCCTCCTCTTCCCCACTGTCCACAGGCTCCACCGCTGCCACCGCCACCACACAACCACCTCCAGCCTCATCTTCCTGCAGAAAAGGCACATGGCGTCTCAAGGCCAGGTTGTGCAACATGCTACATGCAACAATGATCTGGCACACCGTTTTGGGTGAGTAGTACAGGGATCCACCTGTCAGATAGAGGCACTAGAATCTGGCCTTCAAGAGGCCAAAGGTGCGCTCATTGATCCTCCTTGTACGATCATGTGCCTCATTGTAACATTCCTCTGCCCTTGTCCTGTGATTCCTCACTGGGGTCAGTAGCCATGAGAGGTTGGGGTAACCAGAGTCACCTGAAAATATCTGGGGATACTGGTTAGCCAGACTCTTACCCTTAGGGTCAACCCCACACCCATATACCTACATCAACTGTGGGTGGGGCATGGGCTCACCTATTAGCCACACCCTGTGCCTCTGGAGTTGAGACATATGGGATGCTAATATTCCTCAAGATACAGGCATCATGCACAGAGCCAGATAATTTGCATTGACATGGGAGATGTACTGGTCCTCCAAACACACCATCTGCACATTCATCGAGTGAAAGCTCTTTTTAATTTCTGAACACCTGTTCATTTCTCCGGGGTGGGACAAAGGCAATAATGTGTACCATCAAATCTTCCACCTGGGGGAATACGATGTAGCTGTGCATGTGTTTCATCAGGGTTGACAACACTCTGGTCAGCATGTTTGAGAACATAGGCTGTGACATCCCTGATGCCATGGCCACTGTCGCTTGGAAGGAATCACTTGCCAAGAAATGGAGCACCGACAGGACCTGCACTAGAGGAGCGATACCTGTTGGGTGGAGTATAGCTGAAATGAGGTCTGGCTCCAATTGGCCACACAGCTCTTGGATTGTGGCCCTATCAAGTCTGTAGGTTAGGATAATGTGCCTCACCTCCATTGTCGCCAGGTCCACCAGGGGTCTGTACAGGGGGGTATGTCTCCATCTCCTATTCGTCCTCAGCAGTTGAACTGTAGGGTGAAAAACGGTGAGCAGCTGGTCATATTCAAACATATACTCTGATTAATATGCCTTGCTTTTTTTACAGAAACAGTATGTGAACACGTAGGTCCTTTGATGTGCCTATGTCTGTTGTGACGCAGTTAGGTGCCATGGCCTGTGCCCCCCTGAAATGGTGGCCTCCTGACCTGTGAGGAGGGACAAGTGGAAATGAGGTAACTCCGCTGGCGTTGTGCGCTGTTGCAAGAGATGGTCGACAATCGCCGTGCAACACATCATTTGTTATCATTGGGGCCTACGGGTTCCAGGAGCCAATGGTGTTGTACGCAGGCGGTGACAGTACGCACCGCTGCGGACGTGACTGCCATTTTCTATCTGTTCATTCACTTGATACCTGACCTTCAACAGGAGAGGGCCTACACTGCAAGTGCTGCTGTGACCTGTGTCTGGAAGTGACCATGGCTTGAGTGTCTGGGGAACGGGCCTCTGCCTTCTCTGTAGAGGAGTTGGAGAGACTAGTAGATGGGGTCCTATCCCAGTACCCATTACTGTATGGTCCTCCAGACAAACAGGTGAGTACACTGTGAGCACGATGCGTTGGGCATGAATGTATGGAGTGCTGTGTGTGTAAGCCTTGTGCGGGGGGGCTGAGGGGTCCTGGGCAGAGTGCTACATGTTTGATGGGCAATGTCTGTGCGTAAGGGGATGGGAGGGATATGGTGGGCCATGAGTATAACAGTCCGGATGGTATGAATAATACCTTTTCTGCTGCATCTTATTCTGCAGGTCAGCGCCCATCAGAAACAGGGTATGTGGCGTGCCATCACCAAGGAGGTGCGGACCCTGGGGGTCTTTGACAGGCGGAGCACCCACTTTCGAAAATGGTGGGAGGACCTGCGTTGCTGGGCAAGGAAGATGGTGGAGGCCCAGCTTGGGCTGGCCTCCCAACGAGGAAAGGGTGCCCGTCGTACCCTGACCCCACTGATGTTCCACATCCTGGCGGTGGCCTATCCGCAGGTAGATGGGCGCTTGAAGGCATCACAGCAGCCACAATGGGATGAGTACAGATTTAGAATCATGACTTTGCACGCGTTAAGGTGTTACCTGGGTGGGGGATGTGGGTCTGTGGGTGCCCCTAGGCCAGGGGGAACATGGCAGGGTAAGTTCCATGATGGGCAAGGTCAGATGCACTCTAACTCCAATAAAGCTAGTTGGCATCTACTACTTTGCAGGGCCCTGTGGGATCCCGGGGTGCAGCTAATGGCGTTAGGCATTGTACTCCATGGCCTGGTGACTAGTATTGTAACTAGTAGTGCATGGCCTAGTGCATAGGGCTGTTGCCTGTGAGTTGTGTACGCCAACGGTAGTGTTGTTGCTGGCATTGACCAAGTGTATCCTCTGTCTCTTTCCCCCCTTTTGTTTTGTCACCCTGTCCCTGTGTGCATTAGCATCATCTGGAAGAGGAGCAGAGGCACCAGCGACGGAGGGAGCTTCATCCCACATGGGCCTGGAGGCCGAATACACTAACGTGAGGGCACCAGTTGGACAGAGGGTGAGGGGAGCACCACAACGGAGACAGGAGGGGACAGTTCTGACAGCGACACCTCTTCTGATGGAAGCTCCCTGGCAGTGGTGGACACCTCTGTGCCCACCCCAACTACAGATACAGCTGCCACCCCGTACCAGCACCGCCCTCCCAGCAGCCCCTCATTGAGTTTTCCATGCCCGCTCACCCAGGAGAGTGGGCATATCTTTCACCACAGGAACCTCTGGCACTGCCCCAGTCAGCCCTTCTGCCCTCAGTGAGGAGGCTATTGACCTCCTGAGATCCCTCTCTGTTGGGCAGTAAACCATAATGAATGCCATCCAGGGTCTAGCAGGGCATTTGCAAAAAACAAATGCATACCTGTATGGCATTCACTCTGGTGTGGTGGCCCAACAGAGAGCCTTCCAGGCTCTCGCCTCCTCCCTGATAGCAGCCATCGTCCTGTCTCCATCCTACCCCTCCAATTTCGTCTACCCAGTCCCATTCCGCTCAACCCCAGCCTATCCCAAGCACTCCTTCAGACCTGCATGCACCCAAATCATCACACAGAAGTGGCTAAGGCAAACACAAGCACCACACTTCATCCCACAGGTACTTGCACAAGCACCATCCAGATGCAGGCACATCAACATCCACTGCCTCCACTGTGTCCCCCTCCTCGTCCACCTCCTTCCCAATTGAGTCTCCACTCACACATGCATGCACTGCATCCTCATCAACTACCTCCATCACCAGCCCACCTATCACAACATGCCCCTCACTGGCAGCCAACACCCCCACATCCATGCACACGTTCCCTGTGTCCTCTCCCACTGTGTCTGTGCCTCCTCCTCCCAAAGTACACAAATGCAAGCCCTCAGACACCCAACAGCCATCCACCTCACAACAGCATCCAGCCCATGCACCTGCACCCAAACACACCAGACTGACACCTGCTACCTCCACTCCCTCTTCCTCCACTCCCAAACCTTCATCCTCTTCCAGCCCCAGTGTACGTAAAAGGCTTTTTCTCGCCACCCTTTACCTCTTCCCTGCCCTCCCCCTCCGTCCTTTACTTCAGGCCAAGGTGGGCAGAACCCAGGCCAGCACCTCAGCCACCCAGTCCAAGGCTACTGTAGTTCGTGCAGCTACTGCAGGTGTGAGAGGCTCCAAGGAGGCACCCGTCACCACAGTCAGTGTGCCTGCACCACCTGCCATGGGCAAGAAGGGGACACCAGCCAGCAAGGGGAAGGAGGTACCACAGCCAGCAAGGGGAAGGAGGCACCACCAGCCAGCAAGGGCAGGAAGGGAACACCAGCTGGCAGAAGCAAGGAGGCACCACCATCTACCAAGGGCAGGAAGGGGACAACAGCTGCCAAGGCCAATGTAAGGGGAACTGATGCCACAGGCAGGAAGGATCTGGTGCCTGGGGCTGGAGCAGCATCTGGGCAAACAAAACAGGCCATTGCACTTCAGCTGTCCGAGGCTGCAGGAGAAGGGCTGGAGCCTCCCCCCACTGCCAGCAGCACCGCCACCTGCACCGCCAGCAGCACCGCCACCTGCACCGCCAGCAGCACCGCCACGTGCACCACCAGCAGCACCCCTGCCAGCAGCATCAGCCCCAGTGGGCAGCTGTCCGAGGCTGCAGGTGAAAGGCTGGAGCCTCCCCCCACCGCTAGCAGCATAGCCACCTGCACCGCCAGCAGCACCACTGCCAGCAGCAGCAGCCCCAGTGGGCAGCCATCTGAGGCTGCAGGGGAAGGGCTGGAGCCTCCCCCCACCACTGACAGCACCACCACCTGCGGCGCAACTGCCATCTACTTAGCAGCTGTCATTGCCGGAGAGCAGTGTGTAGTCGTGCCTACATGCGCTGTATTGCATTCAGGCCCCTGCAACACCTGTAGGTGTGACACCCAGGTGAGAGACTGTGACCTTGCACCACCCAGGATCAGCATCACAGTGCACAAAGCCCCCTCCAGAACCAGTGGAAGAAAGCATCCACTCACCCACTCCTTGGCAGGATGAAGCACACTGGGCACAAAGCTCCCTCCAGAACCAGTGGAAGAAGGCATCCACTCATCCACTCATCTCCTCCTTGGCAGGATGAAGCACACTGAGCACACAGCCCCCTCCAGAACCAGTGGAAGAAGGCATCCACTCACCCCCTCCTTGGCAGGATGAAGCACAGTGGGCACAAAGCCCCCTCCAGAACCAGCGAAAGAAGCCATCCACTTGAGAGACAGTGGTTTTGCACTCCCCAGGACCAAGCAGTGGGCAACCCTCCCACTTGAGAGACTGTGCCTTTGCATTCCAAAGGACCAAGCAGTGGGCAAAACACCCACTTGAGAGACTGTGGCTTTGCACTCCCCAGGACCAAGCAGTGGGCAAACCACCCAGTAAAGATACTGTGGCTTTGCACTCCCAAGGATCCAGCAGTGGGTAAACCACCCACTTGAGAGACTGTGGCTTTTCACTTCCCAGGACATCGCAGAGGGCATGTAGCCCTCTTCAGGAGCAGAAGCCTTGTACCATCTTCCGGTTGAGGTTCCCTCCATTCCCCATCCACCTGAGGTGCCTGTGTGTTTTTCACCTTATGCCCCAGCAGTGTTCTCTCCGAATTGAGCCAGGAGTCAAGTGTGGCCTTGACCTATGTGTTATGGCCCTGTGGGCCATGGACATTTTGGAGTGGGCATTGTTTATTGCTTTAAGGACGAATATATCTAAATTTGAAATATTACACTCACTTTAATCAATTCCTTTTGTCCTTGCGTTATTCCTGAGGGCTACGGTTTGTATATGTGATGTTGTTGCATCTGTTTGTGTGTGTGGTGTTGGGGGTGGGGGTGTTGTGTGTTGCGTGTGTGTGTGTCACTCTCTTTTTCCTAACCACATTACCACTGCTTTTTCACCGACTGCCAGGGTTGTAATGAGGTCCTTAATGTCTACGGATGGTGTGGCTATTGAGACCCTAGCTGTTTTACCTCCAAGCATGGAGAAGATCAGACAATGGCCAAAGATAAATGGGACTGAGGTAGGGGCTCTGAGGGATGCAGGCGCCAGAGTCACTATGGTAGCTGCTAGACTGATTTCCACAGACCAAATATTGACTGGTCTCAGTCACCACGTTACCAGTGGAAAACTACATCCCATGGCTTTGGTGAACTTAGAGTGGGGAGGGGGTACTGTCCCAAAGAATGTGGTTGTGTCCCCTCCCATCTGTAGGCAAATGATCTGGTGACTTCTGCTTGGGCAAAGGTTGAAAGAAATGCTCATGAAGAAATGCTGGGCTTCCCTGACTGATTCTGTGTATCCTCAAGAGCACAGTTAGGGGCATATTTATACTCCGTTTGCGCCGAATTTGCGTCGTTTTTTTCGACGCAAATTCGACGCAAAACGAACTCCATATTTATACTTTGGCTTTAGATGCGTCTAACGCCAAAGTTCATGGAGTTAGCGTCATTTTTTTGCGTGAACACCTTCCTTGCGTTAATGAGATGCAAGGTAGGCGTTCCCGTCTTAAAAAATGACTGCGATGCATATGCGTCGTATTTATACTCCCGGGCAAAAATGATGCCCGGGAGTGGGCGGGACTAAAAAACCCACATTTGCGCCGGATTTTAGCGCCTTGGTCAGGGCAGGCGTTAAGGGACCTGTGGGCTCAGAATGAGCCCATAGGTGCCCTCCCAAGCCCCCAGGGACACCCCCTGCCACCCTTGCCCATCCCAGGAGGACACCCAAGGATGGAGGGACCCACCCCAGGGACATTAAGGTAAGTCCAGGTAAGTATTTATTTTTTATTTTTGTTGTGGCATAGGAGGGCCTGATTTGTGCCCCCCTACATGCCACTATGCCCAATGACCATGCCCAGGGGACAGAAGTCCCCTGGGCATGGCCATTGGGCAAGGGGGCATGACTCCTGTCTTTGCTAAGACAGGAGTCATTTCAATGGGGGATGGGCGTCGTAAAAAAATGGCGCAAATCGGGTTGTGGCAAATTTTTTGCCTCAGCCTGACTTGCACCATTTCTGGACGCCCATACGCCATTTTCCCCCTACGCCGGCGCTGCCTGGTGTACGTCGTTTTTTTTAACGCACACCAGACAGCGCCAGCGGCTAACGCCGGCTAACGTCATTCAATAAATACGGCGCCCGCATGGCGCTTCAGAATGGCGTTAGCCGGCGCTAATTTTTTTGACGCAAAACTGCGTTGGCACAGTTTTGCGTCAAAAAGTATAAATATGGCCCTTAGTACTTCAGGAAAAGAAGAGAGATTTGGATCCTGAAACAGTGCACCAAGTCAGACCCAACAAGAGAAAGGGAAAGATGTCTGCTAATGCAGCTTCAAAAAGGTCACAAGATCAAGGGGATACTGCTCCAGAGGGAGATGCCCTGGTTCCTGAGGAGGGAACTTCTGTTGAGGAACACTGGCCTTAACTAGCAGAGTTCATCAGTGCCGAGGGATCCTGCAGGGAGGACATATGCCAAGGGCAAAGAGAATGCCCTACTCTTGAGGGTCTCAGGCAGCACCCTGCCAGGCAAGAGGAGGGTGATGTCAATGTTGCCCACAGGGTCTACTGTGAAGATGGGTTTCTGTACACTGAGGCCATGGACCCCAAACCAGAGGCGTCTAGAAAAGTCCATGGCATCTCCTTAGCTGGACATCTAGGACAAACTAAAACCTGGGACAGGTTAGTTGCCCATTTTTATTGACCCCAGATGGCTGAGAAAATAAAGGAGTTGTGTCAATCCTGTGTGACCTGCCAAGCCAGTGGCAAGATAGGCACACACCCAAAGGGTCCCTTAATCACATTACCTGTGGTTGGGACCCCTTTTGTGAGGGTGGGGATTAATGTTTTGGCCCCATGGGCCCTCAAAGTGCATCTGGAAAATCATTTTAATTTAGTGGTAGTGGACCATGACACTAGGAGGCAGATGTAGGAAGGAAAAAATGTGCGAGTCGGAAATTGCGAGTCATTGCGACTCGCAATTTCCGGCTTGCAAAATGGGATCCAACAAAAAAAAGCGACATCAATTTGCGACTCGCAAATGATGTCGCACCGCAGATTGCGAGTCCGCTGTTAGCCAGGTCGCCTTTTGCGACCTCGCTAAAAACGAACTCGCAATTTGCGAGTCGGGTATCGCAAATTGCGACTGTGCCGCAAATTGCATGCAGGTGCAGCAAAACAGTTGGAAAAACACTTCCTGGCTCTTGCTGATGACATCAGAGCCAGGAAGACATCAAATACACCTGGGAGGAGGGAGGACCACACCCTTTTCAAACTGCTGAGCAACACCTGGTTGATTTAAATATCAGATTTCTTTTTGAGTTGTGTCAATTATTTATCATCCACGTTAGTGGCCTGAAATGCTTAACAGATGTTCCTCTAAGTAAAGCCTGGCTGTGCTTTTCCACACTTTTATGATTGAGCTAAGGATTTACTAGATTGGTTCCAAGGACCATCTTTAGGGTATAGTGAGAATATTACACGGTGAGGACTAAGCCCCCACACAATATGATACTCCACTTTCCTACAGTGATTCATAAAAGGTATTTGTCTAAGCAATAACTTTATGTTTGCTTGAAATTCAGCACTGCACAGAGCCTTGAAAGGAGTGAAGCATTATGGTCTTCATGACCCCCACACAATCCTCATTTTGAAAGCAGAGAGAGAGAGAATGAGAGCGAGAGCACTTTCAGCAGTAGATGGGAAACCTCTATTGTTCACCTATACTGACAAGGGTTCTTTTCAATAACTTGCCTATACACATGTTCTAAATCATACTCCTGAATTTCCATACCGGCCATGATTGACTCTGGAGTCACCAGCAATGTTATTGCTGTGAAAATGTGTATGCAACTAAACATTCCCATGAGAAGAGAGTACCACAAAAAGTTGCACCAGTAGATGGTAAAAGTTCATCTTCTGGTATCTTCTGGAGCAATACCCAAACATTATAGAATAGTAGCTCTAGAATAAGAAGACAAGAAGGTCCAATGCTTGGGAAAAATCCAGTTTAATGTTATAGATTCCCCCAATGTTGTTTCATCCTGGGGGCACTTAGGCTTGCTACCTACAAACGTACTATTGATAAGGCACCTCATACTCTAGAATTTACTTTCTTTTTGTGAAGCTGTCTGACACCAAAGCACTTGCCTTATGAAGTACCTGCAAAGTCCTTAGTGCAAAGGCATGTGGTAGGTACAGCCTAGGAAAAGGCTCCAGTTTTAATGATGTTAGTTGAAAAAAGGGCTGAAGAACTTCCCCCTCACTAGCAATATGATTGAAACATAGACTTAATACCCAGGGCTAAAGTAACAAATTGCAGAATGTATGCACTAACCATAGCTGAGACTGTACATTTTACAGACTGTCTACATAAGTACTCAGTTAACATAATTAACTGACCTACTAGGTCACCTGTAGTGTAACATTGTTTTTTGTACCAAAGTCAAATTGCAAGTTTCACACTTGTCTTGACACCAGGGCACTGCTTAAACTCACTGTTAAAAACACAAATGCTCTACCACTTATCCATGTCTTGCTAGGACAATAAAAATAAGCCACAATTTATACCATTTGGACCTTGGAGGGGATTACCATGTTGGTCAAGTTTTATAGGGAGACAATTGGGAAATGCCCTGTAAAATGTGTATTTACCTTTTTGAATACTGCATCATTTAATTTGGCTTATGCAATGCCCCAGTGACCTTTCAAGAGTTTAGCAATTATGTGCTGCATAATTTTCTTAATTCCTTTGTAGTAGTGTACATTGATGGCATCTTGATATATTCCCCTGATGGGAAGTGTTATATCCCACATGTCTTTAACATCTCTCTCAGTTTTACACAAACATAATTTATTCTGCATGTTACCAAAATGTGATTTCCATTACACCAGAGTCAAACTCTTAAGAGTACTTTTGACCCTTACAATGATGAGCATGGCTTAGTGAAAGGTACAAACAGAAAGACAGTAGCCAACTCCAAGAAAAGTGCAAGACATGCAATGTTTTTGGGACTTCGCTGATTTCTTTCACTATTACATAGAATATTTCTCTCATGTAATTGCTTGAATTATGCATTTGCTATGGAAAAACGTTCAATCGTGTGGTCAAAAAAGGCTAAACAACTTTTCAATTTCTGTAACCAGCTTTTACAGAAGCCCCAGTATTAATGCACCCAAATTCGAATTTCCCCTGTTTCGACAAATCTGACACATAAAGTGTGGCAAATGGAGCTAACTTGTTGCAAAGACATGAGAGAACTGGCAAATGTGTCCAACAACCTTCATGCCCAGAAAACTAAGGGGGTCATTCTGACCCTGGCGGTCCAAGACCACCAGGGTCGCGAATGACGGAAGCACCGCCAACAGGCTGGCGGTGCTTCCAAGCCCATTCTGACCGCGGCGGTAAAGCCGCGGTCAGAAAACCGGGGCCGGCGGTTTCCCGCCGTTTTTGCCCCGGCTGGGCGAATCCGCCATGGCAGCGCTGCAAGCAGCGCTGCCATGGGGATTCTGACCCCCTTACCGCCAGCCTGTTTCTGGCGGTTTTCACCGCCAGGAAGTGGCTGGCGGTAACGGGTGTCCTGGGGCCCCCTAACAGGGCCCCATGAAGCTTTTCACTGTCTGCCTAGCAGACAGTGAAAAGCGCGACGGGTGCAACTGCACCCGTCGCATTCCCGCAACACCGCCGGCTCCATTCGGAGCCGGCTTCTGTGTTGCAGGCCTCCTTCCCGCTGGGCCGGCGGGCGCTAACATGGTTAGCGCCCGCCGGCCCAGCGGGAAGGTTTGAATGCCGGAAGCGCTATTTTGGCCGCGTGGCGGCCAAATGGCGGTTCCCTCCTGGCAGACGGCTACCGCCGCCCGCCAGACTTGGAATGACCCCCTAAATGTAACAGAATCAAAGTACATCAATGCTAAGAATGAGCTGCTTGCCATCACATAATTATTTACTTAATGTAGACAAGACCTAAATGACAAAAAAACAATAAGTAGAAATTGAGATATGAATTTTTAAAGATTAAAACTGAAAACAGTGCTTAATAGTCACTCGTGGTCAAAAGGTTACTTGAGGTCACGAGAGACCGGTGCAAATCCAAAGTTCAGGCTGACCACGATGGAGGGTAGACCAGGTACAGAACTCATGCAGTGTTTGCTGAAACAGTACCTTTGATGCATTAGTTTTTGCAGAAATCATCAGCAGAACCTGACTGTTCTGTGCCAACCTACCAGAGGGTGAGCACAGGCTCATTTAAGGTATGTATCTGACTTACGCTGACTAGGATTGCTTGGATCCTACTTGGACAGGGTGCATACCTCTGCCAACTAGAGACCCAATTTCTAACATTGTTAATCAGTGGTGAGGATAGGACTTGTTTTTGTGCAGTGTCTTACAGTAATTTGGTGTACAATACAATCCACATCTAAGAATATTAAGTGTTTCTCCTTTTTCTCAATTGGCCATTTGTTTTCTAAATGTAGTCTGGCTTCATCTTCTTGCAGCTGAGACTCTTGTTGTTGCATCGGTGGTGCCTTAGCAGAATGGAGTCAATCCTGGATCTCAATGTCCTGGCATATTACACTAGGAGTGAGCTGAAAGAATTCTGCATGTGGAGGGAGCTGAAGGTGTCTAGGAGATCCGAAAGGCTGGATCTTCAGAAAGTCCTGTATACTTTTGAGGATATGATCTGAGGAAAGATGACAACACTGAACTCTGAGGAGGACTCTGAGAAGGAGGAGGGCCCCTTTGGAATTCTAAAGAAGCCAAAGCCCTGGAATCTCCTGGATCCCAAACCAGAATCCAAAGATGGCAGTGGCCCTGAGAAGGATGATGAGGATGAGAAAAGTGATTGCAGAGGCACAAGTAGAGACAAGGGACCCCATGAATAGGAAGTATCCTGCTGGGTCTATTGCTCAGAGCAGTGTCACTTCCTAAACTCTTCGAGGGACCCAAAGCCATAATTGGCCCAGCTGGCTATAGATGAGAGATGACCCGAGGCTAACAGAGCCCTGGCCAAAAGAGAAGATAGTGGAGGTGGAGTGCGCCTTCACCAGGGAAAAACTTGCTCTTGGGGAGAAGAAGTTGGTCCATGACCATAGCATGGAGGTTCTGGACTTACAAGTACAGCAAATAGAGTTCATTGGCGGAAGCAAAAGTAGTGTGTTCATTGTTAAAGACACCACCCAGGTACCCAGAGACATATAGGCATAGCTTCAAGGATGGGGATGACATACATTAGTGGTTTCAGGCATATGAGGCAGCGCCGGAAGTGTACATGATCTCTGAGGAGGATTGAGGAACTGTCCTATGGAGTCATGCTCCTGGGGATGGGAAGGATACTCTACTGGCCCTAAAAGGGAGTGACAGGAAGAGTTATGCCCCCATGAAGGAAGCCCTCATAAAGAAGTATGAATTCACCCCTGAAGAGTGTAATTTGAGGTTCAGGGGCAGTAGGAAACTGCCTCGCCAGCCCTGGGGGGATTTTGTGGGTCACTTTTGCCGAGCATTGGATGGTTGGCGGAAGGGTATTATGGTGAACACATTTGAGGGGCTGTACATTTTGATTGCTAAGGACCACATGTTCAGTCACTGTTATCCAGACCTATACAAACACCTGGTGGATTGTAAGTTATCTGACTCCAGCGAACTTGCAAAATAGGCAGACTTCTGTGTGAGTATCAGAGTATCAAGGATGGCATTGATGAGTGATCCTAAGTAGGGTGGCTTGGGTTTTACCCTTCAGAATGAGTGAAAGTTCACAGTAACCCAGATTGGTCCGAGTACAGTAGGGGAGAAAAAGAGTAACATGTCCTTTCCAGGAAGAAAAAGGGTAGGGGTGGGCAGAGGACTAGGGTATCCTATTTCCATCCCCAAGGGCTTGGATTGCTCTCAGAGTGGGCACAAGGAAGGGGACCTGGTCTGCACCAGGAGTCAATCCACCAATGGGAGTCCAAAGTGTGAGGAGAACTTGGGAGGACATCTGTCACAAGCATCCAACCAGTTCTGGTTTCTGGCAGTACTATCTCTTAGAGATGGGTGTGGAAGCACATATGGAGGGTAAGAGGTGAAAACCTTCCACATTGGGAGGATCAGGGGTTGCTAGCTCTCAGATCAGAGCACCCCAAGTCTGACCCTGGTATTTCCACTTTTGGCATGAGGGTGGCTCCATGATCTGTCACATGGAGTCAGGAGGTGTGTGCCAGGAAGACTCCTGCAAGACACATGCAGAGTGTGTTTTTTTGGGGGGTATGTGTATTTCCCACATGTTTGGCGTGAGGGTACAGACCATGGGCTGGAAGACCAGCTGCAGGTTATTACCCCTGAACGTGTGGTAAAACTGGGCAGGGTGACTGCTAGAAGCACCCCGCCAGTTCGGTTTCTGAGGGTACTACTCCCAAACAGAGGGACAGAACCCCAGACGGTGGAGGAAGGACTCACCCCTGACTCCTGCTCAACCTAAGGGTAAGGACTCTGGGTTGAGAGACCGGTTGCAGTGTACCACCCCTGAACTGGTGGGAGGGAGAGTTGAGAAAGGATGCAAGGCACCTAGGCCTACTGTCCTTTCACTCTGAAAAACCTCAGAGGTCAGAGAGCCCTGGATTGCTTTTGGGCTGGCTCATGGCGATGACAGCTATAACATGGCTTCTCTTGGTTGTGTCCCTGTGGAAAGAGTTTTCCGTGGGTTGGGGACAAAAGTCAAATCCAAGTGGTAGATTGGGCCACCCCATGTTGTTGTTGTTGGTGGTACTGTCTACCTAGTCGGATGCATCTGTGAGCAAACTAAAGTTAGGTGCTGCACATATGGGGTCAGTTCAGTGGCCCCAGAGGAAATTGATAGAGGAATCCAGCTGGGTTCAGGGATGCATAGAACTGACAAGTGACCATGTAGTAGAGGGCTATCATTCTTGTTCTATTGCCCTAATCTGGGAAGACCATCACAGTATTGATTAGTCTACCATGGCTTTAGGGTGGAGGAAGGTTGTGTTTGAAACTGTACTTTCTGCAGGGTCATCCCAAGACTTTTAACCTTCTTTCTCCTCATTTTCTTACCATGTTTTTGGCTTTAGGACTCGGTGTACTTTACCACTGCTAACCAGTGCTAAAGTCCTTGTGCTCTCTCCTTAAAATGTGATAATATTGTGTGATAATATTGGCATATCCACAATTGGCATACTTAACTTACTTGTAAGTCCCTAGTGTACCCAGGGCCTGTAAATGAAATGTCACTAGTGGGCCTGCAGCACTGATCCTGCCACCCACAACAGTACCCTTTCCAACATGTCACAGGCCTGCCACTGAAGAGCCTGTGTGTGCAGATTTAAACTGACATTTTGACCTGGCACCCAATTGCCAGGCCCAGGCCTTCCTTTGTATTACATGTAAGATGTCCCTAACGTAGGCCCTACTTAGCCCCAAGGGCAGGGTGCAGTATAATTAAAAAGTTGGGCATGTACTTTTAAGTTTAACATATCCAGGTAGTGAAAACCTATTAAATTTTTTTTTTTTTTTTTTTACTACTGCAAGGACTATCTCTCCTATAGGTTAACATTGGGGCTACCTTGAAGCATCCTTTAGGTGTAACTTCCAATCGGAAAAAGATAAACATTTGGAGATTGAGGTCTCTGGATTTTAAATTGTAAATCTAAAATTGCTACTTTTCAAAAGTAGACTTTTTTTTTTTACTTTACCCATTCTGTGCCTCTGCCTGTCTCTGAATACACATCTGGGGTTGATGACAGCTGGGCTTTAATACATTCCTTCTAGACAGTCACACACAATGGGAGCTTGGGGCATTAACTGGCTTGCTGAGGTGGCAGAGCTTAGCACTGCCTCACTTACACCAGAACATGGCTGTGCCTTTCCTCACACTTAGGGCTTCATAACCCACTGTACAGCATCTGGAGCTAGGGAAGGAAGGGCAGGGACCTTACTATCTTCAAAGACCTCTTTTGTAGTCTACTCGACTTCGGAGGTACATTTGGGTATGAGCTCTGGACCTTACACTCTCCCAAATCAGAACTCTACTGGATCCAAGGATATTGTGCCAGGAAGAAGGACTGCTGTTCTGGTAGGAGGGACTACCACTCTGCAACTACATTGCTGTGTTGGTCTACTGCTTGCTGTGCTGTGTTGTAGGAAGGAGTGCCACTTTGCTACTTGCTTTGCTGTGTTGGTCTTCTGCTTTTTGCAAGGAGCGAGAAGGACTGGACCAGTTCTCTACCTCCTTGAAGTCATAATTCTCCAAGGGTTTGTTGGTTTGCACCCTGTTCTCTGCAGTCTAAGAGACATCAAAGACTGCCTGCAACTCTCCTGGTGCTGCTGGACTCTGCCACCTGCGAGTCCTACCCTTCCCTAAGGTGCCACCTCCAGTCCTGGGCCTTAGAAATAGGTTCTGATGCTGATTTCTGCAAAAACAGATGCTTCGGGCCCACAAAATTGATGCTTTGCTCCACCAAAGGCACTGTTTCAGCAAACCCTGCATGGGTTGTTTAGCTGGCCTACCCTCAATTGCAGTCGGCCTAAACTTTGGATTTTCACTGGTCCCTCATGACCTCTAGTAACCTTTTAAGCACTAGTGACTTCTTAGTACTGTTTTCATGGTTTTTTTTTTAAATTTAAATCTCGACTTCTACTTATTGGATTTTTGTCTTTTTGGGCCTGTTTTATTCAGATAAATATTCTCTATTCTTCTAAACCTGTGTGGTGTATTTTTGAGTTTTTGTCAATGAGTTACTGTATTTTAAGTGTGTTGCACAAATACTTTTTACATTGCCTTCTAAATTAAGCTTGATTGCTCTGTGCCAATTTACCAGTAGGTTAGCACAGGTTAATTTAGGTAGTGTATCCGACTTACCCTGACTAGGATTGTGGTCCCTACTTGGACAAAGTTCACACCTCAGCCAACTTGTGACCTAAATTCTAATGATCGCAATTTGCAAGGATCAACTTACCGACTGAAAGGTCATTTTCTTAATTGGCAAAGGTTTCAACTACCAATTATGGGTGAGCACTGAGACTAAACTATGTTGTAGGGCTGATTCCACTAAAGATCTCATGGCAATGTATGAGAACAATCAATACCTTAAACAAGAAAAATGTGTAGGGGCCCACTAACATAGACTTAGTTGTCCAATTTGTATACAGCTACTACGAGTAGAGGCTTAAGTCTGACACATATCCAAACACATTACCTAGCCACACATTACCTATCCCATCATTTATCACACATTTCTTATCACCTCAGTACTTGCTTAGAAATTCAACAATAGACAATCTTAGAAAAGTGTCTATTAAGGTCAGGGTCACAAACATTCTACTCAAGAGTGTTCTAATGAACCTAATAATGAATAACACGTTGTTTTGCTTTTCACTAATGACAGAGCTGAACTACTCATGAGCTAACAAAAAATCTCTGGAATACACATCTCAGTCTAAAGAAGACATTTATTATTTCACTACACAAGGTTCCTTAAAAGAGATTAGCATGTTGAAAGCACATATTTAAAAATAGACACAGCAATGAAATGAAAACATACCAAAATGATTCTCCACTACAATATACACAGCAAATATATGTATCTATATTATAAGGCAAAGCAATTAATGAATTGAAAATGCATCACCGCAGGGCCTGTAAGGTGCTTCATCTTTCTCATGCCAGCAAGCCGATGACCCCGTTCGACTGCGAAAGAGAAAGAGATCTCTACCCTCACAGGAAATCTATATCAGGCATCCGACGTCTGAATCCTGATTGAGGCCACTGATTCTCTCACTATCACACTGGCTCTGTTTTATATCTTAAAAAACCAAAAGAGCTTTCCCTAAAAACCCCTCCTTTTGTGATTCAAACATGCTGGCTAGTTTAGGTATGCTTTGAAAATAACACGTTGGGGTTTGGCCACAATCCCAAGATGTCAAGTCAAAACAAGGCTGTTCCCTGCCATCTGAGTTCATCCTTATAAACCAAAGCCCTTGGTGAGAAAAAGCACGAACACAAGACAGAATGCACAGTTTACAATGTGGAAAATTACAGGCAGCGTTTAACATGGCAGTGTCTAATGCTACAATAGAGTCAATAGGCAAAATGAATCTAATGCTAAACTGAATACAAAATCTTGTCTGTAACTGGTGAACACTAATGTGACAGTGGGCAGCTAAGCCAAGTGCAAAGTATTGCAAAACAAACTTAACAGTCAAAATACACATTACACTACATTCCACCCTTTTGATCAATGACTTTGTGTAAACTATAGATTGAAAATCAACTTCTCTCTTATTTTCTTTCTAAAAAAAATACACTAAAAGCAAATCAGGTATGCATTGTACACAGCAACATAATGAAATGACAAAAGCAATCACTATAAAGCAATGAAAAGACTGGAGCTTATACTTCTTAGTCCAAAGAAGACATTTATTATTTCACTACACGAGGTTCCTAAAAGGAGATTTGGTGTTGAAAGCACCCGTTTAAAAATAGTCACAGCAATGAAATGAAAACATACCAAAATGATTCTCCACTGCAATATACACAGCAATATATGTATCTATATTATAAGGCAAAGCGAATAATGAATTAAAAATGCATCACCGTATGGCCTGTCAGGTGCTTCATCTTTCTCATGTCAGCAAGCCTATGACCCTGTTCGACTGCGAAAGAGAAAGAGATCTCTACTCTCACGGGAAATCTATATGAGGCATCTGACATCTGAATCCTGATTGAGTTCACTGACTCTCTCACTGTCGCACTCAGTCTGTTTTATATCTTTAAAAAAAAGGAGCTTTCTGGGAAAAAACCCTCCTTTTGTGATTCAAACATGAAGGCTAGTTTAGGTATGCTTTATAAAAAACACATTGGGTTTTGGCCACAATCCCAAGATGTCAAGTCAGAACAAGGCCGTTACCTGCCGTCTGACTTCATCTGTATCAACTGGAGCCCTTGGTGAAAAAAAGCATGAAAACAAGACAGAATGCACAGTTTACAATGTGGAAAATTATGGGCAGTCTTTAACATGGCAGTGTCTAATGCTACAATAATGTCAATAGGCAGAATGATTCTAAGGCTAAACTGAATATAAAATGTAGTCCGTAACTGGCAAACACTAATGTGACGGTGGGCAACTAAGCCAAGTGCAAAGTGGTGCAACCCAAAGTCAGCGGTCAAAATGCACATTTCACTATACACATATGTTGTGTAGTGATCTGCACATGATATATTGGACTGTCGTAGGTTTCTTTATGCCATTGCACCTTTGAGGCATAATGCAGAGGTTAATATTGACAATAAATATTTCTGCTGGAAATCATAAAAAATCATAGAAAATGAAAGACATACTCAAGTTAGGCCAATGGTTTGCAGCTGACACAATTAAATATTTTGACGAGTCCTAGTTTATGTTGAGTAATTACCAATTTTGAAAATGTCTACAAGTTTGTCACTCTCTAATTGAGAAGTTAAGCTTGGTCTTCTAGCTTTATAACAATTCCAGCTACACAGCCACTGGGTAATGTTGCACCTCTACTAAAAATTAATATCAGGACCATGTGTCTTGCTGATAACAGAGTACTACTCTTAACCCACAGAACTGCACTTAAAGCAGAAATGGGAGATCAGGGTGAATAATACCTTTACAGAGGACAATTGGTCAAAGATTTTAAGTACACATGATAGAGGTCTGAGGGAAGCAAGACTATAATCTAGTTATTTATTTTAAAGTCCTACAGGAGAGACATTGGTCACCCTAAAAGCTATGCAAAGACAAGATGGTGACCCAAGGATCTATGTTGTGGAAGCAAGAATCTGGGAGCAGATACAACAGAAATCATTGGTCATTGCCCTGCAATTCAATCCACTGGCAACAGATATGGAGTGTGCTGTCTTCCATCTGTATTCTGCAGACTAACCCATCACAAGGACTTCCCTCAAAACACAACACAATAGAAATACCAAAGATCACAAACCATTAGAAGTGAACGTTAGATACAGCCTAGCAGCAGATAAGCTTTGTCACTTAAGATAATGGAAATTGTTTACTGTGCCAACAACTAAGGAATGGATGGCAATCCTGTCATCAATAGCTAAACATGAGCAACTTTTATAAACTGAACAATCTATTACACAAATATCAGGCACGATGGGGTAATTTTCTTTTCAGTGATTAGTGATAAATTAATTATGAGCATGAATGAACAATTAGTGATAAACTAATAATGAGCTGGAAAGACACTGTATAACCTGTTGTATTTCCCTCTAGACACTTTTGAACCTGATTTAAGACGTATAATTACCAATTTTTCATTGTTCGGCTTAGAGGCTATGCCACTCATTATGAGTTTGGTGTACAGGAAAGCCTGTTCGCCAAACTCCAGACAGGGAGGATGCCTCCTTTGTGGTGACCACCCTGCCCGAGTAATTCCTCAGTTTCCACCCACAAGCCTAACAGGAAACAGCCTACAGCATTATCTCCTGCTCGTAATCGAGCCAGCTGCCATGCTGTAGCTTGCCGGGTGCACTGGCACTCTCGCAATGTTCACTCGCAAAGCAGACAGTGAACATTGTGATGGTGCTGGGCGGGAGGGCCAAGTGCATGGTTGAAGCAGGGGCCCTCCTGTGGCCTCCTGCATCTGTTCTCCACCAGGCTTTTTATGGCAGTGTTACCGTCAGGAAAAGATTGGTGGAGAACAAGGTCGTAATCAGCAAGACAACACTGCATGCAGTGCTGCTCTGGTGGATTTCGATCTCCGCCACCACCAGGCCACCATAATCATGGATCCTGGAAGTGCAGGCAGATCCCTGGCAGTATGACCACCAGGGTTGTAATGTGGTGGTCAGACCACCACCACAAGTGTGGTGGTTTGTAGACCCTCATGCTCGTAATTAGGCCCTATATGCTGTTTCTTTAATACAAGCCTGTACCACTGGGACTCCCTCTAATAAATCATTTGCTACATATACATTTGTGCTGTTTTTCTTTGAATCATCTCTTTACTATTTTCAATATCTTACCTTTTACTAAATGTGTTTTGAATTCAATTAATGAGGCTACTGTTGACAAATGGCTTTCAATCGCTTTTTTTCGATTATGGTACTGATATGGAGTCCTGCCTCCATTTATCTGTGATATTACCCTGTCTCTAGATTCTTGCATATCTTGTAACCTAATAAAAGTGATGATTCAAACAGATGAATTAATAGCCTAACTTTGCAATGGTGCATGATCCCTGGGATACCACATCAACAGTATCCTATGCTTCTCGACCCATCTTACTTTGAAGATGCAGTCCGTTGTGCACCAACTCTGACCTCTCCACAGAATCCACTATACCTTCCCGATTATGACTTTAGAGCTATCAAATTATGCTGTAATTTTCTCACAGTGGTAGTGTGGCAAAACGAGGATCAGTGCCTCCCCAAATATTTACTTAACACCACTGATAAGGTCCACTCCAGGACAGCAAGATTCATCAAGGGACTGCTAAAATTATGATTGGTACAGCTGCATATTTTGGAAAACATATTAGATCCCTCTGTAAGCCTAAATAAACGTCCTATAATTAGTTGTGTACTCTAAAACACCACCATGTCTTGAAGACAAGCTCTTGGTCTCTTATGCAGTCAGGATATTGTATGCTTCAAACTCTGACTCTGCTATAAAACAGGCCTTTTCTTGCTTTCTACAAGGATCAGGCATTCCATTCCAATACATATTTAACAAAATGCTCAATCTTCCACTTCAGGAAGACTCTGAGAAACCTTCTCTACAAAGGATACCTCACCTATAAGCAAGCACTATGATTGTTTAACCACCATATGGATGCCAATGAAGAAAACCCTCATTTGCAAACAGGTTTCACATACACTCTTTTAAATCCCCTTCTATTGTACTGTTTTTTCTTATTATAGCTGTGTATGCCAAATATAAATGCAACGTTAAGTACACAAATATATACTGATGCTTACTTACATATTTATAAGAGTACCAGTGTCAGAAATAGGATGATTAACTTAGAAGGTGAGTTCCTTTACCAACTCAGTAATCACACTCTGGTTATGTGTAAAAAAAAGTTATTCAAGTATATTTGTTCAAACCCTAGTAGCTATTGCCTAAGCCATGGGAAATCACCAGAGAACTGTGCATTAAGTTCCAGCATTACCAACAATTTCAAAGTAAAGAGCCCACCAAAATAAAATCCCCAAATCAATATGGACAAATAGAGGCAATATTAGTTGTCAAAAAAGACACCAATAATTAAAAGAGGCTAATGGTAACAGGAAATTTATGTTTTAAAGTTTAAATGGATGACGTTCTAGCATAAAGGAAAGCACCAATCAAAAACAACAGTTTGCAGTTGCTTAGGACCTAGGTGCTATTTTCAGGCTGACCACGATGGAGGAGAGATCGGATACACCATGTTGCCCAGTACAAAGCTTTTACCATTGCATTTAGTCTCTGTCACCCCTTGCCTGACTCACCTATCCACTCTCTAAAGACAAGTGCAATACTGTCAACCTCTTTATGATTGAAAACCTAAAGAAGATACAACAGTATGTTGACTACCCCAAGCCTGCTTTTCCTGTTATAATCACACCTTCCTCAAGAATCCCACAATGGTCCTCCTTCAGAGACGTGTCTCTAGTAGTTCTACCGACTTACTCAACCACCTCAAAGCAACTTCCTGTGAAGATGGTGTCTTAGTCTCACCCGTTCTCACTACTGCCATCCACTCTTTTACTCAAAGTATCTTCTCAGGAACTCTCAAGACATATAATTGAAAGAGCTGACTGCATTCAGATCCAAAATTGCATGAGCTCTAATCATCTTCTGCATGACAACAAGTTTAATTTCAGATCATACTAGGGCACATAGACTGCTACTTTACATGTAATAGCCAATGCCCTGCTCACCACAGATGAATATGACCTCTGTCTCCTGATATTGCTAGACCTCTCAGCTATCTTTGACACATTCAGCCATCTATTCACCAACTGCACCCTGGGGTCTCAAATGAGATCCACTGGCAATGTAATTTACTGGTTCTTCCCCTACCTTCTTAATCAACACCAGTTTGTTGACATGGACACCTCCAGATTCCAAAAGATTGCCCAGGGTTCCTTGGTATCTCCTTTCATCGTCAACCTCTAAATGGAGCCTCTTGAAACTCCACTCAAAGAAAGCAGCATTAAAATTCATTAATATGCTGATTATATACAACAGTACCTAAACGTCATCCCTGTTCCAGCCAACCAATGTCTCAAAAACTGCCTGTTTCTCGCCCATTCCTGAATGCCCAGCACCCACCTGAAGCTCAACCCAACTAAGCAGGGATTCCTGTTACTTGCCAGGAACAACAAGCAAGTAATGGTACAAACCTGACTCTATAACAACTTAACTGAATGTCAGATCAGTTGGGTTCAGCTGGGACACCATCTTTATCCTCAAGGAGATATTTCCAAAAAACAAAGACACCTAGTACCAGCTCCCTAATCTAAAGAAAGTGAAACCTACACCTCAAGAAAGCAACTTCAGACCTGCTGTTCAAGCCCTTCTACTCTTGTATCAGGAGGATAGCAATGCCCTGCTTCATGGACTTTCAGACTCCTCAGTGGTCCAGATTGAAGGGGATTCTACACACTGCAGCACGATTCCCAAAGGGTCTGAAGACATAGGACCACTTCACCTCCACTCTCTTGGAAGTACACTGTCTGACCCTTTCAGCCCATATCATCTTCAAACAAAACCAGCTGGATTATCACTGCTGCAGCCCCTGCCTAGCAGGCTAATACTCCTGCATCCAGGACATGACAAGACTGGCAACAAAGAAATGCAAATTAAAAAATGAGGTCACCTGTTTTCTTTAACTATGCATCCAACCTCTGGAATGACACCACAATTACACACAATATCCAGTTTAGTAAAGAAGAACAATTCATCACAAAGAAATAGCTGTTCACCTCCACTCTCAGTACCCAGCTCTACCTCCAATCACTCATTGCCTGTATCCTGCCTTTTGACCCAATACAGTGACTATCTGCCTTTTGCTACTATTGTGTTATGCGAATATTTCATACATACATACATACATACATACATACTTTCATACAAAGAAAGAGGTAGAAAATGGGCTTTGCTTGACCTACCTATCTTTGTAATAATATCTGTAATTCTCGAAATATTGGTGGGATCATTGACACTTTTGTCCCATCACTGGCTAATGTTAGCCAGAATATGTGAAGCAGAATATGTTGGTATCATGTGGAACACATCAATATTCACATGATTGGAGAATGTATTGTATCTTCATGGAAATGTCAAACTTTTGTTTGAGGGCATTGATTTTATATACCTAACAAAAAAGATTCTATTCGATAGAAAATTAATCTGATTCTCTCTTGCTCACCATGACAGAATTTGGGAGGGCTCATTCATGACTTATTGTCCTAGACAAATAATGTGAAAATCAATACTTTAAAATGTACCACTTGACTATATACTTTACTGGCTTTTCTCCTAGAAAGAACTGGTTCTTTCCTTCTCACAAACTAGGCTGGAGGACATTACATTTGCTTAATGCAAACTGTTTTTTTTTTTTTTTTTTTTTTACACCCCACCACTTTCAAACTCAAGCCAGGATGGAATTTCCTTTTCCTTCCTGAACTTTTTATAAACGTATTGAGTTAATATTTGTAACACTATCAATCACATTTTGCTTCAATGGTCTTTGGTTCATATCCCAATATTGCAGTTCTGAATTATTATTGGAACAATACTTTCTTCTATCCCTGAACATTATTCCAATTAATGTTCTATTTCTAGATAATTAAAATGCACATGGCAAATGCAGCCATAGATCTGTGTATCATGTCATCTGTGGGTGATGCATGTTGCAAAATAACCCACTGCCGAGGGCTACATCAGTTGTTATAAACTGAGTTGCAGGGCTAACGCAAGGTAGGGGCTTGTCCCAGTGTCTGCCAATATTGGCCCTGAGCTACTTCATTGTCCTCTATTGAGGTCCTCCAAGGGGTATTTATTGGTATTATAAAGTAGTTATTGATCAGGATAAAGTCTGAACAAAATTCCACCACAATAATACCTGGGACGCCCTCGCATTGGATAGTATTGCTTATGTAAATCAGGCCCTTAAAGTTTGGGATGAAATTCACAAAGTTATTTGGTTTGTTGAATAGCATGTTTTCATGGAACTATTTTGATGGAAGCTTACAAAAAAAGCTTACTGGTTGGATTTATTTTGTGGTACGGGTCTGGCATTTTTTTCCCACCGAAAGTTATTACAGTAAATTACTTCATCCAAGAGCACAATCTGATCATATGCGTAATCAATGTAATCATTTGCTGGTGGTTTCACATTCATTTTAGGAATTGTGATAAGGATAATATAATCAGTGAGAAATGGTGATCTTTTGCTGCAATTTACTGAACCATGTTTGAAAGAAAATGTTTTCTTTCATGAACTTCTCAAAGAAATAATGAAGGAGCTCTTGAAGCTAAAAAATGACTTTTTTTAAAAAAATAAATCAACTATCTGGGGAAAAGCCTCATATGCTGAGTAAAACATGAGCTTCCAAGAGTCGCAGCAGTTTGAAAGTGATTTTCCAATGTTTGTCAGCAGCTAATGCTGAGCGAATGCTAACATTCTGTATTCATTACATCTGACGCGCATTGAACACCATGTTACTGGAATCAGAGCTGTAGAACTGAACTACTTTCCTATGGAAGAGACTACCATAATACGAGGTGTTTCGTCATAGGAATAATGCTTAGTGCTCTCGACAGATGTAATGAAGACACTTTTTGTAAAGCTTCTCAGATATTTTCCTCCCCTATGTCAAAAAAATTGTCTGTCAATGTAAATGAACCACGCACTTTCAAAATCAGTAGCAGGCTGCCTTTTGAGTTCCCAATTCCTACTATAGATTCACCATGGAGCTCTTATCAACAACTAGATTTCTATCATAACCTTTTCAACACAATGTATGAGGCGCTCCTGGATACTACGTTGCTTTCTTAGGAGCGGTTGAATTTAAAGTCTATCCCATGCAGCAGGCTGGACTGAATGAGTGCTGAGGTGCTATTTCAATGAAAGCAGTTTGGTAAAATATATGTAAGGGAAATATGAGTTTTAGTCATTTGAAACACAATATACCTTTACTGGGTCTAAAAATATTTAAAAAGGCAACTCTCTATCTATGTCCAACATCCATTTAACATATGTTTACTCAAGCTATGCATCCTCTCTGTCACTTATTGCCCACCTAATTTATGTTAAAATAGTAGCATATTAGTGAACATCAACATTTCTGTAATCTTCCATTTAAATCCATTTAAGTAAACTGTTTTAGTCGTGCAGGAAGCTCCTTGTGGACACGATATGAATATATTTAGCTGGTCTGTGTTCCAGTGGACAGTAGGACCCTCTAAAAAGGTTGGTGATGGACATTTATGTTTTTAATATATCCTGCCTTGCACATTCATACATCTACCATAATAAATCTGAATATTTTTATTTAAATATAAGAACATGATAAAAAGCATTTACAATAGGTACATACATAATCTATAATAATATAATAAATGTTGCTCTGTATAACTTACAAAAGGCTTCATATAAAGTTAATTAATTAAGACATATTTTAAAAGAAGTAATATTTTAAATCAGACAGAAAAATGATGCTCCTATTTTGAAACACAGTGAAAACAGTTATGGCCTGCAAAATGATTACAAGCCAGGACGATTTAAATTTGTCATATAGACAAAGGAAAAGGTAGTATTTTGAAGACTAGTTAATTCCAGGAACTTTTAACAACAGAGACAAGACATATTTTTGATGTACATATTCAGGCTCATGCACAAGAAGGTGACCTATTCTGAATTCGAGAACTATAATGTTCACCTCGCTCGTTTTGTGAGCTAGGTGAACATTCCAGTTCTTTATTAGAACTCTGTAATGCTCACAGGCAGTTGCTATGGGAAGAAGGTGATGAGAGCGGAGATACGTGGGTTGAGAATGTAATGGGTGTTATCTCAGGTCCTAGCTATGAATCCACTGGGCAGATATCGACTAGCTAAGAGAAATCAAAATGCTCAACACAGCTTGTCAGTTATCTGCAGTTTATAAAAAGAGATTAATTACAGTAAGTTATATCAACCATCAGTCGTGTACTACCAAACTATTTGTTTTAAAGTGTGACCGTTAAAATGGTCAACATTATTATGTATGATTACTTTGTGGCTCCTCAGATTATAACCAATAGAATTTGAACGTTAGCTTGCCAGATAACATACTGAAACATTTTAAGGGTTTTACATAATTGCTATAGTCCCAGCAGTAGCCCCGAATATAAATCAATAGGTGCTGAAGGTGTTAAAATAAGCATTTTGTAAGTAGTTATAAAACCTTCCTTTGAAACGTGTTTTCTTCAGAACTATCAATAAATATGAAGCTAAGAAACCCTTCATTTCTGCTGAAAAACACCGAAACGAAGGTAGACAGTTGACATTGCTAAAGGAGTTGAGATCAAACTGTAACACAGGGGCCAAAGGATGAGTTAATTGCCAATGTCTTAGGATCGCAATAAAATGGGATATTTGAGAATTTAAATAAAATCAGAACTGACAGATTTCAAAATGGGATACCTTTTAATAGTGCACATCTTTACATTTTTAATGCATTCATCAGATTTTATTTGTTAAATCATAGCAGTGAGTGTAATTTCTAGTCATTACAAAAATGTCCACCCTGTCTGACTCACCCATTCAATTGTCCTTGAACAGAAGTACTTAACATTGAGACAGAGAATGTCTGTTCACATGTTTATCAAACAAGTTTCATGCCACTTTAAAGGACGTTTTTGAATCTTTATATATACTTCTGCTACTACTTTGTAGATTTGTTCTGTTATTAATTTTGTTGGGAACATTCACACCTGAGAAGGGTATAATTACTCCACCATTAACATGTCAATAAAAACCCAATTTGTTCGCCCCAGCAAGCTTTTTATTGCTAGCACAAGGCAAGCAAAAAAAAAAAAAAGATGAAAACAAAAACAAGGTGTCATCTAATCATAGAGGCCTTAACCCTTTTGCTGCCAGGCCTTTTTCCCTCAGGTGCCAGGCCTTTTTTTTGCTATTTGGAGCAGTTTGCGCTCAGGCCCTCATTTAGTTTTGTCCACATAAGCTACCCAAACCAAATTTGCAGCCTTTTTTTCCAATATCCTAGGGATTCTAGAGGTACCCAGACTTTGTGGGTTCCCCTGAAGGAGACAAAGAAATTAGCCAAAATACAGCGAAAATTTCATTTTTTAAAACAAAATGAAAAAAAAGGGCTGCAGAAGAAGGCTTGTGTTTTTTTTCCCTGAAAATGGCATCAACAAAGGGTTTGTGGTGCTAAAATCACCAGCTTTCAGGAAGAGGCAGACTTGAATCAGAAAACACAATTTTCAACACAATTTTGGCATTTTACTGGGATGTACCCCATTTTTACTATTTTTTGTGCTTTCAGCCTCCTTCCAGTTAGTGACAGAAATGGGTGTGAAACCAATGCTGGATCCCAGAAATCTAAACATTTCTCAAAAGTAGACAAAAGTCTGAATTCAACAAGGTGTAATTAGTGTAGATCCTACAATGTTTTCCTACAGAACATAACAGCTGAAATAAAACACTATTGAAATTGAGGTTAAAAAAACCCAGCCATTTTTCTCAACGTTTTACTCGGTAACTTTTTCCTGCAATGTCAGATTTTAGAAAGCAATATACGGTTACGTCTGATGGACTCTTCTGGTTTCGGGGATATATAGGTCTTGTAGGTTCATCAAGAACCCTGGGTACTCAGAGCCAGTAAATGACCTGCAACTTGCATTGGGTTTTCATTCTGTTCCGGGTATACAACAATTCATTTGCTGAAATATAATGAGTGAAAAATAGGTATCAAGAAAACCTTTGTGTTTCCAAATTAGGCACAAGATAAGGTGTTGAGAAGCAGTGGTTATTTGCACATCTCTGAATTTCGGGGGGGCCCATACTAGCATTTTAATTATACAGGGCATTTCTCAAATAGATGTCTTTTTTACACAGTGTCTTACATTTGGAAGGACAAAATGTAGAGAAAGACAACGGGCAATAACACTTGTTTTGCTATTCTGTGTTGCGTCAAGCCTTCCAATAAAAATGGTCCCTCACTTGCGTGGGTAGGCCTAATGCTCGCGACAGGAAACACAACATGGACACATCACATTTTTACATTGAAATCTGACGTGTTTTTTGCAAAATGCATAGCTGTAGTTTTTGGCCTCTAGCTCAGCCGCCACCTAAGGAAACTTACCAAATCTGCGCATTTTTGAAAACTAGACACCGAGAGGAATCCAAAATGGGATGACTTGTGGGGCTCTCACCAGGTTCTGTTACCCACAATCCTTTGCAAACCTCAAAATGGGTCCGAAACAACACTTTTTCCTCACATTTCGGTGACAGAAAGTTCTGGAATCTGAGAGGCGCCACAAATTTCCATCCACCCAGCGTTCCCCCAAGTCTCCTGATAAAAATGGTACCTCACTTGTGTGGGTAGGTCTGGCATACGTGACAGGAAATGCCCCAAAACACAACGTGGACACATCACATTTTCCCAAAGAAAACAGAGCTGTTTTTTGGGAAGTGCCTAGCTGTGGATTTTGGCCTCTAGCTAAGCCGGTACCTAAGGAAAACCTACCAAACATGTGCATTTCTGAAACCTAGACACCTGGGGGAATCCAAGATGGGGTGACTTGTGGGGCTCTCACCAGGTTCGGTTACCAAGAATCCTTTGCAAATCTCAAAATCTGGCCAAAAAAACACTTTTTCCTCACATTTCGGTGACAGACATTTCTGGAATCTGAGAGGAGCCACAAATTTCCTTCCACCCAGTGTTCCTCCAAGTCTCCCGATAAAAATGGAACCTCACTTGTGTGGGTAGGTCTAGCGCCCGCAACAGGAAATGCCACAAAACACAACGTGGACACATACATTCTCCCCTGGGGGCAGTTCGGCCTACTTATAATAGGCCGATCTGCCCCCAAGCGGGGTAGGAAAGGACTACAAATATTTTGCCCCCTGGGGAGCATCCCTTGCCCAAGGGGCCGCCCCCTGATATGTAAACATAAATAAAAAACAAAACTCCATGGTGTCTAGTAGTTTTTGCCCCCCTTAGAGACAGATTGGCCTAATAAAAATAGGCTGATCTGCCTACAAGTGGGTCAGAAATGGCCTAAAAGTAAATTTGCCCCCAAGGGAGCGACCCTTCCTCCCATACATAAAAAAAAAAGAAACAAAAAAAATGATCCCTGGTGTCTAGTGGTTTCTGCCACCCCCTGGGGGCAGATCAGCCTAATTATAATAGGCCAAAATGGCCTAAAAATAATTTCCCCCTCCCTGGGGAGAAGCCCTTGCCCAAGGGGCAGCTCCTTTTATACACACAAATAAAAAAATAAAAAACTCCCTGGTGTCTAGTGGGCATTTTTGCTGCTGATTGCATCGCGATTGGGCAGCAGAAATGCTGAGAAAGACATCAAAGGAAAGGAAAGGCCTTTCCTTTCCTTTGATGGCTTTCTCGTCCCCTCCATGTGATCCGATCAGCAGCGCGCAATCACCTGCTGACGTCATCAGGCACAACGGGGGTTGGGAGGAGGTAGAAGGGGAAGTGATTCCCCTTCCATCCCTGCCCAGGGAAGGGTGGTGCCAGGCCCCCAGGGGGAGTGATAGCGCTTCCCCCGTGGGCCCTTATCTAGACGTAACGGTTACGTCCTGGGCACCCGAGCGGTGCTGCCCAGGATGTAACCGTTAGCTCCAGGGCACCCAAGGGGTTAAGCATACCACACAAATGACACATTTAAAAACAATATTGATGTATACAATTTTAATAAAAAAGTGCAGGTTATAAATACTGCTAACAAAACAAATTATTTAATTGAGGTTAATCTTAGACAATCTATACCTAATGCAGTGATATTTTTCTAAGCACTGTTCAGGAATCAATATCTATGTCAGAAGACTTTTTGTTATTGACACTCTGAACCAAGGCAGATGTACATGCAGAAGGCAAAACAAAACTCTTTAGTTTGAATGCACAGAATCACTGAAAATATGATTCTTACTGGTGCCAAGAAAAGTTATTATTGGCACTGGATAGCTGTAACTGGAAGACAGAGATAAAGAGCAGAAAATAGCAACTAAACTGTTGAACACATCAATGAGATGAATGCTTTTTTAATTGCATATCTCTGGTTCTGCTGATTTGGTTTTGTCAATTAGGTTCCAAATAGTTTATTAAAAAGCATTCTGTTTTTCTAAAATGGTTTCGGATTTTTATTGTGTTGCGTTTTAACTTTATTATTGTTTGTGTGCTGCATGAAGACTTTACACATTGTCTCTAAATTAAGTCTTACTGCTTTTGTGCCAAGTTAACAGAGGTTTAAGAACAGGTTAATTTAATGACCTAAATGGTAGACCATGATGGAGATTGTGGCTATTGCCTAAAGATGTTCAACACCCCCTCAGCTGAAAACCCAATTTCTCACTGTTAGCTTCATAGCTAAGTGAGGCACAGGTGTAGTGACTGAGTTTGTCAATATTAGTGAGATATTCATAAAAAATTGAACCAAAAAGAATGCACAGAAATTCATTTGCAGTGGCAGTATCAATACTGATGATGGTGGTTAGAAGAGAATGTGAAGGTAGTACATTTTGTAACATTTAATACTAGTGCAAATTGCAAGATTCTGAAACTGACAATGTGTGTGTGGGGTGGTGGGTAGTCTCCCAAATTTACAAAGTCAGACTTGTTGTGCAAAAGCATATGGAAGCAAGCATTCAGGAAAACATCACTTAAAATGTTTTTGGCAAGTGGCTTTTAATTTTGAATAACCTTTCTATTTGCCATCAATATAGCATTGTGGAGGAAGGGCATCTGTAGAATATGCTACATTTTGAGAGCTAAGCACCTGTCCTCTTTTTTCATGTCATGTTTAATGCAATGTCAAAGGCAAATATCTATCCTATTCATCATTGACTGTTAATCAGATATTGGGCCATTCCTCAACTTCAGTCAATCAGACCTGGTGGTGAATCAGAGGATTAAATGATGGTTACTTGAAGAAAAGATTGAAGAACAAAAGTAATTTCTCTCATGTGCCAAGATGCTGTACTTTGGAATTTGCAAATCTCTGTTCAAGAAGGTACCCAGCTGGAGGCCTGCTAAGGGAGTAGAATGGTGAATCAAAAGAAATAACATGACATTTGGAGGATTCAAATTAGAGACTAGAGAAGAAAAATAGAACATGCCTTAATAAATAGGACAAGTTTATCTCTTCCAGATTGTGAATTACATTTATAAAATGTATAATTTGTAATCCCAATGCTATCCTACGGTAGAGATGTAATTATAGTAGAAAAAAACTCAGAGATGTTCACTACTGGTACATGTAAACCTGAAAAAGTACATGTCCTGCCTTTTTAATACATTGCACCATGCACTGGGTGTTGTCAAGTGCCTACCTCAAGGGTGACTTGTATGTATAACTGGGAAGAATTGGGGATGGCAAAAGAGTTACTTTGCCAGATCAATGTGGCAGTGTAAACCTGCACATAGAGGATCTGCAATGACAGGCCTGAGACATGGTTAAAGGGCTACTTACGCAAGGGACACAATGAGTGCTGCAGGCTCATATGTACCATTTAATTTATAGGTGTTGGGCACTTGTAGTACATATGCAGTAGACCTTACTAGGGACTTATAAGTAAGTTAAACATGCCAATTGGGGATAAGCCAATGTTACCATGTTTAGAAGATAAATCAAAAGCACTTTAGCACTTGTTAACAGTGGTAAAGTGCACAGAGCCTTAAAGCCAGCAAAAATGAAGACAGAAAAGTAGGGAAGGTAGGCAACAAGTTGGGGTAATACTACCTTAAGGCTGTCTAACAGTATTTATATCTTGAAATTGAAATTTCTAAAACTCAAATTCAGGGAGAAATGACTAAAATCCTTCTATATGGGTGTAGGTCTAATCTTTAGGCAAAACCTTATAAGAAAGAATACTCACACTCCAATTCAATATAAAAGGAAAAACTGATTATAGCCTCCCAAAGTCTATGGCTCAAGCAATACTTGGGAATCCCCCTCGAGGGTGAGGGTATGCTGCCAAGGTGGCATAGCATCCTAATTGGGAAAGAAGCAGAAGGGTATGGCAGTTGTTGAAAAAAACGAATCTGCCTACGTTGGTCATGCATCAAGGAGATCCAGACACTGACATTTAACTGCCAAAACTTACTATCAAAAACCCAGGCACTAGGGTTCAAATTAGCAACAAACAAGGTTGTGCCAGGAACAAGCCTGCAGTGCTGATGTGGTACTGTATGTCAAATTAATGAAGTAACAACTCAAGTACCATGTTAGGAATGTTTGTAACTCAGAGGAAATCAGTATTACAAAAAGCACACAAATCTAAAATAATGAAGAATGGAAAGAAATTTCATTATGAGACAGCAACTGGTTGAAGTAGCAGAAGCATAAAATTAGATACTTAGGGCCAGATGTAGCAAAGGTTTTTCCCCATTCTGTGTCTATGGGAAAAAGTGTTTGTACATATGGCCCTTAAAGTATTGTGAAAAATCACAGAAGTACTGGGGCGAGTTAGGACAAGATTGGAAGCCTTCAAATCCAAGGAAGAGAGAGTTACTGTCTTTTCAGGAATCCTTATGAGCCCAAACGTGCACCAAGCTGTAGAAGAAACAGGTGATCCTCGATTTCTAGAAAAGGTCAAACTCAGTTCCTTGAACTTGACTAGTGAGAAGCTCTCCAGATCTTTTACCGAAGAAAAGATAGTGAAAGCAAAAGCACGCTTGGTTAGGGGTAGGTCTCCTGGACCAAATAAGATGCTGCTTAAACATCTACAGGACTTGTGAGTTCTACTTCTTTCAATTCTTTAAAATAAATATTTGCATCACATTATTGTTCACTCATTTGGCTAAGCTAAGTTTTAATTCTCTGAAGAAAGAAAAGTTCTTAGTTTTATTGAGATTGACTAAAATGATCCCAAGGATTAAAGTTTTGAATGCAATCCATTAGGGTCTTAGTAGGGCTGTCCATTATAGGAAGTGTATTTGTTTTAACATCCTGTGAGCATGTACAGTACAGTATAGAAAACACGTCTTTATGTGGTGTTTTTGGACTTTGCACTTTCTTTCAACATGGTCCTCAGAGAAAGATTGTGGATCAAGTTGGCTAATAATGGAAAAGAAGAAAACCTTCAGTTTAATATTAAAAGGCTGTATATTGGAACACCTCACAAGTGAGACTGAGTCAAACTGGATTATTGAACCAACGCTTTCAACCATGTGAAAACAAAACTACGATTGGTTGTTTGTTTACTCCTCTGCCTTTCACACTGAATGTAAACTATCTGTGCAAGGAAGTGTATTTGGTCTCACAGATGTTGTCACAACAGAAGGCTTTGAACTCCTGGCATTGTTATATTCCGGTGATTAACAGTTGATTACCAACAAGTTTTCCTGCTGCTGTAAAGGTCCCCTTTTTTGCTGACTTTTGAAAAACCTTAGCAGATTTAAACTTCACAAGACTTCAACATTTTACACACACATGTAGCCAATCTCCTCTCTGTGTAGAGGTAGAATAATCTGGCTTTAAGTTGTTTGAATTCAAATAAAGATGTTTCATTAAGTGTTCCAGATAGCCAGACAATCTTTCAGATCCAAAGGAAGCATGTATTTATCCATCCGTCAGCCAAATAGTGCAAAATCTCTGCCATTCACCCAGCAGCTGACAAAATAGTACATAATATCTGATGTTTAGCCGGCAAGACACTAAATAGTAGAGATGATGCACAATTTGAAGAGCATTGGATGAATAGTATAACAGAGTTCTTTATTTAGCTGGCCATAAAGGAAAAACGTGACTCCAGGCAATGGTAGTGTGGTGGCCGTTTTGTAATGGGGGGCCAACATGAGTGAAGCATTTGAAAGTAAGTGCATATACACATGTACAATACTTTGTAATAATGTGAGTACATTAACTCATCTAAGCTGTTTACAGATGAAAAAACATAAAAAACAATTATGAATAAAACAATTATGTTATTTTAATATTCCAACAAGATGTGGAAAACAAGAAGAACCTTCAGGATATGGCACCCATTTATTCTGTGCTTCAGTCAGGGAGAATTCCCAGTGTCGTTTTAGAGCATGTTACCTAAATGTTTTATTAAGTACTGAGAATATATATTTCTTATGTGCATGATGCTACTTGTGATGATTTTTGAAGTCTGGGTGTTTTTGGCTTTCTTATGGAAGGCATTGCGCTAGCTTTCCACTTCTGTTAAGGGGGATTGTGCTTGCAGGAGACTGGAAATACAATGGTTTCTGGGCCCCAGAGGAAGAGAAACATACAGTAGGTAATTGGTGTTTGGGAACACATGCTTTGGGGCACTTGCAGGAGGTAAATTCAGTGACACGCTTTAATGGGACTTCTGTGGAATGGAGAAGTGAAAGCAGGAGAAAGGTAAGTAATGCATCTGCTTAATTTACAGGAGGGGTTCACTTGGCTGCCTGTGAATAAACACACAATTTCATACTATTCTCCTAGAAAAGTAGGTTTAAGGCATTAATGCTAATTGGTCCCATGTCATGGGTGGCTAGGGTTGCGACCTGACTGGTTTTCTACTGGCACAACTGGTATTTTAATATCTCATATGGCATGAAAAAATGAACTAAGGGCCAGATGTATGAAAATGTTTTGCACTCGCAAACGGTGCGAATCGGTAAATTCGGCTGTTTGCGAGTGCAAAACAGTGGTCTGCAATGCATGAAAGGCATTCGCAGCCCACAAAGCAGAAATCGCTAAAATAGCAATTTTTTGCGTTGCAACCTGGGTTTTGCGAATCGCAATTTGCGATTCGCAAAATCAACATCTCAAGGCTATACGGCAAAAAATCGCAAATTGCGATTTTTCGCAGAATGGCATTTTGCACATGCAAAATACCATGGACTGCAACCAGGTGGTAACCTGGTTCAAAATGTTAAAATGCATTTAAAATGCATTTTTAAATTGAACATGTAAAGCACACATGCCCTTTTGGCATGTGTGCACATTACATGTCCCCCAAAACATTTGGGTCCATGAGTACCAGACCCAGAGGGATCCTAAACCAGGGTGGCAACAACTACATGAACCAGGTTTACCCGCAACATACGAACTAGGAAGAACAGAGGCAGAGGGGTTAGGAAGACCAGGCCGAATTGGACAAGTACTATGAGGACCATGATAGAGGGGCCCTTGATCAGATGGATAATGAAAAGGTAGAATGGGCAGACGAGGGTATCAGGGGGACTGTGTAGGAAAGTACCATCTTGCCTGGCATGTTACCCCCATTTTATACTGTATATATGTTGTTTTAGTTGTATGTGTCACTGGGACCCTGGTAACCCAGGGCCCCAGTGCTCATAAGTGTGCCTGAATGTGTTACCTGTGTAGTGACTAACTGTCTCACTGAGGCTCTGCTAATCAGAACCTCAGTGGTTATGCTCTCTCATTTCTTTCCAAATTGTCACTAACAGGCTAGTGACCATTTTTACCAATTTACATTGGCTTACTGGAACACCCTTATAATTCCCTAGTATATGGTACTGAGGTACCCAGGGTATTGGGGTTCCAGGAGATCCCTATGGGCTGCAGGATTTCTTTTGCCACCCATAGGGAGCTCTGACAATTCTTACACAGGCCTGCCACTGCAGCCTGAGTGAAATAACGTCCACGTTATTTCACAGCCATTTTACACTGCACTTAAGTAACTTATAAGTCACCTATATGTCTAACCTTTACCTGGTAAAGGTTAGGTGCAAAGTTACTTAGTGTGAGGGCACCCTGGCACTAGCCAAGGTGCCCCCACATTGTTCAGAGCCAATTCCCTGAACTTTGTGAGTGCGGGGACACCATTACACGCGTGCACTACATATAGGTCACTACCTATATGTAGCTTCACAATGGTAACTCCGAATATGGCCATGTAACATGTCTATGATCATGGAATTGCCCCATCTATGCCATCCTGGCATAGTTGGCACAATCCCATGATCCCAGTGGTCTGTAGCACAGACCCTGGTACTGCCAAACTGCCCTTCCTGGGGTTTCACTGCAGCTGCTGCTGCTGCCAACCCCTCAGACAGGCATCTGCCCTCCTGGGGTCCAGACAGGCCTGGCCCAGGATGGCAGAACAAATAACTTCCTCTGAGAGAGGGTGTGACACCCTCTCCCTTTGGAAAATGGTGTGAAGGCAGGGGAGGAGTAGCCTCCCCCAGCCTCTGGAAATGCTTTGTTGGGCACAGATGTGCCCAATTCTGCATAAGCCAGTCTACACCGGTTCAGGGGACCCCTTAGCCCTGCTCTGGCGCGAAACTGGACAAAGGAAAGGGGAGTGACCACTCCCCTGACCTGCACCTCCCCTGGGAGGTGTCCAGAGCTCCTCCAGTGTGCTCCAGACCTCTGCCATCTTGGAAACAGAGGTGCTGCTGGCACACTGGACTGCTCTGAGTGGCCAGTGCCACCAGGTGACGTCAGAGACTCCTTGTGATAGGCTCCTTCAGGTGTTACTAGCCTATCCTCTCTCCTAGGTAGCCAAACCCTCTTTTCTGGCTATTTAGGGTCTCTGTCTCTGGGGAAACTTTAGATAACGAATGCAAGAGCTCATCCGAGTTCCTCTGCATCTCTCTCTTCACCTTCTGCCAAGGAATCGACTGCTGACCGCGCTGGAAGCCTGCAAACCTGCAACATAGTAGCAAAGACGACTACTGCAACTCTGTAACGCTGATCCTGCCGCCTTCTCGACTGTTTTCCTGCTTGTGCATGCTGTGGGGGGTAGTCTGCCTCCTCTCTGCACCAGAAGCTCCGAAGAAATCTCCCGTGGGTCGACGGAATCTTCCCCCTGCAACCGCAGGCACCAAAAAGCTGCATTACCGGTCCCTTGGGTCTCCTCTCAGCACGACGAGCGAGGTCCCTCGAATCCAGCGACTCTGTCCAAGTGACCCCCACAGTCCAGTGACTCTTCAGTCCAAGTTTGGTGGAGGTAAGTCCTTGCCTCACCTCGCTGGGCTGCATTGCTGGGAACCGTGACTTTTGCAGCTACTCCGGCCCCTGTGCACTTCCTGTGGAAATCCTTTGTGCACAGCCAAGCCTGGGTCCACGGCACTCTAACCTGCATTGCACGACTTTCTAAGTTGGTCTCCGGCGACGTGGGACTCCTTTGTGCGACTTATGGTGAGCACCGTTTCACACATCCTCGTAGAGCCTGTTTCTGGCACTTCTTTGGATGCTACCTGCTGCTGAGAGGGCTCCTTGTCTTGCTCGACGTCTCCTCTCTCTCCTGGTCCAATTTGCGACCTCCTGGTCCCTCCAGGGCCGCAGCAGCGTCCAAAACAGCTAACCGCACGATTTGCAACTAGCAAGGCTTGTTGGCGTTCTTTTGGCGGGAAAACACTTCTGCACAACTTTCCACGGCGAGAAGGATCCGTCCACCAAAGAAGAAGTCTCTAGCCCTTTTTGTTCCTGCAGAAACCGCAGCTTCTTCTGTCCAGTCAAAGCTTCTTTGCACCCGCAGCTGGCATTTCCTGGGCATATGCCCATCTCCGACTTGCTTGTGACTTTTGGACTTGGTCCCCTTGTTCCACAGGTACCCTAGATTGGAAATCCACAGTTGTTGCATTGTTGGTTTGTGTCTTTCCTGCATTATTCCTCTAACACGACTTCTTTGTCCTTAGGGGAACTTTAGTGCACTTTGCACTCACTTTTCAGGGTCTTGGGGAGGGCTAATTTTCTAACTCTCACTATTTTCTAATAGTCCCAGCGACCCTCTACAAGGTCACATAGGTTTGGGGTCCATTCGTGGTTCGCATTCCACTTTTGGAGTATATGGTTTGTGTTGCCCCTATCCCTATGTTTCCCCATTGCATCCTATTGTAACTATACATTGTTTGCACTGTTTTCTAAGACTATACTGCATATTTTTGCTATTGTGTATATATATCTTGTGTATATTTCCTATCCTCTCACTGAGGGTACACTCTAAGATACTTTGGCATATTGTCATAAAAATAAAGTACCTTTATTTTTAGTATAACTGTGTATTGTGTTTTCTTATGATATTGTGCATATGACACTAGGTGGTACTGTAGTAGCTTCACACATCTCCTAGTTCAGCCTAAGCTGCTCTGCTAAGCTACCATTATCTATCAGCCTAAGCTGCTAGACACCCTATACACTAATAAGGGATAACTGGGCCTGGTGCAAGGTGCAAGTACCCCTTGGTACTCACTACAAGCCAGTCCAGCCTCCTACATTGGTTGTGCAGCGGTGGGATAAGTGCTTTGAGACTACTTACCACTATTGTCATTGTACTTTTCATAAGAGAAAAATATACAAAACAAGGTCAGTGTATATACACATAGCCAAAAAGTTTTGCATTTCCTCTTTTCACTCTTTTCTAAGTGCTGAAAAGTACTTCTAAACTTTCAAAAAGTTCTTAAAAGTTTAAAAAGTTTTTTTCTGTCTTTCAAAAAAGTTCTGGAAACTTTTTTCTCTTTTTCTATCACTTTAACTCTCTCTAAAAATGTCTGGCACAGGCCAAAAGGTTGATCTGTCCAAACTTGCATATGACCACCTTAGCTGGAAAGGAGCAAGGAGTCTCTGTGTAGAGAGAGGTTTGAGTGTAGGGAAGAATCCTTCTTTGGAATTATTGCTTAACATGCTTAGAGAACAAGATAAGGCCATAGGGGCCACATCTGTTGAAAAAGTAGCAAATGGTTCCCAATCTGATCCAGGGACTCCCCCAGGAAAAGATTCAGGAAAGAAACTTCCTAGCCTGCCCATTACTAGACAGTCTAGCGTAGTTGGTAATGATGGAGAGCCTCACCATGTTGTCTCACATCATAGCAAAAGCATTTATTCTCACCATACTGGTAGTGATGTTTCTGTTAGCCAAGCTGTTAGGGTGGCTTCTGTAAGGGACAGGTCTCCTTCTGTTCATTCTTCTCTGTCTAAGAATGTCCCTCCCACCAACCCTGATGACAGAATGTTAGAGAGGGAACTCAATAAGTTGAGAGTGGAACAAACCAGACTGAAGCTTAAAAAGCAACAGCTGGATTTGGATAGACAGTCTTTTGAACTAGAGAAAGAAAGACAGAAGTTGGGTTTAGATACCCATGGTGGCAGCAGCAGTATTCCCCATAGTCATCCTGCAAAAGAGCATGATTCCAGGAATCTGCATAAGATAGTTCCCCCTTATAAGGAGGGGGATGACATTAACAAGTGGTTTGCTGCACTTGAGAGGGCCTGTGTTGTACAGGATGTCCCTCAAAGGCAGTGGGCTGCTATCCTATGGCTATCATTTAGTGGAAAAGGTAGGGAGAGGCTCCTTACTGTGAAAGAAAATGATGCTAATAATTTCCAAGTTCTTAAGAATGCACTCCTGGATGGTTATGGCTTAACCACTGAACAGTACAGGATAAAGTTCAGAGAGACCAAAAAGGAGTCTCCACAAGACTGGGTTGATTTCATTGACCATTCAGTGAAGGGCTTGGAGGGGTGGTTACATGGCAGTAAAGTTACTGATTATGACAGCCTGTATTACTTGATCCTGAGAGAGCATATTCTTAATAATTGTGTGTCTGATTTGTTGCACCAGTACTTGGTGGACTCTGATCTGACCTCTCCCCAAGAATTGGGAAAGAAGGCAGACAAATGGGTCAGAACAAGGGTGAACAGAAAAGTTCATACAGGGGGTGACAAAGATGGCAACAAAAAGAAGGATGGTAAGTCTTCTGACAAGGGTGGGGACAAATCTAAAAATGAGTCTTCATCAGGCCCACAAAAACACTCTGGTGGGGGTGGTGGGCCCAAATCCTCTTTTAATCAGAACAAGGAAAAGAAACCATGGTGCTATTTATGTAAAATAAAAGGCCATTGGACAACAGATCCCAGTTGTCCAAAGAAAAGCACCAATGCTCCTACCACTACAACCCCTACTGCTACACCTAGTGTCCCTACTAATAGCAGTGGTGGTGGGAGCAAACCTACTAATAGCCAATCCAAGGGAGTAGCTGGGCTCACTATTGGTAACTTAGTTGGGGTTGGCCTTGTTAGGGAGGCCACAGAGGCTGTGTTAGTCTCTGAGGGGGCTATTGATTTAGCCACCTTAGTTGCTTGTCCCCTTAATATGGATAAGTACAAGCAGCTACCCCTAATAAATGGTGTTGAGGTTCAGGCCTACAGGGACACTGGTGCCAGTGTGACTATGGTCATAGAGAAACTGGTCCACCCTGAACAACACCTACTTGGTCACCAGTACCAAGTAACCGATGCTCACAACAACACACTTAGCCACCCCATGGCTGTTGTTAATCTCAACTGGGGGGGGGGGGTTACTGGTCCAAAGAAAGTTGTGGTAGCTTCAGATTTACCTGTAGACTGTCTATTAGGGAATGATTTGGAGACATCAGCTTGGTCAGATGTGGAGTTGGAGGCCCATGCAGCAATGCTGGGCATCCCAGGGCATATTTTTGCTTTGACAAGGGCTCAGGCCAAAAAGCAAAAAGGACAGGGAAGCTTGGATCCTGGAACAATGGACCAAGTGCTCCCTAAAGCTAGGGCTAGTAGAAGCAAACCACTTCCTATTATCCCTCCCTCTACAGTGAATTCTACTTCTGAGGAAGAAGAATTCCCTCCCTGTGCAGAACCTACACCAGAGGAGCTGGAAGCAGACACTGCTGAGCTTTTGGGTGAAGGGAGGCCTGCCAGAGAGGAGCTGAGTGTGGCACAGCAAACCTGTCCCACATTAGAGGGTCTCAGCCAGCAAGCTGTCAAACAGGCTAATGGGGATGTCAGTGACTCTCACAGAGTTTACTGGGAGGACAACCTCTTGTACACTGAGCATAGGGATCCTAAACCTGGAGCTGCCAGGAGATTAGTGATTCCTCAGGAATACAGAAAGTTCCTCCTAACACTGGCACATGACATTCCCCTAGCTGGGCACCTGGGTCAAATGAAAACTTGGGACAGACTGGTTCCATTGTTTCATTGGCCTACGATGTCTGAGGACACAAAGGAATTTTGTAAGTCCTGTGAAACCTGTCAAGCCAGTGGCAAGACAGGTGGCACCCCAAAGGCACCCCTTATCCCACTGCCTGTGGTTGGGGTTCCCTTTGAAAGGGTAGGGGTTGACATAGTTGGCCCCCTTGACCCTCCTACTGCTTCAGGCAATAGGTTTATCTTGGTGGTAGTGGACCATGCCACAAGATATCCTGAAGCAATTCCTTTAAGGACCACTACAGCACCTGCAGTGGCAAAGGCCCTCCTGGGAATATTTTCTAGGGTGGGCTTCCCAAAGGAAGTGGTATCAGACAGGGGAAGCAATTTCATGTCTGCATACTTAAAGGCCATGTGGAAGGAGTGTGGTGTAACGTACAAGTTCACAACACCCTATCATCCACAAACAAATGGACTGGTGGAGAGATTTAATAAAACTCTCAAAGGCATGATTATGGGTCTCCCTGAAAAACTCCGCAGGAGATGGGATATCCTTCTACCATGCCTCCTTTTTGCCTACAGGGAGGTACCCCAGAAAGGAGTGGGCTTCAGCCCCTTTGAACTTCTTTTTGGACACCCTGTTAGGGGTCCACTCACACTTGTAAAGGAGGGTTGGGAACAACCTTTAAAAGCTCCTAAGCAGGATATTGTGGATTATGTACTTGGCCTCAGATCAAGGATGGCTGAGTACATGAAAAAGGCCAGTAAAAACCTTCAGGCCAGCCAAGAGCTCCAGAAGCAATGGCATGATCAGAAGGCTGTTTTGGTTCAGTACCAACCAGGGCAGAAAGTGTGGGTCTTGGAGCCTGTGGCCCCAAGAGCACTCCAAGATAAATGGAGTGGACCCCACACAATTGTTGAAAAGAAGGGAGAAGTCACCTATTTAGTTGACTTAGGCACTGCCAGGAGTCCCCTTAGGGTGCTCCATGTCAACCGCCTGAAACCCTACCATGACAGGGCTGATCTCACCCTGCTCATGGCAACAGATGAGGGACAGGAAGAAGACAGTGATCCTCTACCTGATCTCTTCTCTTCCACAGAACAAGATGCTCTGGTGGAAGGTGTAGTTTTGGCTGATTGTCTTACTGCTGAGCAGAAAGACAATTGCATAAACCTCCTAGATCAATTCTCTGAACTCTTCTCTACTGTGCCAGGTACCACTTCTTGGTGTGAGCACACTATAGATACTGGAGATAGTTTACCTGTCAAAAGTAAGATCTATAGGTAGCCTGACCATGTCAGGGACTGCATAAAGCAAGAGGTCCAGAAAATGTTAGAACTAGGAGTGGTTGAGCACTCTGACAGTCCATGGGCTTCTCCTGTGGTACTGGTACCAAAACCCCATTCCAAAGATGGAAAGAAGGAAATGCGGTTTTGTGTAGACTATAGAGGTCTCAACTTGGTAACCAAAACTGATGCTCACCCTATACCCAGGGCAGATGAGCTCATAGATACACTGGCATCTGCCAAGTATCTAAGCACTTTTGACTTGACTGCAGGGTATTGGCAGATCAAATTGTCAGAAGATGCTAAACCTAAGACTGCATTTTCAACCATTGGAGGACATTACCAGTTTACTGTAATGCCTTTTGGTTTGAAAAATGCACCTGCCACTTTTCAGAGGTTGGTGAACACAGTCCTGCAAGGGCTGGAAGCTTTCAGTGCAGCATATTTGGACGATATAGCTGTCTTTAGCTCCAGCTGGGATGATCACCTGGTCCACCTATTGAAAGTTTTGGAGGCCCTGCAAAAGGCAGGCCTCACTATCAAGGCTTCAAAGTGCCAGATAGGGCAGGGTAAGGTGGTTTATCTGGGACACCTTGTTGGTGGGGAACAGATTGCACCACTTCAGGGGAAAATCCAAACAATTATTGATTGGGTTCCCCCTACCACTCAGACTCAGGTGAGAGCCTTCCTAGGCCTCACTGGGTATTACAGGAGGTCCATTAAGAACTATGGCTCCATTGCAGCCCCTCTTAATGACCTCACATCCAAGAAAATGCCTAAAAAGGTATTATGGACAGCAAACTGTCAGAAAGCTTTTGAGGAGCTGAAGCAGGCCATGTGCTCTGCACCTGTCCTGAAAAGCCCTTGTTACTCTAAAACATTCTATGTCCAAACTGATGCACCTGAATTAGGAGTAGGGGCAGTCCTATCACAACTTAATTCTGAGGGCCAGGATCAACCTTTTGCTTTTATTAGTAGGAGGTTGACCCCTAGAGAAAAGCGTTGGTCTGCCATTGAGAGGGAGGCCTTTGCTGTGGTCTGGGCACTGAAGAAGTTGAGGCCATACCTGTTTGGCACTCACTTCATTGTTCAGACAGACCACAAACCTCTACTTTGGCTAAAACAAATGAAAGGTGAAAATCCTAAATTGTTGAGGTGGTCCATATCCCTACAGGGAATGGACTATACAGTGGAACATAGACCTGGGAGTAGCCACTCCAATGCAGATGGACTCTCCAGATATTTCCACTTAGACAATGAAGACTCATCAGGTCATGGCTAGTCTTATTGTCCTTCGTTTGGGGGGGGGTTGTGTAGGAAAGTACCATCTTGCCTGGCATGTTACCCCCATTTTTCACTGTATATATGTTGTTTTAGTTGTATGTGTCACTGGGACCCTGGTAACCCAGGGCCCCAGTGCTCATAAGTGTACCTGAATGTGTTACCTGTGTAGTGACTAACTGTCTCACTGAGGCTCTGCTAATCAGAACCTCAGTGGTTATGCTCTCTCATTTCTTTCCAAATTGTCACTAACAGGCTAGTGACCATTTTTACCAATTTACATTGGCTTACTGGAACACCCTTATAATTCCCTAGTATATGGTACTGAGGTACCCAGGGTATTGGGGTTCCAGGAGATCCCTATGGGCTGCAGCATTTCTTTTGCCACCCATAGGGAGCTCTGACAATTCTTACACAGGCCTGCCACTGCAGACTGAGTGAAATAACGTCCACGTTATTTCACAGCCATTTTACACTGCACTTAAGTAACTTATAAGTCACCTATATGTCTAACCTTTACCTGGTAAAGGTTAGGTGCAAAGTTACTTAGTGTGAGGGCACCCTGGCACTAGCCAAGGTGCCCCCACATTGTTCAGAGCCAATTCCCTGAACTTTGTGAGTGCGGGGACACCATTACACGTGTGCACTACATATAGGTCACTACCTATATGTAGCTTCACAATGGTAACTCCGAATATGGCCATGTAACATGTCTATGATCATGGAATTGCCCCCTCTATGCGATCCTGGCATAGTTGGCACAATCCCATGATCCCAGTGGTCTGTAGCACAGACACTGGTACTGCCAAACTGCCCTTCCTGGGGTTTCACTGCAGCTGCTGCTGCTGCCAACCCCTCAGACAGGCATCTGCCCTCCTGGGGTCCAGCCAGGCCTGGCCCAGGATGGCAGAACAAAGAACTTCCTCTGAGAGAGGGTGTGACACCCTCTCCCTTTGGAAAATGGTGTGAAGGCAGGGGAGGAGTAGCCTCCCCCAGCCTCTGGAAATGCTTTGTTGGGCACAGATGTGCCCAATTCTGCATAAGCCAGTCTACACCGGTTCAGGGGACCCCTTAGCCCTGCTCTGGCGCGAAACTGGACAAAGGAAAGGGGAGTGACCACTCCCCTGACCTGCACCTCCCCTGGGAGGTGTCCAGAGCTCCTCCAGTGTGCTCCAGACCTCTGCCATCTTGGAAACAGAGGTGCTGCTGGCACACTGGACTGCTCTGAGTGGCCAGTGCCACCAGGTGACGTCAGAGACTCCTTGTGATAGGCTCCTTCAGGTGTTACTAGCCTATCCTCTCTCCTAGGTAGCCAAACCCTCTTTTCTGGCTATTTAGGGTCTCTGTCTCTGGGGAAACTTTAGATAATGAATGCAAGAGCTCATCCGAGTTCCTCTGCATCTCTCTCTTCACCTTCTGCCAAGGAATCGACTGCTGACCGCGCTGGAAGCCTGCAAACCTGCAACATAGTAGCAAAGACGACTACTGCAACTCTGTAACGCTGATCCTGCCGCCTTCTCGACTGTTTTCCTGCTTGTGCATGCTGTGGGGGTAGTCTGCCTCCTCTCTGCACCAGAAGCTCCGAAGAAATCTCCCATGGGTCGACGGAATCTTCCCCCTGCAACCGCAGGCACCAAAAAGCTGCATTGCCGGTCCCTTGGGTCTCCTCTCAGCACGACGAGCGAGGTCCCTCGAATCCAGCGACTCTGTCCAAGTGACCCCCACAGTCCAGTGACTCTTCAGTCCAAGTTTGGTGGAGGTAAGTCCTTGCCTCACCTCGCTGGGCTGCATTGCTGGGAACTGTGACTTTTGCAGCTACTCCGGCCCCTGTGCACTTCCGGCGGAAATCCTTTGTGCACAGCCAAGCCTGGGTCCACGGCACTCTAACCTGCATTGCACGACTTTCTAAGTTGGTCTCCGGCGACGTGGGACTCCTTTGTGCGACTTAGGGTGAGCACCATTTCATGCATCCTCGTAGTGCCTGTTTCTGGCACTTCTCCAGGTGCTATCTGCTGCTGAGGGGGCTCCTTGTCTTGCTCGACGTCCCCTCTCTCTCCTGGTCCAATTTGCGACCTCCTGGTCCCTCCAGGGCCGCAGCAGCGTCCAAAAACACTAACCGCACGTTTTGCAGCTAGCAAGGCTTGTTGGCGTTCTTTCAGTGAGAAAACACTTTTGCACGAGTCTCTACGACGAGTGGGATCTGTCCACCAAAGGGGAAGTCTCTAGCCCTTTTCGTTCCTGCAGAAACCGCAGCTTCTTCTGTCCAGTCGAAGCTTCTTTGCACCCGCAGCTGGCATTTCCTGGGCATATGCCCATCTCCGACTTGCTTGTGACTTTTGGACTTGGTCCCCTTGTTCCACAGGTACCCTAGATTGGAAATCCACAGTTGTTGCATTGTTGGTTTGTGTCTTTCCTGCATTATTCCTCTAACACGACTTCTTTGTCCTTAGGGGAACTTTAGTGCACTTTGCACTCACTTTTCAGGGTCTTGGGGAGGGCTAATTTTCTAACTCTCACTATTTTCTAATAGTCCCAGTGACCCTCTACAAGGTCACATAGGTTTGGGGTCCATTCGTGGTTCGCATTCCACTTTTGGAGTATATGGTTTGTGTTGCCCCTATCCCTATGTTTCCCCATTGCATCCTATTGTAACTATACATTGTTTGCACTGTTTTCTAAGACTATACTGCATATTTTTGCTATTGTGTATATATATCTTGTGTATATTTCCTATCCTCTCACTGAGGGTACACTCTAAGATACTTTGGCATATTGTCATAAAAATAAAGTACCTTTATTTTTAGTATAACTGTGTATTGTGTTTTCTTATGATATTGTGCATATGACACTAGGTGGTACTGTAGTAGCTTCACACGTCTCCTAATTCAGCCTAAGCTGCTCTGCTAAGCTACCATTATCTATCAGCCTAAGCTGCTAGACACCCTATACACTAATAAGGGATAACTGGGCCTGGTGCAAGGTGCAAGTACCCCTTGGTACTCACTACAAGCCAGTCCAGCCTCCTACAGACTGGCAATAGTAGGATGTGAAAGGAAGACTCAGACTAGGAGGGCTAAGGAATCTAAGCCAGTGGAACAAGCACCAGAAGACCCCATAAATGAGGACCAGACAAAGAAGTACCAAAACTAAGACCAGGACTACATGGACCAAGTTAAACAGGATCAGAAGGATTAAGAACAGGCAACTGAGTGGACTAGATAAACCAGAGGAGCAGGACAAGGAGGACTGATGGACACAAATTAGGGTGAGGAGGATGAAAGGTCCAGAACTGGGTGCCTGTAAAACAGGACATCCAAGATCCAAATGGCTGGGTGCAAGGAGCACATGAGAATGATGACCAGTCAAATCAGGATGCACAGGGCCAGGAAGTTTTTAGGCTAGCATGAAGCAGAAGTAAAGGGACGTCAGAAATAAGAAAGTCTAGGCTGGTCTGTGAGAAGAAAAAATATTGCAGAGTCATGCGAACAAGTAGCAGAAGGAAAAGGGCCAGGAAGTTCAGTGACAAACTGAAGAGAACTATGAAGATCAAAACCTTAAGGTCAATGGCCAGTATTTCCAGGACACTAGGACAGGCAGGACAGGGATTAGGAAGACAGAAGGGGGCAGAAGCAAGGTCACCTAGAAGTCTAGACCAAGAGAAGTAGGTAAAATAATAGGATCATGACCAGTACGATCAGAAATAGGGCTAGGAAGGTCATGAAGATCAGTCACTAGGGTGCCAGGGCTCAGATTACCAAGTGGGGCAGAGCAATCATCACAAGCAGCTGGACCAGGGTGAAGAAGATCTGAGGTAAGAAGGCCAATGAGCCTCTGGAAGACCAAGTGGAATAGACAGTGGTAGCAGGAACACAGGGCCAAAATGACCAGGCTCAGGAGGACACAAACGAGATCCTGTCTCAAGAGGTCCTGGTTCAGTGTCTACGGTACCATTAGGACTAAATGGACAAGTAGTAGATCTAGCAGAACAAGGACAGGGCAAACAACGAGGACAAAGATTAAGAGTGCCAGAACATGAGAAGCAAGATGGGCTAAAACCTGTGGTACCAGGGCTAGGAGTTGGATGTGAACACCAGGACAAGGTGACTAGGATTAAGAGGATAACAAAGGATTTGGGTCAAATGTGCCAAGACTAGGGGAAACTGGAAGGGTGATGATGGCCAAAGAGAAAAAGCTTATGATAACAAGCACAACAGAAGATGATCAGGGCTAAGAAGGCCAAGGCTATCATAGTAGGTGGGTGAGGTTCAGGAGACCTAGGTCCAGTAGACACCAATCTATAAGGAAGAAAATGGGCAAAAAATCTTGAGAAGGACAAGGACCATGATAAACAAGAATAACATGACCTTGGCCAGGAGTGCCAGGCAGCAGAAACCAGGGACACATGCAGCCAGAATCAGAAGGAAATGTTCTAAGAGGACCAGTAAACAAAATATTAAGGGGACCAGGAAGATCAGGGCAATGAAGATCGGGAGCTAGAGTACCAGGACCAGGGACTTCAAGACCAGGATGATCACATCCTGGAGCATCAGGCCATGTCCTGGAAGATGAACAACAAGATGGCCAGGCCTAGGAGGACCTAACAAAGAAGGACCACGATGAGTTTCTGTAGCAGCAATTGGACAAACAGCCGGATAACCTGTGCCCAGAGGATCAGGACCAGATCCAGGAAGACAAGTTCCAGGCCAATAGGCCCAGGGGCCACAATAAGAAAGGACAACCACGGGGTCAATACCAAGAATACCAGAAAGAACAGAGCTGGGAAGACCAGGACCAGAGCAAGGGAGATTAAAAGGATCAGCACCAATAGGAGAAGAAGCAGGCTATGGAGTGCCAAAGGAGCCATGACCATAGGACCAGGGCCCAGAGTATCAAGTGGAGCAGAAAGACCAGGACCTGGGTGTAGCATGGCCAGGGTGAGGAAGATCAATATGACCAGAACTGCCAGATCCAGCAAGACTTAGGGGACTGAACCTGGATATCCTAGAGAACCAGGACTAAAATGATGAGGATGACCAGAAAAAAGGAGCAAGTCTTGTTGGCACAAAAACAAGAAGATAACACAAACTGTGAGAACCAGGAAGAGTAAAGCCATTGCTAGGCAAACCAGATTACAAATGAGGATGACTAGGAGAACAGATCCTGAAGAATAAGGAGCATATGGCTGGGCAACTAGAGCCAAAGTACAAGAGCTAAGAAGACCAGGGCAATGAGAATCAGTGGGACCACAACCAAAGGAAAACAGAAGCTTAATTCACAGGGGCCCAGGAGTATCAGGACCTAGCATACAAGTACAAGCAGGACCAAGAGGAAGAGGAAAAGGAGGACCAGCACAAAGAAGGCCAGGATGACAGAAGCTATGATCGCCAAGTAGGGTGGCTAAGAACGGCTCACAACAGGATGACCTGAACAAGAAGGATCAGGATAAAGTGAACAAATTAATCCAAGTTAACAATGCGCAGGAGGGACAGGGCAAAAAGTATCAAGACATGCTGAAGGAATCCCAGATAACTACTCACTAAATCAATCAATCAAATATTAGTTGAGCGCAGCTTGTCACCCGAGAGGGTATCCTGGAGAAGGTGTTCCAGGCTTTGGCAGGAAGGTGGGAGAAGTAGCATCCTCTGACACAGCAGAGGTGTGTGCGGCGTGAAGTTCTTGCAGGGGCAGTGGAAGTGCTGGTGCTGATTCATGTAGGCGGGTCCTAGGTTATGGAGGGCTTTGTAGGTGTGGGTCAGGAGCTTGAAGTGGCATCTCTTCTGGACCGGGTGGCAGTGGAGGTCTTTTAGGTGCTGGGTGATTTGAGTTCTCTTGGGCAAGTTGAGGGTCAATTTGGCAGCTGCATTCTGGATTAATTGGAGCGTATGCATGAGTTTGGTGCATAGAATGCATTGCTGTATTTCAGTCGGTTGCTAATGAGGGCATGTGTTTCTGTCTATCATGGTTGTGGGGATCCACTTGAAGATTTTGCAGAGCATGTGGAAGCAGGCTGAGGGGACGGCATTGACCTGACATTTCATAGAGAGCTAGGATGATGCTGAGGTGGCAGGTGTGATCTTTCAGCATGGGATGGATCCGAGTTCTTCTGTCTTGTCTGTGTTAAGCTTTAGGAAGTTGTCCTCCATCTACACTGAGACATTCTTCATGCAGTTGTGAAAGTTCATCTTAGTTGAAGTAGAGTGGACTAAGATCGATAGGAAGAACTGTGTGTCATCAGCGTACAAGATGATGTTGATGTCTTGCGATCTGATGATGTCTGCAAGAGGTGTAATGTAGACATTGAAGAGTGTTTGGCTGAGGGATGAGCCCTGGGGCATGCCGCTGATGAGGTGCTTGGATTGCGATGTGAAGGAAGGGCGGTGGACTTTCTGAGTGCACCCTGTGAGGAAGTAAGCCATTTATCTGAGTGCACCATCAGTTATCCCACTCTGGCACAGGCGGGCGGTGAATGTGTGGTGGGAGACCTCATCGAAGGAGATTAATAGGTCAAGCAGGATCAGGGAAGCGTATGCTCTTCTGTAGAGTAGGGTGTGAATGTTGTCTGTTTCAGAGATCAGAGCTGTCTCTGAGCTGTGATTGGTTCTAAATACTGATTGGGTGGTGGCTAGTAGTTTGTTTTTCTTCAGGCATTCAGTGAGTTGGTGGTTGATGGCCTTCTCCGGGATTTTGACAGGGAATGGGAGTGGTGAGGTACGTCCGTAGTTCTGGAGTTCATTGGGGTTTGCTGAGGGCTTCATGAGTAGGGGTCTGACCTTGGAGTGTTTCCAGGCATCGGAAAAGGTGGCCTTAGTTAGCAAGTTGTTGATGATGGTAATGAGTTGGAGGCTGATCTTGTTTCTTCCGAGGTTGATGAGCCGTGGGGGCAGGGATGGGTGAGTGCTCTAGAGTGGATGAAGATCATAGGGGGATGTGTTTGATGAGCTGAGTTGTTTCCAGGTGGGTAGCTGGTGGTCGGTGGTGGTTGATTGGAGGCTGGTGGTGCAGAAGATTTGGGGATCAAAGTTCTTCTAGATGGTTGCTATCTTGTTGTGGAAATGGTCAGCTAGGGCATTGCAGAGCTCCTGGTGTCAGCTCAGGAGTAGGTGGACTAGGGCCATTAAGATCAGGCACCGGCTGGGAGAGGATTAGGTAAAATAGAGGATCAGAATAAGCAGAAATAGGACTAAGAGGACGAAAGAGGTCAGAACCAAGGGACCAGGACGTGAAGTTCCAAGTGCACCAGGAGGACTACAAACTGGAGTAGTAGGACAAGGCTGGTGAGAATCAGGACAACGAGGATAACCAAAGTCACAAGGACCAATGGGACTAGAGCAGGGCCACAATGACCAGGCCCAGCCCAAGAGGACATAATAAGGAGGATGAGGACCAGTGGAGGCAGTACCAGGTGGACCACAAGGATAAGGACCCGAGCAAGGAGAATGAGGATGACGCTCATCAGGAAGACTAAGAGTACCACCTTCAGAAGAACAAGGAAAACAGGGCTAGGTGGATAAGGACCTAGCACACCCGTGGAATCAAGGTGAGGACCAGACCAGTTGTACCAGGATCATGAGGCCCAGGAAGGGCTAATACAAGGATGAAACAGGAGAAGGACCAGGAAGAACAGGGTAGAAAGGACTACTACCAGGACCCTGAGATTCAAGAAACCAGTATCAGGCTGATCAGAACTAGTTAGATCAGGGCCAGGATGAGGATCGGGAGAACCTAAACAACCCAAAAAAGGAGGACTTGGAAAAAGACTAGGAGGAGGACCAACTTGTAAAGGACCAAAAGTACCTGGAAGTGAAGGAAGAAGACCAGGAGCAGGAGGACACGTATATGAGTCTAAGCCACATGTATTAGGATATCCCTTTCGCAAATGATTTGTGTTCATGCTTTATAGACTAACAACCCCTAGAACCACCCACTCTTAAGCCCACGTATAGACCTGATAAGTATTTGCTGACAATTCACAACATGCAGATTGAATAAAAAGCTCTAAATGTTACACTCCGACCTCTGAATGTAGATGACATTGCTTGAGGCTGGCACAGTAGTCTGAGGTTGGATCTGACTGCATAGGCAGAAACTTGACAGAGGAGTTTAAAGGTGGATGGATGAAAATGAGCGTGGTCTGCGAAGGATGGCAGAAAATCTTTAAGAAACTCAGATAGTTGTGTTCAGGAAAAATGTTTATTGGCTAACAAAAGGGTCAAAGGGAATCAGTGATCAGCAAAGGACATCTCAAGATCAAAATATGGCTCTCATAAGCATAAGAGAGGGTGATAGAGGCTCCAGAAAGATCATCTCAGATGGCCCAAATCGGGATCCTGTGTTACCCCCAAGTTTTTGTACTGACATTCTCTGTGTGTGTAAGTGAGGTAGGTATGTAGCAAGGAGCACACATTGCAAGGCAGCAAGACAATTTTTGCTGCTCTGCATTTCATCACAGGAGAGAGCAGAAATGTTGACATATCTACTATATGATGCATTTCTACTGTCTCTGTCTGCTGGTGTACTGTGTACTGCCTAGCCCCAATGCAGGCACCCTTTCACCAGTGTGCAAGGGTGCCTTTATTACAGGTAGGATTGTTTTTGTGCAGAAAGGGGCACCTTCCCACACAAAAACAGTCCTTTGAGGAATTTTCCTCATTTTATGTGTGCTGAAAAATGCTACACACATAGAAAGAGAAAGTAATGAGGAGAAAAACAAATGTTTCTCCTTATTGTGCTTCACTTGAGAAGGTGTACCATTTTGATACTCAACTTAGTAAAGCTGTGATTACGTTAAATGTCATGGGTAGATGCATGGGATCGCCCATGCTCCGACCACAGAACACCTTCTCTACACAGGATAACATAGGCCAGCGATTTGTGCAGACTTGTGTTACTCTGGATGTACAACGTTATTCAGAGCCATGCAAGGTGGATTTTTATTTAAGGGTTGTATCACCTTGTGTGATGCAAGAACACAATCCTTTAGTAAATCTTCCCATACATGTGAAGTAGTAAGACTTCTGGTGTGATGACACAGACCAGTGGGATACATTTTGCATGATATGATGGAAAGCAGATACCGCTTCCCTACACAGTTTCCCTACACAGTGGCCATGTATTGACTGTAGATAGCAGATGGAGCCCCAGAACTGGATTGAAGGAGAATTGAGAAAAGGCTAACCTAAATAAATATGTGAGGTCCTTTTCAGCAAAGGGTTGCTGATTATGTCTTCCTGAGTGACGACAAAGAGTAGATGGTAGGTCATGGATTTCTCTTGTTAAAGGTGACAAAGGTTCTAAGTAGGGTAAATAACACTGATAAATAAAAATCTCTGTGAGTTTTGTTTCTTCTGTGTCTTTGATGCCTACTCATCTTTCTCTGATTTACTGTAAAAAATCATTTTGATTCCAATTACATCCAGTTCAATTAATTAGAGTCCTATTCCTTTGCTCGTGGCTTCTCTACTGAATACCTCCTCTGATGGCCTGACAGAATAGGGGCCTTAGAAGGAAACATTTTATACCATCTACCTTACTTAGTAAATCCTGGTTGTGAGGGACTGAAACAAAATAATTACCCCATCAACCTGGGCAAAACGCCCAGCATGTGGAAGCGCTAAATAGGAGTCAGAACAACGCATGCTGGAACCACGCATGCCTAAACAATGCGGTTGGAACAACGTCCGTGTTGTTACCACAAATGCCTTTACCACGAATTCCTTAACAACAATTTTTTGTTGAAAAAAGGCATTCCTGGTAAAGGCATGCGTGGTTCCAGCATGCGGCTCCCCCACCCCAACTTCCACACCCCTAACACAATCGTACCCCAAACCCCCACCCCTAAAAACAATTGTACCACTACCACAACCCCCACCCCTAAAACTTAAACTACCCCGACCCTCCCACCCCTGCCCCTAAAACTAGCACAACCCCCAAACCCTAAACTATCCCACCCCTAAAACTACCACAACCCCCCTAAAATCTAAACTACACCGACCCCCACCCCACCCCTAAAAACTAAATATACCCCACCCCTAAAAACTAAATATACCCCGCCCCTAAACCTAAACTAACACGACCCTGCCAGCCCCAAAAACTAAAAACACCCCGACCCCGCCCCTAAAACTACTGCAACCCCCAAAACCTAAACTGCCCCAACCCCTCACCCCCCTAAAATCTAAACTACCCTGACCCCCAATCCTGCCCCTAAAACTGAAAATGCCCGAACTCCCCACCCCTGCCTCTAAACCTAAACCAACTGACCCCCTACCTCCTAAAACTAAAAATACCCCAACCTCCCACTCCTAAAACTAAAAATGCCTCAACCCCCCTCCCTTGCCTCTAAACCTAAACCACCGACCCCTACCACCAAAAACTAAAAATACCCCGTGCCCCCACCGCACCCCACCCCTAAAACCAAAAATGCCCCGACCCCCACACCCGCACCCCTAAACCTAAACAACCCCGACCCCCACCCCTAAAAACTAAAAATGCCCCAACCCCCACCCCTAAAACAGCCTCAGCCCCACTTACCTGATCACGTCCTCCAACGAAGCCGACTTCTTTCTTCTGTGTCATAACCACGCATGTGCCTTGTTCAGCACATGCATGGTTAAGGAACCGAACAAGGAAGCAGCGGTTAATGAAAGCATTGTTCCTCTTTCATTATCCACAACTTCGTTGTTTGGGAGTCATGTTTGGGAATGTTTACCTGAAGCGTTAATTTCTTTCTGTTTCTCAAAACAAACACCTGGTTTGGGAAAAACAAAAATTTCTATACTGTCCTTCAAATAGTTTGTGCATAGACAGGAATCTCCCTGACACCATTGCTTGTCAATGTAGGGAGTCGTTCACAGGGACAGAGGCCAACTCTATATTTGGCAGGTGCAGGTCCATCAGGATGTCCTAGGTATTGTCCTCCACCATCCTGATGGCGTTTTCTCTATCCTAAAAACTCTAAATCAAGCCCATAGCTTTCTTACTTCTTTCATGAGATTGGAATGAAGCCTCTCAATTATATAAAAAGGGGCCCTATGTAATTGTTTCTATTTTCATAAAATCATCGTAAATATTAGGTGCTCTATGTTACTTGGATACAATACTTCGATTTCTGTTTTTTTTGCTTTAAGAAATCATTATTTTATTGTGTTTTAGTCAGATTTATTTATAGAACTGAACTAGAATAATTCTAGAATGCACTGATTTGCTGCAGAAAAAGAGTTGTTCGCATAACTTGAAGCTTTTTGGTAAACCTTTATCTGGCCTTGTACATTCTAATGGCTTTGGAAGCAAAAGTATAGAGCTTTAGAAGAATCAACACGTTAAACTAGTCTGGCAAAGATTTTAATCATCTTTATCATTATTCACCTCTGCAGGTAAATGTAAAGCAGAAGTAGCATTTGGGGAGCACAAGGAAACTCCATAAAGGGACCCCCAAGTTGCTATGCCTTGGCCCACGGTGTATTGGAGTGGCATTCTGTGCCATGTTTGTTGAAATAACTTCAATACATTTAAACGTTCGGCACCATGAGACCTATAAATTGTACCTGTATCTAAGAATGTTTTAGCAAAAAGGGCTTAATATCACAAAAACACTAGTTTTGTGACCATAAAAGTACTTGTCATTATGTACAAAACCCTTTTTATGAGTTGGAAATTAGGACTTTTCTAATCATTTCTGACTTTCAAAAATGAGGGTTCATGAAAGGGGCTTCCTCCCTCCCCTTTTAAATTCGGAAAGGCATTTATTGATATTTTGTGACTGTAATTGCTGTCACAAACTATTGATAAGCTAACAAGACGTGAGTTTGGGTTGCAACTATTATGCAAAGGGGAAGGAGTCCTCTTAGGACTGGAAGTTTTCCAGAACCAATTTTTTTTAAACCTGCAGTGGTTCCTATAAACATGGGCTACTTTGGAAGAAAAATATTTCCTGTTTTGGAATGCAGTCATCAGTGGTGTACTGTCCCTTGCAGGCCACAATCCCTTAGATTACAACCAATCATTGAGGTTCAGAAATTATCAATTGTCCAATGAATATTAATTAGGCAGCTCTTTCTCCAACCCCCGGCAATTCAGAATTCTGTGAAATGACAAAACAGTGCATAAGTTGGTTTGCAAAATACTATTGCAGTCACACAAACTATGTGCAGAATTTTCATCCACTTTTTTCAATTGGACTAATAATGCATCAGGGTCCTAACTTTCAAAAGGGCATGGATACCAATTGTGTTCACTCTTTGTTATCAGTTCTACCTGGTTTAAGTACCTGTTGAAATCTGCATAGGGCATAATAAAACAAGTATCTGGGTAAGTAGTAAAGTTCATCTGGTCAGCTACTGGTTAAATTGTGCATGCTTCCGACTATTAATCCAGACACCAGGTGACTAATGACATTTCTTTTCAAGTTAGGTGCAAGGTGTGGGAAGGTAGCCTCTTTCTAGCCTTGTTTCCCCCCACTTTTGGCCTGTTTGTGAGTATATGTCAGGATGTTTTTACTCTCTCACTTGGATCCTGCTAGCCAGGGCCCCAGTGTTCATAGTGGAAACCCTGTTTGTCAGTGTGTTTGATATGTGTCACTGGGATCCTGCTAACCAGGACCCCAGTGCTCATAGTTTGTAGCCTATACATGTTCCCTGTGTGGTGCCTAACTGTGTCACTTAGACTCTGCTAACCAGAATTTCAGTGCTTATGCTCTCTCTGCTTTTTAACTTGTCAATGCAGGCTAGTGACCATTTTTAACAATTGTCATTGGCACACTGGAACACCCTTATAATTCCCTAGTATGTGGTACCTAGGTACCCAGGGTATTGGGGTTCCAGGAGATCCCTATGGGCTGCAGCATTTCTTTTGCCACCCATAGGGAGGTCAGACAATTCTTACACAGGACTGCCACTGCAGACTGAGTGAAATAACATCCACGTTATTTCACAGCCATTTTACACTGCACTTAAGTAACTTATAAGTCACCTATATGTATAACCCTCACTTAGTGAAGGTTAGGTGCAAAGTTACTAAGTGTGACGGCACCCTGGCACTAGCCAAGGTGCCCCCACATTGTTCAGGGCAATTTCCCTGGACTTTGTGAGTGTGGGGACATCATTACACATGTGCACTACATATAGGTCAATACCTATTTGTAGCTTAACAATGGTAACTCTGAATATGGGCATTTAACATGTCTAAGATCATGGAATTGTCCATCCATGCCAAATCTGGTATTGGGGTGCCAATCCCATGCATCCCCGGGGCTCCAGCATGGACCCCGGGTACTGCCAAACTAGCTCTCTGGGGTTTTCACTGCAGCTACCGCGGCTGACAACCCACAGACAGGCTTCTGCCCTCCTGGAGTCTGGGTAGCCCAGTCCCAGGAAGGCAGAACAAATGATTATCTCTGAGAGAGGGTGTTACACCCTCTCCCTTTGGAAATAGGTGTTTAGGGCTGGGGAGGAGTAGCCTCCCCCAGCCTCTGGAAATGCTTTGAAGGGCACAGATGGTGCCCTCCATGCATAAGCCAGTCTACACCGGTTCAGGGAGCCCCCAGCCCCTGCTCTGGTGCGAAACTGGACAAAGGAAAGGGGAGTGACCACTCCCCTCTCCATCACCACCCCAGGGGCTGTAACCAGAGCTCCTCCAGTGTGTCCCAGACCTCTGCCATCTTGAATGCAGAGGTGTGAGGGCACAATGGAGACCTCTGAGTTGCCAGTGCCAGCAGGTGATGTCAGAGAACCCTCCTCATAGGCTCTTACCTGGTTAGGTACCCAATCCTCCTCTGAGGGCTAATTAGGGTCTCTCCTGTGGGTTTCTCTTCGAATAACGAATGCAAGAGCTCACCGGAGTTCCTCTGCACTTCTCTCTTCAACTTCTGCCAAGGATCGACCGCTGACTGCTCCAGGACACCTGCAAAACAGCAACAAAGTAGCAAGACAACTGCCAGCAACATTGTAGCGCCTAATCCTGCTGGCTTTCTCGACTGTTTCCTGGAGGTGCATGCTCTGAGGGCTGTCTGCCTTCACACTGCACTGAAAGCCAAGAAGAAATCTCCTGTGGGTCGATGGAATCTTTCCCCTGCTAGCGCAGGCACCAAACTTCTGCTTCACCGGTCATCTGGGTCCCTCTCTCATTTCGACGAGCGTGGTCCCTGGAACACAGGAGCTGGATCCAAGTGACCCCGATAGTCCAGTGATCCTTCTGTCCAAAGTCGGTGGAAGTAAGTCCTTGCCTCCCCACTCCAGACAGTAATCCTGTGTACAGCATGAACTGCAGCTGCTAGGGCTTCTGTGCACTTTTGAAAGGAATCCTTCATGCACAGCCCAGGTCCCCAGCACTCCGTCCTGCATTGCTCAACTCGCTGAGTTGACCACCGACTTCGTGGGACCCTCCTTTATAGTGTTGAGATGACTGCCATGCTCAGATTTCTTGAACGCCTGTTGAAGTGCTTCTGTGGGTGCTGCCTGCTTCTGCGTAGTCTTTCGGTGCTGCTGAGAACCCCCTCTGTCTCCTCTTCCAAGGGGCTACCTCCTGGTCCTTCCTGGGCCCAGGCAGCACCCATTTTCTTCAACAGTGACTCTTGCAGCTATCAAGCCTTGTTTGCGGTCTTTCTGATTGGAAACAACTCTGCATCCTCCAGCATGCGGTGGGACATCTTCTGTGCAAAGGAGAAGTTCCTGGCATCTACCGTTGTTCTAGACTCTTCAGCTTCTTCCACCCGGAGGCTGCCCTTTTGCACCTTCATCCGGGGTTTAGTGGGCTCAAGCCCCCCCCTGAACACTTGCATGACTCTTGGACTTGGTCTCCTTCATTTACACGTCCTCAGGTCCAGGAATCCGTCTCCAGTGCTTTGCAGTCAGTTGTTGCCTTTGCAGAATCCCCTATCAAACTTTAGTGTGTTTCTGGGGTAGTAGGGTAACTTTAATCCTACTTTTCCGGGTCTTGGGTTGGGGTATCTTGGACACCCTTAGTGTTTTCTTACGTTCCCAGTAACCCACTACACACTACACTAGGCCTGGGGTCCATTCGTGGTTCGCATTCCACTTTTAGAGTATAAGGTTTGTGTTGCCCCGAGGCCTATTGCATCCTATTGTATCCTACAGTGTTTGCAATACTTTTCTAATTATTTACTTACCTGACTTTGGTTTGTGTGTATATTTTGTGGATTTTACTTACCGCCTAAGGGAGTATATCCTCTGAGATACTTTTGGCATATTGTCACAAAAAAAGTACCTTTATTTTTAATAACTCTGAGTATTGTGTTTTGTTATGATATAGTGCTATATGATGTCAGTGGTATAGTAGGAGCTTTGCATGTCTCCTAGTTCAGCCTAGCTATAGCTACCTCTATCAGCCTAAGTTGCTAGAACACTACTAATCTACTAATAAGGGATAACTGGACCTGGCACAAGGTGTAAGTACCATCAGGTACCCACTATAAGCCAGGCCAGCCTCCTACACAAGGCCACCGGCAGTACAGTACATAATTCATGTTATTTAGCCAGCTAGATATATTGAAATTTCTTTACTATGGGCCGGATGTAGGAAGCCTTTTGCATGTCGCAAACTGCGAAAAACGCATTTTGCGGCATGCAAAAGGCCGAACGCGATGCTCATCCTCAAATTGCTAGTCGGTACCGACTCGCAATTTGAGAATGCGACTCGCAAATAGGAAGGGGTGTTCCCTTCCTATTTGCGACCGCATCATCATGCTGAGTTGCTTTGTGACCGCGAATGTGGTCGCAAACCAACTCGCAGTTACCACCAGTGTCACACTGGTGGTAACTCATTCGCAAAAGGGAGGGGGTCCCCTTGGGACCCTTTCCCCTTTGTGAATGCTGAAAAAAATATTTTTTCAGAGCAGGCAGTGGTCCTATGGTTTCGGAAGATTTTTCTTTTTGCAACTCGTTTTCCTTTAAGGAAAATGGGCTGCAAAAATAAAAAAAATAAAACTGCTTTATTGAAAAAGCAGTCACAGACATGGATATCTGCTGACTACAGCAGGCCATCATCCCTGTGAGTGTAGGAACTCGCTATGGGGTCGCAAACTGCGACCCACCTCATTAATATTAATGAGGTGGGTCTTTGAGACCCACTAGCGAGTTGCAGAAGGTGTCTGAGACACCTTTCTGCATCCCATTTTGTGAGTTGCAATTTGCGAGTCGGTCAGACTCGCAATTTGCAACTCGCAAAATTTTCTTTTCCTACATCTGGCCCTATGTGTCTGGCTACTGGTCAGATAAAATATAATTCATTCTATTTAACAAGTGGGCACATAAATAATGACATTTATTTGATGTTTGCGTGGCTGATGGCCTAATTGTACACATCTTCTGCTTTGCTAGTAGCTGGTTAATGAGGGAAGTATTTTTGTTTGCTTGACTGCTGGCCAAACAGTATAAAACCTCTGCTTTTTAGTCAGTGGCCAGGTAAATATGAGGTTTTCCTGCTATTTCACAGCTGCTGGATAAACAGTGCAGAATGTATACTATTTAACCGGCTGATGGGTAAATTGTGAAGATTTCTGCTAATTTAACGTCCACCAGCTGCACAGTGCAGTTTCTCTACTATTTAGAAACAGCCAGGTAAATAATTAGGTTTTTCTGTTATTTGCACAGCTGCAAGATGATTAATGTGAAATCTCTACTACAGCAGCCCTGTATATAGAGCCTGATTTGGATGGGTTTGGATGGGTTACTTTGTCACAGCGGTGTTGGAAAGCCCATATGCCAAAATCTCTATCCCATTATATCCTGTGGGATTTAGATTTCAACAGAAGGGACATCCGTCTCCAATGTGATGGTGTAATCCATCCGCTGAGTTATCAATCATGCCCTTAGTCAAGTTTCTCCACTATTTTCATGGCTTGCAGATAAATAATACCTCCATTCTAGTATTAAGCCAGTGGCCAATTAAATAGCAGAAGAAGTTCACTATTTACCCAAATGTTGGGTAAATAGCTGTTACTAGACCAAACATGCAGTCACAAGATGAACCCTTCACAAAAGGCAGTGTGTCATTTACACATTGGTGGGTTGCAATGTTCTGACTGAGCAGGATGTAACCCACTGATGCTATCTGAATGTGAAAGTGCATGAACAAAAGAAAAGAGCCTTAAAGAACCACACAGGACAAAGAAGGAGTAGGAGATATGGAAGTTTGAATCACCACAAACTGAGGTCTGTTAATAATGAAAGAAGAAAAACAGCCCTTAAACCAACCCAAGATACATTTTTCTTTACTAACAGAACTGCACACTGTTAACCTTCTGAGACATAAGTATTAATTTTGAATTCCTCACCCTGCTTCCCAATCTGTGCAATGGAAATACACTAGTTGTGTAAACGGACTCAACTCTTCAAAGATTACGTGAAGCAATTGGTCCTACAAAGCAAAGGGGGTCATTCTGACCCTGACGGGCGGCGGAGGCCGCCCGCCAGAGTTCCCCCCTCCGAAATACCGCTCCGCGGTCGAAAGACCGCGGAGGGTATTCTAAGTTTTTCCCTGGGCTGGCGGGCGGTCGCCAAAAGACCGCCCGCCAGCCCAGGGAAAAACTCCCTTCCCACGAGGATGCCGGCTCGTAATCGAGCCGGTGGAGTGGGAAGGTGCGAAGGGTGCTGTTGCACCCGTCGCGTATTTCACTGTCTGCCAAGCAGACAGTGAAATACTTGTAGGGGCCCTCTTACGGGGGCCCCTACAGTGCCCATGCCAGTGGCATGGGCACTGCAGGGGCCCCCAGGGGCCCCGCGACCCCCCCTACCGCCATCCGGTTCCCGGCGGGCGGGCGGACCGCCGGGAACTGGATGGCGGTAGGGGGGGTCGGAATCCCCTCGGCGGCGCAGCTAGCTGCGCCGCCTTGGAGGATTCCAAAGGGCGGCGGTACACTGGCGGGAGACCGCCAGTGTTGCCGGTCCGACCGCGGCTTTACCGCCGCAGTCAGAATGCCCTGCTGGGCACCGCCGGCCTGTCGGCGGTGCTCCCGCCGACCCTGGCCCCGGCGGTCTTAGACCGCCGGGGTCAGAATGACCCCCAAACTCTACTGCCTTTATTTATAATTCATCAACAGGGAAATGCTTGAGGCCCCTCAAACATGGCTCGATGAATCATTCTGTATTTAGAAGCATGATTGTTGAGCAACCAAACGAAATGTGATGGCATCGAACCTAATACATCCACTTTACAGCCTCCTATTAATTTTGTAAGGATGTACAGTCAATTAAACCAGAGTATCTAATGGGTGTAGAATTCTCATAGCCCAACACCCAGGACATATTGTTTAGGGTCAAGAATAACAAGTTTACATATTTATTCTGTCCTTGGTACAAGTGGGCCAACCCTCCTGCAGCACAAACTGTTTATCTGCCAGTTTACAGAAACCATATTATGGATCAAGGAAGGGCATTGTCTACAGTAAATATAACATTTGTATCCATATGTTAATTCTGTTTGAACTTGCATTTATGGTTCATTAATGAAAAGCCTTTAATATTTTAGTGAGCACACTAAGGAAATATTGTAAGCTCGGACAGCACTACTGATAGCAGTTCTAGTATAAAAATGTGTACACATATTTGGAAAGTTTAACAATTTGAGGCTATGTAAAATACTTCCAGAATGTTCTCTGATTATATCCAAATATTTGCAGAACATTGAAATCAATATTAAGGATTCTTTGTTTTCACAATCAAAACGCTCATTAAAAAAATGGAAGTAGAAAAAAAAAAACTTTTGCTAAACTCCTATGAAATTTTAGGGACCATTTCTTGAAGCATCATTGGGTAAAGGTGTTGACGCATGCTAGTATTCCTAAAACATATATCCATAATGGAAAAATCAGTGTAACCTGTTTCAGCAAGATTATGGGAAACCTGAAAATAAACGAGCATTGTCTAAGCCAGCAGGTTCAGCATTGATTGTCAGCTAATGGTTTTGTCAATGCGTGTCTTGTTTTGACACTTTTTTTGTAGAACCTTGTTATGACAGCTGCCGGGCTCTCACTATTATGACCTAGTCAGTGAATTTCTCTGCCACCTCATAGCTCCACTGGCAAGTAAGCCCTTATGTTCCTCTAAACTCTGACCTCTCTCAAAAGTTTGAGGCCCTCCTCCACCCGCAGGCTTCTGCCTGTGCCTCATCCCTGGTGTCTAGTTGGAGAGCCCTGCTCTTCTACTGGGCTGCCCTCGGCCTTTTTTCTCTTTTTTTCCTCTTTTGCCTCTGTTCACTCTGTGTGTGCTTTTCCTTCCGTGTTCTGTTCCTTTTGTGTTTCTTTTGTGTCTTCGCTTTCTGTGTTTCACTCTCTCCTCCTCGTTTTTCTCCCCTCACTCCTCTCTCTCTAACTCTAACTCTCACTCTCCCCACTCTCTCACTCCCTCACTTCTGCTGCCCCTGTGGCCCCGCCCCCTCCCCTCACTCGTGCTCTATCCCCGCCGCTATTGCCCCGTGACCCGTCCTCTTTTTTCGCACCATGATCCGCTCCCGCTCCTGCCTTCCAGCTGTCCTCTCCTCTGCCTTACATACTTAACGGCAGCCGCTGCACAGTAGGATGAGCAACCACACTGACCTAGTCAGTGAATTACCCTGACTCCTCGTAGCTCCACCTGCAAGTAAGCCCTTCTGTTCCTCTGAAATCTGACCTCTGTCAAGAGTTTGAGGCCCTCCTCCAACCGCAGGCTTCAGCCTGCGCCTCATCCCTGGTGTCTAGGGGGAGAGCTCTACATGGCTGCCCTCTGCCTCTTTTCTCTTTTTTTTACTCTTTTGCCTCTGTTCACTCTTTGTTTGCTTTTCTTTCTATGTTCTGTTACTTTTGTGTTTTTCGCTTTCTGCGTTTCACTCTCTCCTCCTCGTTTTTCTCCCCTTAATCCACTCTCTCTCTATCACTCTCAGTCCCCCTCTCTCACTCCCCTGCCACTGCTGCCCCTGCAGCCCCACTCCCCTCCTCTCTCTCTCATGCTCTATCCCTGCTGCTGCTGCCCCCGCTGCCCCTCCCCCTTTTTTCATGCTGTTTTCCACTCCCGCCTTCCAGCTGTCTTCTCCTCTTCCCTCCTTACTGAATGGCAGCCGCTGTGCAGTAGATCGAGAAATCACACTGACTTAGTCAGTGAATTGCTCTGCCACCTCATAGCTCCACCGGCATGTAAGCCCTTCTATTCCTCTGAACTCTGACCTCTGTCAAGAGTTTGAGGTCCTCCTCCACCGCGGGCTTCTGCCTGCACCTTATCCCTGGTATCTAGTGGCACAGCTCTGCTCTTCTACTCAGCTGCCCTCTGCCTCTTTTCTATTTTTTTCCTCTTTTGCTTCTGTTCACTCTTTGTGTGCTTTTCCTTCCATATTCTGTTCCTTTTGTGTCTTTCGCTTTCTGAGTTTCACTCTTTCCTCCTTGTTTTTCTCCCCTCACTCCGCACTCTCTCACTCTCGCTCTCCCCCTCACGCTCCCCTGCTGCTGCTGCCCCTGTGGCCCCGCCCCCTTATCTCTCTCATGCTCTATTCCTACAGCGCTGCTGCCCCCACAGCCCTGCCCCCTTTTTTGTGCCATTTTCTGCTCCCGCCTCCCAGCTGTCGATTCCTCCCCCCTCGCTACTTAATGGCAGCCGCTGCACGACCGCACAGCAGTTGTGCCTAGGGAAAGCCCGTCTGCACCCATCCGTGACCAGAATGTGACTAGCGTCAGGACCCCTTGTTCTCCCACCCACTGCCTCTACACAACAGATTAACTCATTGCACTCAACCCAGGATGAAAAAACAACTGCAAGCAAGCAGCTCCACGCAACACACATGGTGCCTTCAGCTGCCTCCGCTGCCATCAAACCTGCACCACTACCAAGACCCGAGACCCAGCACATGCCACCTGCAACAACTCACTGAACCCGAAGCCCCTGAAGTGCATCCTCCTCAATGTCTGCTCCCTCCACACGCCACTAAAATCTGGGACCTCCTCGACAGCCTCACCCCAGACTTCACATTCCTCACCGAGACCTGGACCAACAACACCTCAGGCCCAGATATCGCCATCACCAACCCCAGATGTACAAGATCGTCCAGAAAGATTGCCCCAGCTGCCCTGAAGGGGGGAAAATAGCCATCATACACAGGTCCAACCTCCGCCTAAACACACTCTCTGAAGACTCCAAAGAAGCCACTAACCTGATGGAACACCTCCACTTCAAGCTATGCACCAGCCCGATACCCACCATTAGGGGAACCATCATCTACCGCTATCCCGAACCCCGCACACCTTTCACGGACTCCATCACGGACTTCACCTCTGCACAAGCCATCGCAGCCACCAACTACACCCTGCTGGGGGACCTCAACTTCCACCTCGAGAAACCACAAGACCCTAACACCGCATCCCTCCCAGACAACCACCACAACATAGGACTTCAACAGATCATGACAGAGCCAACACACTCAGCAGGACACATCGTCGATTGCATCTTCACAACAGGAACCTCCGTCACTTTCAGCAACACTACAGAACTCCAATGGACAAATCACTGATGCCTTCACTTCACCTTCAACTCACCCACCATCACCAGACCCCAGTTCCAGCCATCACACAGAAACTGGACAAGAATAACCGATGGTCAGCTCACCGCCACCCTCGCCTTCACCACACCCACCATCGCACACAATGATGACCCAAACTCCGCAGCACGCTCCTTCCACTAGTGGATCACTGACTGTACCAACACCAGAGCCCCTGTCACAAAGAACAACAACACCCATTCACAGACAACCAGCAGGTTCACCCCCGAACTCCGGGAATCAAGATGCACCTGCCTTGAGAAAATCTTCTAAATCCCCAGAAGCCCACAGCAAATTCAAAGCCACCACCACTGCACACAACCAACTCATCAGAAACACCAGCAAGATGGATATCTAAGACAGGTTCTCCTCACAAGCACACAACAGCAAGGAACTCTTCAACATCATCAAGGAGTTAGCCCAACCCAACAGCGAGACAACAGACATCCCACCCTCACAGGACCTATTCGACAGACTCAACACCTACTTCCACCACAAAATCAAGACCATCTACGACAGTTTCAAAAAGGCCAACCACACGTAGAACCCCCCCATCCATCCACCATCACTAACAAACCCACAGTCTCCACCTGGACATCCCTCTCCACCACAGACACACTGAAAACCATGAAGTCCATACACTCTGGGGCCCCCATGGACCCATGCCTCCATCATGTCTTCAACAGAGCTGCAGACACCATCGCCCCCAACTCTGCTTCACCATCAACTGCTCACTAGCTGCCACCACCTTCCCCGACGACTGGCAATACGCTGAGATCAACCCCCCCCTAAAGAAACCACCACGTTTTTAGAAAACCACAACATCCTCAACGTCTCCCTGTCCGGATTCAAGTCAAACCATATAACTGAAACGCCCCTCCTGTCTGCAACAAATGGCATCCGCTCTCTACTGAACAAGGGAGAGATGGCGGCACTCATCCTACTTGACCTCTCGGCAGCGTTTGACACAGTCTGCCATCACATCCTGATAAGAAGACTCCACAAAGCCAGCATTAGAGACAAGGTCCTTGACTGGATCCAATCCTTCCTCTCCGACAGAATGCAACGAGTAAGACTCGCCCCCTTCCTTACAGAACCCACACTCACCACCTGCGGTGTGTCCCAAGTATCCTGCCTCAACCCCACGCTGTTCAATGTCTACATGGCCCCACTAGCAACCATCGTCAGAAGTTACGGAATGAACATCAGCTCCTAGGCCGACGACACCCAACACATCCTCTCCCTCTCCAATGAACCAGACAGGGCCAGACACAACTTCCACAAGGACATGAAAGCTGTCGCCAACTGGATGAGAGATAGCTGCCTTCAAATCAACACAAACAAGACTGAGGTACTCATCCTGGGCCCTCAACCTAATGCATGGAGCGACTCCTGGTAGCCACCCACCCTTGGAAACCCACCCACCCTCATCAGCCAAGCAAGCAACCTCGGAATCATCTTGGACCCAAACCTCATTATGAACCATCAGATCAACTCAGTCACCTCCACCTGCTTCCGCACTCTCCGCCTCCTATGCAAGATCTTTAAATGGATCCCCCTCGAGCAGAGAAAGACATTCACACCCACCCTCATCACCAGCAGACTGGACTACAGCAATGCACTCTACGCCGGAATCAACAAAAAACTCACCCGCACATTACAAAGCATCCAGAATGCTGCCGCCAGATTGATCCTCAACCTACTCTGACACTGACACATCTCACAACACCTATGCACACTGCACTGGCTCCCCATTGAGAAAAGAATCACTTTCAAAATCCTCACCTACACACATAGAGCCCTCCACAACACCGGAACTGCCTACTTCAACTAGCGACTCAACTTCTACGTATCCCACAGGACCCTACACTCAGCCCAGCTCTCTCTCGCAGAAGTACCCCACATCCGGAAAACCAGAACAGGACGACGCTCATTCTCCTACCTCGCTGCCACCACCTGGAATGCCCTACCCATCCACATCAGACAAACCACCTCCCTCCCCAGCTTCACAAAGGAACTGTAGACATGGCTTTTTTAACCCACCTCCAGTACTCTCTACACCCCCCCTTGTGCCTTGAGACCCAAATGGGTGAGTAGCTGCGCTTGAAAAAACTCTGATTGATTGATTGATTGATTATAACAAATGCTGGCAAAAGGCAACAATATTTTTAAAGTCACAAAATGCAAACATTTCCACAATAGTTCCTGGCATTAAACAAAACTACTTTGTGTGTGTTGATAGTCCTTGTGGTATAGCACAATGTTGTCACTCATAGTGAAGCCAGCCAATAAACAGGGAGGAGAGAGAGAGGGAGACAGGATTTTTCTAAAAGTTAAAGATCTTGGGTAATCCCTGACCTAATTAGGGGCCGATTCTTAAAGAAAGTCACAAATGTACACCCCTGGTGTATGTCCTTGCATTAGTGCAGATTTATGACTCATGAATTGCCACTAATTTACAGAAGTAGGCCAGGAAATGGTACTTCTAGAAAATATTAGTGAACAGCATTTTAGCTCAAGCAAATATGTATGTGTAGATTTGCTTATGTGAAAATCTGTTGAGCATTAACAAGTTCACTTTCCCTCCAATTACTTTTTTCCAAGCTGTCGGGAATACATTTCCAAGCTTTCTCAGTATGGGAAAATAACAGAGGAAGAGCTAGTGAAACCCCCTAAAACATGCACATTTCTAGGTTTGCACAGACTCAAAGGGGCATTCCAACCCTGAAATTAGTACTTATTGCTACCTACACACCCAGTATGTACATCTTTGGAAAGGTGATAAAATAATGGCTTAGCTAGTATTCAAACCCTTCCACAATATGAGCCCTGGCCTAATCGGATAGGCTATTATCTGAGCCCTTATATAACGAGACTGCTACCATAATATTTTACCCCACTACATGTCACCAAAGGGTATTTTGTTCAGGGCAAGTAGATTCATGAAGCAACTTGTCCCATGGACAAGTAGATATTTCATTAAATTCCACACCACTGCTATCTACTAAATGAACTTGAAACTCGGCAGAGCACATTGCCACCCACATCTTGAAAATAGGCTGACATAGTAAAGTATCAAACTTAGAATGTACCAAGTTAATGCCCTTTCTTCACATGCTCCTAGGCTAGGTAACAGTGTAATCTAAAAACATGGCATGGCTTTGCGATTTACACAGCCCTTTATGCTCCTGTAAACCAGCCTGAATGCATTTCTGTTGAATTGGACAATAGCTGAGGTCATATTAGAGCATTTGAATGTTGTTAGTTCCATTGAAAACAATGGAGTGCCCCTGGCTTCTAATGGCCGTAGTAGCCAGGAGCTCCTATGTTCCAATGCTTTTGTTCACAGCTGTTGGTGTGAGCAGAGGCCTAATGAGGCCTAGGGGGATTTCAGTCTCCTCAGGCTCCATGAGTCCTTTGTTTTATTTATTAGAACATTCTGCCCGGTAGTGGCAGAATGTTCTAATAGCCTTATAGCCCTCGGCAGGTGGGCTAATCAGGCATAAAGACCTGCTCCCTTCTTAAAGGCCCTTGCCTTCGACTCAGGCCTTTAACACTGGAGCGGCCTTTTAATGGCCAGTGTAGCCCGCTACGTTGTGCTGTACGGCTATATTAGAACACTGGAATGATTGGAGCTCCATTAAAGGCCTGGGATTGCTTCGGGCTTCAAATGGCTGGTAAAAGCCATGAACTCCAACACTCCAATGTTTGTTACACAGCAACAGCTGTGAACAAAGGCCTCAGGGAGCCCGAGCCCTTTTCCATGGGGCCTTTGTTTTATTTATTCGAACATTCTGTCCTCTAGTGGTGGAATATTCCAATAGCTTTATAGCCTTTCATAGCTCAGCTATATGGGCCATTTCTTTTGCTTTGGACAGTCGCTTAAGTCATATTAGAGAATTGTATTTCTATCTGGAGGAAAACAAAATCAGATCTGACATAAAGTATTTTCTGTGGAATAAAATAGGATAGCTACTGAATATTGAAAAGCAACAAAGAGATTTTAGGAGCCAAAGTTAAGGGAGTGGGTGTTTTAAACTAAGGGGTATATTTATACTTTTGCACCAAATTTGCATCATTTTTTTACGCCAATTTGGTGCAAAAGTAATATTTATATTTTGATGTTAGACACATCTAATGTCAAAATATTGGAGTTTGCACCATTTTCTACCTGCGTGAACCTACCTTGCGTCAATGAGATGCAAGGTATGCGTTCCCATCTACAACAAGGTGCTAACCCCATAGCTCCATTTTCATTTCCCTGTGCTACAATGATGCACGGGTGGGAAGAGGGGCTAAATAATGTTGCAAAACATGCTTTGCACCATTATTTAACGCCTGGGTCAGGCCAGGCGTTAGGAGACCTGCGGACCCATTTCCTTGGTTAAACACCATGCAATGGCTCCACAGGTGCCCTCATCGAGCCCCAGGAACACCCGCACCCACACCAGAGGGACACTGGAGGATGGGGGACCCCATCCCAGGTAAGTATTATTTTATTTTAATTAAAGTGCCATTGGGTGCCCAACTTGGGGCCCCCTGCATGACACATGGTGCAATGGTCATGGCCAGGGGACACTGGTCCAGTGTGGTGGGCATTGGGTGGTGGGCATGACTCCTGTCTGACAGGAGTCATGTGGTATGGATGGTTTTCCGTTAGAAAATGACTCTAGGCTGATTAGAGAATTTTTTCCTCATACCAGCTGAACGTAATTTTTTGGTGCAAAACCTCCTTCTCCCAAACCGCCACCCCCACCCCGCTAACGTCATTTTTTTTACGCTAGTCCACCCTTTGCACAGGCTTGCACCATTCCATAAATATGGCGCCTGCTGGCGCACAGGAATGGCGCAAGCCGGGGCTAAAGCTTTTGAAGCAAAACTGCATTAGAGCAGTTTTGCATCAAAAAGTATAAATATGCGCCCAAGTGTATATTGTCTTATGAAAGTAGTAAAGGGGCTGTGTAGAGGAATTGATGCCATCTAGGGATTGAAGTGCCTTTCAAGAATATTTAATGCATGCTCTGCATTTGTTTAAGTTAACTACCAAACTGTTGTATACTTTTTTTACTTATGGACTGATTACAAGTTCGGTAGTCCATAGACTGCCATGGTGGCGGTGGCGGTGGTCCGATCGGCATCTGCTTGGTGGTCTGACCACTGTATTACAATGCAGGAGGCCCCATAGGGGAAAGACCAGGCCAGGCAGCCTGGACTGTCAGATGGAAAGACAGGCCAAACAGACCGGTGGAGCCAGTGGAGCCACTGGACACATTATGATGTTGTTTTCCGCCAATGTGATTGTCGCGGTCCATCCACCATGATTCAGCAGGTGGAAACAGAAAGTATAAAGAAAGGAAATCACCTGCAGGCAGTGTCACACATCCTGTGCTGCCATGAAGCTGATCATACACGTCTTGCCCCAGCGTTGCTCATAGATGAAGCACAAAATCCACATTGCTGTGGACGCGACCAATGGCAATATCACACACCTACCTGTGTAATTAAGCTCAACAATAGATCGTCACGCCGTCATCCCCATGATATATGGACCAAGTACACTTGCCACTACCTCCTATGTCGGAGTCATTTACAATGAATGAAACATTCACAGATATGAAACGTCTCTTTTGAGCAGGTCACAGACACTGCACAGCGACACTTCACAAAAACACACGTCTGCTCACCATAGGCACAGGGACAGTGAAGTGAACAGAACATTGTGTCACACAACAGCAACACCACATCAACATTACATCTACCAATTCAATTGACAAGCTCGCATTGCTCACAAGTCATGGAATGTCATCAGATTGAAGACATATGTATGGATGTGTCATGGAACACAAATACCCCTCCCGTGAAACATCCCTGTAATGGACCCACACTCATCACCCACATTTCAACACAATGAAAGGTCAATGAGTTGCATAATATTTTGTGAAGCAAATATCCCAAGCTCAAAATGCAAACAATACCTGCACAATAGGAATGGGGGCATAATGTGCACACCTGGAAAAATGCTGCCCTGGAACACATTTCACTTTGCACTTGCCCTAAAACACCATTTGCATAGGTACCGGCTCCACATGTATCTCAGGGATAAACAATAGTGGAGTAAAGTCCATGCCAATCTGCCAATCAGGTAATTGCAGGTCAAGAAAGCAAATACACCAGCAACAGCAATGGCCATTTATCTATATGAAGTAGCTGGAAGGTACACACATCAAAATGGACACATAGTCAGTCAAATGTAAAGGAAGGTAGCACAATTGAACACCCTTCATGTGTGGACAAACAAAACTCCAGCTTCCACACATGAGACAAATATACAATCCGTATCAGGGGACAAGTCTCACAGCATACCTGCTCAAATTGGCCATGCCAAAATGAAATTCGTACCATAGCAAACATAACACAATAAAATGACACTGCAATTGGCTTGCCACCCATATATCCGCACAGTAAACATCTTTTCTTTGCCTAACTGACACTAGCACTGCCCACAAAGTTGGATTTTGCCAACCATAGCAAATGGATCAGGAATCTGGGTAAAACACGCACAATTGTAGGCATACAACACAAATTACTCAGGAACAACAAAAAGGTAAAATGGTAATGGCAGGACAAATGTGTATCCCAAAAAACCCAACAACTTGGCTTTATTATCTCCAGAAAAATTAAAGTCAAAGGCCATTGACCAATCCATCAGAAAGTCTCTGCACAGTACTGTCCCCAAGCTTGAATCCAATCACTGCCAGGGAACCTCCACATGAAAGGGGCATCAAGTGGTCGTGCAGGTACCTCAGGGATCATCCTTTTGGTCAGGTGTGGTCAGATTCGGGATGGGTGGGTGTGGGTTTGGGAGGCGGTGCTGTTTCTTAGGAGGGATGGGCTTCTTCATGGGGAGAGGGGTATGGGTGCTTGCTGGGGGCAGATGTGATGGGGGGGCTTTGATGTGGAAGGGATGGGCTGGGAAGTGGGCAAGGGGCTCATGCGGTTGGGACGGGGTGGAGGGAACAGGGGAAAGGGCAAGGTCGAAAAAGGAAACTCTCCTTGGGAAAATGGGTTTGGTCATGTGAAGGGACCCGGGATTAGGAGGTTGATGTAGTGGTGGTCTTGTCTGTGGGGGTTGATGCCTTAGGTGTGTGCATGTGGGAAGGTATGCTTGTATAGTATCTGTTACGTGTGTGAGTGTGGATGTTTGTGTGTCTTGGAGCTGTGAGGTGGAGGTGTTGGGTGATATAGATGTGGTGGATGTGTGTGTCTGTTGGGGTGGGGTCTGTGAGGTACTGGGTTTTTCAGAACCAGTACTGATCCGGTAACCCAGTGGTGCCAGGGTACACCCAAAGACCTCGGGTACTTTCCTGATTCAGACCACAGAAACTCAGAGTCTTCTAGGTGAAGTCAAAGATCGAATTTATTGGCTGCAACCAAGTAACAAGCGTCCTAGAAGTACAACAGCACGGTTTGTATGTTCTCAGGAGACTGTGTGTCAATGCAAAGTCAGGTTTCCTTATATACAGTTTTTTAAGCTTCAGGCAAACATTCTTGACATTTTGGTTGGTCATTCACATGTTTTCACTACAAAGGAAAAAACTGTGTCATGATGAAACCTCATATTTCATGTCATCCAACCCATAATAAATTACCCGGCAAGGCCTAGTATTTTACATCAGATAAGTGTGGACCCCCAATAAAAACGGGCACCTCCCCCTCGTAAAGTAAGAAGAAGAAAAGAGCAGGTGCAGGTGTGAGCAAGATTAGGCAGGGTGTGTGAGCGATAATAAGGGTTTTATGGCATGGTGTGCCTTGATGCTATCTGATTCGGCCACTGTGAGAGGGACTGACCAAACAGGTTTGGCCTGAGGCAATGGTTCCAGCTTGCCCAGGTCAGAGAAAAGTCAATCAAGGTGTACTTGTCCTTGGAATCAAATCTGACTGTATTATAAGCCTATGTGAGGGCAACTTTTAAAAATGGCTGCCGTGTATAAAATGGAAGCCACGAGTGCAGGACGAAAATGGCAATTTCGAGGTGAAAACGCTGCTGGAATTGAGCGAAAATGCTCATGCTTAGTGTACTAGTCATTATCGGTCTTTTGATACTAAAATCGTACTGCTGTGGCAAAGTAAATTACATGGGTCCAGAATTTTTAGAACCACATCTGCCAGTAGGGTGGATGTTGTATGTGTCTGTGTGTGCTGGCGTGGTATCTGTGGGTATGGTGAATGTGGTGGATGTGTCTCTGGGGTGGTTTCCAGGGGTATTATTGATGTGGTGGGTGTGTCTGTAGGTGTTTAGGTGGTATCAGGTGGTCTGAGGTGTGTGGGTTTGTGAGTTGTGAGGTGCTGTCTTGGTGTATGGTGGGTGTGGTGGATGTATCACTGAGTGTTGTGGTGGTGTCTGTGGGTATGGTGGTTGTGATGTATGGGTCAGTGGGGGTTTTGGTTGTCAGTGAAAATGGTGGCTGTTGTGGTGTCTGTGGGTATTATTGAGTGCCTGCTTGCTGGTGCTTGTATCTATGTGTGCTGCTTGTGCGTGTTGAGGTGTGTGCGTGCAGATGTGTCTGTGTGCTTGGGACATGTAGTAGAATAGGGAATTTGGATTGGGAAGAAGGCGGTGGTAAGGGGAGGAATGTGAAGGGTGGATGGCTGCCATCCAGAGCCTGAAAAGATCTCTGTAGGCATGACATGTCACTATCAGTGCCTTACAGGTATGCATTTGATTGCTGAAGTTGGCTTGCCAAAACCTGGATGGCATTTACAATGGTAGTCTGCACCAGAGACATACTCCTCGGGAGAGCAATAGCCTCCTTACTCAGAGCAGCAGGGGTAACAGTGGCAGGGGCGAGGTGCCTGGGGCGAAGGAGACGCCCATCCTCTTGGGTGTGTAGGCAGAGAAAATGAGAGGGGAGCAACAGGGAATGTGGCAACAGAATTGGGAATGGCAGACGTACAGGATGGTACAGGAGCAGGTTCTTATGGGTCTGCCACCACTAGGGAGTGGACCGTGGGGTAGAATCAAAAGATGATAAGCTTGATCCTATGTCCTCTGAGGTAATTCCCTCACCCTTGGGCCACTGGGCCCCTTCCTGTTAGTGGTGTCATGACTGGAGGTACCGTGACCAGATGTTTTCCCACTTGATTATGTCCTGTCTCCTTTGATTTCCTGGAATGGTGCTGCAAATACACAAAGAGAAAGAGGGTCACCACATGTTTCGTAACATTATCGAACAACAGCTGTGGTTAGCAAACAATACTATGACGTCAAATAGACCCCAGCAACAAAGTACATCAAAGTGTCTCCTACATGTAACACACCATATGTAAGCATGCCACATGAACTGTCAACCATTGCCCGCAGAAAAATCTGAATCTCAGACAACTCCAATTGCATGGGTGAAGTTGTGCACTATTAAACAAGTAGAAGACCTCACCACCTCCAATCGTTTGCCTTGTGGAGCATACCTCAGTTACCTGTTGCCATACAAGAGTAGGCCAATACCAAGTTCACTCACACAGACCCTATACAAAGTCATGCCATGTAGACATTTAGTTGTCACATTCACAATACCAATACAATAAGAAATGATGGTCCAAAATCATGCCATGTTGCTGACAGAAGTGTAGCAGCCTGAAGAAGGTGACATGGAAATACCCATGCCACACTAAAAACAAATCAACAATGAACACTTCTCCATGAGTACATTTTCCTAGGGAGTCATGGAGGTTGCCCTAATGTTGCTAAGATATACTACACATCTGGCATGGAAATGTACACTGTAGACAAAACATGGTAAGTGTCAGGGAGATATGTCTCTAAAATCCACAACACAATGATTCATCTAGTACCAGGGAATGCTCATCTACTGTATGGCACCCCTTACAATGGCATACTCTGATTGTTTAAGTAGAAGCCATTAGTCCTTTGATTGCTGGAGGGGCTCAGGTATTCTTAATTACTTGTAGAAGGCCTTCACCATGTTGCCCAATGGGAAGCTACATCACTGTCTCCATTTTGGTCCTGGAAACATAGATGTCTGTAGATGAATGTTATACCCAACAATATATGATTCCCACATAATTTCAAGTCACTCCATGATGTATGCCAACAGTCAGGTAATTTACCTTCCCCAGTTCACACATGCAGAGCACTTTGCTACATGATGCCACATCAATGGCATGGAAATGCACATTGTAGGTACAAACTGTAGTCCTACTTGTCATGTCCTTCATTGCTACTGCAGTTGCACATGCCATGCATGTGTGAGCAAACAATCAGAGCTGACACGCTCCTGTCTGTGGCACCACACGAAATGTAACCCCCCTGCACGCATATGTGAGGGAATACAGAAATCATATAAACACAGGTACAGCATGCATGAAACAGCAGTGCAAATATTTGATCAAAAGTGAAAGGAACACATGCCAGCATGTAGACACAAGAAATGTTGGCAACAGTGATGACACACAAGTCATGTCAATGGACATTCCCCACTCACGAAAGGAAAGTGTTGCCCTGTAACTACACCCAGAGAACAATATATGCTCTGTCACATGCATGATGACCACCTTCACATCACAGATGGTAGTGAGGCCCCACCACTCATGACACACTGAAGACATGTGGCCTCTGGTGGGGAGGGGCAGATGAGAATTTACTCACTTGAGCAGAAACGTGGCTGAGGACAGTGATCCATCACTTGAATTTGTGTGGGCTGTAACACTGAGGAGTAGTGGACTGTTGTATAGGATTTAGACCCACTACAACAATCAACATTACTGGGCTGATCACTGTTCAAAGCCATGTGTTGGCCCTGGAGAGCAAATTTTTGTAGAGTGTACTCTGTTATGTCCTGGATCCCGAGGCTAATCTGTGGGCACAACTTTCAAAGGTATGTTTGGTTCAATTTCTGCTATGTAAGCAAGCTACTACTGAGTCACATGTCATGGCTTCCCTGGATTCAACACACTATCGTCGCTGTGGGTTTGTCATTTGTGCTATACTTCTGTACACAAAAATTATGACTTATGTGAAGGTGACAGCAGAGCTGTGGGAGTAAGGAACCTGTCATAAGTCAAAGACATACATTGACAGTGATGCAAAAAGCACAGATGGACTAGTTTATGGATTTACCTCAGTACTCATTCTTAATCTAGTCAATGAACTGAGGCATACAGGGCACATTTTGCCACTAGAGCATCATATTGTCAAATTGCAGGATCTGTGTGTCTACAGTCAGCGGGCACTGTGCCACAGTTGCATAGCCACAGTGACTCTCCCACAGCTTCAAGTATTTCTATACTGGGCGATACATTCTCAGCACCTTGAGACCCTAGCGGGTGAGTAGCGCGCTCTACAAATGACTGATTGATTGATTGATTGATTAGACAGGCCCTGATCACTGCAGGCTAACTGTACGAAACCTACATGACACTCACATTTCCATCACTTCTTTGCATGACAGTACATGATGTGGGCATCAGCAATGTGGCATGTATTATGTGTGGCAACCTTAAGAGTGCAGTGAGTCATGATATACCTTCCAGACAATAGTTTGCAAAAGCCAGATGTGGGGTGACAAATCTGTGGCACAATACACATTACTTACAAGATCCTCAAATGACTCAGACAAGATGCATACACACCTGATGCTGTCATGCACATACATGTCTACTAACATTTACAACCATCATGATCAAAAACATGACATTGTATGGCACTAAAGTCTCCATGCCTAGTTATGTGCATCTGACACAAGGAGGATGTGGAGCCTCACAAAACATCACACATCACAATATGAATGACCAAAACATATAGTACTGGTCTCCAATACCTGCACCATGTACATCCCATTGATGCCACACAAACTTCAACAACAGGCACACAAGAAGTCTAAATGGCACACAGGAGCATGTTGTAGCCTGTGAGGCAGGAGAGGATGGTGTTGAACAGAGTAAGTTGTACCTATAAGGTATTTACCTGCCATAGAGCTATCCATACAGGGGAAGGACCTCATTCACAAGCCTCTCTAGCTCCTCTGGAGAGAAGGTGGGGGCACTTTCACCTGCTCAACGTGGCATGATTGCTCCCAGCGGCGGCACACAGCAGCTGAAGTGGTGGAGGTGTTGCTGGCAGTAGTGTCAGGAGTCAAGTGACGGTTTTTCCAAATTGTGGCATGCACGTACGCCACGTATGCGGTCATCACTGCCTACAGACAAAGCCATTGCCCCACGATCGCCACAGGCAGCAACATTAGTCTATGGCTATGTCTGCCACGGGTGGGACAACTTTCACTGGTGGATGAGAACGGTTCTTGATGTCCGGTGGAGTAGGTCAGGCATCTGCCATTTTGGAGGTTGGAAATAGAGTATATGGCCCTGTTAAATGTATCATAGCAACAATATATGTGTGAGATCATAACAAACATCCTAAATCTATCTTGTTGTGTAGGTCCTACTTCACAAACAACAGTGTAGTGTGCTGCATGACACATATTACAGTGGTGCACTGTCCACCACCACTGATGGTATTTTTTTGGAGGTCAGAAAAGACTATCACATTTCAAGGAGCAATTGAGTATCAGATATTTGGGTGTCACCGGAATCCATTTTGTAGACACATGTGTTCACAACCATGGGGCTCACATTTGACTATTGTGTAGTTGACAGTTGTGATGTGTACTGGTGTAATGTATTTCCAGTCAGAAATGCTTTGTCACGTGATTTTGTTGGTATGCTTCATGTATGTGTTTATTTGCACATAGGTACCCTGGGAGATGGAGGATGTGACAACCTCCTGCCTACCGTCCATTACCAGATCTTCAGACCATGGAGGAACGCCACCTCATCCAGTTCCACCATGCGAATAGGCAAACAATAGTGAATTTATGCTATCACTTGGTGGCAGATCTGATGCCAGCTAACAGTAATAAATTGTGCATACCACCCACTGTACAAATCATGGCAGTTTTGCACTTCCTGGCCACAGGGTCAGTCCAACATCTGGTGACCCTAACTGGTGGTATGCCCCAACCTATGTTCGGTCTGGTTTTGAGAGATTTTCTATCAGCAATGTTGAAACACATTGACAGCTATTCCCCTATAATGGGGATTTAGCCAATGTGAAGGCTGACTTTTATGGTTTTGCCTGCCTCCCAGATGTGGGAGCCATTGATGGTACACATGCTGCCTTGGTGCCACCGCAGGCCACTGAGCAAGTGTAACACAACAGAAAAATGTTCTATTCCATCAAAGTTCAAGTTGGCTGTTTGGCGGATATCTACATCTCAAACGTCTGTTTCCGTTTTCCTGGGTCAGCCCATGATTCTTTTATATTGCAGAACAGCACCAAACCCCAGCTGATGTCACAAGTGCAACCAAAGAGGAACTGACTGGTTGGTAAGTCACATCTGTCCTGATTGTGTGTGAGCAATGTCAGGTGCTAAAATCATGAAGTCAGTGGCTCATTATTGCACTTATGTAACATTACTTAACAGGTGACTCAGCACATCCAAACCATCTTTGGTTGTTGACATTGATAAGGAATCCAACTACAACAGGGGAAGTCCACTTGACTTAGGCCCATGGAAGAACAAGGAGGGCAGTAGAGTGGGTTTTTGGACTCCAGAAGACCAGATTTCACTGTCTGGAAAGGACTGATGGAGCCATCCTCTACTCGCCCGGAAAAGTGTGTCAGAACAAGTGCTCCACATCATCACCCTGCGGAGAAATATCTCATGCATCCCAGAGGCGGAGGAGCCTGCAGTGCCACCGGGTGAGAATCCTGAAATGCACACTAAAGATGACAGTGGTACAGAAGAAGGAGTTGACGTATGTGAAGATTTCATCCACAGCTACTTCTCATGAGTGTAAGTATGTCATGTGATGTCATGACTGTGACTGTGCTATGTACTGTAATTGTGTAAATGTGTGGAGTCAAGTTTTTTTAAACATTTAGTGAGTTGATACTCTGCAAAAATCAGTCAAAGGCTGATTGATGAGATAGCTTTTGACACATCCCCACGTTGATCATTTTGCCTCGCTTGTGTCAGGTTTATTGCTATGTACTTTGTTTTCAAGATGGTTGCTTTCTGACTTGTGTCATATCTGTGGTTTCATGCCTACACTGCTTTTTTTTGTTCTTTGTACAGGTACCTTCCCCATGACATCTTCATGGGGGGCTTTCAGAGTTGTGACATTGCCTGGTATGTGATGCTATTCTGACATTCGAGTTGGACATGGATTATTCTAAGTAATGAAGGTCACATAGTTTAGGTTAAGGAGGCCTGTGCCAAGACAGCTTGCACAGTGTTTGGATGGAAGTTCAGAAGTGCCCACTGGATTTGTTGTGTGTACTGTGACAGGCCTGATAGATCATGATATATCATGTGTCTTCATGTAGTCCTAGGTCATGACCATTTCAGTTCCCCTTCACAGTGGCTAAACAATCAATCAATCAATGAATCCAAAAATGTGTAGAGCATGCTACTCACCCGTGAGGGTCTCAAGGCGCTGGGGGGGGACTGAAGGGGAGGGCAGGGAGGGTCATTGATCGACAACCATGTCTTGAGGTTCTTTCTGAAGACCAGGAGGTCTTTGGTTTTGCGAAGGTCGGTTGGCAGGGAGTTCCAGGTTTTGTGGGCGAGGTAGGAGAAGGACCTGCCTCCTGTGGTGGTGCGTTGGATGCAGGGGACTGTGGCTAGGGCGAGGTAGGATGATCGGAGGTTGTGTGTGGGAGTGTGGAAGTTCTTTCGTTGAGGTGGGTTGGGCCGGTGTTGTGGAGGGATTTGTGTGCGTGGATGAGGATCTTGAATGTGATTCTCTTGTCTATGGGGAGCCAGTGAAGGGATTTGAGGTATGGTGAGATTCGTTCATGGCGGGGGAGGCCAAGGACGAAGCGAGCGGCTGTGTTAGGTGCTAACCCCATAGCTCCATTTTCATTTCCCTGTGCTACAATGATGCACGGGTGGGAAGAGGGGCTAAATAATGTTGCAAAACATGCTTTGCACCATTATTTAACGCCTGGGTCAGGCCAGGCGTTAGGAGACCTGCGGACCCATTTCCTTGGTTAAACACCATGCAATGGCTCCACAGGTGCCCTCATCGAGCCCCAGGAACACCCGCACCCACACCAGAGGGACACTGGAGGATGGGGGACCCCATCCCAGGTAAGTATTATTTTATTTTAATTAAAGTGCCATTGGGTGCCCAACTTGGGGCCCCCTGCATGACACATGGTGCAATGGTCATGGCCAGGGGACACTGGTCCAGTGTGGTGGGCATTGGGTGGTGGGCATGACTCCTGTCTGACAGGAGTCATGTGGTATGGATGGTTTTCCGTTAGAAAATGACTCTAGGCTGATTAGAGAATTTTTTCCTCATACCAGCTGAACGTAATTTTTTGGTGCAAAACCTCCTTCTCCCAAACCGCCACCCCCACCCCGCTAACGTCATTTTTTTTACGCTAGTCCACCCTTTGCACAGGCTTGCACCATTCCATAAATATGGCGCCTGCTGGCGCACAGGAATGGCGCAAGCCGGGGCTAAAGCTTTTGAAGCAAAACTGCATTAGAGCAGTTTTGCATCAAAAAGTATAAATATGCGCCCAAGTGTATATTGTCTTATGAAAGTAGTAAAGGGGCTGTGTAGAGGAATTGATGCCATCTAGGGATTGAAGTGCCTTTCAAGAATATTTAATGCATGCTCTGCATTTGTTTAAGTTAACTACCAAACTGTTGTATACTTTTTTTACTTATGGACTGATTACAAGTTCGGTAGTCCATAGACTGCCATGGTGGCGGTGGCGGTGGTCCGATCGGCATCTGCTTGGTGGTCTGACCACTGTATTACAATGCAGGAGGCCCCATAGGGGAAAGACCAGGCCAGGCAGCCTGGACTGTCAGATGGAAAGACAGGCCAAACAGACCGGTGGAGCCAGTGGAGCCACTGGACACATTATGATGTTGTTTTCCGCCAATGTGATTGTCGCGGTCCATCCACCATGATTCAGCAGGTGGAAACAGAAAGTATAAAGAAAGGAAATCACCTGCAGGCAGTGTCACACATCCTGTGCTGCCATGAAGCTGATCATACACGTCTTGCCCCAGCGTTGCTCATAGATGAAGCACAAAATCCACATTGCTGTGGACGCGACCAATGGCAATATCACACACCTACCTGTGTAATTAAGCTCAACAATAGATCGTCACGCCGTCATCCCCATGATATATGGACCAAGTACACTTGCCACTACCTCCTATGTCGGAGTCATTTACAATGAATGAAACATTCACAGATATGAAACGTCTCTTTTGAGCAGGTCACAGACACTGCACAGCGACACTTCACAAAAACACACGTCTGCTCACCATAGGCACAGGGACAGTGAAGTGAACAGAACATTGTGTCACACAACAGCAACACCACATCAACATTACATCTACCAATTCAATTGACAACCTCGCATTGCTCACAAGTCATGGAATGTCATCAGATTGAAGACATATGTATGGATGTGTCATGGAACACAAATACCCCTCCCGTGAAACATCCCTGTAATGGACCCACACTCATCACCCACATTTCAACACAATGAAAGGTCAATGAGTTGCATAATATTTTGTGAAGCAAATATCCCAAGCTCAAAATGCAAACAATACCTGCACAATAGGAATGGGGGCATAATGTGCACACCTGGAAAAATGCTGCCCTGGAACACATTTCACTTTGCACTTGCCCTAAAACACCATTTGCATAGGTACCGGCTCCACATGTATCTCAGGGATAAACAATAGTGGAGTAAAGTCCATGCCAATCTGCCAATCAGGTAATTGCAGGTCAAGAAAGCAAATACACCAGCAACAGCAATGGCCATTTATCTATATGAAGTAGCTGGAAGGTACACACATCAAAATGGACACATAGTCAGTCAAATGTAAAGGAAGGTAGCACAATTGAACACCCTTCATGTGTGGACAAACAAAACTCCAGCTTCCACACATGAGACAAATATACAATCCGTATCAGGGGACAAGTCTCACAGCATACCTGCTCAAATTGGCCATGCCAAAATGAAATTCGTACCATAGCAAACATAACACAATAAAATGACACTGCAATTGGCTTGCCACCCATATATCCGCACAGTAAACATCTTTTCTTTGCCTAACTGACACTAGCACTGCCCACAAAGTTGGATTTTGCCAACCATAGCAAATGGATCAGGAATCTGGGTAAAACACGCACAATTGTAGGCATACAACACAAATTACTCAGGAACAACAAAAAGGTAAAATGGTAATGGCAGGACAAATGTGTATCCCAAAAAACCCAACAACTTGGCTTTATTATCTCCAGAAAAATTAAAGTCAAAGGCCATTGACCAATCCATCAGAAAGTCTCTGCACAGTACTGTCCCCAAGCTTGAATCCAATCACTGCCAGGGAACCTCCACATGAAAGGGGCATCAAGTGGTCGTGCAGGTACCTCAGGGATCATCCTTTTGGTCAGGTGTGGTCAGATTCGGGATGGGTGGGTGTGGGTTTGGGAGGCGGTGCTGTTTCTTAGGAGGGATGGGCTTCTTCATGGGGAGAGGGGTATGGGTGCTTGCTGGGGGCAGATGTGATGGGGGGGCTTTGATGTGGAAGGGATGGGCTGGGAAGTGGGCAAGGGGCTCATGCGGTTGGGACGGGGTGGAGGGAACAGGGGAAAGGGCAAGGTCGAAAAAGGAAACTCTCCTTGGGAAAATGGGTTTGGTCATGTGAAGGGACCCGGGATTAGGAGGTTGATGTAGTGGTGGTCTTGTCTGTGGGGGTTGATGCCTTAGGTGTGTGCATGTGGGAAGGTATGCTTGTATAGTATCTGTTACGTGTGTGAGTGTGGATGTTTGTGTGTCTTGGAGCTGTGAGGTGGAGGTGTTGGGTGATATAGATGTGGTGGATGTGTGTGTCTGTTGGGGTGGGGTCTGTGAGGTACTGGGTTTTTCAGAACCAGTACTGATCCGGTAACCCAGTGGTGCCAGGGTACACCCAAAGACCTCGGGTACTTTCCTGATTCAGACCACAGAAACTCAGAGTCTTCTAGGTGAAGTCAAAGATCGAATTTATTGGCTGCAACCAAGTAACAAGCGTCCTAGAAGTACAACAGCACGGTTTGTATGTTCTCAGGAGACTGTGTGTCAATGCAAAGTCAGGTTTCCTTATATACAGTTTTTTAAGCTTCAGGCAAACATTCTTGACATTTTGGTTGGTCATTCACATGTTTTCACTACAAAGGAAAAAACTGTGTCATGATGAAACCTCATATTTCATGTCATCCAACCCATAATAAATTACCCGGCAAGGCCTAGTATTTTACATCAGATAAGTGTGGACCCCCAATAAAAACGGGCACCTCCCCCTCGTAAAGTAAGAAGAAGAAAAGAGCAGGTGCAGGTGTGAGCAAGATTAGGCAGGGTGTGTGAGCGATAATAAGGGTTTTATGGCATGGTGTGCCTTGATGCTATCTGATTCGGCCACTGTGAGAGGGACTGACCAAACAGGTTTGGCCTGAGGCAATGGTTCCAGCTTGCCCAGGTCAGAGAAAAGTCAATCAAGGTGTACTTGTCCTTGGAATCAAATCTGACTGTATTATAAGCCTATGTGAGGGCAACTTTTAAAAATGGCTGCCGTGTATAAAATGGAAGCCACGAGTGCAGGACGAAAATGGCAATTTCGAGGTGAAAACGCTGCTGGAATTGAGCGAAAATGCTCATGCTTAGTGTACTAGTCATTATCGGTCTTTTGATACTAAAATCGTACTGCTGTGGCAAAGTAAATTACATGGGTCCAGAATTTTTAGAACCACATCTGCCAGTAGGGTGGATGTTGTATGTGTCTGTGTGTGCTGGCGTGGTATCTGTGGGTATGGTGAATGTGGTGGATGTGTCTCTGGGGTGGTTTCCAGGGGTATTATTGATGTGGTGGGTGTGTCTGTAGGTGTTTAGGTGGTATCAGGTGGTCTGAGGTGTGTGGGTTTGTGAGTTGTGAGGTGCTGTCTTGGTGTATGGTGGGTGTGGTGGATGTATCACTGAGTGTTGTGGTGGTGTCTGTGGGTATGGTGGTTGTGATGTATGGGTCAGTGGGGGTTTTGGTTGTCAGTGAAAATGGTGGCTGTTGTGGTGTCTGTGGGTATTATTGAGTGCCTGCTTGCTGGTGCTTGTATCTATGTGTGCTGCTTGTGCGTGTTGAGGTGTGTGCGTGCAGATGTGTCTGTGTGCTTGGGACATGTAGTAGAATAGGGAATTTGGATTGGGAAGAAGGCGGTGGTAAGGGGAGGAATGTGAAGGGTGGATGGCTGCCATCCAGAGCCTGAAAAGATCTCTGTAGGCATGACATGTCACTATCAGTGCCTTACAGGTATGCATTTGATTGCTGAAGTTGGCTTGCCAAAACCTGGATGGCATTTACAATGGTAGTCTGCACCAGAGACATACTCCTCGGGAGAGCAATAGCCTCCTTACTCAGAGCAGCAGGGGTAACAGTGGCAGGGGCGAGGTGCCTGGGGCGAAGGAGACGCCCATCCTCTTGGGTGTGTAGGCAGAGAAAATGAGAGGGGAGCAACAGGGAATGTGGCAACAGAATTGGGAATGGCAGACGTACAGGATGGTACAGGAGCAGGTTCTTATGGGTCTGCCACCACTAGGGAGTGGACCGTGGGGTAGAATCAAAAGATGATAAGCTTGATCCTATGTCCTCTGAGGTAATTCCCTCACCCTTGGGCCACTGGGCCCCTTCCTGTTAGTGGTGTCATGACTGGAGGTACCGTGACCAGATGTTTTCCCACTTGATTATGTCCTGTCTCCTTTGATTTCCTGGAATGGTGCTGCAAATACACAAAGAGAAAGAGGGTCACCACATGTTTCGTAACATTATCGAACAACAGCTGTGGTTAGCAAACAATACTATGACGTCAAATAGACCCCAGCAACAAAGTACATCAAAGTGTCTCCTACATGTAACACACCATATGTAAGCATGCCACATGAACTGTCAACCATTGCCCGCAGAAAAATCTGAATCTCAGACAACTCCAATTGCATGGGTGAAGTTGTGCACTATTAAACAAGTAGAAGACCTCACCACCTCCAATCGTTTGCCTTGTGGAGCATACCTCAGTTACCTGTTGCCATACAAGAGTAGGCCAATACCAAGTTCACTCACACAGACCCTATACAAAGTCATGCCATGTAGACATTTAGTTGTCACATTCACAATACCAATACAATAAGAAATGATGGTCCAAAATCATGCCATGTTGCTGACAGAAGTGTAGCAGCCTGAAGAAGGTGACATGGAAATACCCATGCCACACTAAAAACAAATCAACAATGAACACTTCTCCATGAGTACATTTTCCTAGGGAGTCATGGAGGTTGCCCTAATGTTGCTAAGATATACTACACATCTGGCATGGAAATGTACACTGTAGACAAAACATGGTAAGTGTCAGGGAGATATGTCTCTAAAATCCACAACACAATGATTCATCTAGTACCAGGGAATGCTCATCTACTGTATGGCACCCCTTACAATGGCATACTCTGATTGTTTAAGTAGAAGCCATTAGTCCTTTGATTGCTGGAGGGGCTCAGGTATTCTTAATTACTTGTAGAAGGCCTTCACCATGTTGCCCAATGGGAAGCTACATCACTGTCTCCATTTTGGTCCTGGAAACATAGATGTCTGTAGATGAATGTTATACCCAACAATATATGATTCCCACATAATTTCAAGTCACTCCATGATGTATGCCAACAGTCAGGTAATTTACCTTCCCCAGTTCACACATGCAGAGCACTTTGCTACATGATGCCACATCAATGGCATGGAAATGCACATTGTAGGTACAAACTGTAGTCCTACTTGTCATGTCCTTCATTGCTACTGCAGTTGCACATGCCATGCATGTGTGAGCAAACAATCAGAGCTGACACGCTCCTGTCTGTGGCACCACACGAAATGTAACCCCCCTGCACGCATATGTGAGGGAATACAGAAATCATATAAACACAGGTACAGCATGCATGAAACAGCAGTGCAAATATTTGATCAAAAGTGAAAGGAACACATGCCAGCATGTAGACACAAGAAATGTTGGCAACAGTGATGACACACAAGTCATGTCAATGGACATTCCCCACTCACGAAAGGAAAGTGTTGCCCTGTAACTACACCCAGAGAACAATATATGCTCTGTCACATGCATGATGACCACCTTCACATCACAGATGGTAGTGAGGCCCCACCACTCATGACACACTGAAGACATGTGGCCTCTGGTGGGGAGGGGCAGATGAGAATTTACTCACTTGAGCAGAAACGTGGCTGAGGACAGTGATCCATCACTTGAATTTGTGTGGGCTGTAACACTGAGGAGTAGTGGACTGTTGTATAGGATTTAGACCCACTACAACAATCAACATTACTGGGCTGATCACTGTTCAAAGCCATGTGTTGGCCCTGGAGAGCAAATTTTTGTAGAGTGTACTCTGTTATGTCCTGGATCCCGAGGCTAATCTGTGGGCACAACTTTCAAAGGTATGTTTGGTTCAATTTCTGCTATGTAAGCAAGCTACTACTGAGTCACATGTCATGGCTTCCCTGGATTCAACACACTATCGTCGCTGTGGGTTTGTCATTTGTGCTATACTTCTGTACACAAAAATTATGACTTATGTGAAGGTGACAGCAGAGCTGTGGGAGTAAGGAACCTGTCATAAGTCAAAGACATACATTGACAGTGATGCAAAAAGCACAGATGGACTAGTTTATGGATTTACCTCAGTACTCATTCTTAATCTAGTCAATGAACTGAGGCATACAGGGCACATTTTGCCACTAGAGCATCATATTGTCAAATTGCAGGATCTGTGTGTCTACAGTCAGCGGGCACTGTGCCACAGTTGCATAGCCACAGTGACTCTCCCACAGCTTCAAGTATTTCTATACTGGGCGATACATTCTCAGCACCTTGAGACCCTAGCGGGTGAGTAGCGCGCTCTACAAATGACTGATTGATTGATTGATTGATTAGACAGGCCCTGATCACTGCAGGCTAACTGTACGAAACCTACATGACACTCACATTTCCATCACTTCTTTGCATGACAGTACATGATGTGGGCATCAGCAATGTGGCATGTATTATGTGTGGCAACCTTAAGAGTGCAGTGAGTCATGATATACCTTCCAGACAATAGTTTGCAAAAGCCAGATGTGGGGTGACAAATCTGTGGCACAATACACATTACTTACAAGATCCTCAAATGACTCAGACAAGATGCATACACACCTGATGCTGTCATGCACATACATGTCTACTAACATTTACAACCATCATGATCAAAAACATGACATTGTATGGCACTAAAGTCTCCATGCCTAGTTATGTGCATCTGACACAAGGAGGATGTGGAGCCTCACAAAACATCACACATCACAATATGAATGACCAAAACATATAGTACTGGTCTCCAATACCTGCACCATGTACATCCCATTGATGCCACACAAACTTCAACAACAGGCACACAAGAAGTCTAAATGGCACACAGGAGCATGTTGTAGCCTGTGAGGCAGGAGAGGATGGTGTTGAACAGAGTAAGTTGTACCTATAAGGTATTTACCTGCCATAGAGCTATCCATACAGGGGAAGGACCTCATTCACAAGCCTCTCTAGCTCCTCTGGAGAGAAGGTGGGGGCACTTTCACCTGCTCAACGTGGCATGATTGCTCCCAGCGGCGGCACACAGCAGCTGAAGTGGTGGAGGTGTTGCTGGCAGTAGTGTCAGGAGTCAAGTGACGGTTTTTCCAAATTGTGGCATGCACGTACGCCACGTATGCGGTCATCACTGCCTACAGACAAAGCCATTGCCCCACGATCGCCACAGGCAGCAACATTAGTCTATGGCTATGTCTGCCACGGGTGGGACAACTTTCACTGGTGGATGAGAACGGTTCTTGATGTCCGGTGGAGTAGGTCAGGCATCTGCCATTTTGGAGGTTGGAAATAGAGTATATGGCCCTGTTAAATGTATCATAGCAACAATATATGTGTGAGATCATAACAAACATCCTAAATCTATCTTGTTGTGTAGGTCCTACTTCACAAACAACAGTGTAGTGTGCTGCATGACACATATTACAGTGGTGCACTGTCCACCACCACTGATGGTATTTTTTTGGAGGTCAGAAAAGACTATCACATTTCAAGGAGCAATTGAGTATCAGATATTTGGGTGTCACCGGAATCCATTTTGTAGACACATGTGTTCACAACCATGGGGCTCACATTTGACTATTGTGTAGTTGACAGTTGTGATGTGTACTGGTGTAATGTATTTCCAGTCAGAAATGCTTTGTCACGTGATTTTGTTGGTATGCTTCATGTATGTGTTTATTTGCACATAGGTACCCTGGGAGATGGAGGATGTGACAACCTCCTGCCTACCGTCCATTACCAGATCTTCAGACCATGGAGGAACGCCACCTCATCCAGTTCCACCATGCGAATAGGCAAACAATAGTGAATTTATGCTATCACTTGGTGGCAGATCTGATGCCAGCTAACAGTAATAAATTGTGCATACCACCCACTGTACAAATCATGGCAGTTTTGCACTTCCTGGCCACAGGGTCAGTCCAACATCTGGTGACCCTAACTGGTGGTATGCCCCAACCTATGTTCGGTCTGGTTTTGAGAGATTTTCTATCAGCAATGTTGAAACACATTGACAGCTATTCCCCTATAATGGGGATTTAGCCAATGTGAAGGCTGACTTTTATGGTTTTGCCTGCCTCCCAGATGTGGGAGCCATTGATGGTACACATGCTGCCTTGGTGCCACCGCAGGCCACTGAGCAAGTGTAACACAACAGAAAAATGTTCTATTCCATCAAAGTTCAAGTTGGCTGTTTGGCGGATATCTACATCTCAAACGTCTGTTTCCGTTTTCCTGGGTCAGCCCATGATTCTTTTATATTGCAGAACAGCACCAAACCCCAGCTGATGTCACAAGTGCAACCAAAGAGGAACTGACTGGTTGGTAAGTCACATCTGTCCTGATTGTGTGTGAGCAATGTCAGGTGCTAAAATCATGAAGTCAGTGGCTCATTATTGCACTTATGTAACATTACTTAACAGGTGACTCAGCACATCCAAACCATCTTTGGTTGTTGACATTGATAAGGAATCCAACTACAACAGGGGAAGTCCACTTGACTTAGGCCCATGGAAGAACAAGGAGGGCAGTAGAGTGGGTTTTTGGACTCCAGAAGACCAGATTTCACTGTCTGGAAAGGACTGATGGAGCCATCCTCTACTCGCCCGGAAAAGTGTGTCAGAACAAGTGCTCCACATCATCACCCTGCGGAGAAATATCTCATGCATCCCAGAGGCGGAGGAGCCTGCAGTGCCACCGGGTGAGAATCCTGAAATGCACACTAAAGATGACAGTGGTACAGAAGAAGGAGTTGACGTATGTGAAGATTTCATCCACAGCTACTTCTCATGAGTGTAAGTATGTCATGTGATGTCATGACTGTGACTGTGCTATGTACTGTAATTGTGTAAATGTGTGGAGTCAAGTTTTTTTAAACATTTAGTGAGTTGATACTCTGCAAAAATCAGTCAAAGGCTGATTGATGAGATAGCTTTTGACACATCCCCACGTTGATCATTTTGCCTCGCTTGTGTCAGGTTTATTGCTATGTACTTTGTTTTCAAGATGGTTGCTTTCTGACTTGTGTCATATCTGTGGTTTCATGCCTACACTGCTTTTTTTTGTTCTTTGTACAGGTACCTTCCCCATGACATCTTCATGGGGGGCTTTCAGAGTTGTGACATTGCCTGGTATGTGATGCTATTCTGACATTCGAGTTGGACATGGATTATTCTAAGTAATGAAGGTCACATAGTTTAGGTTAAGGAGGCCTGTGCCAAGACAGCTTGCACAGTGTTTGGATGGAAGTTCAGAAGTGCCCACTGGATTTGTTGTGTGTACTGTGACAGGCCTGATAGATCATGATATATCATGTGTCTTCATGTAGTCCTAGGTCATGACCATTTCAGTTCCCCTTCACAGTGGCTAAACAATCAATCAATCAATGAATCCAAAAATGTGTAGAGCATGCTACTCACCCGTGAGGGTCTCAAGGCGCTGGGGGGGGACTGAAGGGGAGGGCAGGGAGGGTCATTGATCGACAACCATGTCTTGAGGTTCTTTCTGAAGACCAGGAGGTCTTTGGTTTTGCGAAGGTCGGTTGGCAGGGAGTTCCAGGTTTTGTGGGCGAGGTAGGAGAAGGACCTGCCTCCTGTGGTGGTGCGTTGGATGCAGGGGACTGTGGCTAGGGCGAGGTAGGATGATCGGAGGTTGTGTGTGGGAGTGTGGAAGTTCTTTCGTTGAGGTGGGTTGGGCCGGTGTTGTGGAGGGATTTGTGTGCGTGGATGAGGATCTTGAATGTGATGCTCTTGTCTATGGGGAGCCAGTGAAGGGATTTGAGGTATGGTGAGATTCGTTCATGGCGGGGGAGGCCAAGGACGAAGCGAGCGGCTGTGTTCTGGATTTTCTGGAGTTTGCGTTTGAGTTTCAGTGTGGTGCCGGCGTAGAGGGCGTTACCGTAGTCCAGTCTGCTGCTGATGAGTGCGTGGGTGACTGTCTTCCTGGTTTCTGGGGGAATCCATTTGAAGGATTTTTTTAGAGTGCGGAGTGTGTGGAAGCAGGAGGAGGTTAGAGCATTGATTTGCTGTGTCATGGAGAGGGTGAGGTCTAGGATGATGCCGAGGTTGCGTGCGTGGTTTGCGGGGGTGGGTGCGGGGCCTAGGGCGGTGGGCCACCAGGAGTCGTCCCATGTGGTTTTGTTGCGGCCGAAGATGATGATCTCGGTTTTGTTTGAGTTGAGCTTGAGGTGGTTAGTGGTCATCCAGTTGGTGGTGTCAAGGAGAGCCGCGTGTAGGTTGGTTTTGGTGGTGGTGGGGTTGCGGGTGACGGAGAGGATGAGTTGGGTGTCATCTGCATAGGAGAGGATAGTGATTCAGTGTGCTCGGAGGATGTTGGCTAGGGGGATCATGTAGATGTTGAAGTGTGGGGCTGAGGGAGGACTCTTGGGGGACTCCACAGGTGATCTTGGTAGTGTTGGAGTGAAAGGGTGGAAGGCGGACTCTCTGGGTCCGGTCAGTGAGGAAGGAGGTGAGCCAGTCTAAGGCTTTGTGGTGAATTCCTATGTTGTGGAGGTGTGTGCGGAGTGTGTGGTGGCAGACGGTGTCAAATGCTGCGGAGAAGTAGAGGAGGATGAGTGCGACGGTCTCGCATTTGTCGACTTTGGTCCTGATGTCGTCAGTGCATGCGATGAGGGTGTGTTTTGTGCTGTGGTTCTTGCAGAACCCGGATTGTGAGGGGTCAAGAGTGTTGTTTGTTTCGAGGAAGTGGTATAGGGGAGCGTTGACTAATTTCTCTGAAACCTTGGCGGGGAAAGGGAGGAGGGAGATGGGGTGGTAGTTGAAGAGGATCTCCTGGTCGGCTTGTTTTTTTTTTAGGAGAGCAGTGATTTCTGCCAGCTTCCAGGGGTCTGGGTAGGTGGCGGAGTCGAAAGAGGAGTTGATTATGTTGTAGAATATAGGGGCGATGGTTGGGCTGGCTTTGCTGTAGATGCGATGTGGGCAGGGGTTGGAGGGGAAACCGGAGTGGATGGAGTTCATGTTTTTTTCGGTTTCTTCGTGTGTGGTGGGGGTCCAGGTGGAGACCTGTTTATAGCTGCAGATGTGTTTCCTCATTGTAGCCCACAATGCCTGTGCCAAAACACTATTTTCTGAAGCACAGTGGTTCCCGTAGGTGTATAAATTGATAAACAATAAATGCAAAACACAATTGTATTGGTATGATAGCAGTAGGAAGAAAGGAGGGGAAAGACAACCTCAGTATTTGAAAAAAGATAATCAGTACACAGTATAGGATCATCAGTATATTTGTGCAGGGTTCATATATGCTTTGAATGAATTTATAACATTACAATTAATTAGATTAGAATTAAAAATAGATTAATATCTAAAAGCATGAAACACCTCAAGCAAATTGTTCCAGGAAATATTCAAGAAGTGCAAAACTCCCAGACTTACAAACATGAAAGGGAAGCATTCACAGAAATGTTGACTTTCATGGCATACTGTAGCATTAAGCCATATATAGAACTTATGCACAGTATGGCTGATTCCATAGTGGTCACAAGAACCAAGTTGGAAAAACTTCATTTAAAAAGTTTCACATAAACATAGGAAAATACTGTGTGAAAAGTAGTCTCCTCACTTTACTTGTGGTTGGGCAACTAAATCAAAGTGTAAGTTTGATTGGGTGGAGGACTGCTACTAATATGATACAAAATCTAATGTTAAGAGGTTCTAAGCAGTATATGATTTCAATATTGTGTAGACAGAAAACAATGGCCTGTGTAAATAGACGGCTATATATTTAAAGTGCCCTAGTTCCAGGAAACAGAATCATTTTAATATATGCCTTGCTAGCATACAGTAGGGAGGGTATAACAATGGCAAAGTGCTTAGAAAGAGTCTACCAACAGAACAAAAGCAGATAATAACCAAAGGCATGGCAACATTATTGTATAAACCACAAAATATCTGTGCTTGAGATATAGGGGGTCATTACAGCATTGGCGGTAAAAGCCGCTTACCGCCGTGCGAATGACTGCCAACACACCGCCGCGGCCGCTGAATTCCGCCAGTGTTATTATGACCCACAGCTCGGAATCTGCCAAAATCCAGACACCCACACAGGTCCGCCACACCAAAGGTCAGTGATAAACTGGCGATAACAAAACCTCCACCGTCACGCCAACAGGAGTGCGCCCACACTATCATGACCCACGAATCCACGCGGCGGTATTCCATTGGCGGTACACACCGCAGGACTCAAAATACACACACATTTACAAAACACAACCACATTGGAAAATTCCAAATACACATACCTGATACACATACACACACCACTCCCACACATCCAATACAATATAAAACACATACCCACTTCAACCACAAACCCTTACATCAACAATTGCGACTGAAGGCCAGTGAGAGACACCACCATCTACAAACTAGCATCCATAGGCACTCAACACCATCACTCACACAACATCCAAGCACCTCACACAACACACCTCTAAATATCACCCCACACATCACAACACACACCACCCCACACCACCCCATGGCACCGCAAAGACACCCCAGGTTCTCTGAGGAGGAGCTCAGGGTCATGGTGGAGGAAATCATCCGGGTAGAACCACAGCTATTCGGATCACAGGTGCAGCACACCACCATAGCTAGGAAGATGGAGCTATGGCGAAGAATCGGGGACAGGGTCAACGCAGAGGGACAGCACCCAAGAACTAGGGATGACATCAGAAAGAGGTGGAACGACCCACGGGGAAGGTGCATTCCGTGGTCTCAAGACACCACATTGCGGTTCAGAGGACTGGCGGCGGACCCCCACCTCCTCCCCCACAACTAACAACATGGGAGGAGCAGGTCTTGGCTATACTGCATCCTGAGGGCCTCGCAGGAGTAGCAGGAGGAATGGACTCTGGTAAGTCAAACCTTTAACTACTTCATCCCCCACCCACCTGCATGGTATCACAGACCCCCACCCTCACCCCATCACTCCAACTCCTCACGTATGTCCCAATATCACAAACCACACATCCCAAACCAAAGCCCTGCATGTCACACCAAAGCATGGACACCCATCACCAAAGCATGGCCACTGCACATACCCATACACCCCCTAAACCATTATCACACAAGGTCCTACACAGGAATGCAAGCACTGGGGTACAGGGTCACCCACCCATTGCACACCATGGCACACACAGATGCAATAATCATGCCTTTACACCCCTATAGGACCCCTACCCAATGTTACCGGACAGGAGGGTCCAGATATGTCCACTCCACCCACAGAAGAGGCCCACAGTGAAGACAGCAGCTCTGTCCAACTGGATCAAGATGACCAGCCCTGCCCATCTGGGACCTCAGGATAGTCGGTTCCCTTCACACTGGCACAGGCCCCTACAGAGCTTCCCCCGACTGGAAACACCAGCAAAGCACCCACCCAGCCGACCCATACCTCTGTCCCCAGGACATGTCAATCAGCAGTGTGTACACCACTACAGGGAACCCAGGCAAACCCACCAACCCAAGAAAATCAGGGACCTGGCGGCAGTGACAGTGGGTACACGGTTCAGGGGACAAAGGCTCAGGAAAACAGGGAAGCTGGGAGGACTGCTGTGCGACAGAGGGAGGACAGGCCCAGGGAGCCCACTGTCCACGAGACCCTCTCCAACATCATTGGAGCCTACCACCATTCCCAGGAGACTATGGCAACGGTACTGGCCAAGTTTCAGGAGACCCAGCAGCTACAGGAGGAACAGTATTTGGGCTTCAGGGAGGAATTCAAATCCATCAATTCCACCCTGGGCACCATTGTAGGTGTGCTGAAGGAACTCGTGAACACCAGGAGGGACACAGTGGCACAACAAGGGGCCCCTGACACTAGCCTGGACGATGAACTGCCCACCACCTCCACTGGCGCTAGTGGACAGGAGGCACCGCCACAGGACCACCACACCAGCACCCCACCCCCTGCAGATGGAGAACCACCCCGTAAGTGGTCCCTGAGATCCATGACAAAGACAGAGAACAATGCCAAGACTCCCGCCAAAATATGAGACCACCCTGATTGTCATCCTTCTGTCCCACTTTGTCCCCCTGTCCATCCTTAAACTGCCCCAGCTCCATTTCCTATGCCCCTTTGGACAATGCACCTGTGAGACTAATAGACTGGACTCTGCCATGGACATTCCTCCACCATCACCCCTGACCATTTTACGACCCCCTCCACTATTGAGCACTTAAATAAACACCCTTAAATCACAAAACAATGAGGAGTCTGTCTGTGCTTTCGAAAATGTGTATTAGCAATAACAGTGGCAAAATGCTATTTCAAATGTAATGTCAACATACCTATGTCACACAGCTCTAGTCCATGTGGAAACAAAGCAGATGTCACACAGTGGGACCCACATCTGTGAAATCGTAAGGGAAAGTGACAACTCAGTGACCATACACTGGGTGAAAATGACAGACAGATGAGAGGTAGTAGAATTACATCAGATGTAGCAGCCAGTGTTGTCTTCTTACCTGTGTCTCACTGGAAGTATTGCAGGATCACCGTGTTCCTGTTGTCTATGGCCTCTTCTTCTGCTTCCTCATCTTCACTGTCCACAGGCTCCACAGCTGCCACAACACCTCCATCTGGACCATCCTCCTGCAGAAAAGGCACCTGTTGTCGCAAAGCCAAGTTGTGAAGCATACAGCAGGCCACCATGATCTGGCACACCTTCTTTGGTGAGTAGAATAGGGAACCACCTGTCATATGGAGGCACTGGAACCTGGCCTTTAGGAGGCCGAAGGTCCGCTCTATAATCCTCCTAGTTTGCCCATGGGCCTCATTGTAGCATTCTTCTGCCCTTGTCCTGGGATTCCTCACTGGAGTCAGTAGCTGTGACAGGTTGGGGTAACCAGAGTCACCTGCAAATGTCGAGGGACAACTGTTAGATACACACTAACTCATTGGGACATCCCCAGACCCAGACACCTAGTCACACTGTATTGGGTCCATGTCCTCACCTAATAGCCACACACGGTGCCTCTGGAGTTGCCCCATCACATAAGGGATGCTGCTATTCCGTAGAATATAAGCGTCATGCACTGAGCCAGGAAATTTGGCATTCACATGGGAGATGTACTGGTCTGCCAAACACACCATCTGCACATTCATCAAATGGTAACTCTTCCGGTTTCTGTACATCTGTTCACTCCTGCGTGGGGGGACCAAGGCCACATGTGTCCCATCAATGGCACCTATGATGTTGGGGATATGTCCCAGAGTATAGAAATCACCTTTCACTGTAGGCAAATCCTCCACCTGAGGGAAAACAATGTAGCTCTGCATGTGTTTCAGCGGGGCAGACAACACTCTGGACAACACGCTGGAAAACATAGGCTGGGACATCCCTGATGCTATGGCCACTGTAGTTTGAAAAGACCCACTTGGTAGGAAATGGAGTACTGACAGCACCTGCACTTAAGGGGGGATTCCTGTGGGATGGCGGATAGTTGACATCAGGTCTGGCTCCAACTGGGCACACAGTTCCAGGATTGTGGTACGATCAATTGGTGATGATCACATGTTGCTCCTCCATTGTCGATAGGTCCACTAGCAGCCTGTACACCGGAGGATGCCGCCATCTCCACACATGCCCCAGAGGACGGTGCCTATGAAGGAGAACAGCAAGCAGAGAGTCAACCAGCTCTGAGGTACGTAAACACAGCTTAACTGGAAAATATTAGGAAATCGACATATGGCTGTATTAGTGTTCAAGCAAGGCCTAGATCTGTGTGACGCAGTCCAAAATAATGCCATGTGGCCCCCTGAAATGGCGGCTGCCTGACTTGTAAAGTGGGACAAGGGGATATGAGGTAACTGCGCTGGCGTTGTACACTGTCACGGTAGGCGGTCGAAGACCGCAGCACAATCCTGCATTGGTTAACATTGGACCCTATGGGTCCCAGGAGCTAATGACGATGTACGCCGGCGGTGACGGTACGCACCGCCGCGGACGGGACCGCCACTTTCTGTCTGTTCAATCACTTGATACCTGATCTTCGACAGTAGAGGACCTACACTGCAAGTGCTGCTGTGACCTCAGTCTGGAAAAGACAATGGCTCGTGTGTCTGGGGAAAGGACCCCTGCCTTCAGCATGGAGGATTTGGACAAACTAGTGGATGGGGTCCTCCCCCAGTACATGCTACTCTACGGTCCTCCAGAAAAACAGGTAAGTACACTGTGAGCATGCTGTGTGGGCAATGCCTGTGTGGAGTGGTGTGGATGAAAGATAGGGGGGGAGAGAATGAGGCGTGCATGAAACTACGCTGAGTGCATGTGCGTCATGGCAAGGTTAGGGATGCGGGCCAATGACTGTGACGGTGCGGACGGTAATATCTTCTCCTTTTTCCCTGTACTATTTCTGTATGTCAGCGCCCACTAGAAGAAGGACATTTGGTGTGCCATCGCCAAGGAAGTCCGGACCCTGGGGGTCTAGCACCCACTGCCGGAAAAGATGCGAGGACATTCACCACTGGAGCAAGAAGACGGCGGAGGCCCGGCTGGGAATAGCCTCCCAACGTGGGGGGGGGGTGCCGGTCGCACCATGATCCCCCAGATGTTCAGGATCCTGGCGGTTGTGTACCCGGAGTTGGATGGGCGCTTGAGGGCACCACAGCAGCCACAAAGGGGTGAGTAGACTCTCATTCTGCTGATTCAGCGCGCATTGTAGGTGTCTGGCTGGGGAAGGTGGGCTGTGGGTTCCCCTAGGCCAGGACAAGTTTAGTACACAAGGCCCCTTCTTAAGGCAGGCCCTGTGGCACCCCACCTGGGTACAGTGCCAACTGCACCTAGTCAGGCTCCTGTGACATCCATGTGTGCAGCAATCAGGCATAGCCTTGTAACCCATGTCCCTGGGATTGATTAGGGGACTCAAAGTGCACGCCATAGTGCAGGGGGCTTCTGTGTCTGTAGTGTCTGCCAACAGTAGCGGTATTGCATGTACTCAACATGTCTTTCTTCTGTCTTCCCCCCACTTTTTGTGGTCTCCTTGTTCTTGAGTGCATTAGCATCATCAGGCAGAGGAGCAGTTGCACCGGAGCAGGAGGGAGCTGCATCCCACATGGCCCAGAAGGGTGACACAACAGAGTCTTAATTCACCAGTGGGACGGAGGGGAGCTCCACGGTGGGGACAGGAGCTGAGACCAGCGATACGGACCCCTCTTCTGATGGGAGCTCCCTTGCGGTGGCGTCCCATTTGTGCCCCCGCATATACAGGTACAGCCGCCACCCCCCTACCAGCACCTCCCTCCCAGCAGCCCCTCAGCGTATGTCCCGTGCCTGCTCACCCAGGAGGGTGGGCATCTCCTTCGCCCCAGGCACCTCAGCCCCTGCCCCTGCCGCCCCTGCTGCATTAAGTGAGGAGGCCATTGACCTCCTCAGGTCCCTCACTGTTGGGCAGTCTACCATTTTGAATACCATCCAGGGTGTAGAGAGGCAGTTGCAACAAACCAATGCATACCTGGAGGGCATTCATTCTGGTCAGGCAGCCCATCAGCCAGCTTTTCAGACTCTGGCCTCAGCACTGATGGCAGCCATTGTCCCTGTCTATAGCCTCCCACCTCCAACTTCCTCCACCCAGACCCAAACCCCTGTACCTCAGCCTATCCCAAGCACACCATCAGACCAGCATGCACACACCTCAACACACAAGGGAAGCTCTGGCAAACATAAGCACCACACGTCCCACAGGCACTCATGCAAGCATCATACACATGCAGACACACCAACATCCACTGCCTCCACTGTGTCCCCCTCCTCCACGTCTCCCTCCTCCCTCCCTGTCTCGTCTCCACTCACACCTGCATGCACTACATCCTCAGCCACTACTTCCATCACCAGCACACCCACCCGCTCATGTGCACTCACCACCCCCACTACCATTCACACATCCCCTGTGTCCTCTACCAGTGTGTCTGTGAGCCCTCCTCCCAAACTACACAAACACAGCCACACACCCACCGAACAGCCATCCACTTCACGACAGCCTCCAGCCCATGCACCTTCACCCAAAGTCAGCAAACGTACACCTCCTACAACTTCTACCTCTTCCTCCACTCCCAAACCCCCTCCATCTACCCGTCCCAGTGTTCCCAAAAAACTTTTCCTGTCCAACCTTGACCTCTTCCCCTCACCTCCCCCACCCCTTCAGTCTCCTAGGGCCCGCTCTCCAGGTCCCAACCCAGCTACTCAGCCACAACATCTGCGGGACCAGTGGTGCCAGTAGTAACCGGCTTCTGGAGTGCACCAGGCAGCAGGGCAGCCAGTGTGGCAAGGAGCCAGAGCACGGACAGTCCCCCACCTGTAAAGCACAAAAAGTTGGCCAGTGCCCGGCGGGAGAGAAGAAAGAAATCAGCCACCAAAGCCGCTTCCAGCACAGTTGGGAGTGTGGAGACAGCTGCGCCACCATCCAAGATGGGGAAGGGGCACAGTAAAACCAGCAAGTCTGGAAAAATCTGCACGGTGGACAAGACAGCCACCAGCACCGCTGCCCAGGACACTGCCGCCACCAGCACCGCTGCCCAGGACACCACCGCCACCGGCACCGCTGCCCAGGACACCACCGCCAACAGCACCGCTGCTCAGGACACCACCTCCACCAGCACCGCTGCCCAGGACACCGCTGCCACCAGCACCGCAGGCCAGTGAGTGCCAAAGATTCCGACGCTACTGAGGCCGCCACGAGCTGGATGAAGCACTCTGGGCACAAAGCCCCCTCCAGAACCAGTGGAGAATGACATCCACTACTTCAGACCTTGGCAGGATGAAGCACTCTGGGCACAAAGCCCCCTCCAGAACCTGTGGAGAAAGACATCCACTACCTCAGTCCTTGGCAGGATGAAGCACTCTGGGCACAAATCCCCCTCCAGAACCAGTGGAGTATCACATCCACTCACACAGTCCTTGGCAGGATGAAGCACTCTGGGCACAAAGCCCCTTCCAGCAACCAGTGGAGAATGTTATCCACTTGAGAGACTGTGACTTTGCACTCCCCAGAATGCAGCAGTGGGCAACCCACCCCCTGAAAAGACTTTTGAGACTGTGGCTTTGCACTCCCCAGGATTCAACAGTGGGCAAACCACTCACTGTAGAGACTTGAGAGACTGTGGCTTTGCACTCCCCAGGATTGAACAGTGGGCATGGAGCCCCCTCGTGGATCTGGCATTGTGCACTCATCCAGCTGAGGTGCCCCCCCTTTCCTTCCCCCTGAGGTGCCTGTTTTATTTCTATCTGATGCCCCAGCAGTGTTCTCTCCATCTTGTTAGGGTATTGAGTGTGGGCCTCGTCCATGCCTTTTGGGCCCAGTGGTCCACAGACTATGATAGTGGAATACCTTGGAACGTTTCCCGTTCCAAATCCTGTTTCTGCCGTGTTTTTGTTTGCGGTGAATCTGCCCCGGAAAAGGTAGCGGATTGGCCTGTTGTAATTCTGTCAGCAGTACTTTGTCCTCCACCTGTCTGTTGGCGGTTACCGCCACGGTGTTTGTTTGTACCGCCTTGGCGGTCGGAGTGTTAAAGTGGCTGTCTATGTGGCGGTTTCCGCTGGCCTGTTGGCTGTTTTACCGCTGCTTTAACACTAACCGCCAGGGTTGTAATTACCACCACAGCCCTTTGTTCACTTGAATTTGTATGTTGAAATATTATATTGATTCATTAGGTTGCTGATTATTGCCATTTTTGTGCCACTTCAGAATATTGTCACATATATTTTTGTCATTGGTGTATTTTTATATGTCTTCATGCTAGGTTTACTTAAAAACTAAGGGGGTCATTACAACCCTGTAAGACCGCCAGGGCTGTTATGACGGAAGCACCGCCAACAGGCTGGCGGTGCTTCACAGGTCATTACGACCGCGGCGCTTCACCGCCAGGGCGCCGGTTTCCCGCCACAATGGTCCCGGCTGTAGTATTCCGCCAGGGCAGCGCTGCTAGCAGCACTGCCCAGCGGATTACGAGTCCCCCTACCGCCAGCTTTTTCCTGGCGGTTTGAACCACCAGGAAAAGGCTGGCAGTACAGGGAGTCACGGGCCCCTGGGGGCCCCTGCACTTCCCATGCCACTGGCATGGGCCGTGCAGGGCCCCCTGACAGGGCCCCGTGCAGCTTTTCACTGTCTGCTATGCAGACAGTGAAAAGCACGACGGGTGCAACTGCACCCGTCGCACGGCCGCAACACCGCCGGCTCCATTTGGAACCGGCTCCTGTGTTGCGACCGAGATCCCCGCTGGGCCGGTGGGAGGAAACTCGTTTTCCGCCCGCCGGCCCAACAGGGATCTCCAAATGGCCGCGGCGGGGGGTGTGGCAGCATAGGCGGCCGCCCAGCGGTCCGATCTTGGCGGGCGGTTTTAACCGTCCGCCAAGGTCGTAATGAGGGCCTAAGTGTTCGAGAAGTATTGTCACAGCATCCACATTAGAACTCAGTCCCAAGATTTTAGCTTAACTCTTAGCTTCACAAACCTATCACTGGGCATCATGGCCAATGAGTGGGGATCATTGAGCTACCTACATTGTACACATCTGCTAGCAAATGAAACAAGCATTTGCAATGCAACGGGTCTCGTGTTTGCTCATGTTAGAGCTGATAGCGTTTTAAACTCCTAACCCGACTTTTCACCTATCGGCAAAAGTGTATTTATGCACGTAAACCAAAAAAGTGCAATCAACAGTGTAAAGCGCTCAACTTCTGCCAAGCGAAATCGCGCTAGTAAAATAGAGAAAAAGTAGTCCACAAGCAGGACAGAAAACAGCGAGCCTTGCATGTTTTCTGTACTTGGTCGATGCGCTTGAGGAGGGCTAGCCACCGGAAAAGGCATGACGTGTGCATGCCTTCGGCTAATGAAAGCAAGCGGATTTTAATAGGCAAGCCAACGAACCAATGAAAAACACTGACGTGATGTCAACAGGGCTTCGAGCCCTTTTCTAATAACTAAAGCGTCTTGCTGCGATACGCATGCACGAGCGCATGCAACGCAGGCTCGACCCTAAAAATACTGAGATTGGTTTGGGGGCTGCAGTGCTTAATGAGTAAAACAAAAATGTTGCTTTAGAGGGTGCCTCCCACTCCCAGCATTGGTGTTGCCAATTTCCAGCACTGGTGTCACCCACTGTAATATCAGTTAGTGATCATCAAGTGGCAATAAATGGGATATGGCTAATCTGATGTGGGTAATGGATTAAAAAGAGAAAGGCATTTTGATCATGCTTCATTTGCTTTTGGCAATGGAACAGAATATATTTAAGGCTGATTAGCTTATACTTAACTTACTCTATAATTAGTACAACCATTGCTTCAGGAACAGAGTAAAGACGCACAGCCTTGGGAGTGCTTTCAGGCTGTAACCACTTTACTATTTAACGTTCCCTGGATCAGATACATTTGTATGGGAAACATGGTCATAAAGAACCTGGGAACCAGAAACTTTAATCAACAAAAACAGCTTTTAAGTCATTATTATTATTATTATTATTATTATTATTATTATTATTATTATTATTATTATTACTTATATTATTCAATCTTATTACTTTATAGAAAAAGAAGCAGCCCTCGAAAGGAAAAACAACTACAAAGGAACCGACTGTATTACCCTGCAATTGCGTTTCAAGTAAATCTAACCTTCTCTGTTACACTAGTAGCATTTTGTTTGTTATTATGAAGTATCCACTTCAACGTGAATACAGTAATAACCTTCCAATGATGGAATGTTCCAACTAAGGGAAGAAAGGGGAGGGAAGGAGAAGTAGCCAAACAGGGAAATGAGTAAAGGGAAATCCCAAAGGTAACAAATTATATTAGACAGAAGATTAATTATAACTGTTGCCCAAAGTTTTTTCTTGATAATTGATAACTAGTTGTGGTTTTATTAAACTGTATATTTGCTAATTGCATTTCTAGAAGCTACAGGACTACTGACTGTTTCCTATTGGAGGTAAAATGAAATGCATTCATCTTCTTTAAGCATGAAGCAGTCTCAATTTTGGTGACCTCTACCTCAAATACACACATATTGTAGGAACCTATGCTCCACACATAAAAAATTATTCACACATTACAGTCTGAAAATAGCATCGTATTGAAACGACACTGCTAATTTACACTTTAGAAAAATACACATTTCTCAGCAATTGAGTTAATATAGGACAAAAATAAACAAATAGGAGTGGTCTGAGTCTTTGACAAACATACATGTTCTTTGGGGATATTTTAGATATTTTCTTCTGGAGAGGTTGGTTTGGTGGATGCAGTGCTTAACGTGTAAAACAAAATTGTTTCTTTGGAGGATGCCTCCTATTCCAAACACTTGTGTCACTATATTCTAGCAGTGGTGCCACTCACTTTCAACTCTGGTACTATCCATTTCCATTTCCTGTGCTGCCAAATGTCTGCATCGACAAAGGCTGAAGCTGGATCGTAACATGTGAACTGAATACAATCACGTGAGCCTGCCTGCCCGACAGAGAGATTCAAGTGGTTTCTCCCCTCAAGAATATTCATGATGAGATCATTTGCTCAAGAAGGAAGTGGTTAGACAAGGAAGACAAAAAGAAAGAGGAAATGCTGAAAGAGGAGGGAAAAAAAGAAATAAAAGTGGACACAAAAAGAAAGGTTGAATAAAAAGACGGACAGAAAGCAGGGAGGAAAAATAATTGAGGGGAAGATAAGGAGAACATATGGATTAAATAGAAAAAAGGTGAAAGAGAAAAAGTTGAAAGAAGAGTGGGAGGAGAGGGAAAGGAAGGTACAGAATTATGGAGGAATGAAAATAGAAGACAAAAGGTGAGAGGAGGGAAAGAGGAATGGGGTGAGAAAATGAGTGATGAGATAAGATAAAAAGGACAAAAAGATGACAACAGGTAAAGATAAGGAATCCTGCATGAAAGAAGAGCAATTAGAGGTAAAGTGTGTGTTGAAGGAGAAAGTGAGAAAAATGAAAATAAACTCTAAAAAAGAAGGAATTTAGGTGAAGAGATGGGAGAAAAGATGCAAAAATAGAAACCAGAAGTAAAGGTAGAGCTGGGAAATAATGAAAAAATGGGATAAGAAGAAAGAAGAAAATAGGGAAGCAGGCTAAGGCATGAAGAAAAGAATAGAGCAGCGAAGAGAGTAGGTCAAAGGTTGGGGAGAGAAACGAAATGCAGATAGGAGTATGGGAGAGTGCAATGCATGATTAAAGGAGAGAAAGGAATGAAGCGGTGCACTGTGAAGGAAAGCAGTGAAGTACTGTGAGTAATCTCATTTAGAGTGGTTTAGTCCTATGACCATTCAGATAATTCATCATTTCCTACTGCATATGTATGTCTCTGAATACCTTCCCCGACATCTGAGCGCTCTAATGTTAATTGCACTAACTCAGGTACATATAGCCTACGCTGCTGTATTCTGCTTTTGGGAGAACAACATGCTTTGATAACAATCCATTTGAAAACAGTGTTTATCTTAGTGCGCTATACCTGGAGGCATCTGAGAGAGGAAGAAATTAGAGATCTATAGGACTATGAAGCAGTATCAATGTCAATTTTATTTATTGCATGATTAATTAAAATCTTTACAATACATATACAAAGAAGATGAGAAAGAGAAGAAATAAATGAACTTTCGCATGTGATTAAGCTAGACAATGCTGGTACCTAGAGCTGTGCAGGCTAGCATGTAAAATGCACAACAATAACTTAAAGTGCATAATGCGATAATAGAACACTTAAGATTATAGCAGCAAGCATATAAAGTTCTCAGCAATGGCTGCAATATCCATGAAGTAAGTCAGTTCTGAAGAGACCACAATTATGAATGCAAATGAAAGCATTCACCCCAAAATGTAAAAATGTAAAAGTGGCTCACATTGACTAGAAATCTTAATAATACAGATGTCTAGGTACAAAAGTGCAAAACCCCTTGCTGGTAATAACTTGCTGAGGTAAAACTTGTCTATGCTGTCCAAAAATGTGGCCAGTTCTGTTTTCACCATGGTGGTAAAAACAAAAGGCCTAATTACCAGTTTGGCGGTCTGAAGACCACCAAACTCAATGTGGCAGTCGGACTGCAGCAGTCCTGGTGGTCTGACGGCCATATTATAATCCTGGTGGTCGGTCAAAGTTGTGATCAGCCACAGAAGTGCCGAGTTGGGCACCGCTGTGTTGATCACTACCTTACTTTCTGATAGTCTCTTCAGAGCAGTATCCCCACCATGAAAAGGCTGGTGGAAAGGAAGTGTAGGGGGTCACAAGAGGGCCCCTTCACTCCATGACCATGTTGTGGGCAGTGAAGGGGTCCCCCTAACAGCACCCTCAGGATGCACACTGTCTGCAATTTCAGGCAATGTTCATTCCAATGGTGCTGTGTGCGACAGCATTAGCCTCAGCTCCCTAAGGGAGCCAAGGCCAATACCACAACACTGTTTCTACTTGGCTGACTGGCTGAAACTTCATAATATGAGGTTTCGAAAGGTCAGCCCAGTGGAGACATCGTAATATGGTGATGGTTAGGTCAACAGATTGACGGCCACTCACCACCACTATATTGGAGTTCTGGTGGGTTCAACCGATTAATTCCTAATCAGATACAAAGTTCCTTGCCTCATTGAAAGTTCTTACTCCATGTATTTAAAAAAGAGGTTTAGCAAAGTGCGCTGGGGATGCAGCAATGCTGGACAAAAACATAACAAATGACTATAATAATAATAACTTTATTTCGGCTAAAACCCATAAAAACTATTACAAAATAATAAATACATATATTCATAAAATCCATAAAAACCTGAAGCATGATTAAAATCAATCCACGGTGTCACACAGTTAATAACCTATTGCGTATGGCTGTACTGGCTAAAAGACTTAGGTGCAGATATAAGAGGGCCTAGCGCCATTCCAATGACACATTAATGTCATTTTTTAATGCTAATGTGATGTTAGATGGCCAAAAAACACTGTGCTGCATAGCCTTTTGTGCTACATTATGCCTGGCACAGGCATCATGTATGCAAAGGGGGCCCAAAAAATGGTGGAAAAAAATCATAGTGATTTCTTTGCATTATTTTTTCAACCTTTTTCACACATGCTCTGAACAGGTGTTAAAAGGAGGCTCCCATTGGTTACAACGGGCCTCTCGGTGCTTTGCAGGATTAGCGTCAATGTTTTTTATGCTAATCCTGCAAAGTGCCAAACTAGCGTTAAAAGTTCTGACGCTAGTTTTTTAACTACTGCCATGGTGCACCATATGTGAAATACACCGCACACATGGTGGCATTAGGAGGGAGCTAACAGGTGCAATAAAAAGGTGGCGCTGCACTTTGTGCAGCGCCACTTTTCATAAATGTGTGCCTTAAATTCGTATCAACAGAATCTTAGAAAGGGAGGGCCATTTTGTGCTCAGTTCTTTAATCTGCAGGCCCATCAACCTTGCAACCAAGATTTGCTTAAGACAAGCTTTCCCAACTGAACATTGAAGGTACCATTGAGGGCTCAGGCGTTTTTGAATGTTTGATGGTGTATGAAATTGTCACTGCTTGTAATGTTGGAGTAGTCTTCAATTTGGCTAAGTCACTTGACTTTGGCAAGGATCTAATCGTTTTTTTAGAATGGTTTTAAGAGTGTGAGAGCAGGAGTTTGTTCGAAGCAGAGTGGTCTATTTGAAGAGTGGCAAGTGATTTATTTTAGATAGGCAGACCAGGAAGACATCTGTAAATCAAAGATATGCTGAAGAGCTGTTCTGACGGTACTTGGCAATGCCTTCAAATCCTGTAATAGTACTTTAGGAAAGATCCCATGGTGGCCCAGGTCTGGCCCTCCATGCCGAATTCCTGCCTGATCAAACAGCCTCTAGTATATTGTGGTAACTTGAGGACCCTCTTGTTTGCTTCGAATTAAAATGTTTAAGTTATTTTGGTAAGCTGCCATGACAGAGTCTGCTGATTATCAGGTCGGCCTTTACTTTGAGGTGGATCGAATGATTTTTGTCTCTTCCCTTTGAGGACAGCTATACTACCAGATAGTTACATTGGTTTGTCCCTTTAATTTTCAACAGACCCATGTTCCAGTCGAGATGGCATTTGTTAATTGTTCTCACAAAAGTTATGACTTTTGTTTTAGATCTGTTTGCCATCATTGTATTGATCTTGCTGAAATTGAAAAGAGCACTGGGTGCTCTCTAGATCCCAGTTGTAGAGAGCTCTAATTTTGCTCAAGACTTTTGAAGCCGTGTAGTATTGGACTTTTTAGGGATGACTTGTGTTTGGAATGTGAGGACATTTTGGGGAGGTGCATAAATTAGACATGGATTTCTCCTGCAGGTGTCTGAATTCCACGACTGCCTTCACCACTTTGCATTTTTTGTTTCATCAGGGAGGGAGGGCTTTCTTTGTCTTAGCCTTCTGGGTGTTTTGTTCTGTGATATATGGTTCTTGTATGTGATTAGCATTCCCTCGGAAAACTTTCTCTTTAGAGCTTCCGCACATGCCACTACAGATAAGAATGAACAACATGACTCTGACTCCAAAAACTTCCATCTGCATGATTCACATTTCCTCTGAGTGGACAGAACAAACTAGAGGAAACTGTGCCGCTATGAAACACCCATGTGTCCCGTAGCTTCATACCCATCAGTCCAACCTATGACTCTTCTGACTAGACCCCAACAGCTAGTGAAAGATAACTATATGGCCATTTAATTGCATCTCCATTCAGCAGAAGAGATTATAGAGAAGGGAGAGTTAGGTGAAGGAAAAACGTACCAAAAACATGAGGATGGTGAAATTAGCAATAATCAATTCCCTACATTTAATCTAACCCCAAACCTCCAAGTACTTCATTCATTGTGCAGAACTGTAATCAGCATAGATCACCAAGCCTTTTTGTCCACCTAGGCATACCCTTGTATACCTTCACCACTGGCAGAAAAAGGATGAGCAGTGGGGCAAGTAATGGGGAGGAGACTTGAGCAGGGTTTGGGTCCAAGCAGCATGCAGTAACAGGAATAAGCTCTGTCCTTTCAACAGTCTCCTTCAGTTCGGGACATATCTTTGAGTCCTAATATGGAAGATTTCAACTTCTCGGCAAAGACTTAGAATAATGATATACCATACCTTACTATTGAGCCAGGGAACGTCCAGAGGAAGGGGCAGAAAGTGGTGCAGGCAGGTACCTCAGGGATCATCTTTTGGGGTGGGGGCAGATTTGGGATAGATAAGTTTAGGTTTAGGAGGGGTTTACTACTTCTGGGATTGGTGGGCTTCTTGGGGGGAAGGGTATGGGTGCTTGCAGAGTGGGCAGGTGTGATAGGGGGACTTGCAGGTGAAAGGGATTGGTTGGGAGGTGGGTTGGGCCTCTTAGGTTTGGAATGGGGGTGGAGGGACCAGGGCAAATGTCAAGGTCAAACAAAAAAACGTTCTTAGGAACACAGGAAAGGCTAGCAGAAGGGGGTTGGAATTTGGAACTCAAGGGAGTGATTGTCTGCTGTGTCAGTGTGTATGTCTTAGGTGCGTGTGTGTGTGGGAAGTATGCTGGTGCTTGGGTGATGTCTGTTGCGTGAGTAAGTGTGAGTGTTTGTGTGTGTTGATGGCTGCAAGTTGGAGGTGCTGGGTGATATGGAAATGGTGGATGTGTGTGTGCCTGTTGGGGTGGGGTATGAGGGTATACTCGTAGTGGTGGACATATGTGTGTCTGTTTGGGTGGTGTCTGTGGGTATGGTGGTTGTGTTGGATGTCTGTGTGTCTGTTCGGGTGATGTCTGCGGGTATGCTGGGTGTGTCACTGACTGTTGTGGTAGTTCCTGTGGGTATGCTTGATGTTGTGTGTGTTATGGTGGGGGGGGGTGGGCGTGCCTGGGGAAGTGGTGACTGATGTTGTGTATGTGGGTGTCTGTTATTTGCTTGCATGCTGGTGTGTTTTGTGGTGCTTGTTTCTATGTGTGTTGAGGTGGATGTGTTTGGATCGGTGTGCATGCTTTGGGTAGGAAGGGGAATGGGGGATTTGGATTAAGAAGAGGGAGGTGGAAGGGGGATGGAAGGTAGGGGGGTGACTGGCTGCCACCAGTGTAGAGGCCAGAGACTGAAAAGATCTCTGTAGGCCAGACAATGCACCATGAATGCCTTCCAGGAATGCATTGGTCTGCTGTAGTTGCGTCACCAATCCCTGGATGGCATGCACAATGGCTGCCTGACCCACAGAGATATTCCTCAAGGAGGTCAGTAGCCTCCTCACTGAGGGAAGAAGAGGTAACAGGGGCTGGGTCAGAACTGCTTGTGGCAATGGAGACATCCACTATCTTGTGTGAGTGGCCACGGCCAACTGGGTGGGGAGCAACAGGGAGGGTGGAGATAGAACAGGGGTGGTAGACAAAGATGGCACAAGTGTTTGCCCCTATGGGTCTGCCACTACTAGGGAGTGTCCACTGGAGGAAGAATCCAATGATGAAAACAATGTTTTTCCGGTCTCCACTGTGGCACTCTCCTAATCCCTCTGGGCCACTGGGTCCCTCTGTGTCACTGGTGTCTTGACCTGAGGTCCCATGGCCAGATGCTTCCCCACTTGGCTGTGCTCTGACTCATTCTCTTCCCTGGGCTGATGCTGTAAATTCAAAGCGAAAAAAGGTTTCACAAGTCCATGATCACACTTGACAACAGTTCTGATTAGCAAACATTACCATGATGTCACGTAGGCCCCAGCATCAAACTCTACCTAAGTGGCCCAAACATGTGCCATACCATAGGCATACGTGGCATGTGAACTGTCAACAGTTGCCCACAGAAAAAACAGGATCTCAGACAACTACAATTGCATGGGTGAAGTTGTACAATAACAATAACCACTGAACTAGTAGGAGACCTCATCACTCTCAATGCTTTGTCCCATGGAGCATTCCTCAGTTACCTGTTGTCATACAATAGTAGGCCAATGACAACTGAACTCCAATAGATCCCACACAAGGTCATGCACACATCTATTTGTCACATACATAATGACCCAACAATAAGAAAGTATGCTCCAAAATACTGCCACGTTGCTGACAAAAGTTCAATAGCCTGGAGAAGGTGACATGGAAATACTCATGTCACACTGGAAGTAGTTCCACAATGCACACTTCACCAAGTTATATTTGTCACAATGGAGTCATTGAGGTAGTACTAATGTTGCTCAGATAGGCCATACATTTAAGCATGGAAATGGACACTGTAGACATCATGTGCAATATGTCAGGGAGAGATGTCTCCAAACTCCACTACACAATGAATCAGCAAGCCCAAGGGAAATCACCACTGATGTCTGTAATCCTTTACAGTGACATACTCTGAGTGCATCAGTAGACACCATTAGTCCCTTGGATGTTGAATAGGCCCATATATTTGCAGGTACTTGTTGAAGGTCCTCAACATGTTGCCTAATTAGAAGCTACATCATTGTCTCCATTATGGTCATTCAAACCCAGATGTCTGGGGATGAATGCTTGTACCCAAACACATGTGATTCCAACATAACTGCAAGTCACTCCATGATGCATGCTGAAAGTCAGGTTACAAACCTTACCCATTTCACATGTGCTAAGCACTTTGCTAGATGATTGTACATCAATGGCATAGAAATGTACATTGTGGCTAAAATCTCTAAGCCTACCTTTCATGTCCCTCAATTCAGCTGCAGTTGTACATGCCAAATGACACTCTATGATGCATGACAGTATGTGTCAACCAATAAAGAATGGATGACACACCCCTGTACGTGGCAAACATGAAATATACCCCCATTGTAAATGTCTTATTCCACACACAGGTTGCCATGCACATATATGTGAGGGAATACGGACATCATCCCATTAACACAGGTAGCCCATGCACAAAACAGCAGCTCACAAATGTTTTGCTAAAGAGAGAGGTGCAAGGAATGTTGGCAACATGGATGTCACATACATCATGTCAATGGACATTCCCCACTTACCAAGGGAAAGTATTGATCTGTAGCTGCACCCAAAGAACAATGTATGCTCTGTAACACGTATGAAGGCCATCTTCACATTACAGACTGTAGTGAGGGACCAGCACACATCATACACTGAAGACAACTGGCCTATAGGTAGCATGTGCCAAAATACTCATTTAACCTGACAAATGGCTGAGGACAGTGATCCATCACTTACTGACCTTTGGCTTGTAACACTGAGGAGTACTGGCCTGCTGCATAGAATTTACACATCCTACAACAACAAACAGTACTTTATTGATCACTGTACACAGCTATGTGTTGTCCATGGATAGCAGGTTGTTTGTGAACTGGACCCAGTTGTGTCCTAGGTCCCTGGGCCAATAGGCAAGGCACATTAGTATTCAACATGTGACATTTCTGCACAAACAATCACTCATTTACTATGTAACACACAGATCATCCCTAATCATCATGGGGAGCTGTCATAACCTAACACATACTTGGCAATGTGACAGGCAGGAATATAACCTGTGCTCACCCTCTTGTGGCTACTGTGCTGTCCTCAAATGCCCATCAAGGTCTGGTAGGCCACCACCAGAATGTGGGCTATTAGGGAGGTCATGGTTCGACAGACACCCTGCCCGCGTTGGGAGGACATCCCCTGCTTGACCTCTGTGATCTTCAGGCCCCAGCATCACAGGTCCTCCCACCTCTTCTGACAGTGGGCGCTTCACCGGTTGTGGACCCCCAGGGTCCACACTTTCCTGGCAATGGCTCTCCATAGTTCCTTTTTCTGATGGGCATTGACCTGCACAGATGCAAAAGACAAATCAAGAGATTACAATCACAAGTTTTATCACAGATGGTGGTGTCACATACATGTCAGTAACACCAAGCTAGGACTTTTTGATTTTTTAATACTCCCCTAGTGTATGACACACAAGCCAAAAACTACTGGGACCTGATTAAAGACATATGTATTTTCATCTGCAGACTAACCCACTCCCCTTCTCCTTTACCTACAATGACTAAGTAAGCTTACTGACATCAGGTAGCCCAAGCTTTAGCAAGCTGTTCTGTGATGTGAGCCATAACAAAACACTGCACACCTATGTGACTTCTGAAAGGTAAACTCCTTAGGCATGAACGGACCAACCCATTCATAGTATATGAGAATGACTCACTACATACAATCCGTACAGGCAACTACAAGAGTACTAACTTCAACGTTACACATGAGTAACAACCAAGGAGCTGCCATTGTGGTTACAGAAAGTGTCTTCCTCGTCCATTTGTGGACATGTAGAATAACAAATGCAGACTCATGCCACTTCAGGCAGTGGGATTCTGTGGTATGTACCTGTACCACAGAACACTCCATTAGACATATGTATCTATCCTACAGATATGGCATCCAACAAACAAAGGCATGCATTTTACGGTTTCTGCTATGTGACCAAGCTACTGCGTCACATATCATGGTCTCACAGCAATCAACACACTGTCTGCACTGTGGGACTATTAGTTATTCAAAACACCTGTAAGGGACAAATATGATCTGTGTGAAGGTGACAACAGAGCTGTGGGAGTGAGGCACGTGTCCTGAGTTTAAGGCACACATTGACACTGATGCTAAATGCACATATGGACTAGATTAATTATTTACGTCTGTACCCATTCCTAACCTAGTCAAAAGAACAAGGCATTCAGGGCAGGTTTTGCCACCAGAACGTCATATTGGCCACGTGTCAGGATCTGCTGGGGTTCAGGGAGTGGACACAGTGCAACAGTGACTCTACTACAGCCTAGACTAGGTCCCATACTGGAGATACATTTGACAGGCCCTGGTCTCTGCAGGCCAAACAAACAGAACCTACTTGACACTCCATTCCCGTCACTTCCATGCATGACAGTACATTGTGTAGCCAACAGCAATTCGGCATGTGTTGTGTGTGGTAACCTGAAGGGCAGAATGACTCATTATTTGCCTTCCACACAGCAGTTTAGCAAGGCCAGATGTGGTTGTAAGATCTGTGACACTATACACATTGCTCACATGACTCTCAAATGACTCATACAACATGCATACACAGCTCATGCTGTCATGCACATACATGTTGTCTAACATTTACAAAAACGAGAAGGAAAGAGATGTCAGTGGATGGCTATAATGTCTCCTTACCTAGTTATGTGCATCCAAAACAAGGATGATGTAGGACCCCAAAAACCTCACACAACACAACGTGACTGAACTTAGCATATGGCACTGGCCACCGATACCTGCACATTGTCCATCCCATTGATGCCACACAGACTGTAATTGCAGGCACACAAAAGGTCTAGCTGGCACACATGGGCACATTCTAGCCTGTGAGGGGTGAAAGGACGGTGAAATAAAGAGAAAATTGTGCACATGTGGTACATACCTGCTTCTCCGGTGAGCCATAGACCTGTCCATACAGGGGTAGAGCATTAGTCACCAGCCTCTCCAACTCCTCTGGTAAGAAGGCTGAGACCCTATGACCTGCTGGATGTGGCTTGATTGGTCTCCGAGGCGACACACAGCAACTCAGGTCATGGAGGTATGGCTGGCAGCAGTGTCAGGAGTCAAGTGAGTGAATCTGCAGAACATGGTGGTCATGGCCAGCATGTACGCGGTTGTCACCGCCAGCGGACACAGTCTTTGGCCTGTGACCACCACTGACATTAATGTTAGGCTATGGCTGTGTCTGTTGCAGTTGCAACAGCTTACTGCCATGATGACTTCCGCTGGCGGTTGCAGTGGTTCCGATTGTCCAGTGGAGTAGGTCAGGCATATGCCATTTTGGCAGGCTAAAATGTTGTATTTGGCTTCATAATCTGTATCCCTTCTACCATATATGTTTAATTTCAGCACCAACATCCTTATTCTTTCTCGTCATGTAGGTCCTTCTACTCAACCACCATTGTAATTTGTTGCAGGGTATAGATGACTTTTTACAGAGGTTCTCGGGTCACCACCACAGACTTTCTTCTTGGCCCTCAGAGTACACAGTCACATTTTGAGGAGGCAAATGTGTTGCACATTTCTGAGATTAGTCCATAACCATGTTGTTGACACATGTGGAAAACTATGGGGGTACATGTGTCCCTTGTGCCATTTGCAGCTGTGATGTGTACTGGATGCCATGTCTTTTCAGCCCAAAAAGCATTGTCACATGATATCATTGACATACATCATGTATGTTGCTGTGGAGACACTGATTAATGTTAGAAATTTTGGCCCTCATTACAACCCTGGCAGTCAGTGATAAAGCGGCAGTAATAACGCTAATGGGCCAGCAGGAAAAAAAATTGAATTATGACCACAGCGGAAACCGCCCACACAGAAAGCCACTTTAACACACCGACCGCCACGGCGGTAGCAACAACCACTGCGGCAGTAACCGCCAACCGCCAGACGGAAGACAATGTTCCGACCACAGTAATATGACACACCTCTCCGCCACCTGTTCTGGGGTGGTACCAAGACATCAAAAGCATGGTGAAAACAGTACACAGAAGGCAAAGGACTCACCTCTGGAGACTCAAGGAAGAACCACAACGCCATGGAGCCCGAGTTGCAAATCTTCCCCATGCTGCTATACCTCTGCATGCATTACGAACATCAATGGTGGTGAAGGCGACCATGGTGAGTACTGCCGCCTATCACACAAGGGAGGGGAGAGGAAAAAGTGAGTAACACACACATGCAACACGCAACACACCCAAAACTATACACACAAACAGATGCAATAACATCACATAGCTACCCCGTACCCCTCAGGAATAATGCAAGGACAAAAGGAATTGATGAAAATGAGTGTAATAAGATAAATAAGTAGAAATACGTGTTTCAAATCAAAACAGTACATACATATATACAAATGGAGGGACACTGCCCAGTCCTCAATGTCCGTGGGCCCCACGGCCACATCATGTAGGCCAAGGCCACACCTCACTCCTGCAACAACACGGAGAGAACACTGCCGGGGCATCAGGTCGAAAATACACAGGCAACTCAGAGGGACGGGGAATGGGGTGGCTACATACCCTGTGAGATGTCCTGGTGAGTGTAAGTCTCTCAAGTAGGTGGTTTGCCCACTGCTTGGTCCTGGGGAGTGCATCGCCACAGTCTCTCAAGTGGGTGGTTTGTCCACTGCTTGGTCCTGAGGGGTGCAAGGCCACAGTCTCCTTAGTGGGTGGTGTGACCACTGGTTCTGGAGGGGGCCTTGTGCCCAGTGTGCTTCATCCTGGCAAGGAGGGGCTGAGTGGATGGCTTCTTCCACTGGTTCTGGAGGGGGCCTTGTGCCCTGTGATGGAGCACTTGGGGAGTGCTAGGTCACAGTCTCTCACCTAGGTGTCACACCTATAGGATTTGCAGGGTCCAGGATGCACTACAGCCCATGGGGGTAGGACTACACACTGCCCGCCGGCGGCGACTGCTGCTCAGTAGTGGTGCTGGTGTTGGGCATGCCAGTGGTGGAGGGAGGCTCCAGTCCTTCTCCTGAAGCCTCGGACAGCTGCCCACTGGGGATGCTGCTGCTGGCAGTGGGGCAGGTGGCGGTGCTGGCAGTGGTGGAGGAGGCTCCAGCCCATCCCCTGCAGCCTTGGACAGCTTAACTGCCATGGTTGGTGGTGGGGGCTCAGAATCAGTCCCAGCACCAGACCTCCTGTCCTTCCCGCCTGCAGGTGCAGGCCCCTTGCCCTTCCCTTTCGCAGCTGGTGGTGCCTCCCTGCCCTTCCACTTGGCAGCTGGTGGTCCCTCCTTGTCCTTCCTCTTGGCAGCGGCTGGTGCCTCCTTTCCCTTCCCCTGGGCAGCTGGTGGTGTCTCCTTGCCCTTCTCCTTGGCAGCTGGTGGTGCCTCCTTGCCCTTCCCTTTGGCAGCTGGTGCAGGCACACTTTCAGTGCTGATGGCTGGTTCTCTGGAGCCTCTCCCACCTGCAGTAGCTGCCGACACTACTATGGCCGTGGACTGGGTGACTGAGGTGCTAACCTGGGTTCTGTCCATCCTGGCCCGACGTGAAGGATGGGGGAAGGGTAGGGAAGAGGTCAACAGTGGAGAGGAAAAGCTTCTTAGGGACACTGGGGTGGGAAGAGGGAGAAGTTTTGGGAGTGGAGGAAGAGGAAGTGGTTGTAGGAGGTGTCTGTCTGCTGATTTGGGGTGCATGTGCATGGGCTGGGTGCTGTTGTGAGGTGGATGGCTGTTGGGTGTCTGAGTGCTTCCGTTTGTGTACTTTGGAGGAGGGGGTACAGACACAGTGGGAGAGGACACAGGGGACGTATGCATTGATGTGGAGGTGGTGTCTGCCAATGAGAGGCGTGTAGTGATAGGCATGATGGTGATGGAGGTAGTGGTTGAGGATGTAGTGCATGCAGGTGTGAGTGGAGACGCTAATGGGAGGGTGGTGGACGACGAGGAGGGGGACACAGTGGAGGCAGTAGATGTTGGTATGACTGCATCTGGATGGTGTTTGTGTGAGTGCCTGTGGGATGATGTGTGGTGCTTGTGTTTGCCTGAGCCACTCCTGTGTGTTGTCTTGGGAGCATGCTGGTCTCAAAGTGTGCTTGGGGTAGTTTGGGGTTGAGGGGAATGGGTCAGGGTAGAGAAATTTGGAGGGGGGAGGCTAGAAACGGGGACAATGGCTGCCGTCAGGGAGGAGGCCAGAGCTTGGATTGATCTCTGTTGGGCCGCCAGGCCAGAGTGAATGCCCTCCAGGAATGCATTTGTTTGTTGCAAATGGCCTGCCAACCCCTGGATGGCAATCACTGTGGTTGACTGCCCAACAGAGATGGATCGCAGGAGGTCAATAGCCTCCTCACTCAAGGCAGCAAGATTAACTGGGGCAGGGCATGAGGTGCCTGGGGTGATGGAGATGCCCACCCTCCTGGGTGAGCGGACACAGGAAACATGCTGAGGGGCTGCTGGGAGGGTGGTGCTGGTACAGGGGTAGCGGCTATACCTGTAGTTGGGGTGGGCACAGAGGTGTCCACCACCAACAGGGAGTTTCCTTCGGAGAAGGTATTGTCGCGTTGGCTCTCATTATCCTAAATGAGACTACTGGATGTATTGGTATCAGGGTCGTTCTCAGTGTGGGGGACTAAGTCTAACCCACGGAGAAGGATCCCTGTCACCCTCAATCCAGTTTTGCTCCGGCTAACTAACAGTGCCTCATCTCCCCAAAAGGGAAGGGATGATTGGGCAGCCGAGCGCATGACATCTTAGAGCTTCTCAGGGAAGTCGTGGTCACTCAGATCCCAACCAGCTCTCTCATACAAAAATGTGGTCTCAGATACAAATGACAAAGGCAGTTTAAGTTTTATAGATTGATTTAATAAAACAACTGCATTTTAGATAATAAGGCGGAGCCGCAATAACCAGAACCATACAACACAGTAGGATTGAAATAGTAACGAGGAGAGTGAATCATAGAAATAACGCTATCATAGTGTTACTAGATTACGGGGGTCATTCCGACCCCGGTGGGTGGCGGGCGCCGCCCGCCGGGCGGAGACCGCCAAAAGACCGTACCGCGGTCAAATGACCGCAGCAATCATTTTGACTTTCCCGCTGGGCAGGCAGGCAACCGCCAAAAGGCCGCCCGCCCGCCCAGCGGGAAAGCCCCAGCAACGATGAAGCCGGCTCCGAATGGAGCCGGCGGAGTTGCTGGTGTGCGACGGGTGCAGTGGCACCCGTTGCGATTTTCAGTGTCTGCTTTGCAGACACTGAAAATCTTAATGGGGCCCTGTTAGGGGGCCCCTGCTGTGCCCATGCCAGTGGCATGGGCACTGCAGGGGCCCCCAGGGGCCCCAAGACACCTGTTCCCGCCAGCCTCTTCCTGGCAGTGTAAACCGCCAGGAACAGGCTGGCGGGAATGGGGTCGGAATCCCCATGGCGGCGCTGCTTGCAGCGCCGCTGTGGAGGATTCCCTGGGGCAGGGGAAAACCGGCGGGAAACTGCCGGTTTCCCTTTTCTGACCGCGGCTTTACCGCCGCGGTCAGAATTGCCCCTGAAGCACCGCCAGCCTGTTGGCGGTGCTTCCTCCGTCCCCGGCCCTGGCGGTCCATGACCGCCAGGGTCGGAATGACCCCCTACGTTTTCTCTACTAAGTTCTATTTTGAGCACAGCATGTTAAGCTCTAACCTTGCCTTGCAGATTCCCCGGGAGGATATCAACCCTAATACCTGAGCAAAGGCCTGTGATCTGGATCAGCATCTGCAACAGGGCAGTCAGCGTCTAGTTGTGGTTCCCTGGTCAGAATCTCCCTCTTATGTGTATTAGGACTAGGAAGTGTTTTTATAACTAACATGTGGGTGTGCTAAGAAACATCTCTACGTAAGAATGTGTATCGTCTACAAACCCAAAAGACTAAACTCCTACCACGTCTATCGGCAATGTACCAGACTGTATCCTTGACTGAAGCACAGAGTGAGCAAGAATGTATTATTTGAGAACTCCGGTGCTGAAGTAGGCTAAACAGTGTGATAGAAGAAAATAAAACAAGACCGTGAAACTGGTTATTGAAAAATAACAGTACGAGGCTGAATAAAATGCATCTAGAACAAAGTGCACAGAGGCCTAATGCTTTAAGCAAACGTACAAAGGTTATATTAAAAATGGCTACACTACAGTATCACTGTCAGAACTGTCCCCTCGAGTCTCCGCTGTGGTGCTCCCCTCACCCTCCATTCCACTGGTGCCCTCACCGTCTGTGGATTCGGTCTCCTGGGCCCTGTGGGATGCAGCTCCCTCTGTCGCAGGTGCGTCTGCTCCTCCGCCAGATGATGCTAATGCACATAAGGACAGGAAGACAAAACAAAAAGGGGGGGTAGACAAATGATACACTTGGTCAATGGCAGCAACAGCACTACTGTTGGCGCACACGACACACACACACACAGGGAACAGCCCTACGCACTAGGCAAAGCACTACCAGTCACAATGCTAGTCACCAGGCCATGAACAGGAACACCTAATGCCAATAGCAGGATGCCTGATACCCACAGACACCTGCCTAGTAGTGGATGACTACTAGCTTGGTAGGAGGTGTGTTCATCAGCCCCTGCCCAACATGGGACCTACCCTGCAATGTCCGGCTTGGCCTAGGAGCACCCACAGGCCCACATCCCCCACCTGGAGACCACCCCACCACGCGCAAGTAGTATATTGGGAAACTGTACTGACCCCCTTGTGGCTGCTGTGATGCCCTCAAGCACCCATCTAGCTCAAGATAAGCCACCACCAGTATGTGGGACATCAGGGGGGGTCAGGGTTTGACGGGCACCCCTTCCTCGTTGGGAGGCCATCCCCAGCTGGGCCTCCGTCATCTTCCTTGCCCAGCGTCTCAGGTCCTCCCACCGTTTTCAACAGTGCTCCGTCTGCTGTAGACCCCTAGGGTCCACACGTCCTTCGCGATGGCACGCCATATACCCTTTTTCTGATGGGTGCTGAACTGCAGGAAAAGAAACATAGAAAAAGGTATCACCATCCGGCCTGTTACATTCATTGGCCAACATAGCCCTCACATCCTCTTACACACAGACAATGCCCACCATACATGCAGCACGCTGTCCAGAACCCTTCCACCAACCCCCCACCAACACGAGGCCCTCAATAACAGCACTCCATGCATTCATGCCCCTTTCATCGTGCTCACAGTGTATTCAGCTGTTGGTCTGGAGGCCCATAGCACATTCAGTACTGGGGTAGGACCCCATCCACCAATCTCTCCAACTCTGCAGCGGTGAATGCAGGGGTCCTTTCCCCAGTGACACGAGCCATGGTCGGTTCCAGACACAGGGCACAGCAGCACTTGCAGTGTAGGTCCTCTCCTGTTGAAGGACAGGTAGCAAGTGGGTGAACAGATAGAAAATAGTGGTCACGTCCATGGCGGTGCGTACCGTCACCACCAGCGTACATCACCATTGCCCACTATACCCCTTAGGGCCCAATGACAACCAATGAGGAGTTGCACGGCGGTACTCAACCGCCTTCCGCAACAGTGCACAACGTCAGCGGCATTACCTCATTTTCACATGTCCATCCACACAGGACAGGCGGATGCCATTTCAGGGGGGGGGAGGCCATGGCACATAACTGTGTCACAGTACACCCAGGCACCATTTGGGCCTATCCAACAATATATTGTTACAGTCACAACATGCAATGCAGTGTAGTGTTTGGAAATGTGGAATACTGACCAGCTGCTCACCCTTTTCCTCCCTAGATTACAACCGCTGCAGATGAATAGGAGATGGAGACATCCCACTCTGTACAGACTCCTGGTGGGCTGGGCAACAATGGAGGACAGGCACATTATCATCACCTACAGACTGGACAGGGCCACAATCACAGAGCTGTGTGCCCAATTGGAGCCTGACCTGATATCTGCTATTTGTCACCCCACTGGGATCACCCCTCTTGTGCAAGTCCTATCTGTGCTCCATTTCTTGGCAACTGGCTCCTTCCAAGTGACAGTGGGCTTGGCAGCAGGAATAACTCAGCCAATGTCCTCAATAGTGCAGAACAGAGTGTTGGCTGCCATGATTAAACACATGCACAGCTACATTGTTTTCCCCGAGGTGGAGGATTTGGCCACAGTGAAAGCTGATTTCAATGCAATGGGACATATCCCCATCATTATTGGGGCTATTGATGGTACACATATTGCATTTGTTCCTCCCGCCGGAGAAAGGAAGAGGTGTTCAGAAATCGAAAGAGCTTTCACTCGATGAATGTGCAGATAGTGTGCCTGGCGGACCAGTACATCTCCCATGTCAATGCTACATATCCTGGGTCTGTGCATGATGCCTATACCCTGAGGTATAGCAGCATCCCATATGTGATGGCTCAACTCCAGAGGCACCGGGTGTGGTTAATAGGTGAGCCCTGATTCCCACTCAGTTGGTGCTGGTGTATGGGTATGGTGTTGGTCATAAGGGTTAGTGTTTGGCTAACAGGTATCCCTCAATGTTTGCAGGTGACTCTAGTTACCCCAACCTCTCATGGCTACTGACCACTGTGAGGAATCCCAGGACAAAGGCAGAGGATCGTTACAATGAGGCACATGGGCGAACAAGAAGAATCATAGAAAGGACATTCAGCCTCCTGGAGGCCAGGTTTCGTTGCCTACTTCTAACTGGTGGATCCCTGTACTTCTCACCCAGGAAGGTCTGCCAGATAATTGTGGCATGCTGCATGTTGCATGACCCTGCCTTGAGAAACCAGGTGCCTTTTCTGCAGGAGGATGAGGCTAGAGATGGGCGTGTGGCAGCAGTGGACCCTGTGGACAGTGAAGATGAGGAGGCAGAGGATGAGGATGAGGACAACAGAACAGCTATTATATAACAGTACTTCCAGTGACATACAGGTAAGACACTGTAACTTCACTTTGCATTGACAGTTTTTGTATTTGACATTGTACATGGCAGGCAGATTCTCCCAATTCTATGTCCACTTACTGTACCCTTTGGCATCTCTATTTTCAGACATCTGTGCCCCACCCTGGTACCTGGTGTGTTGACTGCTGCCAACTACAGGTCATTCCTATGTATACATTACTGTACAGTTGTATTGCAGTGTTTAAACCTTGTTAAACGAATACATAGTTAAATCATTTGACAGACTCCATACTTGTATTTATTCAAATGGTGTTTATTTAAGTGTTAATAAGTAGAGGGTTCTGTGGAATGGGCTGGGGTGATGATGGAGGAAAGTACAGGTTGTAGTCCAGTCTACTTGTATCTCAGGTGCATTGTCCAAGGGGGCATAGGAAGGGGAGCAATGGCAGTTCAAGGTGGACAGGGTGACAGAGAGGGACACAAGGGTGACATTCAGGAGAGCCTTATTTCCTGGTGGGGGTCTTGGCAATGTTCTCTGGCTTCTGCCTGGATCACAGGGACCGTTTGCGGGGTGGTTCTCCTTCTGCAGGGGGAGGGGTGCTTGTGGCCTGTTGTTCCGGTAGCGGGGCCTCTTGTCCACTATCTGCAGTGGACGTGGAGGGCTGTTCATCAGTGTGGCTAGTGTCAGGGGCCCGGTGGTGTGCCACTGCCTCCCTCATGGTGTTGGCCATGTCTGCCTGCACCCCTGCAAAGGAGACCAGGATGGTGTGGATGTCCTTCAGGTTCTCCCTGATCCCCAGGTACTGTCCCTCCTGCAGCTGCTGGGTCTCCTGCAACTTGTCCAGTATCTGTCCCGTCGTCTCCTGGGAATGGTGATGTGCTCCCAGGATGTTAGGATGTGATATGTGCCTCCTGGAGAGTTGGTTACCTGGGACTGTCCTCCCCTTGTCGCACAACAGTCCTCCCATCTTCCCTGTTGTCCTGTGCCTCTGTCTCCTGTACTGTGTGCCCACTGCCACTGACCCCAGGTCCCTGATCGTCCTGTGTTTGTGGGATTGCCTGGGGTCCCTGTAGTGGTGGACACACTGCTGATTGACTTGTCCTGGGGACAGAGGTATGGGCCCGCTGGGTGGGTGCTGTGCTGGTATTTCCTGAGGGGAGGCTCTGTGGTGGTATGGGACTGTACCGGGGTAACCAACTGTCTGGAGATCCCTGATGGGCCAAGTTGGTCATCAAGATCCGGGTGTCCAGAGCTGCTGTCATCACTGTGGGCCTCTTCTTTGGGGGGACTGGATGTTGCTGGCACCTCCTCTCTCGTGACGTTGGGTGGGGGACCTGTGGGGATGTAAATGCAGTGCTATTGTTTCTGCATGTGACATCTTGTGCATGAGTGTGTTCCCTTCTATGGTTGTGATTGCCCTGTCAGCTTTGCCTTGTTTGAGTAGTGATTTTGTGGGATAGGTGATTCTCTCTAATGTGCATGCTTTAGTGATGGGTGTCCATGCAGGGCTGTGAGTGATGTCCATGCATTGGTGGTGCATGCAGGGCTTGGTATTGGGATGGGTGGGTTGTGATGGTGGGGTGGGTGTATGTGGTGGCATGCAGGTATAGGGGGGGGAAAGTAGTAAAGAGTAGACTTGCCAGAGTCCAGTCCTCCTGCTACTCCTGCCAGGCCCTCAGGATGCAGTATTGTCAAGACTTGCTCCTCCATGTTGTTAGTTTTGGGGGAGGAGGTGGGGATCCACCGCCAGTCCTCTGTACATCTATCTGTTATCTTACTACCACGGAATGTACCTTCCACTGTAGGTTGTTCCACCTCTTCCTGATGTCATCCCTTGTTCTGGGGTGCTGTTCCACGGCATTGACCCTGTCCACGATTCTCCGCCATAGGTCCATCTTCCTAGCAATGGATGTCTGCTGCACCTGTGATCCGAATAGCTGTGTCTCTACCTGGATTATTTCCTCCACCATGACACTCAACTCCTCCTCAGAGAACTGTGGGTGTCTTTGTGGTGCCATGGGTGCAGTGTGTGTGGTGTGTGTGAGGGTTTGTGGGGTGATGTGTTGGGGTGTGTGCTGTCGCCTGCGTGGATGGTTTATGGGTGATTGTGTTCTATGGCTCTGGTTCTGTGGGTGCTCTTGGTGTCTCTCTCTCTCTCTCTCTCTCTCTCTCTCTCTCTGTTGTCAATTTATTTGAGTCGTAAACGGTTGTGGGTAGTGTGTATGTGTGTTTTATAGTGGTGTGGGTGTGTGGGTGTGGTGTGTGTATGTGTGCCAGGTGTGTGTTCTTCAAATACTCCAATGTGGTGTTGTTTTGTTAGGTTGTGTGTATTTTGAGTACTGCGGTATATACCGCTGTTGGAAAATGGTTTATAGGTAAGGGCAGGTAGGTACCTACACTTACCAATAGGCCACTAACCTCCACTTAGGTCCGGTTATGTCTCAGTAAATTGAACCCAGCTCACCCCTTGGTAGCTTGGCAATGAGCGACAAGGCTTTACTTAGGAGACAGAGGGGGTCATTCTGACCTCGGCGGTAAAAGGCGCTTACCGCTGGTCAGAAGGCCGCCACAACACCGCTGCGGTCGCGGTAAACCGCCAAGGTCATTCTGACCCTCAAGAGGCAAACCGCCAAAAACCCGACATCAACAAAAGTCCGCCACACCAACGGCCAGCGTTAAACTGGCGAAGACCAAACCTCCACCGTCACGCCAACAGAAAAACGCCCATGTCATTACGACCCACGAATCCACGCGGCGGTCTTTCAACCGCGGTATTCCATTGGCGGTACACACCGCCGCGCTCAAAATACACATACAGCTCCAAAACACAGCCACATTGGACAATTTGAAATACACACACCTTAGACACATACACACAACACTCCCACACACCCAATTAACTATAAAACACACACCCACATCACCCACAAACCCCTACGACCACAAATCAGAGAAGAAGCCCAGAGAGAGACAGCACAGAATAGAGAACACCATCACACAGAGGCACACTACACCATCACCCACACAACAACCACGCACAAAACACCACACACCACTACACTCACCACACTCATCACCGCAAACACCACCCCACACCTCATCCACACCACCCCATGGCACCCCAAAGACACCCCAGGTTCTCAGACGCAGAACTCAGGGTCATGGTGGAGGAAATAGTTCGGGTAGAGCCCCAGCTCTTTGGGACACAGGTGCTGCACACCACCATTGCCAGGAAGATGGAGCTATGGCAAAGAATACTGGACAGGGTCAACGCTGTGGGACAGCATCCATGAAATCGGGACAACATCAGGAAGTGGTGGAACGACCTACAGGGGAAGGTGCGTTCCATGGTATCCAGGCACAACATCGTGGTGCAGCGGACTGGCGGCGGACCCCCACCTCAACCCCCAGAATTTACAACATGGGAGGAACAGGTCTTGAACATCCTGCATCCTGAGGGCCTCGCAGGAGTATCTGGAGGAATGGACTCTGGTAAGTCTCATCTTCACTACTTTATCCCCCCCACCCCACCAGCATGCCAACTCATACCCCCACCCTCCCCCCACCACCATCACACATCCTCATTGCTAATGTCTCACCATCACAACCCACCCATCCCAACACCAAACCCTGCATGCCACCACAAACCATCGACAGCCATCACCTAAGCATGCCCACTGCACATACCCATCTCCCCCACAAACCGCCATCACAACAGCCCCCACAAAGGAATGCCAGCACTGGGGTACACGGGCACCCACCCATTGCACACTATGGCACACACAGAAGCAATAACCATACTCTTATACCCCTGCAGGACCCGAACGCCACCACACCGCCCAGGAGGGTCCAGAAATGTCCATCCCACCCCCAGAAGAGGCCCCCAGTTATAACAGCAGCTCTGTCTCCCTGGACCCAGATGACCAGCCCGGCCCATCGGGGACCTCGGGACAGTCGGTTCCCCTCAGACAGCCACAGGCTACAGCAGACCTACCCCCCTCTGGGAACACCAGCACAGCACCCACCCAGCGGGCCCATGCCTCTGTCTCCAGGACACGTCAATCAGCGGTGTGTCCACCACTACAGGGCACCCAGGTTAACCCACCACCCCAACAACAACAGGGACCTGGGGGCAGTGGTAGTGGGCACACGGTCCAGGGGACAGAGGCCCAGGGAAACATGGGAACTGGGAGGGCTGCTGTGCGACAGGGGGGGGACAGGCCCAGGGAACCCACTCTCCACGAGGCCCTCACCTCCATCATGGGAGCATACCACCACTCCCAGGAGACGATGGCGACGGTCCTGGCCAGGTTCCAGGAGATCCAGGTACTGCAGGAGGAACAGTTTATGGGGTTCAGGGAAGAACTGAGAAACATTAGTTCCGCAATGGGCACCATCGTTGTGGCTCTCAACCAGATTGTCACCCCATTGCGGGACCATGTGGCACCACAAAGGGCCCCTGTCACTAGCATGGACCAGGAACAGGCTACCACCTCCGCCGGCGCTAGTGGACAGGAGGCCCCGACACAGCAACAACCGGCCACCAGAAACCCACCTCCTGCAGAAGAAGAACCACCCCGCAAGCGGGGCCTGAGATCTGGAAGAAGACAGAGTAGGATGCCAAGACCCCCGCCAGGAAAGGATACCCCCTGATGTCATCCCACTGCCCCACATTGTCACCCTGTCCAACCTTAAACTGCCCCTGCTCCACCTTCCACAGGCATATGGACAATGCACCTGTGAGACTGAGAATCTGGACTCTGCCATGGACATTCCTCCACCATCACCCATCACTGATTTTCAACCATGTCCCAAAATTGAGCACTTTAATAAACACACTTATTGCACACAAATAATCTGGAGTCTGCCTGTTTTTTTGAAAATATGTATTAGACATAAACGTGCCAAAATGACCAGTTACATTGTGATGACAACATACCACTGTCACACAGCTGTAGTCCATGGGCAAACAAAGCAGAGGTCACGCAGTGGGGCCCACATCTCTGAAATTGGAAGGGACAGTCGCAACTCTGTTAGCATACAATGGGTGAAAAGGACAGTAGAGAGGCAGGAGACTGTAAGTAAATGTAAAATGCCGGTGTTGATTCTTACCTGTGTGTTATTGAAAATACTGCTGTATCACTGTATCCCTGTTGTCTGTGTCGTCCTCTTCGTCTTCCTCCTCTTCACTCTCCGCAGGCTCCACAGCTGCTACAACACCACCATCTGGACCATCCTCCTGCAGAAAAGGCACCTGGCGTCGCAATGCCATGTTGTGAAGCATACAGCAGGCCACGATGATCTGGCACACCTTCTTTGGTGAGTACATTAGGGATCCACCTGTCATATGCAGGCACCTAAACCTGGCCTTCAGGAGGCCGAAGGTTCTTTCTATAATCCTCCTAGTTCGCCCATGGGCCTCATTGTAGCGTTCCTCTGCCCTTGTCCTGGGATTCCTCACTGGGGTCAGTAACCACGACAGGTTGGGGTAACCTGAGTCACCAATTAGCCACACACGGTGTCTCTGTAGTTGTTCCATCACATAAGGGATGCTGCTATTTCACATGATGTACGCGTCATGCACTGACCCTGGGAACTTGGCATTTACATGGGAGATGTACTGGTCAGCCAAACAGACCACCTGGACATTCATGGAATGATAACTTTTTCTGTTCCTGTACACCTGTTCACTTTCACTGGGGGGTACCAACGTCACATGTGTCCCATCAATGGCACCAATGATGTTGGGAATATGTCCAAGGGCATAGAAATCACCCTTCACTGTAGGCAAATCCCCCACCTCAGGGAAAACGATGTATCTCCGCATGTGTTTGAGCAGGGCAGACAACACTCTGGACAACACCTTGGAAAACATAGGCTGAGACATCCCTGATGAAATGGCCACTGTTGTTTGAAATGACCCTCTTGCTAAGAAATGGAGTACTGACAGCACCTGCACTAGAGGGGGGATCCCTGTGGGTTGGCGGATGGGTGACATCAGGTCTGCCTCCAGCTGGGCACACTGTTCATGTATAGTGGCTCGGTCAAGCCTGTATGTCAGAATGACATGTCGTTCCTCCATTGTCGACAGGTCCACCAGCGGTCTGTACATGGGAACATTCCTCCATCTCCTTGCAAGTCCCAGCGGACGGTGCCTAGGAAGGACAACAGCGAGCACAGAGTCAATCAACCCACAGGTAAGTTCCCACAGCTTGCACAGTACACGATTCTCTATGCATTGAATGGCTTGTATGAGTGTCGATGCAAGGCCTAGGCATGAGTGACGCAGTAGAAATTAAGACATGTGAGCCCTTGAAATGGCGGCTGCCTGACCTGTGAAGTGCGACAATGGGATGTGAGGTCTATGCGCTGGCGTGGCACACCGTGGCGGTAGGTGGTCGAAGACCGCGGCGCAAAGCTGCATTGGTTAACATTGAACCCTAAGCGTTTCAGGAGCCAATGACGAGGTGCGCCGGCGGTCGCGGGACGCACCGCCGCAGTACGCACCGCCGCGGACGTGACCGCCATTTTCTATCTGCTTAATCACTCGAGACCTGATCGTCCACAGGAGAGGACCTATACTGCAAGTGCTGCTGTGACCTCGGTCTGGAAGATACAATGGCTGCTGCGACTGGGGAAAGGGCCCCTGCCTTCACTTCTGAAGAATTGGAGAAACTCGTGGATGGGGTCCTCCCCCAGTATGCGCTACTCTACGGTCCTCCAGACCAACGGGTAAGTACACTGGGACCATGCTTAGGGGGCAATGCCTGTGTTGAGTCGGGTGGATGAAAGATGGTGGGGAGGGGAGCGATTGAGGCATGCATCAAACGACGGATGAGAGCATGTGCCACATGGCAAGGGTGGGGATGGGGGGCCACTCACATCGAGCATGCAGAAAATTATGATAATGTTATTTCTCCCCCTGTACATGTCACATAGGTCAGCACTCATCAGAAAATCGACATTTGGCGTGCCATCGCCAAGGACATCCGGACCCTGGGGGTCCACAACAGACGGGGCACCCACTGCCGCAAGAGGTGGGAGGACATCCGCCGCGGGAGCAGGAAGACCGCAGAGGCTTCCCAACGTAGGAGGGGTGCCACTCGTCAATTGACCCCCCTGATGTCTCGGATCCTGGCGGTGGCCTACCCAGATTTGGATGGGCGCGTGAGGACATCACAGCAGACACAAGGGGGTGAGTACCAGCACATTCTGCTATCTTAGCGCGCAGTGGAGGTGTCTGGGTGGGGGAAGAGGGCTGTGTGTATCCCTAGGCCAGGGCGATTTCTGTAGGCTAGGCCCCTCCGTAAGGCATGGCCCTGTGCCCCCGCTCCCCACCTCTGTAGGGTGCCAAGTACAGCTATCCACTGCCCTGTGTCACCTATGTGTGCAGTTGTCGTCCATAGGCTTGTAGGCCAAGTCCCAATGATTGAGTAGTGTACCCCAAGTGCGCGGCGTAGTGCAGGGGGCTTCTGTGTCTGTCATCTCCGCCAACTGTGTTGCCAATGGATGCACTCAACATGTCTTCATTTCCCCCCCCCCTTTTTTGCTGCTCTTCCTGTTCATGTGTGCATTAGCATCATCAGGCTGAGGAGAAGTGGCATCGGAGCACGAGGGAGCTGCATCTCACATGGCCCTGGAGGGCCATGCAACCGACTCGGAGTTCACCAGTGAGACGGAGGGCGAGGGGAGCTCCACAACGGGGACACGTGGAGACATCAGCGACACAGACACACGTCCTCGGAAGGGAGCTCCCTTGTGGTGGCGGCAACATCCGTGCCCACCGCGACAACAGGTATAGCCGCCACCCAGCGCACCAGCTCCGCCCTCCCAGCAGCCCATCTGCAATCGCCCCGTGCCCGCTCGCACACGAAGGCAGGCATCTCCTTCGCCCCAGGCACCTCAGGCCCTGCCCCAGTTACCCCTGCTGCCCTCAGTGAGGAGGTCATTGACCTCCTCAGGACGCTCATTGTTGGGCAGTCTACCCTTTTGAATGCCATCCAGGGGGTAGAAAGGGAGGTGTACAGGAGCAATGCATACCTGGAGGGCATTCATTCGGGTCAGGCTGCCCATCAGCGATCGTTCAACGCTCTGGCCTCAGCACTGACGTCAGCCATTGTCCCTGTCTCCTGCCTCCCTCCTCCAACTTCCTCCACCCAGTCCCACTCCCCTGTTCCTCTGCCTATCCCAGACACACCTACAGACCAGCCTGCACACACCTCAATACTCAAGGGCAGCTCATCCAGACATAAGCACCACACATCACACAAGCATTCACACAAGCAACAGCCACATGCAGACATACCAACAGCCACTGCCTCCTCTCTGTCCCCCTCCTCCTCGTCTCCCTCCTCCCTCCCTGTGACGTCTCCACTCACACTTGCATGCACAACATCATCAGCCACTACGTCCATCACCAGCACACCCACCAGAACACTCCGCACACGTGCAGTCACCACCCCCACTGCCATTTACACATCCCCTGTGTCCTCTCCCAGTGTGTCTGTCACCCCCTCTTCCAAACCACACAAACGCAGGCAGCCACCCACCCACCCAACAGCCATCCACCTCACTACAGCCTCCGTCACAAGCACCTGCACCCAAAGACACCACACTTGACTCTCCTACAACCACATCCTCTTCCTCCACTCCCATACCCACTGCACCTACCCTTCCCACTGCTCCTAAAAAGTTTTTCCTGTCCAAAATTAACCTCTTTCCATCACCTGACCCACCCCTTCCATCTCGTAAGAGTCCAATCAGCACCTCAGCCACCACAACCCCTGGACCTACAAGGTCCACAGTACAGGGATATTGGAGTCCACCACCTTCAAGGGCAGCAATATCGGCCAGCAGTAAAGGGACAGCCAGCCCACCCCCTGGGAAGAAAACCAAGAAAGGCAAGGCCCGGCGCGAGAGGCCAGAGACGGCAGCCTCCAAAGGCACTACCCTGGCACCGTCAGGAAGTGGGGTGCCACCTGGCACATCTACAAAGGGAGGCAAGGGCCACAGAGAATCACGGAAGGATGGCAAGGGCAGCACGGCTGACAAGTCCGGCAGCAGGCGAGCTGCCCAGGAGGGCCCCACCAGCCCCATTCCGGGTGTGATGGAGGACACCCACGGGCCCGGGACTCCAGCACAGGAGAGCCCCGTAAGCGAGAAGTCGGATGGCGAGTGAACTCCATATATTGGCCGGATATGGTGCCCTGGAGACACATGTCAAAAACCTCTGAACAGGGCACCGCCGTCTCAAGAACTGCTGAACAGGGCCCTTCAAGATAAGCACCGCTGAACAGGGCACCGCCGTCTCAGGCACCGCTGAACAGGGCCCTTCAAGACAAGCACCGCTGAACAGGGCACTTCAAGACAAGCACCGCTGAACAGGGCCCTTCAAGACAAGCACCGCTGAACAGGCCACCGGCGTCTCAAGAACCGCTGAACAGGGCCCTTCAAGACAAGCACCGCTGAACAGGCCACCGCCGTCTCAAGAACCGCTGAACAGGGCCCTTCATCTCAAGCACCGCTCCGCTGGGCCCTTCATCTCAAGCACCGCTCCGCTGGGCCCTTCATCTCAAGCACTGCTCCGCTGGGCCCTTCATCTCTGCACCGCTCCGCTGGGCCCTTCATCTCAAGCACCGCTCCGCTGGGCCCTTCATCTCTGCCCCGCTCCGCTGGGCCCTTCATCTCAAGCACCGCTCCGCTGGGCACCGCCGTCTCAAGCACCGCTCCGCTGGGCCCTTCATCTCAAGCACCGCTCCGCTGGGCCCTTCATCTCAAGCACCGCTCCGCTGGGCCCTTCATCTCTGCACCGCTCCGCTGGGCCCTTCATCTCAAGCACCGCTCCGCTGGGCCCTTCATCTCTGCACCGCTCCGCTGGGCCCTTCATCTCAAGCACCGCTCCGCTGGGCCCTTCGTCTCAAGCACCGCTCCGCTGGGCACCGCCGTCTCAAGCACCGCTCCGCTGGGCCTTCATCTCAAGCACCGCTCCGCTGGGCCCTTCATCTCAAGCACCGCTCCGCTGGGCCCTTCATCTCTGCACCGCTCCGCTGGGCCCTTCATCTCAAGCACCGCTCCGCTGGGCCCTTCATCTCAAGCACCGCTCCGCTGGGCCCTTCATCTCAAGCACCGCTCAGCTGGGCCCTTCATCTCAAGCACCGCTCCGCTGGGCACCGCCGTCTCAAACACCGCTCCGCTGGGCCCTTCATCTCAAGCACCGCTGGCCCATTGGCAGAAGGGGCAGGCCCGGATCTGTGTTGGGCAGGGCTGCACGATGCACTCTGGGCACCATGCCTCCTCCAGTACCAGTGGAGTCTGTAATCCACTTGAGAGACTGTGGCTTTGCACTCCCCAGGATGTAACAGTGGGCAAGCCACCCACTGTAGAGACTTGTGAGACTGTGGCTTTGCACTCCCCAGGATGGCACAGTGGGCAAGCCACCCACTGTAGAGACTTGTGAGACTGTGGCTTTGCACTCCCCAGGATGGCACAGTGGGCAAGCCACCCACTGTAGAGACTTGTGAGACTGTGGCTTTGCACTCCCCAGGATGGGACAGTGGGCATGGAGGCCCCTCGTGGATCTGGCGTCGTGGACTCATGTGGCTGAGGTGCCTCCCCTTCCCTTCCCCCTGAGGTGCCTGTAGTTTTTCTATCTGATGCCCCTGCAGTGTTCTCTCCAATGGCTTCGGGTCTCCTGTGTGGGCTTTGCCCATGTGTTGAGGCCCATCGGCCCACGTACAATGACTGAAACCTAATTTGGACAGGACAATTTACATATGTGTATATAGTTATAGATGTTTGAAAAAAAAATTACGTAGCCTTACAATATATTTGAATTTCATGATCATTTTATTTTGTCTTTGCATTCTTCCGGGGGGTTTGGGGGGAGTCACTCTGAGTTGTTGCTCTGCATTGATGTGTAGGTAGTTGTGGGTGAGGGTGGGTGTGTCGCCTATGTGTGTGCCCGTAATCTTTTCTCCTCCCCCCTCCCCTGTGTCGTAGGTGCAGTACTCACCGTTGTCTTCTGCGCCGGCGTTCGTGCTCCTGGTAGAGGAGCAGGTAGACAATAGCTGGTAGGATGTGTAGTTCTGGTTCCATGCTGTCCAGATTCCTCGTGGAGTGTGTAGAGGTGAGCGTTTTCCCGTTCATAGTCTGTTTCCGCCGTGTTTTTATCGGCGGGGCTCCCGCCCCAGAAAAGGTGGCGGATTGGTGAGATGTGATAGGGTGGGCGGTACATTGTCTCCCGCCTGTCTGTTGGCGTTCACCGCAGCGCTGTTTGTTTGTCCCGCCGTGGCGGTCGGAGTGTTAAAGTGGCGGTCTGTGTTGGCGGTTTCCGCCAGGGTCAGAATTCCATTTTTTTGACCGCCTGCCTGTTGGCGGGTTGGCCGCCGCTTTAACACCGACCGCCAGGGTTGGAATGACCCCCAGAGTGTAAAGAATTCAAATATCTCAAAACAGTAATTAAATAAAACACAGGAAACAGTTCAAAAATCTAAAACCAATTTATGAAAATAGATTATATTGTTATCTTTAAAATGACACAAAAATGAACAAAATTGGATAAGGGGAACTGGAGATATGAATTTTTAAAGAATTATTGTTTTCTAGCGCCTAGAAACAAAAAGCACCAATCTGGTCATCTGGTCGCACCTCGACCGGGGCAAAGTAAAAGTTTCAGGCCGACCGCGATTGAGCCCGGCTCAGCAACAGCCCACAGGAGGCCTCGGTCAAAAGTTTACCTTCACACTTAGTCGTTTTTCTGAAGATTTTCTTCAGCGGGACGAACCTGCCAGTCCAATCCGACCTCCTGGAACTCTTCTCCGGATACGCGTCGCGGGAGCCCTAGGTGGAGATTTTTACCTTCGGATTTAATAGTTTTTTCGAGGTGAAAATCCTTCGACCGGGGTAAACCTGGATCTTGATCCGACGTCCTTGGAGCCCTCCTCGGATAGGCTGGCTGGGAGGTCCCGGTTAACTTTCTACGTTCGGACTTTGGCGGTTATTACAACTTTGGAGGAGGTGTTAATCCGTCCCAAAAGTGACGGTAAAGTGACGGATATACCACCAGCCGTATTACGAGTCCATTATATCCTATGGAACTCGTAATACGGCTGGTGTTATATCCGTCACATTTGGGACGGATTAACACCTCCTCCAAAGTTGTAATAACCCCCTTAGTCTCTTTTTTTTGAGATTTTCTTCACTGGGACGAACCTGCAAATCAGGCCTGGTCGCGGTTGATGAAGGACGGCTAGAGTTGTCACGGCGGATCGGTCCCTCTATGGAGCTTTTTTTCAAAAGTTCTCCAAACTTCTCGATCTTCTCCCAGATGTTCCTTTAAAGTTTGTTTGGGGTCCACAACTCACCCCAAGTTTCCAGAAGCTCTAAGATGATCCTTGGGTGTGTGGACTACAACTCCCAGAATGCACCTGGCGCAAACTCCTTTTTGGTCACTGTACAGTGGTCAGCTGGTGGATTCCTTGAGGAGTTGATGCAGGGTACTCTGGTTAGCAATTTTACGCCTGTAGCAAACAAGGAGTCCTTTCTTGAACTAGTTGAAGCCAGGCAAAGTCCTTCTTGTGGGGAAGCCCAAGTGTGCAGCTGGTGCAGTCCTTCAGAGTGCAGGGTCCAGGTGCAGGCCAGGGGTCCAGCAGGGCAGTCCTTTTTCTCCTTTGGTTCTTCCTTGCTGGAATCTGATGGGGATGTGAGGTGTGGGTGCAGGTTTGCCAGTTTTATCCTTGCTCCTGGGTGAAAAACAGGGAGGTCATGGTTCTCCAATCAGGGGCAGGGTCCTTTCCTCTGTGATGACCACTTCCTGGGAAGTGTGGCAAAAATCAATCCCAGGAGGCAACATTCCTCAAAAATCCATCATGGCTGAAAGTGATTTTTGGAGGTTACATCTGGCTGAGCCCACCCTCTGGTGTGGCTAAAAAGCATAAACACACCCCTCTCCTGCCCTCTCCTAATCTAATCAAGGGGGCACCTCGTTGTCTGGGGTTGCAGGATGTGGGGGTGTTGCTGGGTTTCTCCAAATGTCCTTCTCTGCCTTTGAAGACCAGTTTGGCAGCCCTCCCCCGTCCTGCCTCACCATCTGTTGAGGGGAGATCCCCTCCCACAGGCACATCTCTTTGTGTGAAGCCAGGCTACTTCACACCTCATCAAGGCAGCCTGGCCAGGCTGCCAGAGGCTGACCAATCAAAGCACAGCAGCAAAAACAATGCAGGGCTGAAGTTGGAAACTTTTCAGGTAAAGTTTATAACTCTTTACCTGAACAAGTTATATTAAATCCAACAGCTGGAAGTTGTGGGATTTATTATAACAATTAATTTGATACCTAACTTGTTGTATCTGACACTTAAGGGGACTTTTAAAATTAAAATAAAGTCTCCCCATTCTAGCCTATGGAGGCCATTCCCTTCCATGAGGGGAAACAAATTTGGCTGTTTTTACCTCACCAGGGCTTATAAAACTATTTTTATAAGGTTCCTGCTGATAGTTACATGGCACCCAGCCCTAGGGGCACATAGTGCACACCTTAGGGGTGACTCATGTGTAAATATAAGGTGGTTTAAGACTTTGGAACTACTTTTAATTCCAAAGTCGAATTTGCATATAACTTTAACTTAAAAGCAGCCAGCAAGGCAGGCATGCCTTTAAAATTACACTGGGCACCTCAGCAGTGCTACCTATGCTGGGGTCCCTAAACCTACATGCCCTACCATATACTAGGGACTTATAGGTAGGTTGACTTAGCCAATTACAATTAGCCTAATTTGCATATCCACTTTACACAGAGCACTGGCCCTGGGACTGGTAAGCAGTTCTCAGGGCACAGCCAAGAGTCAGTAACCACCAGTACCTGTCCAAAAAAGTGTGGGGGTAACCAGGGCAAAAAGGAGGACTTTCCTACACTGCCCCCCCAGATGAAAGGTGGTGGGTACTAACCTACACCCTGGTAGTCCTCATCAGCAAGGTGGAAAAACATGGAAAGGCCATCTGCATTGGCATGGGCAGTCCCAGATCTGTGCTCCACTGTGAAGTCCATCCCCTGTAGGGAAATGGATCACCTTAACAGTTTTGGGTTCTCCCCCCTCATTTGCATCAACCATCTGAGAGGTCTGTGGTCACTTTGTACAAGGAAGTGAGTGCCAAACAAGTATGGCCTCAACTTCTTCAGGGACCAGACCACAGCGAAGGCCTCCCTCTCAATGGCACTCCATCTTTTCTCTCGGGGGAGTAGTCGCCTGCTGATGAAGGCAACTGGTTGATCTTGGCCCTCTTCATTAACTTGTGCTAACACCACCCCAATCCCTTCCTCTGAAGCATCTGTTTGCACTATAAACTCCTTGCTATAGTCAGGGGCCAGTAACACTGGTGCTGAACACATAGCCTGTTTTAGGGTGTCAAAAGCTTTCTGACACTCTGGGGTCCAAGTGACCGTCTTGGGTTGTTTCTTGGAGGTAAGCTCAGTCAGAGGGGCCACTATGGTCCCATAATTCTGAACAAACCTCCTGTAGTACCCAGTCAGGCAAAGAAAGGCCCTGACCTGAGTCTGGGTTTTAGGAGCCTCCCAATCCAGGATAGTCTGGATCTTGTGCTGGAGAGGTTGTACATGGCCTCCACCAACAAGGTGGCCAAGGTACACAACTGAGCTTTGCTCTATCTGGCACTTGCTTGCCTTGATAGTCAGGCCTTCTTGAAGCAGGGCCTGAAGCACTTCCTTCAGATGGACCAGGTGGTACTCCCAGGTGGAACTGAATACAGCTATATCATCCAGATAAACTGCACTGAAAGATTCCAACCCAGACAGGACTCTATTCACTAACCATTGGAAGGTGGCAGGAGCTTTGTTCAGGCCAAAGGGCATCACCTTGAACTGAAAGTGGCCCTCTAGTGTGGAAAATGCTAACCTCTCCTTAGCTCCTGGACTTAAGGCAATCTGCCAGTATCCTGAGGTCAGATCAAATGTGCTCAGGAATTTGGCAGCCCCAACCTATCAATGAGCTCATCAGCTCTAGGTATGGGGGGTGAGCATCAGTCCTAGTGACTGCATTTAGACCTCTGTAGTCCACACAGAATCTCAATTCTTTCTTCCCAATTTGGGGATTAGGTTTGGGCACCAGTACCACTGGACTGGTCCAAGGACTGTCAGAGGGCTCAATTACCTTGAGCTCCAACATCTTAGCCACTTCAGCTTTGATGTTGTCCTTGACATGGTCAGACAGCCTGTACAGCTTGTTTTTGACAGGTAAGCTGTCACCAGTGTCAATGTCATGGACACACCAATTGGTGAGTCCAGAGGTCAGGGAGAACAGACTAGCAAACTGCTCCAAAACTTGTCTGCAGTCTTTTTGTTGCTGGTCTGTCAACTTGGGAGAGAGTAACACTCCCTCCACTGACCCATCTTGTTCATTTCAGAACAGGATGTCTGGCAGAGGTTCACTCTCCTCCTCCTTCCCTTCATCAGTGACCATCAGCATGGTCATGTCTGCCCTGTCCCAGGTTTCTGCTTGCCTTCTTCATGTACTCAGCCATGCGTGACCGCAGGCCCAGGACATAATCCAGCACATTCTCCTTGGACTCTTTGAGAGGCTTCTCCCAAGACTCTCTCACCAAGCACAATGGACTTCTTACAGGGTGCCCAAACAGTAACTCAAAGGGGCTGAATCCAACCCCCTTCTGTGGCACCTCTCTGTAGGCAAACAGCAGGCATGGGAGCAGAACATCCCATCTCCTCCTGAGTTTGTCAGACAAACCCATGATCATGCCCTTTAGGGTCATATTAAATCTTTCCACCAGACCATTGGTCTGTGGATGGTAGGGTGTGCTGAACTTATAAGTAACACCACACTCCTCCCACATGGCTTTCAGATAGGCTGACATAAAGTTTGTGCCCCTATCTGAGACCACCTCCTTTGGGAATCCCACTCTGGTGAACACACCAAGTAGGGCCCTAGCCACTGTGGGAGCAGTGACTGTCCGGAGGGGTATTGCCTCAGGGTACCTGGTGGCATGGTCCACAACCACCAAAATGTACCTGTTGCCTGAGGTAATTGGTGGGTCTAGGGGACCAACAATGTCAATCCACACCCTCTCAAAGGGAGTCCCAACCACTGGCAGTGGTATCAAGGGAGCCTTTGGTGTACCCCCTGCCTTGCTACTGGCTTGGCAGGTAACACAGGAGCTGCAAAACTACTTGACTTTCTCTGATATTTGGGGCCAATAAAAATGGTTGACCAGCCTGTTCCAGGTCTTGGTCTGTCCCAAATGTCCAGCTAAGGGAATATCATGGCTTAAAGTAAGGAGGAATTCTTTATACTTCTGGGGGACCACTGCTCTCCTGGTTGCCCCTTGTTTGTGGTCCCTGGCCACGGTGCAGAGAACTCCATTGTCCCAGTAAACCTTGTGGGTCCACTGGTATCCCCTTGTTCTCTCTTTGTCCCTGGCACAACTCTTCTCTGGTGGGCCCACCTGCCCCTTGCAGTTCTGCCAAGTCAGGCAGAGCTTGCAGGGGAAGTGGCCCTCCCTCAGAGGTCAGATCCTCCCCCTCAGGTTTAGATTCCTCCTGATTCTCTGTACTTGTGGGGGCTGGCAAGACAGACCCATTGCCCTTTCTCTTCTGCTTGGAGGCTTGGCCCATTGTTCCAGGGTCCAAGCGTCCAGCACTTCCCTGTTGTGCTGCCTGTGACCTGGTCAGACCACACACCCATTCAGGGAGGTCCAGCATCTGTGCATGGACCCTTCTCTCCACCTCTGACCATTCAGATGCTTCAAGATCATTTCCCAGCAGATACTCTACTGGGAGGGCAGAAGCTACAGCTACCTTCTTAGGGCCAGTCACACCTCCCCGTTCCAGGCTCACCATGGCCATGGGATGGAGTTTGGTTCTGCTATCTGCATAAGCCACTTGGTGGAAGACACAAGGTAAGACCTGTTCTGGAGAAACCAGCTTCTCTGTGACCATTGTCACACTGGCTCTTGTATCACTCAGAGCTTCTACCTCAGTGCCATTGACTTTAGGCCTCTGCCTGTACCTCTCCATGCTAGGAGGTAAGGTGGTCATAGTTGCAATGTCCACCCCACCCACGGATACTAAGGTGACCTCTGTGTACCCTGATCCCAGCCCTGGGCCAACTTCCACCCCCATCCCTACACTAGTAATCCCCTGGGATTGCCCACCAGTGGGGGGCTTCTTGGAGCAGATAGCTTCTCCTCTTTTGTGTCCAGGTTGATGACACTCAAATCACTTGCCGGCCTTAGCAAGCTCCTGAAACTTTCCTGCTTTAACAGGATCATAATGCTTCCCCTGATACCCTTTCCCCCTAGAAGTGGAATGGCTCGGGGCTCCCTCACCCTGAGAAGTTTTTGGGGACTCTTGTGAGGACTCCTTGTGCTTTTTGTCATCTTTCCCTTGGTTCTTCCCCTGAGAAGAACCATGTCCTTCCTTTTTCTGATCACCCCCTGGGGGTTTCTGGTTAACCCTAGTTCTTAACCATTCATCTGCTGCCTCCCCCAGCTCTCTGGGGTTGGTCAACTTAGAGTCAACTAGATACTGGCGGAGATTCTCTTGGACACAATTGGTTAGAAGGTGCTCCCTCATAATCAAATTGTATAGCCCCTCAAAGGTACGTACCTTGTTGCCCTGTATCCAGCCCTCTAGTGCTTTAAATGAGATGTCCACAAAGTCCACCCAGGACTGGGTGCTTGTCTTTTGGGTGTCCCTAAACTTGAGCCTATACTGCTCTGGGGTCAGACCAAACTTTTTAGTCAAGCATCTCTTCATACTGGGGTATGAATCTGCCTCCTCCCCCCTCAAGGGTGGGAGCCTATCCCTCCCAGAGTTGGGAACCAACTCCCAAAGAAGTGAACCCCAGTACTGAGGCTTGACTCTCCTCATCTGGAGGGCCCTCTCAAAGGCCCCCAGCCACTTGTCTATGTCACCCCCTCTACATAGGCAGGAAGCACCCCCTTGCGTAATCTGGGGCAAAAGACCCCACCCAGGGACACCTCAGCTTCTCTGTTGCTGCCACCATCTCTTTTCTCTTTCCTTGCTCACTTTTTCTCTTCTAGGGCCAGCTTCTTGGCTTCCAAAGCTATAAATGCTAGCTGGGCCTCCAGCTCTCTTTCCCTGAGGGACAGGTTCTCTCATCCTGAAGGGGCCCCCTTCCCCCAACTAGCTTTGGGTATGACCCTAGTAACTGTGTGTAGTGAGGACCTGTCTTCCTCCTCCTCACTTAGGCTCAGACGCCCTCCCTATACTCTAACTACGTGTGGGTGTATTATACTGGGAGAAAACTAGGCGCTCTGGGTAGCGAGGTGAATATCAATGAAGAATGTCGAATCTCGAAATGGTGCATTCTTGAAAGACCACACCCAAAAGGTCTTGATAGTTGCTAAAAGCACTATTGCAAACATAAAATACAAGAGGCACTCATTATAACATGAACAATAATAGTACTCATGAGTCAGTATACATAGGCAATAATAGGTACTTATATAATTTACAGCCCTGATGAAGTCATTGGGAAACTCCCGGACGAAACACGTGTTGGCTATCAATTTGGATGCGGCTGCTAAAATTTAAATAATAAGCTATATCATCCTTTGAAGAATATGATTGAACCTTGATTTGAGAAAATCTGGACTGGCTATCAATTTGGATGCGGCTGCTAAAGTTTAAATAATGAGCTATATCATCTTTTGAAGAATATGATTGAACTTTGATTAGAGAAATCTGGACTTGGACTTTGGATCAAAGTAAACTTGGAACAACAGATCAATTAATTCTACTATTTGGATTTGGACAGTGATTCTGTAATTGGGGATTATGTTGGAAATAATCCTATTAATTTTCAGAAATATATGACAAAACATTGCCTATGTATACTGACTCATGAGTACTATTATTTTTCATGTTATAATGAGTGCCTCTTGTATGTTATGTCAGACGCCCTCCCTCCCCTGAGTGGTTGGAGCTAGCATCCGCCCCTGCTTCTTCCTCCTCTGGAGCTTCCTCTGAGTCTACCTCTTGGGCCTCAGCCCATGCTGTCAGGGATTTGATCAAGACACGCTTCTTGAGGTCAGTGGTTGCAGGCAACCCTCTTTCAGTACACAACCCCCTAAGTTGGACTACTGTCAGTGTGGGTAGGCTAGCCAGCACAAGCTCCATGGTTCCCTAGTATTGTGTCAACAAAAATGTTTTGCGAAAATTGGAAACAAGAATTAAGAAAAATCAAAAAAATTCAATAATTGAAATAAATCCAAATTAAAAATTAAAAACAATTTTTGCACTAGGACAATTTAAAGGATTTGTAATTTGTTTTACTTAAAACTGTAATGTGATACTGAACACAAGTACAGGATCCCAGCACTGCACACCAAAAATGTTGGAAAATGGGTTATTGGTAAGGGCAGGTAGGTACCTACACTTAGGTCCAGTTAGGTCTCAGTAAATTAAACCCAGCTCAACCCTTGGTAGCTTGGCAGCGAGCGACAAGGCTTAACTTAGGAGACAGAGTGTAAAGCATTCAAATATCACAAAACAGTAATTAAATAAAACACAGGAAACAGTTTAAAAATCCCAAACCAATTAATAAACATAGATTATATTTTTATCTTTAAAATGACACAAAAACTAATAAAATCGGATACAGGGAACCGGAGATATGAATTTTTAAAGAATTAATGTTTTCTAGCGCCTAGAAACAAAAAGCGCCAATGTGGCCATCTGGTCGCACCTCGACCGGGGAAAGTCAAAGTTTCAGGCCAACCACGATGGAGCCCGGCTCGGCTACAGCCCGCGGGAGGCCTCGGTCAAAAGTTTACCTTCACACTTAGTCGTTTTTCTGAAGATTTTCTTCAGCGGGACGAACCTACCTGTCCAATCCGACCTCCTGGAACTCTTCTCTGGGTACGCGTCGCAGGAGCCCTTGGTGGAGATTTTTACCTTCAGACTTAGTCGTTTTTTTGAGCTGAAAATCCTTCGACCGGGGTAAACCTGGATCTTGATCCGACGTCCTTGGAGCCCTCCTCGGATACGCTGGCTGGGAGGCCCCGGTCAACTTTTGAAGTTCGGACTTAGTCACTATTTTGGAGATTTTCTTCACCGGGACGAACCTGCAAATCAGGCTGGGTCGCGGTTGAGGCAAGCCGGCTAGAGTTGCTGCGGCGGGTCGGTCCCTCCATGGAGCTTTTTTTCAAAAGTTCTCCAAACTCCTCCAAACTTCTGGATCTTCTCCCAGATGTTCCTTTAAGGTTCTTTTGGGGTCCACAGCTCACCCCAAGGTTCCAGAAGCTCTGAGATGATCCTTTAGGGGCGTGGACTACAACTCCCAGAATGCACCTGGTGCAAACTCCTTTTTGGCTGCAAGACAGTGGTCAGCTGGTTGATTTCTTCAGGAGTTGGTGCAGGGGACTCTGGTTAGCTATTTTTCACCTGTAGCAAACAGGGAGTTCCTCCTTGAACCAGTTGAGCCAGGCAAAGTCCTTCTTGTGGTAAAGCCAAAGTGTGCAGCTGGTGCAGTCCTTCAGAGTGCAGGGTCCAGGTGCAGGCCAGGGGTCCAGTAGGGCAGTCCTCCTTCTCCTTTGGTTCTTCCTTGTTGGAATGTGATGGGGATCTGCGGTGTGGGTGCAGGTCTGCCAGTTGTATCCTTCCTCCTGGGTGAAAAACAGGGGGGTCCTGGTTCTCCAATCAGGAGCAGGGTCCTTCCCCCTGTGATGACCACTTCCTGGGAAGTGTGGCAACAATCAATCTCAGGAGGCAACATTCCTCAAAAATCCATCATGGCTGAAAGTGATTTTTGGAGGTTACATCTGGCTGAGCCCCCCCCCCACAGGTGTGGCTAAAAATCATAACCACACCCCTCTCCTGCCCTCTCCTAATCTAATCAAGGGGCACCTAGTTGTCTGCAGTTGCAGGATGTGGGGGTGTTGTTGGGTTTCTCCAAATGTCCTTCTCTGCCTTTGAAGACCAGTTTGGCAGCCTTCCCCCTTCCTGCCTCACCATCTGTTGAGGGGAGATCCCTTCCCACAGGCACATCTCTTTGTGGGAGGCCAGGCCACTTCACACCTCATCAAGGCAGCCTGGCCAGGCTGTCAGAGGCTGGCCAATCAGAGCACAGCAGCAAAAACAATGTAGGGCTGAAGTTGGCAACTTTTCAGGTAAAGTTTAAAACTCTTTACCTGAACAAGTTATGTTAAATCCCACAACTGGAAGTTGTGGGATTTATTATAACAATTAATTTGATACCAAACTCGTTGTATCTGTCACTTAAGGGGACTTTTAAAATTAAAATAAAGACTCCCTATTCTAGCCTATGGAGGCCATTCACTACCATGAGGAAAAACAAATGTGGCTGTTTTTACCTCACCAGGGCTTATAAAACTATTTTTATTAGGTCCCTGCTTATAGTTACATAGCACCCAGCCCTAGGGGCACATAGGACATACCTTAGGGGTGACTTATATGTAAAAATAAGGTATTTTAAGACTTTGGAACTACTTTGAATTCCAAAGTCAAATTTGCATATAACTTTAATTTCAAAGCAGCCAGCAAGGCAGGCCTGCCTTTAAAATGACACTGGGCACCTCAGCAGTGCACTCATGGGTGCACTACCTATGCTTTGGTGCCATATACTAGGGACTTATAGGTAGGTTGACTTAGCCAATTATAATTAGCCTTATTTGCATATCCACTTTACACAGAGCACTGGCCCTGGGACTGGTAAGCAGTACCCAGGGCACAGCCAAGAGTCAGAAACCACCAGTACCTGTCCAAAAAAGTGTAGGGGTGACCAGGGCAAAAAGGAGGTCTTTCCTACAACCGCCAATGGTTGAATGTCCGCTGTGGTGATTCGTGGGTCATAATGCTGTGGTCGTAGTTCTGTTGGCGTAACAGTGTGGGTTTTACTACCGCCAGCTTATCACTGACCTTTGGTCTGAAGGACTTGTGTGTGTGGCTGTATAGTAACAGATTGCTATGTGTGGGTCATAATATGGATAGTGGTAAACTGCTGCAGTGGCGTTATGTTGGCGCAGTCGGCATGGCGGTATGAGGAACTTACCGCCAATGTCATAATGAGGGCCTATGTCTTTTCATACATAGGCACCCAGGGAGATGGAGGATGCTACAACCTCCTGTCTACAGTCTACTGCCAGACCTTCAGACCATGGAGCAAAGGCACATAATAACATGTTACCGGATGGAGAGACTAACAATAGTGGACTTTTGTATTCACTTGGAGCCAGATCTGATACAAGCTATTAGCTATCCAACCACGCTACCACCGATTGTACAAGTCAGTCCTATCTGCTAATATGTCCCAAACTATGTTTAGTCTGGTGCTGAAGGATTTACTCTCAGCAATGTTGAAACACCTTGACAACTATATCCGGTTTACCAGACGTGAGGATTTATCCCATGTGATGGCTGAGTTTTATGGTTTTGCATTTAACCCACATGTGGTGGGGGCCATGGATGGCATACATTTTGGCTTGGTAAAGAGGAAGAAGCTGACTTGTGGGAAGATCTCATCAACACCTACTTTTCAGGAGTGTAAATATGTCATATAATGTAATGAATATGATTGTACAATGAACTGTAGCTGTGAGAATATGTGGAGTCCAGTGTTTTAGCAACAACTAGGTAGCTGATATTCTGCAATATTCAGCCAAAGGCTGCTTGAAGCGTACCTTTTGACATAGCCCCACCTGATGACGTTGCTTTGTTTGTGTCAGTTTCCTTGAAATGTAATTACTTTTCCAGTTCCTTGCTATGTGATTTGTGTTTTCAAGCCTATACTTCTTGTTTTGTTTTTGTACATGTACCTTCACCATGCCATCCTCATGTGGGCATTTCAGAGTTGGGTCATTGTCAGGTATCTGATGCTGTTCTGAAACACAAAGTGGACATGGATTGTTCCAGGTAATGTAGGTCACATATTTGGGGTGTATGAGACCTGTGCCAAGGCAACATGCACAGTGTTTGGGGTGAAGGTCAGAAGTGCACATCGGACTTGTTTTGTGTGCTGTGTTGGGCCAATTGCATCATATGTACCATCATCTGGCCATAAACTATGTAGTCATAGATTGTGACCAAGTCATTCACCCTTCAAATTGGCTACAAACCATTCTTGTATGACCTGTATGTAGCTGTAGATATGTTTCATCATTGCAAGCCACAGTGCCTGTGCCACGACACTAATATATGTTTGTGTCATACCACCAGATGCATAGTCATTGGATTCTGATGGGCCTGTGATCAGGGACTGTTGTACTGCCATTTGTTTGTATCTTGGATTACGTGATGTTGGCTTAATTTGGTGTGGTTTACAATAAGTATCAAATTGGTGAAATCATCCACTTCATGTTTGCCTATTCTACAGGACAATGTCTCACAAATCTCTACCTTCCATAGTGTAAGTGTATATAACCTGGAATATGTACTTTGACTCTGTATGAGTCAAACATTTGTGTTTCAGAAAAGGTCCAGAGGTAAGGACAGCCTATGTGCTGTACACTAGAATATAATGTTTGGTGTGACCAGACACTTATACCTATGTGTTTGTGTGTAATAGTTGTAATCCTGAGCAGGACACTGTGTACCTGTAACGCATCACTCCTTGCACATGTAAGTTATGTCTTCATCATATGGTTCACATAGTCCTACATTTCTACATAGCAAAATGTTGAAATTAAGCAAGCAGAAAATGAATTTTTGTTAGGTGAATTTATTTCAATGCTGATGCAGTAAATAACATTTGGATAGAAAGAGTAAAAAAAATAAAGTGAAAGTGTCAGTCATGGTGAACGAAATCATTGGAGTTGATGCCAGACCATTGGGATTCCAAAGGCCAGAGTACTCCTCCCATTGGAACTGGTAGGTGGGTCAGGATCAATCAGCAGAGTGAAAGTGTGGCACACTAAAGAGTTCCTTTAAGAAGAGGTTACCTGCTTCCACCCAGTCAGCCATAAACACATGGCACTCAGTCACATCTGCATTCATCTGCATACTGAATGGGTCTCCCTGGGCAAGAAGGGTAGAGGGACTCCCTCTTATATTTCAAAGGCCAGTGGCCTGCCCTCACACAAAGGACTGATAACCCCTCACAGGGATCCTGGCAGACATGACTGGGCTGAAAGAGGAACTTGTGCACTTCAAAACCACTTGACCACAGACTTCACCTCTTCAAGAAACTCCTTGTGTATTGAAAAGTGACACAACATCTGCAGAAATTGGTGCAAATTCTGCATCGCAGCTGGGAAATCATCACACCGCTGACTGAAACATCGCTGCACTGACTTCCCTGACAGAGAATTCGACTCAGTGCTTGCCTTGCGATGGAAAATTTGACGCATCACCTTCCGGATCAACTCAGAGCCTGCTCCTTCTACCAGTGCATCAAGGATTTTCAACACATCGTCCCTGAGTGTCAAAATATCCCTGCATCGCAATGAGGAACCAAAACTGCATGCCTGAAAAATGACACAAACCCTTTCAGCGTGGAAAGAAACATTGCAGCGTCTGTACGTTGCCGGAAAATCCAAAACAAAACCTTATTTTTGCACACATTTTCTCCTCTGCGGTCTCCGTGTGTCGTTATTGTTTAGGCATTCAAGGTACGGTGTGCAACAAAGAAACAACTGTTGATTTCTAAAGGATTGCGACTCTTTAAAGCTTTTTAAAAGTGATAATTCAACTTGTGCTCATTGGATATTTGTCATTTTGACTTTATTTTATTCAGATAAATATTATGTATTTTTCTCAACCTGCGGGGTGTATTTTTGTGGTGTTTTCATTGTGTTACTCCATGATGTATTGCACAAATACTTTACACATTGCCTTCTAAGTTAAGCCTGACTGCTCAGTGCCAAGCTACCAGAGGGAGGGCACAGGATAATTTGGATTATGTTGTGACTTACCCTGACTAGGAATGTGGTCCCTACTTGGACAACGGTGTATACCTCTGCCAACTAGAGACCCAATTTCTAACTATCCTATTTTGGTATGTACATGTGGTATTGGTTGTGTTGATCTGACATTTGTGAAGTGTGCCAATTCCATTTAAATCAGGCAGCTGCTAAAATGTGAAGATCATTAGCACTTAGGTGTATGGCCTGAGAATGCCACCTTGCCACCAGTGAGGGAAAACAGTGGCTAGGCAAGATATTCCTTTGGCGAATTTGAGGCCTAGTTGGTTCTGATGCAGACAGACCCAGAAGTTTGTTGTATATGTGACTGGAGTCAGCATGTTTTCAGTGGATTGTGAATGTGTCTGTTGCCAATACCATTCTGGTTATGCATCTTGAGGCCTTTGGGATCATTGTTTTGCACACTGGGTAAGGTGCCCTTCCTGTCCTCAATAGATTAATCTTGGGTTAGCCAGTGAAGATGGAGCTAGGTGGCCAGACACATCTCGGAGTTGAGCATGATCTGTATCTTGGTCACTACCAGATGAGTAAAGTTCGATTGAGAGTTAGCCGGCAAGGGTATTTGGTCTGATGTTTAGAGTTACTGAAACAGTGCCTCATGGACGTTGCAGTCATGACACTCTCCATACTACACACACTTGATAATGTTATCCTCCCAGGTGAGTAAACTTCATTTGAGAGTTCATAAAAAGATGGATTTGCGTAAGTGAATATTGTTTTTGTCGTTGGAGCTAGAGATGCAGGGCCTATTGGGCTTTGCATTCTTACCACTCCCTCTGCTTCCCACCACCATACAAATGCTATCCTCCCATATTAGTAAACTTAATTTGAGAGTTAAGACACAGTGGTATTTGGGCATTAGAGCACTGGGCTTGTGTTTGGAGTTAGAGACAGAGCCTTCTGGCATGAGCAGTCATGTCACTCCCTCTACTTCATACACATGATAAATGCCATCCCCACAGGTGAGTACACTTCATTTGTGAGTTTCCAAAGAAGGGTACTTGGAGAATTGAACACAGGACTGGTGTTTGGAGTTAGTGAAACAGTGACTTCTGGGAGTTGCAGTCATGTAACTCCTTGTAGTACACACACTATATAAATATTATCCTCCCAGATGAGTACATTTCAATTGAGAGTTAGGCCACAGGGGGCTTTGGACAACAGAACATCCGCCTGGTGTTTGGAGTTACTGAAACAATGCCTGCTGAGAGTTGGATTCATGTCACTCTCTCTAGTACACACTATAAAATGGTATCCCCCTAAGGGGAATACACTTCTTTTGTGAGTTACCAAACAGGAGTCTTTTGAGTTGAGGACACGGGTTGGTAAGTAAAGCAACAATGGCAGACCCTCCTGGCCTTAGAAGTCATGCCACTCCCTCTATTACTCACACTACACATATGGTATCCTTCCATCTGAGTAAACTTACAATGAGAGTTGTCAAACAGGGGCCTTCGGATGACTAGTGGTTGGAGTGATAGTAACAGAGCCTCCTGGGAGTTACTGTCATGTAACTCCCTATACTACACACACCATACAAATGTTGTCCTCCTAGGTGAGTACACTTCAATTGAGAGTTATCAAACAATGGTATTTGGACAAGAGAATGCTGGGCTGGTGGTTGGTTTTACGAAAACAGGGCCTTGGTGGCCTTAGTAGTCATGTTACTCCCTATACTTTCCCCATATGACAAATGGTATCCTCCCAGCTGAGTACACTTAAATTGTGAGTTGCTAAACTGAGGTCTATAGACATGTTAACACTGCTCTGGTGTTTGGAGTTGCTGAAACAGTGCCTCCTTCGAGTTACAGTCATGTCACTCTCTCTACTACACACACTATACAAATGTTCTGCCTCCAGGGGAGTACACTTCATTTGTGAGTTGACAAACAGGGGTATATGGGCAAGTGATGACTGTGCTGGTGTTTGGAGTCACAGAAACAGGGCTTGCTGGGAGTTAGAGTCATGGTACTCCCTCTAGTTCCCAACACTTGACAAATGGTATCTTCCCAGGTGAATGAAGATCATTGGAGAGATTACAAACAGGTTTATTTGGGCAAGTGAACCATGTGCCGGTGTTCGGAGTCAAATGCAAAAGAGTTGCTGGGTGTTGCAGTCATGTAACTCCCTGTACTACACACTATACAAATGTTATCCTCCCAGGTGAGTTCACTTCAACTGAGAGTTACCAACAATAGTATTTGGACAAGAGAACACTGGGCTTATGGTTGGTTTTGCAGACACAGGGTCTTCCTGGCCTTAGTAGTCATATCACTCCCTCGAATTCCCACATTTGACAAATGGTATCCACCCAGCTGAGTAAACCTAAATTGTGAGTTGCCAGACAGTAGTCTTTGGACAAGTTAACACTGTTCTGGTGTTTGGAGTTGCTGAAACAGTGCCTCCTGTGAGTTGCAGTGAGGTAACTCTCTCTACTACACACACCAGACCAATGTTCTCCCCCGAGGTGAGTACACTTCAACTAAAAGTTAACAAACAATGGCATTTGGAAAAGAGAACATTGGGTTGATGGTTGGTTTTACAGACAAAGGGCCTTCCTGGCCTCAGTATTCATGTCACTCTCTCTAATTCCCACATTTGACAAATGGTCTCCTCCCAGCTGAGTAAACCTAAATTGTGAGTTGCCAGAGAGTATTCTTTGGACAAGTTAACACTGTTCTGTTGTTTGGAGTTGCTGAAACAGTGCCTCCTGTGAGTTGTAGTCAGGTCACTCTCTCTACTACACACACTTGACCAATGTTCTCCCCCCAGGTGAGTACACTTCAATTAAGAGTTTGCTAACAGAGGTATTGTAGCACATGACCCCTGCGATAGTGTTTGTAGTTACAGGAATAGTGCCTCCTGGGAGTTGCAGTCAGGTCACTCTCTCTATTTCACATACTTGACAAATGGTATTCTCCCAGGTGAGTGAAGTTCATTTGTGATTTGCGAAACAGGGCTATGTGGGCAAGTGACCACTGGTCTGGTCTTTAGAACTGTAGAACAGTGCATGCTGGGAGCTGGAGTAATGTCAGTCCTTATACTACACACACTAAACAAATGCCATCTCCCCAAGTGAGTACACTTCAATTGTGAGTTGCCAAATAGAGTTTTATGGACAGGGATGACATAGCATTTTGGTAACATTTTTAGTGTTGTGACTTACCAAACTTCCCTCCCCCAGGTATTCCTGTCAAGTCCTCTTGATACAGGAAGGCCAAGACCTTCTCCTCCCAGGGAAAGTAATGTAATGGGGCACTGGGAGGGCCACTGCCAGCCTTTGTGACCTGCAGCTGGTGCTTGGAGAGCAGGGAATTGACCTTGCCCCTGAGATTGTTCCACCTCTTCCTAATGTCCTCCTTTGTTCACAGGGTGGTGCCTACAGCAATCACTCTCACAACAATTCGGTCCCACATTTCCATTTTCCTATGGAAAGGAGTGTGCTGGACTTGTGCTCCAGACAATTGTGGCTCTACTCTTATGATTTCATCCACCATGACTCTTATCTCATCCTCAGAAAATGGGGATTTTTTTATAAACATGACATGGTGCGGTAACAGCGACTTACTTAACAGTGGAAGCGCAATAGGGTGTGAATGAACAAAAGTGTGTGCAGGGTGTTCAATGGTTTGATGAAACAAGGGGGAGGGCTATTCTGTGTAATAATCAATATGTTCTGGTCATGATTCTTTGGCTCCGAGTAGAAGTGCAAAGGATTGTGGTCTGTGAAATGGTGTGTTTTATAGTGTCCTTTGCAGGAGTGTCGGGTGTAGCAATATGTGTCAGCTGTGATGTTTTCGAATTCATTCAAAGTGCTGTTGTATATGACTTTACTGACCGCGGACAACAGTGGTTCGGACTGCCATTGGCTGATGGCCACGAGTGTCCGCCATGGCGACTGTGTGCTTGTAATAATGTCAGTGGTTGGTTGGGGTGCTGACAGTGCTGGAGGTAGGATGACAATTTCCAGGCCTCTGGGCTGCTGGTGGTCTGACTTTTTTAGTTTGCAGTCAGTGGTCCGGCCTGTATAACTCAACAACATGCAGTCTTTTTTAGGACCACCAATCTGGCAACTGCCAAACTCGTTATGAGGTGCGAAGTCTCACCCCTCCAAAGTACAACATTTTCCCTATTACTGCTCAGTTTGGAGGCCTTGGACATTTGACCACTTCCATGTCCAGTAATTTCACTATGATTACTTATGTTGAAGCAGTAATAATAGGTCTACCCCTCCAAATTCCAACACTTTCCCAATTGTTGCTCAGGTTGTAGTGGGTGAAGTGCATTTTATCCCTACAAGTTTTTTTTATTTGATGGTTTAAGTTGTTTTATTATTTTTGTTGTAATTTTAAAAGTAAGTTTAATGTATAATGAAGTTTTATTATATTTGACTGTTTTATTTCTATTGCTTGATAGTATACATTGTTTTTATTATTTATGTTTAAATAATATTTTTGTGTTTTGAATATGGTTATTATTTTTTGCAATTGTTTTGAAACATACATTTTTATGTTATAAGTGATATGTTTTTATTTTTTGTATGATGAATATTTTTAAATGGGATATATTAGTTTTAAAGTAAATATTGTGTATGTGTATAACAGTTGACATTCAATTGTACTTACCTATTTTTGATTAAATTGTGGCCTTTTATATTTGTGTTGATGTGTTTGACTTTACATACATATAGAGCTTCTAATAAAGGTAACTAACGTGGGAGTTAGAGAGACGTAAATGTTTATTCTTACACTTGTGAGTAAACATACTAATTTGGGCTATTCACAAAATCAGAGTATAAAGTTCCTCAAAAGAGTAGACATGCACATCTCCACCCAATGAAAAAGGGGATGGAGTCAAATTTACAAGTGTAAGTTGCTACTGGTAAAACAAAATAGTCATATATCCTGCACCTCACATGACCAACCACTGGTATTTCAACAACACCTCGCAGTAAATAATGGTGGTAGGGACTTCAAATGAACCCTATAGCAACTATTGTTAAATTAACTTATATTTTCCAACATATTTAAAAATATAAGTTCATACTATTTTATGTTAAAAAGTCTAAATACAAATATGATTTAATTATAAAACATGTTAACAACCTTTTTGACTTTATAAATTAATGGCCCTTAATATTGGCATAGCCTTTTTGTCTCACATATAAAAGAGGTATGCAAAATTGATTTATATTAATATTGAAATATTTGAATTTGTTTTAACATTATTTCCAATGTGATTTTTTTTTTCAAGTTTCTAACTATTATTTTCTTCAGGAGGGTATTGCAGTATCACTATTTGACCAAGTGTGGTGCTCAACCTACTCCAGCTTTAAGCTATAGTAATTTGCTATTGTGTTGGGGCCTTATTTGGATGTTGTAACTTTAGAGGTGCAGTTTGTAAATAGCAATGGGCTTACTATTTTGGGGATGGATGCATGCCATAATCTAAACCCCTCATTACTTTTCCTTAAATCCCTCACATTTAGTAGTAAGGGACTGATTTTACAAAAGGGTGCAGCGCGACATTTCTTGCACCCCTTGGCGCCCCCCTAGCACCACAATGTGCGCTGAATCTAAGATACGGCACACCATAGAGGGAGTTAGGTGAACTAGCATCAAAAATGTTGACGCTAGCTCGGAGCTTTGTAGGATTAGCGTCAAAAATGTTGATGCTAATCCTGCAAAACCCATTAAGGCCCATTGAAAACAATGGTGTGCCTCCTTTTAATGCCTGCTCTGAGAAGGTGTTAAAAGAGCCATACAAAGATGCAAAGAAATCTCTTAGATTTCTTTGCACACGTTTTTCGGCCCCCTTAATGGGGGAACTCCCCATTTGCATACATTATGCCTGGCACAGGCATAATGTAGAGCAAAGGGTTTCAAAGTGGAGCAATACATGCATTGGGCCACTTTGTAAATTTGGTTTGGCGATTTTGGCCTCATTGGGCCACATTAGCATAAAAAAATGCTGTTAATGTGGCACAAGGAGGCGCTAGGAGCTCTTAAAACTGCCCCTAAGTATTTCTCTTTTCCCAGCCCCTGCCATAGTCCCTTCCACATTTAGTACTAAGTGGTAAACTTATATCTGTAAGGGTTCCTCCTTAGAAAAGATAGGAGAAGTGAAGGTGGTAAGGTACACTTGTAAGTTTGTGAATATGATTTTGCAATACTTTATTAGTGCTACTGTAGTACTACTTTACATACTACAATAAGGAGTCTGTGAATAGTCCCCAAAGTATATAAAGTCGATATTTCTGTCCTCTATATTTTTTGACAATATTTTTGTCTCCAATATTTTAGTTAAGTAGTATCATACAGTCCTGTAGGGGCTAGAATGGTTTCCACAATAGAGAAGAAGTCCAGCACGAAGGGCAACAGGTTGAAACTATCTGGCTGCTGTACCCCCCCCACCCCCCCACAAGGTTTTGGAGCCTACAATCCAGCACTGAGATCAGCTCCTCTTCTTCGTAATTGAATGACTGTTAAAAAGCAGATCAGCTTAGCTCATCACTAGTAGTAGTCACACCACTGTATGGGTATCTGTTCAATATAACCTCCATGTTCTGTTGCCTGGCATCTATGATCACTTTTGCGTGGCCATATGAAACAAAACAAAGACTGCATAGGCCGTGCAGAGGGTGATTGATTGTTTATATTGCAAGTGAAAATAATTTGATTAAATTAACATCTTTTACTATGGGGTTTAATGGAAAGTTTGTGCCTCTATTAGTCTTTATGGAGGTGAAGTGCAGTACCTGTGTGTGGCCATTTGTGACTCTTGATTTACTCCACTACCGAGCTGGGGTGCACATAATAATGTTTTGGTACATTTAGAAGTGTCGTTTTTGAATAGCAATGGTTTTACTCTTTTGTGAGTGCACATTTTTGCTTTCCAAAACCCCTCCTTACCTTCCCAACTCCCTCAGTAATCCTTCCTAAACCCTCCTAATTTGGTGCAAATATTACTAATTTGCCAGCAACTCCTATGTGCCCCTCCCACATTTACTACTAAATTGAAATAATAAGATAGGCAGTTTGAAGTTTTAAGTAGCACCACTGTAGTACTATTTCATGTACTATAAAGTGTGATTTATATATAGTCCCTTTTGGAGGGATTAGACATTCCAGGAGTATTCTAGATTGTTTAAGAGGATATACTTGTCAGTCGGAGCCTCTCACATATTTGATTAAAAAACATGTTTAAAATATTAAAGGCATGTAATATAAAATAAGAATTTCTTGAAAATGTATGAAACATTTGCTTTCCCGACGTAATATTCATCTCATTTGCCAACATTGTGAATCATGAAAACAAATTCTGTGAAAGATATATTGCATGCATAGAAATATAGGAATAAATATGTTTTCCATCTGTGAAAACTAATTATGGCAAAGTCAAAAACAGAGTCAGATGTTACTAATGCATCATTTCATGTTGCATGGTATTCATGAAGTGGCATTTTTTTTCTTATATCTGCAGTACAAATATGGTTTCAATGAAGCCTACACCTTCCGCTAAAAAGCACTGCATATCGGGCAACGGTGTTAGCCTACAGTCCTGAATAAATCACCTCATAATTGTTTTACAAGAGTGTTTGAATCAAGGAGCAGCTTTGTGTTCAACTCAAAATATTTTCAATGCTTGCTGTACTTTATTTTATTATAGTGTATTTTACCAAGTGCAACTTGCAGCAGTGAATTTGTATGTGGTGGATTCCTGCCCGTGTTTATTATTTGCACACAGAATCCAATGATAGTTTGGTGACTTGCTTCCAGATTTGTATTTAGCAAGTCTAACTAATTCAGACTTCATGATTTCCTCTGGTGGTTTCTGATCCGTCTATTCTCTATAATGGGTTTTCAGACCGGCATGTCCTGATTTAAACACCTTTTGCTCGTCAGACCAATCCCTTTCATTCTTTAAAAGCATTAGAGAGTCACATTTTACAAATGATGTCTCCTTGAAACTGTTTCCTGCCTGTGGATAATTGTCTTGCAGGAAACATGCGAGGCCACAAGGAATTTGTTTGGTGAGGGGTGGTCAGCCCTTTTGGTATATGGGAATGTCCCGGAAGCATAAGGCGGGGGAGGGGGATTATTTATTTTGAAAAAGTTATTCATTGCACCTCCAGTGGAATCGAAAATGTAAAAAAAGAGTAACATATCTTTGTAACGCCCCCATTGGGCCACAGAAAGGTTATTTTAATGTTTGTTCTCAGCTGAGGGCTAATTACGCCCACATGGGGACATATACATTTCAAAATTAAAAAAAAAAATTCTGACTCAGCCATGCTTTCGGCCCATATATATTTTTTTAACTGTGTGTTTTCCCCTAGGGGGTCAATCGCGCCCTCACAGGGGAAAATGTTATTAGGGGGTTGGCAGTCCTGACATATGGGTCGACTTTCTTTGGGGTCACATAAATATAATATACATTATATATATATATATATATATATATATATATATATATATATATATATATATGTGTGTGTGTGTGTGTGTGTGTGTATATATATATATATATATATATATATATATATATATATATATATATACATACTGTCACGTGCCTAGCTACTTCTTCAGCAATACACTTTTCCAAAAGTCAGAAGTATAAGCCATAACAAAATAAGCGTTCTTAAAGCCAAAAGGAATTATTTGGCTTTGTCAATGGAAGCTTAGCTATCCAGTTTTTTAATGGGGACAAATCTGTTGTCATGCCCGAACCTAGCTTTTGGCCTCGGCTGACCTGTATATTTTTTTTAGTGGTATCCCTCCTAAAATTGTCTCTGTTGCTGTCTGTCCATTAATAGATGGACATTAGCTGAAGTAGGCTCACCCCTTGTCACTTTAGGTAGGGTGTGGTATTAGGCATGTGGCAAGGTGAAGTAATTCAGAATTTTTTGTCTTTTTTTGTATCTTTGGAGAAGCCACAGCTGCATCAATACACTAAGGGTCAGATTTAAGGAAAGTGGCGCTGCACCCAGTGCAGCGCCACTTTTCTTGCACTCCCTACCACCACCATGGCGCAGGTTAGGGGCCAATATAAGCTATTGATGTACTGTTGAGGGTTAGCGCCAATTTTTGGTGCTTACCCTGAACAGTACATAGGGGCCCATTGTAAACAATGGAGTGCCCCTTTTAACTTCTGCTCTGAGCAGGCATTAAAAGAACCCAAAAAATGGGTTGCCCCCCCTAACAGGGGAACACCCCCTTTGCATACATTATGCCTGGTGCAGGCACAATGTAATGCACAGGGTTACAAAATGGAGCAATGCATGCATTGTGCCACTTTGTAAACCTATCACAGCGTATTTGGCCCTCTAATGCCACATTAGCGTAAAAATGATGCTAATGTGTCGTTAGATGGCCCAAGGACCTCTTACATCTGGGCCGGAGTGCTTTTTGGGTTTTATGTTTGTGTTTTTTGTGCCAATACACACATTACACACATCTACCTTTAGATAAGCTAACAGCTTTTACCCGATTTTGTCACACACATCTCGGAGACTTCCTCATTGAACAACTGATTTAGAGACGGTGTTTTAGAAGGGAGGTTTCGGACAGTTAGCTGTGATGGTGTCATAATGAATGAGTGCTGCCCAGGCCTTAACTCTAACTCAAGGTATGGAGGAAAACTATGAGGCAGGATCTGAAATCAAGATTGCATCTCAGGGAGAAGAAAATTAAGCAGAATCCGGAAGTGATTTTTCAGTGGTCACAGCACCTTTCAATAACACTTCTTCCAATGATTCTCAGGAATATGTTCATGGCAGTCATTGTGTTGCTTCAAAAGCACAATCTGCACAGTGGAGAGAGAGTAGCAGAGCAGACCAGGACAGAGAACAGGCACATGTATTGGCAAGCACTGACTGAATGCTTTGTTGGCAGCCTTCCAATTTTGTGCAGCCCCAAATTCCCCTAGTCACTGCAGATACTGATTATAAAGTTAATTCAACAATTTGTTTCCATATTGACTTTGTGTCTCTTTCTGGATGTTCACATCCTTGAGGAAATTGTACACCAAATACATTTGAGTGTTTAACAGTTTCTGAGGGAGAAGGGAGACACTCTCAGGCCTTATTTTAGGGAACATTGGTGGACTCGCACTTTACTTGGAGAGTTCAAGATCTTTCTGGACCTTATGCTCAAAATGAGATAGTGAACAAACCGAGCATACAGTTCTATTGGTCTATTCTCATGGTTTCGGTAACACCCAGCTTTGCACAGGTCGTGAGCAATGAGCAAACATTGTTTTTTACTACTGAAGCTTCTGCTGCATTTAATTTTGGTGGATTGCCCTAAGTTTATTGAGACCATGACACAATGTTCGAAATTCAGCCTGTCGCGGAACATTTGTCTGCCAGGTTTCCAGAGATTTATACTCCTGGAAATGATATCTCAATTGATGAGTCATTGATCCTGTACAAAAGATGGCTACTGTTCAGGCAGTACATACCCATCAAAAGAGCTAATTATGCCATCAAAAGTTACATCCTCTGTGAGAGCTCTACTGGCTATTTATACAACCTGAGAGTGTGTAGAGGGAATGACTCTACTCAAAGGGTAGCGCTGCATTAACGTAATTCTTTTGACACTAAGGCGGTGCTAAGGTGGCCTTTTCCCAGTGCCATATTTAAAAAATTGGTGCAATGCGTGCATGCGCCACTTTGCAAGCCCTTATGCCACATTATGCCTGAGCCAGGCATAATGTACGCAAAGGGGGTGTTCCCCCGTTAGGAGGCCAGAAAAAATGGGCCACTAAAATGGAAAACATGTCCTGGCACCATTTATTTCTGTCATTTTTAAAGACGGCTCAGAGCAGGCGTTAAAATGACGAACCGATTTCAATCAATGTGCCTCCTTTCATTTTGCTACACTAGCGTCAACATTTTTGATGCTAGAGTAGCAAAGCGCCACAATAGAGTCAACAATTTTTATGCTATTGTTGTAACTGCCGCCACGATGCTCTGTATCATAAATATGGGTCACACGCAATGGCATTACGGGATACAGGGGGGCACAAGAAAAGTGGTGCTGCATTTGATGCAGCTCCACTTTTCTTAAATTTGGCAGTAAATCCAGTAGATTGTCCTTTCACACTAGTCACAGCAAGGGTTGCACGAGGCTTTGTCCAACCACTCCATTATAACAGGTTGTAACCTTTTACTGGACAATTTCTATAAGTGAGTAAAGCTGTTCAGCAAGCTTTACTAAGCTGATGTTGTTGCATGCACTATAAGTCAATTTTTCTGCAAATGATTTTTGCGGGAGCTTGTTTGTAAGAAGCTTCATTAATCCTAGGGCACTGCTTTGCATTCCAACTCAGTCAAATTCTCATATAGACGGTATGTGCTAACTACAGTCAATGATGATAGCACTTCCCCAGTCATGGTTTGTGGCCATTTGGCTGACGTTCACAAGCTCACCTGTATCCTTAATTAAAACAAGTATGTGGGTGAAGTGTATAAGAATGACGAGCTCCTTCAGCCATACAACGCAGGTTGTAAAACTGGCACATGGTATCAGAAGTTGTTTACCCTCCTGATCCAGTTGGCAACATACAATTTGTCAGACCACCACAGGAAGACTATTGTCTTTCCTAGACTTTCAGTCTAGGCTTCATCTGCTGAACATGACATGGCAAGGCTGCAGAATTGGCACTTCACCAACTGTGTTCCTGCAACAGTGAAAATTACTCAACAGTCTGTTTGTTACAGAGGCTACTGCTCTAAGCATGAAAAAAGGCAGGTGACTCTAGTTAATGTCACCAGTGCCCATCTTATCCACAAACTGGAAGGTGTTGGATTTAGCACAGCAAGTGCATTAAAGGGCAAAGAATGACAAGTGTTCTTGAGCTTCAGGTAACTGCCATGGAAGACATTAGTAAAGGTTCACTTAGTACTGGCAGGTATATGGAGTTAGTCAGGAATTTAAACAAGACAGAGATATGAACAGGTTGTGAAAAGTTAGACATGTCTAGCGCCAAAATATTAGAGTTAAAATCATTTTTTACCTGTGGAAAACTACCTTGCATCAATGAGATGCAAGGTATGCGTTCCTGGGCAAAAAACATCTCAAAGGCCTTATTTATCCTCCCGTGCAAAAGCACACACAGGAGGAGGCAGGTCTTAAATTATGGTGCTAAGCCTGCTTAGCACCATTATTTAACGCCTGGGGCAGGGCAAGCGTTAGGGAACTTGTGGGCTTTTTTCCATGGTTAGAGACCATGAATACAGACCACAGGTGCCTTTCCCCGCCCCCAGGGACATCCCCCACCCACCGCACCCACACCTGGAGGACACCTAAGGATGGGGGACCCATCCCAGGTAAGTCTAGGAAAGTATTTTTATTTTTTTTGCAAAGTGCCATAAGGGGGCCTAACTTGGGTACTGTGCCCAATGGCCATGGCTAGAGGACTTAAGTCCCCTGGGCATGGCCATTGGGCTGGGGGCATGACTTCTGTCTTTACTAAGACAGGAGTCATGTCCATGGAGGTTGTGTGTGGAAATAATGACGCTAATCAGGTTAGAGTCATTTTTTTTACTCTAACCTGACTAGCACCATTCTTTCACACACAACCTCCAGTTTCCCCTACTCCTCCCCTACCCAGTTAGCATCAATAATTTTGATGCTAACTGGGCCTTACCTCCAGCTAGCATCATAGCTTAAATATGATACTCGGCCAGCATCCAGGAATGGCGCTAGCCGGCAGTGTACTTTTTGACGCAAACATGCACTAACTCAGGTTTGCGTAAAAAAGTACAAATCAGGGCCATAGGCCCTCATTATAACCCTGGCAGTAAATCCTGCTTACCGCCAAGCTGACAGCCGCTAACTTATCGCGGTGGCGGCAGATATCCTTTCACCATATTATGACACACACACACCAATCTGACAGAATTCTGCCACAGACACAGAGGTCAGTGATAAACTGACAGTATCAAAACCTACACCGTTACTCCAACAGAACAACGCCCACCACATTATGACCCACAAATCACCATGGTGGACATTCAACAGCGGTAAACCATTGGCAGTACATACAGCCTCGCTCACAATGGACACCCACAGACAAAACAACACCACATTGGACAAATCAAACAACACACACCTGGCACCCATACACATACCACACCCACACACCCACACCACTATAAAACACACACCCACATTACCCACAACCCTTCACGATTACAAACACCAAGACCACTGCCACAACTACATACACACACCACATACACTCATACATCCCTCACCCACCCCACTTCACACACCCCAACATATTACCCAACACACCCTCACCAACACACATCACATAACACCCATGGCACCACAAAGGCACCCTTGTTTCACTAATGAGGAGTTAAGGGTCATGGTGGAGGAAATTCTCAGGGTAGAGCCACAGCTCTTCGGAGCAGAGGTGCAGCAGATATCAATAGCCAGGAAGATGGAGCTATGGTGGAGAATCGTGGACAGGGTCCACCTTAGGTGCACCTCACAACAAGGGACGACATCAGGAAGAGGTGGAACGACCTACCGGGGAAGGTACGTACCATAGCAGCAAGATATCAGCTCACTATACAGAGGACTAGCGGTGGACCCCCACCTCCACCCCCACAACTCACAGCATGGGAGGAGCAAGTCTTGGCAATACTGCATCCTGAGGGCCTTGCCAGAGTCGGAGGAGGACTGGACTGTGGTAAGTCAACTTTTAACAATTATCACCCCCTACCTGCATGCCATCACATACCCTCACTCCCATCACTCCACTACATCCCACACAGTCCACCATCACAACTCTCTAATCCTAATACCATGCCCTGCATGCTGTACCAATGCATGGACACCCCTCACAGCCCTGCATGGACACTCATCACAAAAGCGTGCACAGCATAGAGAAATAACAATCCCACCATACAACAACATAAACAAGTAAAACCTGGCCGGGTAGCACCAACCATAGAGGTGAAGCCAGGGATGTACAATATGTCATCACATGAAGCATAATACATCATTTACATCCCCACAGGTAAACCCAGCCAATGTCACTGGAGAGGAGGTGCCAACACTATCCAGTCCTTCAACTGAAGAGGCTCACAGTGCTGACAGTCACTCTGGCCTTCAGGATCTGAATGATCTACCTCGCCCATCAGGGACCACTGGACAGACCGTTACCCAAGCCCAGTCACAGACCACCACAACACCTCCCCCATCAGGAAACAACACCACAGCACCCACCCAGCGTACCCAAACCTCTGTCCCCAAAACACGTCAACAGCGTGCCCACCTGTACAGGGACCCCAAGCCACACCTCGCGCACAAGACAATCAGGGACCTGGGATCAGCGGCAGTGGGCACATGATTCAGGGGACAGAGGCACAGTCCAACAGGGACACTGGGAGGACTGCTGTGTGCCACGGGAGAAGAGGACCATTGAACCGACTCTCCAGGAGGCGCTCCCTGAGACACTGGGAGCATATCAACATTCCCAGGACATGATGGGCCAGATTCTAGACAATGTGCAGGAGAACAGGCAGCTGCAGGAGGGACAGTATCAGGGCATCAGGGAGGACTTGTAGGCCATCAATAACACCCTGATCTCCATAGCAGGGGTGCTGGCAGACATGGCCAACATTATGAGGGAGGCAGTATCACACCAGCGGGCCCCTGCCACTAGCCAGTCATCTGAACTGCTGCCGCTAGTGGATAGGAGGCCCCGTCACAGGACTCACAGGCCACCAGCATCCCTCTCCCTGCAGAAGATGAACCACCTTGCAAAATTTCTCTGTGATCCAGACAGAAGCCAGAGACACTTGCCAAGACCCCCGCCAGGAAATGAGACTCTTCTGATTGTCCCCCTTGTGTCCCACTCAGTCACCCTGTCCAACTTGAACTGCCATTGCTTCCCTTCCTATATACCCTTGGACAATGCACCTGTGCTACGGACAGACTGGAACAATACCCTGGACTTTCCTCCATCATCACCCCATCCCATTGCACTTCCCCCTCCATATATTAGCACTACAATAAACACCCTTTGATATAAATTAATTTCGAGTATGTCATGTATATCAAATATGTATTGATTGAAACAGGTACAACCAGTGCAAATGAACTGTACATAGAATGAGCATAGAATTAATGACCTGCATCTGGCTGTTGTGATTACACCAGGAGTGTTTGTAAAATCAACAACATCTGCAAGATGAATAGCCAGAGGTAACAGTAAGTGGGCATGGAAGTGGGAAATACCAGCATGCCAATGCCACACAGAATACAACCAAAGTCCTGGAAATGTAAAGTTGCACTGTCTCACTTGTGTGTCATTTGAAGTACTGACGGATTAAAGATATTCTGTTGTCCACATCCTCATCCTCTGCCTCCTCATCATCCCTGTCCACAGGGTCCACTGCTGCCACAGGGACATCTCCAGTCTCCTCCTCCTGCCGAAAAGGGACATGGCATCTGAGGGCCAGGTTGTGCAACATGCAGCATGCCACTACTATCTGGCAGGCCTTCTTGGGTGAGCAGCACAGGGATCCACCTGTCAGATGGAGGCACTGGAACCTGGCCTTCAGAAGACCAAAGGTCCTCTCAAATATCCCTCTGGTTTGCCCATGTGCCTCATCATAACTTTCTTCTGCCTTTGTCCTGGCATTCCTCACAGGGGTCAGTAGCCATTATAGGTTTGGGTGACCAGGGTCACCTGCAAATATTGAGGGACATCATTTAGCCACGCACTATCCTATATGGCCAACACCATACCCATACACCAACATAAGCTGGGGGAACCAGGGCTCACCTATTAGCCACACCCTGTGTCTCTGTAGTTGGGCCATCACATTTGAGATGCTGCTATTCCTCAGGACAAAGGCATCATGCACCGACCCAGAATACTTAGCATTGACATGGGAGATATACTAGTCCACCAAGCACACCATCTGCACATACATAGAGTGTAAACTCTTACAACACCTGTTCATTCTGGCAGGAGGGGCAAATGCAATATGTTCTCCGTCAATCGCACCAATTATACTGGGGATTTGGCCCATTGCATAAAACCCGGCCTTCTCAGTGGCCAAATCCTTAACCTGGGGGAATGCAATGTAGCTGCACATGTGTTTTATCAGGCAAGACATACACTCTTGTCAGCACTATTGAGAACATTGGTTGTGACATTCCTGCTACCAAGCCCACTATTACTTGGAACAAACCAGTTGCCAGGAAATGGAGAACTGATAGCACTTGCACAAAAGGGGTATCCCGGTGGGGTGACGGTTAGCAGATGTCAGGACAAGATCCAATTGGGCACACAGCTCTGTGATTGTGGCCCTGTCCAGTCTATAGGTGAGGATAATGTGCCTGTCCTCCACTGTAGCCAAGTCCACCAGGGGTCTGTACACGGGGGTATGTCTCCATCTTCTATTCATCCCCAGCGGTAGGTATCTAAGGGAGAAAAGAGTGAGGAGGCTGTCGTAAACTGAACAATGGAGCCACAACAGTAGCCCACAATCTGTAAAATGTAAACTTCGCACTTGTTTAGCGCACAACTAACCTGTTAGGGTCTCAAGGCACTGTACTCATACCACTGTGGAACCCCTCCTAGCTTCTCCCTATGAGGCACCCACTCCTGGGCAACCCCCAGGGTGAAGCCAGGCATCCAAGCACTGTCAGGGCCATTGTGGAGATTAAGCAAGCTATTGCCCAGAGTTACAGAGTGTGACCCATTAATTAGATTAGGCACTGAGGCGAGAATTGTCTGGTCCAAGGGAAGTGAGCCCAAGACCTGCTGAGGCAGGAATTGAACCCTGGTCCCAGGCCACATCTCTGCATCAGGGTCTGCTGCCCTAACCATTGTGCCAGACTTTTCCGAAGGCCCCAGCCTTCACTTCAGAGGAATTGGAGAGACTGGTGGATGTGGTCCTATCCCAGTACCGACTGTATGGGCTGTATGGGCCTCAAGACCAACAGGTGAGTACACTGTAGGCACAATGCATATGGCATGAATGCATGGAGGTGTGTGTGAAGGCACTGTGTAAGGGGGAGGGATGTCCTCTTGGCAAAGTACACGTTGAGTGCTGGGCTATGTGTTTGCCAATTGTGATGGAAACGGGTATGGTGGGTCATTTGTGTTACTGGCTGGACTGTTTGTCTAATGGTGTTCTCCTGTCTGTATTGCCTCTGCAGGTCAGTGGCCATCAAAAGAAGGGTATATGGCACGCCATCGCCAAGGAGGTGTGGACCCTGGGGTTCTATGGCAGGTGGAGCACCCACTGTCGCAAACGTTGGGAGGACCTAAGACGCTGGTCACGGAAGACCACGTAGGCCCAGCTGTGGATGGCTTCCCAATGAGGTAGGGGTGCCCATCGGACCCTGACCCCACTGATGGCCCGTATACTGGTGGTGGCCTATCCAGAGCTGGAGGGGTGCTTGAGGGCATCACAGCAGCCACAAGGGGGTGAGTACAGTGGCCATCCTTGAAGGAAATGGCTGGAGAGGTGGTATCTGGGTGGTGGGTCTGTGTCAAGGGGTGTCCCTAGGCAGGGCCAGACATAGCAGCGTAGGTCCTCTGGTGGCTAAGGGTCTGAAGGGGAAATACTGCCAACCTAGCTTGTTAGCATCCACTACTGGTCAGGGCTGCGTGGGTCCCAGGTGTGCTGCAGTTGGCGGTGTGTGCTTTTCCTCATGCCTTGCTGGCTAGCAATATCACTGGTAGTGCAATGCATAGTGCATAGGCCTGTTCTCTGTGTGTGAGGGTGCTGTGTACGCCAACAGTGGTGTTGGTGCAGTCATTGACCCAGTGTATCCTTTGTCTCTCTCTCCCCCCTTTCTTGTTTTGTCATCATGTCCTTACGTGCATTAGCATCATCTGGCAGAGGAGCAGAGGCACCAGCAGCGGAGGGAGCTGCATCCCACAGGACCCAGGAGGCAGAGTCCACCGACGCCGAGGGCACCAGTGGGACAGAGGGCGAAGGGAGCAGCACGGCAGAGACTGGATGGGACAATACACACTCAGATACCAATTCCGATGGGAGCTCTCTGGTGGTGGTGGACACCCGAGCTACAGGTACAGCCGACACCCCCGTACCAACACCTCCCTCCCAACAGCCCCTCAGTGAGTTGCCCGTGTCCACTCACCCAGGAGGGTGGGCATTCTCTTCACCCCAGGCACCTCAGGCCCTGCCCCCATGAGACCTGCTGCCCTGAGTGAGGGCAATCAACCATTGTGAATGCCATCCAGGAGCTGGCAGCACAGATGCAGCAATGCAATGAATTCCTGGAGGGCATTCACAGTGGATTGGCTTCCCAACAGAGCTCTAGCCTCCTCTCTGATGGCAGCCATTGTCCCTGTTTCTACCGCCCCCCCTCCAACTTCCACTTCCAAGTCCCATTCTCTTCAACCCAACCTATCCCAAGCGCCCAACCAGACGAGTATGCACACAAGACAACACCTAAGAGTGTCTCAGGCAAACACAAGCACCACACTTCATCCCACAGGCACTCACACAAACACCATTCAGTTGAAGACACAACAACATCCACTATTTCCACTGTCTCCCCCTCCATCTCCTACTCCACCTCCCACCCAGTTACGTCCACACTCACACCTGCATGCACTACATCATCATCCACTACCTGCATCATCACCAAGCATAACACACACCTCACTGGCAGACACTACCACAACATCCATGCACACATCCCCTGTGTCCTCTCCCATCATGTTTTTCCCCCCTCCTAAAGTACACAAACGCAAGCACTCAGTCAGCCACCAGCCAACCACCTCACAACAGCACACAACCCATGCACCTGCACCCAAAATCCAGCAAACACCTCCAACAACCACTCCCTCATCCTCCACTCCCATTACTTCTACCTCTTCCCCCCCAATGTCCCTAAAAAGCTATTCCTTTCCACAATTGTCCTCTTCCCTACCCCTCCCACACATTCTGCTAGTATGGCCAGGGTATCAAGGACCCAGCCAAGCACCTCAGCCAAACAGTCCACAGGCCCAGTTTCAACAGCACCTACTCGTGGTGGAAAGGATTTCAGGACACAAATACTGAGGGGGAAGGAGCCTGCACCAGCCAGCAAGAAGGGGAAGGAGCCTGGACCAGCCAGCAAGAAGGGGAAGGAACCTGCACCAGCCAGCAAGAAAGGGAAGGAGCCTGCACCAGCCACCAAGAAGGGGAAGGAGCCTGCATTAGCAGCTGTCACAGATCCCCCACCGCCAGCCATGGTTGTGCAGCCGTCAGAGAATGCAGGGGCTAAGCAGGAGCCTCCCACAACCACTACCACAGTGCAGCCATTGGAGGGTGCAGGGGCTGAGCAGGAGCCTCCCCCAACTGCCACCACAGTACAGCTATTGGAGGGTGCAGGGGCTGAGCGGGAGTTTCCCACGACCACCACCACAGTGCAGCCATCGGAGGGTGCAGGGACTGAGCAGGAGCCTGCCACAACCACCACCACAGTGAAGCCATCGGAGGGTGCAGGAGCTGAGCAGGAGCCTCCCACAATCACCTCCACAGTGCAGCTGTCACCGCTGTTGGACGCAATATGATCCAGCCCTTATGGGCTGCTGTGTGGCCTGCCACCACCAGTGGCCAAGACACCCACTTGAGAGACTGTGGCCTTGCACTCCTCAGGACCAAGCACAGGGCATGTTGCCCCCTCCAGAACCAGTGGAAAAGACACCTACTTCAGAGACTGTGGCCCATGACTCCCCAGGACTAAGCAATGGCCATGTTGCCCACTCCAGAACCAGTGGGCAAGTCACCCACTCGAGAGACTGTGGACTTGTACTCCCCAGGACCAAGCAAAGGACATTTTCCCCCTCCAGAACCAGTGGGAAAGATACCAACTCTAGAGACTGTGGCCCATCACTCCCCAGTACAAAGCAATGGGCATGTTGTCTCCTCCATAACCACTGGGAAAGACACCCACTCCAGAGACTGTGGCCCATCACTCCCCGGGACAAAGCAATGGGCATGTCATCCCCTTCAGAACCAGTGTACAAGTCACCTTCTCAAGAGCCGGTTGCCTTGCACTCCCCAGGACCAAGCACAGGGCATGTTGCCCCCTGCAAACCCAGTGGGAAAGACACCCACTCCAGAGACTGTGGCCCATCACTCCCCAGGACAAAGCAATCGGCATTTTGCCCCCTCCAGAACCAGTGGCCTTGTTTCTGCATCTGGCTGAGGTGCCCCCTCCCCCTGAGGTGCCTGTCTATTTGCGAACTGATGCCCCTGCAGTGTTCTCTCGGTATTGGTGCAGGGATCGAGTTGGGCCTTGGATTTGTGGCCATGTGGCAGTGTGAAGTGTGGAATGGGCAGTGTCCCTTTTTTGTTCATTTGTACATATCTGTTGCATTGTATTGTATTGTATTGTATTGTAATCATATTTATATAGCGCTTACTACCCCTGACGAGTTGTCGAATCGCTTTTCGATGAGTAGCACGCTAATTTGGAACCCAACAAGAATTAGTGATGGATTAGTATCGGGAAATAATGAGTACAGTTTTAGTATTATCATTATGAGTTAATTTGAGCTGCGGATATGAGAGTTTGTTAGTTAGATTGACTGGAGTAATGGAGGGGTGGAGGATGAAAGAAATCCAGAAGTGTTAATTGGAAGTATATCCATCATTTACTCAACCCAAAGGCTTGGGATGAGTAAAGGGGGGTGGAGGAGGGAAGAGTATGTGGAAGGGCTAGGGAGAGTATAGTAGCAGGGTGAGTTAAATGCGGGAGAATTTAGTAGAGTTGTGTGGGAGGTCACAGTAGTAGAGTGAGGTTTGGTGAGTTAGATGTGGAAGCGGAGGGCAGAGTTATTTAGGAGATGAAAGTAGTAGAAGGGATTTGGGATGAGTCAGAAAGAGAATGGAGGATAGTTTGATAGAGACATGACATATGATGATGAGTCGATCAGTGTGATAAGAAGAGAGCAGGAATTCATAGATATCTAGTATAACAACGCCCCCAGGAGCCATGCAATGACCCACGAACATGCCAAGCACAGAAACAACATATACACATACATACATATATATATACACACACACACACACACAAACATGAATACACACACATATGCACGTACAATACATAATTAGAACCAGGGGTAAAAAATACTTAGTCAGACAGGTTTAACCCCTTCGCTGCCAGTCCTTTTCCCCCTCCTGTGCAGAGCCTTTTTTTTGGCTATTTGGGGCAGTTCGCGCTTAGGCCCTCATAACTTTTTGTTCACATAAGCTACCCACGCCAAATTTCGTCCTTTTTTTCCAACATCCTAGGGATTCTAGACTTTGTGGGTTCCCCAGAAGGAGGCCAAGAAATTAGCCAACATACAGTGAAAATTTTGTTTTTTTCAAAACAATGGGAAAAAGGGGCTGCAGAAGAAGGCTTGTGTTTTTTTCCCTGAAAATGGCATCAACAAAGGGTTTACGGTGCTAAAATCACCAGCTTCCCAGCTTTCAGGAACAGGCAGACTTGAATCAGAAAACCCAATTTTTCAACACAATTGTGGCATTTTACTGGGACATACCCCATTTTTACATTTTTTTGTGCTTTCAGTACACCTTCCAGTCAGTGACAGAAATGGGCATGAAACCAATGCTGGATCCCAGAAACCGCAACATTTTATGAAAAGTAGACAAAATTCTGAATTCATCAAGGGGTAATTTGTGTAGATCCTACAAGGGTTTCCTACAGAAAATAACAACTGAAAAAAAAAAAAAATGAAATTGAGGTGAAAAAATCTGCATTTTCTTCTCTACGTTTTACTCTGTTACTTTTTCCTGCAATGTCAGATTTTTTAAAGCAATATACCGTTACGTCTGCTGGACTCTTCTGGTTGCGGGGATGTATAGAGTTCATCAAGAACTCTAGGTACCCAGAGCCAATAAATGACCTGCACACTGCAGTGGGTTTTCATTCTATACCGGGTATACAGCAATTAATTTGCTGAAATATAAAGAGTAAAAAATAGCTATCAAGAAAACCTTTGTATTTCCAAAATTGGCACAATATAAGGTGTTGAGGAGCAGTGGTTATTTGCACATCTCTGAATCCTGGGGTGCCCATACTAGCATGTGAATTACAGGGCATTTCTCAAATAGACGTCTTTTTTACACACTCTCTTATATTTGGAAGGAAAAAATGTAGAGAAACACAAGGGGCAATAACACTTGATTTGCTATTCTATGTTCCCCCACGTCTCCCGATAAAAATGATACCTCACTTGTGTGGGTAGGCCTAGCGCCAGCGACAGGAAATGCCCCAAAACACAACGTGGACACATCCCATTTTTTCACAGAAAACAGAGGTGTTTTTTTGGAAAGTGCCTACCTGTAGATTTTGGCTTCTAGCTCAGCCGGCACCTAGGGAAACCTACCAAACCTGTGCATTTTTTAAAACTAGAGACCTAGGGGAATCCAAGATGGGGTGACTTGTGGGGCTCTGACCAGGTTCTGTTACCCAGAATCCTTTGCAAACCTCAAAATGTGGCTAAAAAAACAAATTTTCCTCACATTTCGGTGACAGAAAGTTCTGGAATCTGAAAGGAGCCGCAAATTTCCTTCCACCCAGCGTTCCCCCAAGTCTCCCGATAAAAATGGTACCTCACTTGTGTGGGTAGGCCTAGTGCCCACAAAAGGAAATGGCCCAAAACACAACGTGGACACATCCCATTTTTTTACAGAAAACAGAGGTGTTTTTTGCTAAGTCCCTACCTGTAGATTTTGGCCCCTAGCTCAGCCGGCACCTAGGGAAACCTACCAAACTAGCACATTTTTGAAAACTAGAGACCTAGGGAAATCCAAGATGGGGTGACTTGTGGGGCTCTGACCAGGTTCTGTTACCCAGAATCCTTTGCAAACCTCCAAATTTGGCTAAAAAAACACATTTTCCTCACATTTCGGTGACAGAAAGTTCTGGAATCTGAGAGGAGCCACAAATTTCCTTCCACCCAGCGTTCCCGCAAGTCTCCCGATAAAAATGGTACCTCACTTGTGTGGGTAGGACTAGAGCCCACGAAAGGAAATGGCCCAAAACACAACGTGGACACATCCCATTTTTTTTTACAGAAAACAGAGGTGTATTTTGCTAAGTGCCTACCTGTAGATTTTGGCCCCTAGCTCAGCCGGCACCTAGGGAAACCTACCAAACCAGCACATTTTGGAAAACTAGAGACCTAGGGGAATCCAAGATGGGGTGACTTGTGGGGCTCTGACCAGGTTCTGTTACCAGAATCCTTTGCAAACCTCAAATTTTGGCTAAAAAAACACATTGTCCTCACATTTCGGTGACAGAAAGTTCTGGAATCTGAGAGGAGCCACAAATTTCCTTCCACCCAGCGTTCCCCCAAGTCTCTCGATAAAAATGGTACCTCACTTGTGTGGGTAGGCCTAGTGCCCACAAAAGGAAATGGCCCAAAACACAATGTGCACACATCCCATTTTTTTACAGAAAACAGAGGTGGTTTTTGCAAAGTGCCTACCAGTAGATTTTGGCCCCTAGCTTAGCCGGCACCTAGGGAAACCTACCAAACCTGTTCATTTTTGTAAACTAGAGACCTAGGGGAATCCAAGATGGGGTGACTTTTGGGGCTTTGACCAGGTTCTGTTACCCAGAATCCTTTGCAAACCTCAAAATTTGGCTAAAAAAACACATTTTCCTCAGATTTCGGTGACAGAAAGTTCTGGAATCTGAGAGGAGCCAGAAATTTCCTTCCACCCAGCGTTCCCCCAAGTCTCTCGATAAAAATGGTACCTCACTTGTGTGGGTAGGCCTAGCGCCCACAAAAGGAAATGGCCCAAAACACAATGTGGACACATCCCATTTTTTTACAGAAAACAGAGATGTTTTTTGCAAAGTGCCTACCAGTAGATTTTGGCACCTAGCTCAGCCGGCACCTAGGGAAACCTATCAAACCTGTGCATTTTTTAAAACTAGAGACCTAGGGGAATCCAAGATGGGGTGACTTGTGGGGCTCTGACCAGGTTCTGTAACCCAGAATCCTTTGCAAACCTCAAACTTTGGCTAAAAAACACATTTTCCTCAGATTTCGGTGACAGAAAGTTCTATAATCTGAGAGGAGCCACAAATTTCCTTCCACCCAGCGTTCCCCCAAGTCTCTCGATAAAAATGGTACCTCACTTGTGTGGGTAGGCCTAGCACCCACAAAAGGAAATGGCCCAAAACACAATGTGGACACATCCCATTTTTTTACAGAAAACAGAGATGTTTTTTGCAAAGTGCCTACCAGTAGATTTTGGCACCTAGCTCAGCCGGCACCTAGGGAAACCTATCAAACCTGTGCATTTTTTTAAACTAGAGACCTAGGGGAATCCAAGATGGGGTGACTTGTGGGGCTCTGACCAGGTTCTGTAACCCAGAATCCTTTGCAAACCTCAAAATTTGGCTAAAAAACACATTTTCCTCAGATTTCGGTGACAGAAATTTCTATAATCTGAGAGGAGCCACAAATTTCCTTCCACCCAGCGTTCCCCCAAGTCTCTCTATAAAAATGGTACCTCACTTGTGTGGGTAGGCCTAGTGCCCACAAAAGGAAATGGCCCAAAACACAATGTGCACACATCCCATTTTTTTACAGAAAACAGAGGTGGTTTTTGCAAAGTGCCTACCAGCAGATTTTGGCCCCTAGCTTAGCCGGCACCTAGGGAAACCTACCAAACCTGTGCATTTTTGTAAACTAGAGACCTAGGGGAATACAAGATGGGGTGACATTTGGGGCTTTGACCAGGTTCTGTTACCCAGAATCCTTTGCAAACCTCAAAATTTGGCTAAAAAAACACATTTTCCTCAGATTTCGGTGACAGAAAGTTCTGGAATCTGAGAGGAGCCAGAAATTTCCTTCCACCCAGCGTTCCCCCAAGTCTCTCAATAAAAATGGTACCTCACTTGTGTGGGTAGGCCTAGCGCCCACAAAAGGAAATGGCCCAAAACACAATGTGGACACATCCCATTTTTTTACAGAAAACAGAGATGTTTTTTGCAAAGTGCCTACCAGTAGATTTTGGCACCTAGCTCAGCCGGCACCTAGGGAAACCTACCAAACCTGTGCATTTTTTTAAACTAGAGACCTAGGGGAATCCAAGATGGGGTGACTTGTGGGGCTCTGACCAGGTTCTGTAACCCAGAATCCTTTGCAAACCTCAAAATTTGGCTAAAAAACACATTTTCCTCAGATTTCGGTGACAGAAAGTTCTATAATCTGAGAGGAGCCACAAATTTCCTTCCACCCAGCGTTCCCCCAAGTCTCCTGATAAAAATGATACCTCACTTGTGTGGGTAGGCCTAGCGCCAGCGACAGGAAATGCCCCAAAACACAACGTGGACACATCCCATTTTTTCACAGAAAACAGAGGTGTTTTTTTGGAAAGTGCCTACCTGTAGATTTTGGCTTCTAGCTCAGCCGGCACCTAGGGAAACCTACCAAACCTGTGCATTTTTTAAAACTAGAGACCTAGGGGAATCCAAGATGGGGTGACTTGTGGGGCTCTGACCAGGTTCTGTTACCCAGAATCCTTTGCAAACCTCAAAATGTGGCTAAAAAAACAAATTTTCCTCACATTTCGGTGACAGAAAGTTCTGGAATCTGAAAGGAGCCGCAAATTTCCTTCCACCCAGCGTTCCCCCAAGTCTCCCGATAAAAATGGTACCTCACTTGTGTGGGTAGGCCTAGTGCCCACAAAAGGAAATGGCCCAAAACACAACGTGGACACATCCCATTTTTTTACAGAAAACAGAGGTGTTTTTTGCTAAGTCCCTACCTGTAGATTTTGGCCCCTAGCTCAGCCGGCACCTAGGGAAACCTACCAAACTAGCACATTTTTGAAAACTAGAGACCTAGGGAAATCCAAGATGGGGTGACTTGTGGGGCTCTGACCAGGTTCTGTTACCCAGAATCCTTTGCAAACCTCCAAATTTGGCTAAAAAAACACATTTTCCTCACATTTCGGTGACAGAAAGTTCTGGAATCTGAGAGGAGCCACAAATTTCCTTCCACCCAGCGTTCCCGCAAGTCTCCCGATAAAAATGGTACCTCACTTGTGTGGGTAGGCCTAGAGCCCACGAAAGGAAATGGCCCAAAACACAACGTGGACACATCCCATTTTTTTTTACAGAAAACAGAGGTGTATTTTGCTAAGTGCCTACCTGTAGATTTTGGCCCCTAGCTCAGCCGGCACCTAGGGAAACCTACCAAACCAGCACATTTTGGAAAACTAGAGACCTAGGGGAATCCAAGATGGGGTGACTTGTGGGGCTCTGACCAGGTTCTGTTACCAGAATCCTTTGCAAACCTCAAATTTTGGCTAAAAAAACACATTGTCCTCACATTTCGGTGACAGAAAGTTCTGGAATCTGAGAGGAGCCACAAATTTCCTTCCACCCAGCGTTCCCCCAAGTCTCTCGATAAAAATGGTACCTCACTTGTGTGGGTAGGCCTAGTGCCCACAAAAGGAAATGGCCCAAAACACAATGTGCACACATCCCATTTTTTTACAGAAAACAGAGGTGGTTTTTGCAAAGTGCCTACCAGTAGATTTTGGCCCCTAGCTTAGCCGGCACCTAGGGAAACCTACCAAACCTGTTCATTTTTGTAAACTAGAGACCTAGGGGAATCCAAGATGGGGTGACTTTTGGGGCTTTGACCAGGTTCTGTTACCCAGAATCCTTTGCAAACCTCAAAATTTGGCTAAAAAAACACATTTTCCTCAGATTTCGGTGACAGAAAGTTCTGGAATCTGAGAGGAGCCAGAAATTTCCTTCCACCCAGCGTTCCCCCAAGTCTCTCGATAAAAATGGTACCTCACTTGTGTGGGTAGGCCTAGCGCCCACAAAAGGAAATGGCCCAAAACACAATGTGGACACATCCCATTTTTTTACAGAAAACAGAGATGTTTTTTGCAAAGTGCCTACCAGTAGATTTTGGCACCTAGCTCAGCCGGCACCTAGGGAAACCTATCAAACCTGTGCATTTTTTAAAACTAGAGACCTAGGGGAATCCAAGATGGGGTGACTTGTGGGGCTCTGACCAGGTTCTGTAACCCAGAATCCTTTGCAAACCTCAAACTTTGGCTAAAAAACACATTTTCCTCAGATTTCGGTGACAGAAAGTTCTATAATCTGAGAGGAGCCACAAATTTCCTTCCACCCAGCGTTCCCCCAAGTCTCTCGATAAAAATGGTACCTCACTTGTGTGGGTAGGCCTAGCACCCACAAAAGGAAATGGCCCAAAACACAATGTGGACACATCCCATTTTTTTACAGAAAACAGAGATGTTTTTTGCAAAGTGCCTACCAGTAGATTTTGGCACCTAGCTCAGCCGGCACCTAGGGAAACCTATCAAACCTGTGCATTTTTTTAAACTAGAGACCTAGGGGAATCCAAGATGGGGTGACTTGTGGGGCTCTGACCAGGTTCTGTAACCCAGAATCCTTTGCAAACCTCAAAATTTGGCTAAAAAACACATTTTCCTCAGATTTCGGTGACAGAAATTTCTATAATCTGAGAGGAGCCACAAATTTCCTTCCACCCAGCGTTCCCCCAAGTCTCTCTATAAAAATGGTACCTCACTTGTGTGGGTAGGCCTAGTGCCCACAAAAGGAAATGGCCCAAAACACAATGTGCACACATCCCATTTTTTTACAGAAAACAGAGGTGGTTTTTGCAAAGTGCCTACCAGCAGATTTTGGCCCCTAGCTTAGCCGGCACCTAGGGAAACCTACCAAACCTGTGCATTTTTGTAAACTAGAGACCTAGGGGAATACAAGATGGGGTGACATTTGGGGCTTTGACCAGGTTCTGTTACCCAGAATCCTTTGCAAACCTCAAAATTTGGCTAAAAAAACACATTTTCCTCAGATTTCGGTGACAGAAAGTTCTGGAATCTGAGAGGAGCCAGAAATTTCCTTCCACCCAGCGTTCCCCCAAGTCTCTCAATAAAAATGGTACCTCACTTGTGTGGGTAGGCCTAGCGCCCACAAAAGGAAATGGCCCAAAACACAATGTGGACACATCCCATTTTTTTACAGAAAACAGAGATGTTTTTTGCAAAGTGCCTACCAGTAGATTTTGGCACCTAGCTCAGCCGGCACCTAGGGAAACCTACCAAACCTGTGCATTTTTTTAAACTAGAGACCTAGGGGAATCCAAGATGGGGTGACTTGTGGGGCTCTGACCAGGTTCTGTAACCCAGAATCCTTTGCAAACCTCAAAATTTGGCTAAAAAACACATTTTCCTCAGATTTCGGTGACAGAAAGTTCTATAATCTGAGAGGAGCCACAAATTTCCTTCCACCCAGCGTTCCCCCAAGTCTCCTGATAAAAATGGTACCTCACTTGTGTGGGTAGGCCTAGCGCCCACAAAAGGAAATGGCCCAAAACACAATGTGGACACATCCCATTTTTTTACAGAAAACAGTGGTATTTTTTGCAAAGTGCCTACCTGTAGATTTTGGCCTCTAGCTCAGCCGGCACCAAGGGAAACCTACCAAACCTGTGCATTTTTGAAAACTAGAGACCTAGGGGAATCCAAGATGGGGTGACTTGTGGGGCTCTGACCAGGTTCTGTTATCCAGAATCCTTTGCAAACCTCAAAATTTGGCTAAAAAAACACATTTTCCTCAAATTTCAGTGACAGAAAGTTCTGGAATCTGAGAGGAGCCACAAATTTCCTTCCACCCAGCATTCCCCCACGTCTACCGATAAAAATGGTACCTCACTTGTGTGGATAGGCCTAGCGCCCACAAAAGGAAATGGCCCAAAACACAGTGTGGACACATCCCATTTTTTTACAGAAAACAGAGGTGTTTTTTGCAAATTGCCTACCTGTAGATTTTGGCCCCTAGCTCAGCCGGCACCTAGGTAAACCTACCAAACCAGCACATTTTTGAAAACTAGAGACCTAGGGGAATCCAAGATGGGGTTACTTGTGGGGCTCTGACCAGGTTCTGTTACCCAGAATCCTTTGCAAACCTCAAAATGTGGCTAAAAAAACAAATTTTCCTCACATTTCGGTGACAGAAAGTTCTGGAATCTGAGAGGAGCCACAAATTTCCTTCCACCCAGCATTCCCCCACGTCTACCGATAAAAATGGTACCTCACTTGTGTGGATAGGCCTAGCGCCCACAAAAGGAAATGGCCCAAAACACAATGTGGACACATCCCATTTTTTTACAGAAAACAGAGGTGTTTTTTGCAAAGTGCCTACCTGTAGATTTTGGCCCCTAGCTCAGCCGGCACCTAGGGAAACCTACCAAACCAGCACATTTTTGAAAACTAGAGACCTAGGGGAATCCAAGATGGGGTGAATTGTGGGGCTCTGACCAGGTTCTGTTACACAGGATCCTTTGCAAACCTCAAAATGTGGCTAAAAAAACTAATTTTCCTCACATTTCGGTGACAGAATGTTCTGGAATCTGAAAGGAGCCACAAATATCCTTCCACCCAGCGTTCCCCCAAGTCTCCCGATAAAAATGGTATCTCACTTGTGTGGGTAGGCCTAGCGCCCACGAAAGGAAATGGCCCAAAACACAACGTGGACACATCCCATTTTTTTACAGAAAACAGAGGTGTTTTTTGCTAAGTGCCTACCTGTAGATTTTGGCCCCTAGCTCAGCCGGCACCTAGGGAAACCTACCAAACCAGCACATTTTTGAAAACTAGAGACCTAGGGGAATCCAAGATGGGGTGACTTGTGGGGCTCTGACCAGGTTCTGTAACCCAGAATCCTTTGCAAACCTCAAAATTTGGCTAAAAAACACATTTTCCTCAGATTTCGGTGACAGAAAGTTCTACAATCTGAGAGGAGCCACAAATTTCCTTCCACCCAGCGTTCCCCCAAGTCTCTCGATAAAAATGGTACCTCACTTGTGTGGGTAGGCCTAGTGCCCACAAAAGGAAATGGCCCAAAACACAATGTGCACACATCCCATTTTTTTACAGAAAACAGAGGTGGTTTTTGCAAAGTGCCTACCAGTAGATTTTGGCCCCTAGCTCAGCCGGCACCTAGGGAAACCTATCAAACCTGTGCATTTTTTTAAACTAGAGACCTAGGGGAATCCAAGATGGGGAGACTTGTGGGGTTCTGACCAGGTTCTGTAACCCAGAATCCTTTGCAAACCTCAAAATTTGGCTAAAAAACACATTTTCCTCAGATTTCGGTGACAGAAAGTTCTATAATCTGAGAGGAGCCACAAATTTCCTTCCACCCAGCGTTCCCCCAAGTCTCTCGATAAAAATGGTACCTCACTTGTGTGGGTAGGCCTAGTGCCCACAAAAGGAAATGGCCCAAAACACAATGTGCACACATCCCATTTTTTTACAGAAAACAGAGGTGGTTTTTGCAAAGTGCCTACCAGTAGATTTTGGCCCCTAGCTTAGCCGGCACCTAGGGAAACCTACCAAACCTGTGCATTTTTGTAAACTAGAGACCTAGGGGAATCCAAGATGGGGTGACTTTTGGGGCTTTGACCAGGTTCTGTTACCCAGAATCCTTTGCAAACCTCAAAATTTGGCTAAATAAACACATTTTCCTCAGATTTCGGTGACAGAAAGTTCTGGAATCTGAGAGGAGCCAGAAATTTCCTTCCACCCAGCGTTCCCCCAAGTCTCTCAATAAAAATGGTACCTCACTTGTGTGGGTAGGCCTAGCGCCCACAAAAGGAAATGGCCCAAAACACAATGTGGACACATCCCATTTTTTTACAGAAAACAGTGGTATTTTTTGCAAAGTGCCTACCTGTAGATTTTGGCCTCTAGCTCAGCCGGCACCAAGGGAAACCTACCAAACCTGTGCATTTTTGAAAACTAGAGACCTAGGGGAATCCAAGATGGGGTGACTTGTGGGGCTCTGACCAGGTTCTGTAACCCAGAATCCTTTGCAAACCTCAAAATTTGGCTAAAAAACACATTTTCCTCAGATTTCGGTGACAGAAAGTTCTATAATCTGAGAGGAGCCACAAATTTCCTTCCACCCAGCGTTCCCCCAAGTCTCCTGATAAAAATGGTACCTCACTTGTGTGGGTAGGCCTAGCGCCCACAAAAGGAAATGGCCCAAAACACAATGTGGACACATCCCATTTTTTTACAGAAAACAGTGGTATTTTTTGCAAAGTGCCTACCTGTAGATTTTGGCCTCTAGCTCAGCCGGCACCAAGGGAAACCTACCAAACCTGTGCATTTTTGAAAACTAGAGACCTAGGGGAATCCAAGATGGGGGTGACTTGTGGGGCTCTGACCAGGTTCTGTTACCCAGAATCCTTTGCAAACCTCAAAATTTGGCTAAAAAAACACATTTTCCTCAAATTTCAGTGACAGAAAGTTCTGGAATCTGAGAGGAGCCACAAATTTCCTTCCACCCAGCATTCCCCCACGTCTACCGATAAAAATGGTACCTCACTTGTGTGGATAGGCCTAGCGCCCACAAAAGGAAATGGCCCAAAACACAGTGTGGACACATCCCATTTTTTTACAGAAAACAGAGGTGTTTTTTGCAAATTGCCTACCTGTAGATTTTGGCCCCTAGCTCAGCCGGCACCTAGGTAAACCTACCAAACCAGCACATTTTTGAAAACTAGAGACCTAGGGGAATCCAAGATGGGGTTACTTGTGGGGCTCTGACCAGGTTCTGTTACCCAGAATCCTTTGCAAACCTCAAAATGTGGCTAAAAAAACAAATTTTCCTCACATTTCGGTGACAGAAAGTTCTGGAATCTGAGAGGAGCCACAAATTTCCTTCCACCCAGCATTCCCCCATGTCTACCGATAAAAATGGTACCTCACTTGTGTGGATAGGCCTAGCGCCCACAAAAGGAAATGGCCCAAAACACAATGTGGACACATCCCATTTTTTTACAGAAAACAGAGGTGTTTTTTGCAAAGTGCCTACCTGTAGATTTTGGCCCCTAGCTCAGCCGGCACCTAGGGAAACCTACCAAACCAGCACATTTTTGAAAACTAGAGACCTAGGGGAATCCAAGATGGGGTGACTTGTGGGGCTCTGACCAGGTTCTGTTACACAGGATCCTTTGCAAACCTCAAAATGTGGCTAAAAAAACTAATTTTCCTCACATTTCGGTGACAGAATGTTCTGGAATCTGAAAGGAGCCACAAATTTCCTTCCACCCAGCGTTCCCCCAAGTCTCCCGATAAAAATGGTACCTCACTTGTGTGGGTAGGCCTAGCGCCCACAAAAGGAAATGGCCCAAAACACAATGTGGACACATCCCATTTTTTTACAGAAAACAGAGATGTTTTTTGCAAAGTGCCTACCAGTAGATTTTGGCACCTAGCTCAGCCCGGCACCTAGGGAAACCTACCAAACCTGTGCATTTTTTTAAACTAGAGACCTAGGGGAATCCAAGATGGGGTGACTTGTGGGGCTCTGACCAGGTTCTGTAACCCAGAATCCTTTGCAAACCTCAAAATTTGGCTAAAAAAACACATTTTCCTCAGATTTCGGTGACAGAAAGTTCTATAATCTGAGAGGAGCCACAAATTTCCTTCCACCCAGCGTTCCCCCAAGTCTCCTGATAAAAATGGTACCTCACTTGTGTGGGTAGGCCTAGCGCCCACAAAAGGAAATGGCCCAAAACACAATGTGGACACATCCCATTTTTTGACAGAAAACAGTGGTATTTTTTGCAAAGTGCCTACCTGTAGATTTTGGCCTCTAGCTCAGCCGGCACCAAGGGAAACCTACCAAACCTGTGCATTTTTGAAAACTAGAGACCTAGGGGAATCCAAGATGGGGTGACTTGTGGGGGCTCTGACCAGGTTCTGTTACCCAGAATCCTTTGCAAACCTCAAAATTTGGCTAAAAAAACAAATGTTCCTAAAATTTCAGTGACAGAAAGTTCTGGAATCTGAGAGGAGCCACAAATTTCCTTCCACCCAGCATTCCCCCACGTCTACCGATAAAAATGGTACCTCACTTGTGTGGATAGGCCTAGCGCCCACAAAAGGAAATGGCCCCAAAACACAGTGTGGACACATCCCATTTTTTTACAGAAAACAGAGGTGTTTTTTGCAAATTGCCTACCTGTAGATTTTGGCCCCTGGCTCAGCCGGCACCTAGGGAAACCTACCAAACCAGCACATTTTTGAAAACTAGAGACCTAGGGGAATCCAAGATGGGGTGACTTGTGGGGCTCTGACCCGGTTCTGTTACCCAGAATCCTTTGCAAACCTCAAAATGTGGCTAAAAAAAACAAATTTTCCTCACATTTCGGTGACAGAATGTTCTGGAATCTGAGAGGAGCCACAAATTTCCTTCCACCCAGCATTCCCCCACGTCTACCGATAAAAATGGTACCTCACTTGTGTGGATAGGCCTAGCGCCCACAAAAGGAAATGGCCCAAAACACAACGTGGACACATCCCATTTTTTTACAGAAAACAGAGGTGTTTTTTGCTAAGTGCCTACCTGTAGATTTTGGCCCCTAGCTCAGCCGGCACCTAGGGAAACCTACCAAACCAGCACATTTTTGAAAACTAGAGACCTAGGGGAATCCAAGATGGGGTGACTTGTGGGGCTCTGACCAGGTTCTGTTACACAGGATCCTTTGCAAACCTCAAAATGTGGCTAAAAAAACTAATTTTCCTCACATTTCGGTGACAGAATGTTCTGGAATCTGAGAGGAGCCACAAATTTCCTTCCACCCAGCGTTCCCCCAAGTCTCCCGATAAAAATGGTACCTCACTTGTGTGGGTAGGCCTAGCGCCTACGAAAGGAAATGGCCCAAAACACAACTTGGACACATCCCATTTTTTTACAGAAAACAGAGGTGTTTTTTGCTAAGTGCCTACCTGTAGATTTTGGCCCCTAGCTCAGCCGGCACCTAGGGAAACCTACCAAACCAGCACATTTTTGAAAACTAGAGACCTAGGGGAATCCAAGATGGGGTGACTTGTGGGGCTCTGACCAGGTTCTGTTACCCAGAATCCTTTGCAAACCTCAAATTGTGGCTAAAAAAAAACATTGTCCTCACATTTCGGTGACAGAAAGTTCTGGAATCTGAGAGGAGCCACAAATTTCCTTCCACCCAGCGTTCCCCCAAGTCTCTCGATAAAAATGGTACCTCACTTGTGTGGGTAGGCCTAGTGCCCACAAAAGGAAATGGCCCAAAACACAATGTGGACACATCCCATTTTTTTACAGAAAACAGAGATGTTTTTTGCAAAGTGCCTACCAGTAGATTTTGGCACCTAGCTCAGCCGGGCACCTAGGGAAACCTATCAAACCTGTGCATTTTTTTAAACTAGAGACCTAGGGGAATCCAAGATGGGGTGACTTGTGGGGCTCTGACCAGGTTCTGTAACCCAGAATCCTTTGCAAACCTCAAAATTTGGCTAAAAAACACATTTTCCTCAGATTTCGGTGACAGAAAGTTCTATAATCTGAGAGGAGCCACAAATTTCCTTCCACCCAGCGTTCCCCCAAGTCTCTCGATAAAAATGGTACCTCACTTGTGTGGGTAGGCCTAGTGCCCACAAAAGGAAATGGCCCAAAACACAATGTGCACACATCCCATTTTTTTACAGAAAACAGAGGTGGTTTTTGCAAAGTGCCTACCAGTAGATTTTGGCCCCTAGCTTAGACGGCACCTAGGGAAACCTACCAAACCTGTGCATTTTTGTAAACTAGAGACCTAGGGGAATCCAAGATGGGGTGACTTTTGGGGCTTTGACCAGGTTCTGTTACCCAGAATCCTTAGCAAACCTCAAAATTTGACTAAAAAAACACATTTTCCTCAGATTTCGGTGACAGAAAGTTCTGGAAACTGAGAGGATCCAGAAATTTCCTTCCACCCAGCGTTCCCCCAAGTCTCTCAATAAAAATGGTACCTCACTTGTGTGGGTAGGCCTAGCGCCCACAAAAGGAAATGGCCCAAAACACAATGTGGACACATCCCATTTTTTTACAGAAAACAGAGATGTTTTTTGCAAAGTGCCTACCAGTAGATTTTGGCACCTAGCTCAGCCGGCACCTAGGGAAACCTACCAAACCTGTGCATTTTTTTAAACTAGAGACCTAGGGGAATCCAAGATGGGGTGACTTGTGGGGCTCTGACCAGGTTCTGTAACCCAGAATCCTTTGCAAACCTCAAAATTTGGCTAAAAAACACATTTTCCTCAGATTTCGGTGACAGAAAGTTCTATAATCTGAGAGGAGCCACAAATTTCCTTCCACCCAGCGTTCCCCCAAGTCTCCTGATAAAAATGGTACCTCACTTGTGTGGGTAGGCCTAGCGCCCACAAAAGGAAATGGCCCAAAACACAATGTGGACACATCCCATTTTTTTACAGAAAACAGTGGTATTTTTTGCAAAGTGCCTACCTGTAGATTTTGGCCTCTAGCTCAGCCGGCACCAAGGGAAACCTACCAAACCTGTGCATTTTTGAAAACTAGAGACCTAGGGGAATCCAAGATGGGGTGACTTGTGGGGCTCTGACCAGGTTCTGTTACCCAGAATCCTTTGCAAACCTCAAAATTTGGCTAAAAAAACACATTTTCCTCAAATTTCAGTGACAGAAAGTTCTGGAATCTGAGAGGAGCCACAAATTTCCTTCCACCCAGCATTCCCCCACGTCTACCGATAAAAATGGTACCTCACTTGTGTGGATAGGCCCAGCGCCCACAAAAGGAAATGGCCCAAAACACAGTGTGGACACATCCCATTTTTTTACAGAAAACAGAGGTGTTTTTTGCAAATTGCCTACCTGTAGATTTTGGCCCCTAGCTCAGCCGGCACCTAGGTAAACCTACCAAACCAGCACATTTTTGAAAACTAGAGACCTAGGGGAATCCAAGATGGGGTTACTTGTGGGGCTCTGACCAGGTTCTGTTACCCAGAATCCTTTGCAAACCTCAAAATGTGGCTAAAAAAACAAATTTTCCTCACATTTCGGTGACAGAAAGTTCTGGAATCTGAGAGGAGCCACAAATTTCCTTCCACCCAGCATTCCCCCACGTCTACCGATAAAAATGGTACCTCACTTGTGTGGATAGGCCTAGCGCCCACAAAAGGAAATGGCCCAAAACACAATGTGGACACATCCCATTTTTTTACAGAAAACAGAGGTGTTTTTTGCAAAGTGCCTACCTGTAGATTTTGGCCCCTAGCTCAGCCGGCACCTAGGGAAACCTACCAAACCAGCACATTTTTGAAAACTAGAGACCTAGGGGAATCCAAGATGGGGTGACTTGTGGGGCTCTGACCAGGTTCTGTTACACAGGATCCTTTGCAAACCTCAAAATGTGGCTAAAAAAACTAATTTTCCTCACATTTCGGTGACAGAATGTTCTGGAATCTGAAAGGAGCCACAAATTTCCTTCCACCCAGCGTTCCCCCAAGTCTCCCGATAAAAATGGTACCTCACTTGTGTGGGTAGGCCTAGCGCCCACGAAAGGAAATGGCCCAAAACACAACGTGGACACATCCCATTTTTTTACAGAAAACAGAGGTGTTTTTTGCTAAGTGCCTACCTGTAGATTTTGGCCCCTAGCTCAGCCGACACCTAGGGAAACCTACCAAACCAGCACATTTTTGTAAACTAGAGACCTAGGGGAATCCAAGATGGGGTGACTTGTGGGGCTCTGACCAGGTTCTGTTACCCAGAATCCTTTGCAAACCTCAAATTTTGGCTAAAAAAACACATTGTCCTCACATTTCGGTGACAGAAAGTTCTGGAATCTGAGAGGAGCCACAAATTTCCTTCCACCCAGCGTTCCCCCAAGTCTCTCGATAAAAATGGTACCTCACTTGTGTGGGTAGGCCTAGTGCCCACAAAAGGAAACGGCCCAAAACACAATGTGCACACATCCCATTTTTTTACAGAAAACAGAGGTGGTTCTTGCAAAGTGCCTACCAGTAGATTTTGTCCCCTAGCTTAGCCGGCACCTAGGGAAACCTACCAAACCTGTGCATTTTTGTAAACTAGAGACCTAGGGGAATCCAAGATGGGGTGACTTTTGGGGCTTTGACCAGGTTCTGTTACCCAGAATCCTTTGCAAACCTCAAAATTTGGCTAAAAAAACACATTTTCCTCAGATTTCGGTGACAGAAAGTTCTGGAATCTGAGAGGAGCCAGAAATTTCCTTCCACCCAGCGTTCCCCCAAGTCTCTCGATAAAAATGGTACCTCACTTGTGTGGGTAGGCCTAGCGCCCACAAAAGGAAATGGCCCAAAACACAATGTGGACACATCCCATTTTTTTACAGAAAACAGAGATGTTTTTTGCAAAGTGCCTACCAGTAGATTTTGGCACCTAGCTCAGCCGGCACCTAGGGAAACCTATCAAACCTGTGCATTTTTTAAAACTAGAGACCTAGGGGAATCCAAGATGGGGTGACTTGTGGGGCTCTGACCAGGTTCTGTAACCCAGAATCCTTTGCAAACCTCAAAATTTGGCTAAAAAACACATTTTCCTCAGATTTCGGTGACAGAAAGTTCTATAATCTGAGAGGAGCCACAAATTTCCTTCCACCCAGCGTTCCCCCAAGTCTCTCGATAAAAATGGTACCTCACTTGTGTGGGTAGGCCTAGTGCCCACAAAAGGAAATGGCCCAAAACACAATGTGCACACATCCCATTTTTTTACAGAAAACAGAGGTGGTTTTTGCAAAGTGCCTACCAGTAGATTTTGGCCCCTAGCTTAGCCGGCACCTAGGGAAACCTACCAAACCTGTGCATTTTTGTAAACTAGAGACCTAGGGGAATCCAAGATGGGGTGACTTTTGGGGCTTTGACCAGGTTCTGTTACCCAGAATCCTTTGCAAACCTCAAAATTTGGCTAAAAAAACACATTTTCCTCAGATTTCGGTGACAGAAAGTTCTGGAATCTGAGAGGAGCCAGAAATTTCCTTCCACCCAGCGTTCCCCCAAGTCTCTCGATAAAAATGGTACCTCACTTGTGTGGGTAGGCCTAGCGCCCACAAAAGGAAATGGCCCAAAACACAATGTGGACACATCCCATTTTTTTACAGAAAACAGAGATGTTTTTTGCAAAGTGCCTACCAGTAGATTTTGGCACCTAGCTCAGCCGGCACCTAGGGAAACCTACCAAACCTGTGCATTTTTTTAAACTAGAGACCTAGGGGAATCCAAGATGGGGTGACTTGTGGGGCTCTGACCAGGTTCTGTAACCCAGAATCCTTTGCAAACCTCAAAATTTGGCTAAAAAATACATTTTCCTCAGATTTCGGTGACAGAAAGTTCTATAATCTGAGAGGAGCCACAAATTTCCTTCCACCCAGCGTTCCCCAAGTCTCCTGATAAAAATGGTACCTCACTTGTGGGGGTAGGCCTAGCGCCCACAAAAGGAAATGGCCCAAAACACAATGTGGACACATCCCATTTTTTTACAGAAAACCATGGTGTTTTTTGCAAAGTGCCTACCTGTAGATTTTGGCCTCTAGCTCAGCCGGCACCAAGGGAAACCTACCAAACCTGTGCATTTTTGTAAACTAGAGACCTAGGGGAATCCAAGATGGGGTGACTTTTGGGGCTTTGACCAGGTTCTGTTACCCAGAATCCTTTGCAAACCTCAAAATGTGGCTAAAAAAACACATTTTCCTCAAATTTCAGTGACAGAAAGTTCTGGAATCTGAAAGGAGCCACAAATTTCCTTCCACCCAGCGTTCCCCCAAGTCTCCTGATAAAAATGGTACCTCACTTGTGTGGGTAGGCCTAGTGCCCACAAAAGGAAATGGCCCAAAACACAATGTGCACACATCCCATTTTTTTACAGAAAACAGAGGTGGTTTTTGCAAAGTGCCTACCAGTAGATTTTGGCCCCTAGCTTAGCCGGCACCTAGGGAAACCTACCAAACCTGTGCATTTTTGTAAACTAGAGACCTAGGGGAATCCAAGATAGGGTGACTTTTGGGGCTTTGACCAGGTTCTGTTACCCAGAATCCTTTGCAAACCTCAAAATTTGGCTAAAAAAACACATTTTCCTCAGATTTCGGTGACAGAAAGTTCTGGAATCTGAGAGGAGCCAGAAATGTCCTTCCACCCAGCGTTCCCCCAAGTCTCTCGATAAAAATGGTACCTCACTTGTGTGGGTAGGCCTAGCGCCCACAAAAGGAAATGGCCCAAAACACAATGTGGACACATCCCATTTTTTTACAGAAAACAGAGATGTTTTTTGCAAAGTGCCTACCAGTAGATTTTGGCACCTAGCTCAGCCGGCACCTAGGGAAACCTATCAAACCTGTGCATTTTTTAAAACTAGAGACCTAGGGGAATCCAAGATGGGGTGACTTGTGGGGCTCTGACCAGGTTCTGTAACCCAGAATCCTTTGCAAACCTCAAAATTTGGCTAAAAAACACATTTTCCTCAGATTTCGGTGACAGAAAGTTCTATAATCTGAGAGGAGCCACAAATTTCCTTCCACCCAGCGTTCCCCCAAGTCTCTCGATAAAAATGGTACCTCACTTGTGTGGGTAGGCCTAGTGCCCACAAAAGGAAATGGCCCAAAACACAATGTGCACACATCCCATTTTTTTACAGAAAACAGAGGTGGTTTTTGCAAAGTGCATACCAGTAGATTTTGGCCCCTAGCTTAGCCGGCACCTAGGGAAACCTACCAAACCTGTGCATTTTTGTAAACTAGAGACCTAGGGGAATCCAAGATGGGGTGACTTTTGGGGCTTTGACCAGGTTCTGTTACCCAGAATCCTTTGCAAACCTCAAAATTTGGCTAAAAAAACACATTTTCCTCAGATTTCGGTGACAGAAAGTTCTGGAATCTGAGAGGAGCCAGAAATTTCCTTCCACCCAGCGTTCCCCCAAGTCTCTCGATAAAAATGGTACCTCACTTGTGTGGGTAGGCCTAGCGCCCACAAAAAAAAAAATGGCCCAAAACACAATGTGGACACATCCCATTTTTTTACAGAAAACAGAGATGTTTTTTGCAAAGTGCCTACCAGTAGATTTTGGCACCTAGCTCAGCCGGCACCTAGGGAAACCTACCAAACCTGTGCATTTTTTTAAACTAGAGACCTAGGGGAATCCAAGATGGGGTGACTTGTGGGGCTCTGACCAGGTTCTGTAACCCAGAATCCTTTGCAAACCTCAAAATTTGGCTAAAAAACACATTTTCCTCAGATTTCGGTGACAGAAAGTTCTATAATCTGAGAGGAGCCACAAATTTCCTTCCACCCAGCGTTCCCCCAAGTCTCCTGATAAAAATGGTACCTCACTTGTGTGGGTAGGCCTAGCGCCCACAAAAGGAAATGGCCCAAAACACAATGTGGACACATCCCATTTTTTTACAGAAAACAGTGGTGTTTTTTGCAAAGTGCCTACCTGTAGATTTTGGCCTCTAGCTCAGCCGGCACCAAGGGAAACCTACCAAACCTGTGCATTTTTGAAAACTAGAGACCTAGGGGAATCCAAGATGGGGTGACTTGTGGGGCTCTGACCAGGTTCTGTTACCCAGAATCCTTTGCAAACCTCAAAATTTGGCTAAAAAAACACATTTTCCTCAAATTTCAGTGACAGAAAGTTCTGGAATCTGAGAGGAGCCACAAATTTCCTTCCACCCAGCATTCCCCCACGTCTACCGATAAAAATGGTACCTCACTTGTGTGGATAGGCCTAGCGCCCACAAAAGGAAATGGCCCAAAACACAGTGTGGACACATCCCATTTTTTTACAGAAAACAGAGGTGTTTTTTGCAAATTGCCTACCTGTAGATTTTGGCCCCTAGCTCAGCCGGCACCTAGGTAAACCTACCAAACCAGCACATTTTTGAAAACTAGAGACCTAGGGGAATCCAAGATGGGGTTACTTGTGGGGCTCTGACCAGGTTCTGTTACCCAGAATCCTTTGCAAACCTCAAAATGTGGCTAAAAAAACAAATTTTCCTCACATTTCGGTGACAGAAAGTTCTGGAATCTGAGAGGAGCCACAAATTTCCTTCCACCCAGCATTCCCCCACGTCTACCGATAAAAATGGTACCTCACTTGTGTGGATAGGCCTAGCGCCCACAAAAGGAAATGGCCCAAAACACACTGTGGACACATCCCATTTTTTTACAGAAAACAGAGGTGTTTTTTGCAAAGTGCCTACCTGTAGATTTTGGCCCCTAGCTCAGCCGGCACCTAGGGAAACCTACCCAACCAGCACATTTTTGAAAACTAGAGACCTAGGGGAATCCAAGATGGGGTGACTTGTGGGGCTCTGACCAGGTTCTGTTACACAGGATCCTTTGCAAACCTCAAAATGTGGCTAAAAAAACTAATTTTCCTCACATTTCGGTGACAGAATGTTCTGGAATCTGAAAGGAGCCACAAATTTCCTTCCACCCAGCGTTCCCCCAAGTCTCCCGATAAAAATGGTACCTCACTTGTGTGGGTAGGCCTAGCGCCCACGAAAGGAAATGGCCCAAAACACAACGTGGACACATCCCATTTTTTTACAGAAAACAGAGGTGTTTTTTGCTAAGTGCCTACCTGTAGATTTTGGCCCCTAGCTCAGCCGGCACCTAGGGAAACCTACCAAACCAGCAAATTTTTGAAAACTAGAGACCTAGGGGAATCCAAGATGGGGTGACTTGTGGGGCTCTGACCAGGTTCTGTTACCCAGAATCCTTTGCAAACCTCAAATTTTGGCTAAAAAAACACATTGTCCTCACATTTCGGTGACAGAAAGTTCTGGAATCTGAGAGGAGCCACAAATTTCCTTCCACCCAGCGTTCCCCCAAGTCTCTCGATAAAAATGGTACCTCACTTGTGTGGGTAGGCCTAGTGCCCACAAAAGGAAATGGCCCAAAACACAATGTGCACACATCCAATTTTTTTACAGAAAACAGAGGTGGTTTTTGCAAAGTGCCTTCCAGTAGATTTTGGCCCCTAGCTTAGCCGGCACCTAGGGAAACCTACCAAACCTGTGCATTTTTGTAAACTAGAGACCTAGGGGAATCCAAGATGGGGTGACTTTTGGGGCTTTGACCAGGTTCTGTTACCCAGAATCCTTTGCAAACCTCAAAATTTGGCTAAACAAACACATTTTCCTCAGATTTTGGTGACAGAAAGTTCTGGAATCTGAGAGGAGCCAGAAATTTCCTTCCACCCAGCGTTCCCCCAAGTCTCTCGATAAAAATGGTACCTCACTTGTGTGGGTAGGCCTAGCGCCCACAAAAGGAAATGGCCCAAAACACAATGTGGACACATCCCATGTTTTTACAGAAAACAGAGATGTTTTTTGCAAAGTGCCTACCAGTAGATTTTGGCACCTAGCTCAGCCGGCACCTAGGGAAACCTATCAAACCTGTGCATTTTTTAAAACTAGAGACCTAGGGGAATCCAAGATGGGGTGACTTGTGGGGCTCTGACCAGGTTCTGTAACCCAGAATCCTTTGCAAACCTCAAAATTTGGCTAAAAAACACATTTTCCTCAGATTTCGGTGACAGAAAGTTCTATAATCTGAGAGGAGCCACAAATTTCCTTCCACCCAGCGTTCCCCCAAGTCTCTTGATAAAAATGGTACCTCACTTGTGTGGGTAGGCCTAGTGCCCACAAAAGGAAATGGCCCAAAACACAATGTGCACACATCCCATTTTTTTACAGAAAACAGAGGTGGTTTTTGCAAAGTGCCTACCAGTAGATTTTGGCCCCTAGCTTAGCCGGCACCTAGGGAAACCTACCAAACCTGTGCATTTTTGTAAACTAGAGACCTAGGGGAATCCAAGATGGGGTGACTTTTGGGGCTTTGACCAGGTTCTGTTACCCAGAATCCTTTACAAACCTCAAAATTTGGCAAAAAAAAACACATTTTCCTCAGATTTCGGTGACAGAAAGTTCTGGAATATGAGAGGAGCCAGAAATTTCCTTCCACCCAGCGTTCCCCCAAGTCTCTCGATAAAAATGGTACCTCACTTGTGTGGGTAGGCCTAGCGCCCACAAAAGGAAATGGCCCAAAACACAATGTGGACACATCCCATTTTTTTACAGAAAACAGAGATGTTTTTTGCAAAGTGCCTACCAGTAGATTTTGGCACCTAGCTCAGCCGGCACCTAGGGAAACCTACCAAACCTGTGCATTTTTTTAAACTAGAGACCTAGGGGAATCCAAGATGGGGTGACTTGTGGGGCTCTGACCAGGTTCTGTAACCCAGAATCCTTTGCAAACCTCAAAATTTGGCTAAAAAACACATTTTCCTCAGATTTCGGTGACAGAAAGTTCTATAATCTGAGAGGAGCCACAAAACTCCTTCCACCCAGCGTTCCCCCAAGTCTCCTGATAAAAATGGTACCTCACTTGTGTGGGTAGGCCTAGCGCCCACAAAAGGAAATGGCCCAAAACACAATGTGGACACATCCCATTTTTTTACAGAAAACAGTGGTGTTTTTTGCAAAGTGCCTACCTGTAGATTTTGGCCTCTAGCTCAGCCGGCACCAAGGGAAACCTACCAAACCTGTGCATTTTTGAAAACTAGAGACCTAGGGGAATCCAAGATGGGGTGACTTGTGGGGCTCTGACCAGGTTCTGTTACCCAGAATCCTTTGCAAACCTCAAAATTCAGCTAAAAAAACACATTTTCCTCAAATTTCAGTGACAGAAAGTTCTGGAATCTGAGAGGAGCCACAAATTTCCTTCCACCCAGCATTCCCCCACGTCTACCGATAAAAATGGTACCTCACTTGTGTGGATAGGCCTAGCGCCCACAAAAGGAAATGGCCCAAAACACAGTGTGGACACATCCCATTTTTTTACAGAAAACAGAGGTGTTTTTTGCAAATTGCCTACCTGTAGATTTTGGCCCCTAGCTCAGCCGGCACCTAGGTAAACCTACCAAACCAGCACATTTTTGAAAACTAGAGACCTAGGGGAATCCAAGATGGGGTTACTTGTGGGGCTCTGACCAGGTTCTGTTACCCAGAATCCTTTGCAAACCTCAAAATGTGGCTAAAAAAACAAATTTTCCTCACATTTCGCTGACAGAAAGTTCTGGAATCTGAGAGGAGCCACAAATTTCCTTCCACCCAGCATTCCCCCATGTCTACCGATAAAAATGGTACCTCACTTGTGTGGATAGGCCTAGCGCCCACAAAAGGAAATGGCCCAAAACACAATGTGGACACATCCCATTTTTTTACAGAAAACAGAGGTGTTTTTTGCAAAGTGCCTACCTGTAGATTTTGGCCCCTAGCTCAGCCGGCACCTAGGGAAACCTACCAAACCAGCACATTTTTGAAAACTAGAGACCTAGGGGAATCCAAGATGGGGTGACTTGTGGGGCTCTGACCAGGTTCTGTTACACAGGATCCTTTGCAAACCTCAAAATGTGGCTAAAAAAACTAATTTTCCTCACATTTCGGTGACAGAATGTTCTGGAATCTGAAAGGAGCCACAAATGTCCTTCCACCCAGCGTTCCCCCAAGTCTCCCGATAAAAATGGTACCTCACTTGTGTGGGTAGGCCTAGCGCCCACGAAAGGAAATGGCCCAAAACACAACGTGGACACATCCCATTTTTTTACAGAAAACAGAGGTGTTTTTTGCTAAGTGCCTACCTGTAGATTTTGGCCCCTAGCTCAGCCGGCACCTAGGGAAACCTACCAAACCAGCACATTTATGAAAACTAGAGACCTAGGGGAATCCAAGATGGGGTGACTTGTGGGGCTCTGACCAGGTTCTGTTACCCAGAATCCTTTGCAAACCTCAAAATTTGGCTAAAAAAACACATTTTCCTCACATTTCGGTGACAGAAAGTTCTGGAATCTGAGAGGAGCCACGAATTTCCTTCCACCCAGCGTTCCCCCAAGTCTCTCGATAGAAATGGTACCTCACTTGTGTGGATAGGCCTAGCGCCCACAAAAGGAAATGGCACAAAACACAACGTGGACACATCCCATTTTTTTTTACAGAAAACAGTGGTGTTTTTTGCAAAGTGCCTACCTGTAGATTTTGGCCTCTAGCTCAGCCGGCACCAAGGGAAACCTACGAAATCTGCGCACTTTTGAAAACTAGAGACCTAGGTGAATCCAAGATGGGGTGACTTGTGGGGCTCTGACCAGGTTCTGTTACCCAGAATCCCTTGCAAACCTCAAAATGTGGCTAAAGAAACACATTTTCCTCAAATTTCGGTGACAGAAAGTTCTGGAATCTGAGAGGAGCCACAAATTTCCTTCCACCCAGCATTCCCCCACGTCTACCAATAAAAATGGTTCCTCACTTGTGTGGATAGGCCTAGCGCCCACAAAAGGAAATGGCCCAAAACACAATGTGGACACATCACATTTGTTTACAGAAAACATAGGTATTTTTTGCAAAGTGCCTACCAGTAGATTTTGGCCCCTAGCTCAGCCGGCACCCAGGGAAACCTACCAAACCTGTGCATTTTTGAAAACTAGAGACCTAGGGGAATCCAAGATGGGGTGACTTGTGGGGCTCTGACCAGGTTCTGTAACCCAGAATCCTTTGCAAACCTCAAAATTTGGATAAAAAAACACATTTTCCTCAGATTTCGGTGACAGAAAGTTCTAGAATCTGAAAGGAGCCACAAATTTCCTTCCACCCAGCGTTCCCCAAGTCTCCTGATAGAAATGGTACCTCACTTGTGTGGGTAGGCCTAGCGCCCACAAAAGGAAATGTCCCAAAACACAACGTGGACACATCCTATTTTTTTTTACAGAAAACAGTGGTGTTTTTTGCAAAGTGCCTACCTGTAGATTTTGGCCTCTAGCTCAGCCGGCACCAAGGGAAACCTACCAAACCTGTGCATTTTTAAAAACTAGAGACCTAGGGGAATCCAAGATGGGGTGACTTGTGGGGCTCTGACCAGGTTCTGTTACCCCGAATCCTTTGCAAACCTCAAAATTTGGCTAAAGAAACACATTTTCCTCAAATTTCGGTGACAGAAAGTTCTGGAATCTGAGAGGAGCCACAAATTTCCTTCCACCCAGCATTCTCCCACGTCTACCGATAAAAATGGTACCTCACTTGTGTGGATAGGCCTAGCGCCCACAAAAGGAAATGGCCCAAAACACAATGTGGACACATCCCATTTTTTTACAGAAAACAGAGATGTTTTTTGCAAAGTGCCTACCAGTAGATTTTGGCCCCTAGCTCAGCCGGCACCTAGGGAAACCTACCAAACCAGCACATTTTGGAAAACTAGAGAACTAGGGGAATCCAAGATGGGGTGACTTGTGGGGCTCTGACCAGGTTCTGTTACCCAGAATCCTTTGCAAACCTCAAAATTTGGCTGAAAAAACACATTTTCCTCAGATTGCGGTGACAGAAAGTTCTGGAATCTGAGAGGAGCCACAAATTTCCTTCCACCCAGTGTTCCCCCAAGTCTCTCGATAAAAATGGTACCTCACTTGTGTGGGTAGGCCTAGCGCCGACAAAAGGAAATGGCCCAAAACACAATGTGGACACATCACATTTTTTTTACAGAAAACAGAGGTGTTTTTTGCAAAGTGCCTACCTGTAGATTTTGGCCTCTAGCTCAGCCGGCACCTAGGGAAACCTACCAAACCAGCACATTTTGGAAAACTAGAGACGTAGGGGAATCCAAGATGGGGTCACTTGTGGGGCTCTGACCAGGTTCTGTTACCCAGAATCCTTTGCAAACCTCAAAATGTGGCTAAAAAAACACATTTTCCTCACATTTCGGTGACAGAAAGTTCTGGAATCTGAGAGGAGCCACAAATTTCATTCCACCCAGCGTTCCCCCAAGTCTCCTGATAAAAATGGTACCTCACTTTTGTGGGTAGGCCTAGCGCCCACAAAAGGAAATGGCCCAAAACACAACGTGGACACATCCCATTTTTTTTTACAGAAAACAGTGGTGTTTTTTGCAAAGTGCCTACCTGTAGATTTTGGCCTCTAGCTCAGCCGGCACCAAAGGAATCCTGCCAAACCTGTGTATTTTTGAAAACTAGAGACCTAGGGGAATCCAAGATGGGGTGACTTGTGGGGCTCTGACCAGGTTCTGTTACCCAGATCCTTTGCAAACCTCAAAATTTGGCTAAAAAAACACATTTTCCTCACATTTCCGTGACAGAAAGTTCTGGAATCTGAGAGGAGCCAGAAATTTCCTTCCACCCAGCGTTCCCCCTAGTCTCTCGATAAAAATGGTACCTCACTTGTGTGGGTAGGCCTAGCGCCCACAAAAGGAAATGGCCCAAAACACAATGTGGACACATCCCATTTTTTTACAGAAAACAGAGATGTTTTTTGCAAAGTGCCTACCAGTAGATTTTGGCACCTAGCTCAGCCGGCACCTAGGGAAACCTACCAAACCAGCACATTTTTTAAAACTAGAGACCTAGGGGAATCCAAGATGGGGTGACTTGTGGGGCTCTGAATAGGTTCTGTAACCCAGAATCCTTTGCAAACCTCAAAATTTGGCTAAAAAACACATTTTCCTCAGATTTCGGTGACAGAAAGTTCTATAATCTGAGAGGAGCCACAAATTTCCTTCCACCCAGCGTTCCCCCAAGTCTCTTGATAAAAATGGTACCTCACTTGTGTGGGTAGGCCTAGTGCCCACAAAAGGAAATGGCCCAAAACACAATGTGCACACATCCCATTTTTTTACAGAAAACAGAGGTGGTTTTTGCAAAGTGCCTACCAGTAGATTTTGGCCCCTAGCTTAGCCGGCACCTAGGGAAACCTACCAAACCTGTGCATTTTTGTAAACTAGAGACCTAGGGGAATCCAAGATGGGGTGACTTTTGGGGCTTTGACCAGGTTCTGTTACCCAGAATCCTTTGCAAACCTCAAAATTTGGCTAAAAAAACACATTTTTCTCAGATTTCGGTGACAGAAAGTTCTGGAATATGAGAGGAGCCAGAAATTTCCTTCCACCCAGCGTTCCCCCAAGTCTCTCGATAAAAATGGTACCTCACTTGTGTGGGTAGGCCTAGCGCCCACAAAAGGAAATGGCCCAAAACACAATGTGGACACATCCCATTTTTTTACAGAAAACAGAGATGTTTTTTGCAAAGTGCCTACCAGTAGATTTTGGCACCTAGCTCAGCCGGCACCTAGGGAAACCTACCAAACCTGTGCATTTTTTTAAACTAGAGACCTAGGGGAATCCAGGATGGGGTGACTTGTGGGGCTCTGACCAGGTTCTGTAACCCAGAATCCTTTGCAAACCTCAAAATTTGGCTAAAAAACACATTTTCCTCAGATTTCGGTGACAGAAAGTTCTATAATCTGAGAGGAGCCACAAAACTCCTTCCACCCAGCGTTCCCCCAAGTCTCCTGATAAAAATGGTACCTCACTTGTGTGGGTAGGCCTAGCGCCCACAAAAGGAAATGGCCCAAAACACAATGTGGACACATCCCATTTTTTTACAGAAAACAGTGGTGTTTTTTGCAAAGTGCCTACCTGTAGATTTTGGCCTCTAGCTCAGCCGGCACCAAGGGAAACCTACCAAACCTGTGCATTTTTGAAAACTAGAGACCTAGGGGAATCCAAGATGGGGTGACTTGTGGGGCTCTGACCAGGATCTGTTACCCAGAATCCTTTGCAAACCTCAAAATTCGGCTAAAAAAACACATTTTCCTCAAATTTCAGTGACAGAAAGTTCTGGAATCTGAGAGGAGCCACAAATTTCCTTCCACCCAGCATTCCCCCACGTCTACCGATAAAAATGGTACCTCACTTGTGTGGATAGGCCTAGCGCCCACAAAAGGAAATGGCCCAAAACACAGTGTGGACACATCCCATTTTTTTACAGAAAACAGAGGTGTTTTTTGCAAATTGCCTACCTGTAGATTTTGGCCCCTAGCTCAGCCGGCACCTAGGTAAACCTACCAAACCAGCACATTTTTGAAAACTAGAGACCTAGGGGAATCCAAGATGGGGTTACTTGTGGGGCTCTGACCAGGTTCTGTTACCCAGAATCCTTTGCAAACCTCAAAATGTGGCTAAAAAAACAAATTTTCCTCACATTTCGGTGACAGAAAGTTCTGGAATCTGAGAGGAGCCACAAATTTCCTTCCACCCAGCATTCCCCCACGTCTACCGATAAAAATGGTACCTCACTTGTGTGGATAGGCCTAGCGCCCACAAAAGGAAATGGCCCAAAACACACTGTGGACACATCCCATTTTTTTACAGAAAACAGAGGTGTTTTTTGCAAAGTGCCTACCTGTAGATTTTGGCCCCTAGCTCAGCCGGCACCTAGGGAAACCTACCAAACCAGCACATTTTTGAAAACTAGAGACCTAGGGGAATCCAAGATGGGGTGACTTGTGGGGCTCTGACCAGGTTCTGTTACACAGGATCCTTTGCAAACCTCAAAATGTGGCTAAAAAAACTAATTTTCCTCACATTTCGGTGACAGAATGTTCTGGAATCTGAAAGGAGCCACAAATTTCCTTCCACCCAGCGTTCCCCCAAGTCTCCCGATAAAAATGGTACCTCACTTGTGTGGGTAGGCCTAGCGCCCACGAAAGGAAATGGCCCAAAACACAACGTGGACACATCCCATTTTTTTACAGAAAACAGAGGTGTTTTTTGCTAAGTGCCTACCTGTAGATTTTGGCCCCTAGCTCAGCCGGCACCTAGGGAAACCTACCAAACCAGCAAATTTTTGAAAACTAGAGACCTAGGGGAATCCAAGATGGGGTGACTTGTGGGGCTCTGACCAGGTTCTGTTACCCAGAATCCTTTGCAAACCTCAAATTTTGGCTAAAAAAACACATTGTCCTCACATTTCGGTGACAGAAAGTTCTGGAATCTGAGAGGAGCCACAAATTTCCTTCCACCCAGCGTTCCCCCAAGTCTCTCGATAAAAATGGTACCTCACTTGTGTGGGTAGGCCTAGTGCCCACAAAAGGAAATGGCCCAAAACACAATGTGCACACATCCAATTTTTTTACAGAAAACAGAGGTGGTTTTTGCAAAGTGCCTTCCAGTAGATTTTGGCCCCTAGCTTAGCCGGCACCTAGGGAAACCTACCAAACCTGTGCATTTTTGAAAACTAGAAACCTAGGGGAATCCAAGATGGGGTGACTTTTGGGGCTTTGACCAGGTTCTGTTACCCAGAATCCTTTGCAAACCTCAAAATTTGGCTAAACAAACACATTTTCCTCAGATTTCGGTGACAGAAAGTTCTGGAATCTGAGAGGAGCCAGAAATTTCCTTCCACCCAGCGTTCCCCCAAGTCTCTCGATAAAAATGGTACCTCACTTGTGTGGGTAGGCCTAGCGCCCACAAAAGGAAATGGCCCAAAACACAATGTGGACACATCCCATTTTTTTACAGAAAACAGAGATGTTTTTTGCAAAGTGCCTACCAGTAGATTTTGGCACCTAGCTCAGCCGGCACCTAGGGAAACCTATCAAACCTGTGCATTTTTTAAAACTAGAGACCTAGGGGAATCCAAGATGGGGTGACTTGTGGGGCTCTGACCAGGTTCTGTAACCCAGAATCCTTTGCAAACCTCAAAATTTGGCTAAAAAACACATTTTCCTCAGATTTCGGTGACAGAAAGTTCTATAATCTGAGAGGAGCCACAAATTTCCTTCCACCCAGCGTTCCCCCAAGTCTCTTGATAAAAATGGTACCTCACTTGTGTGGGTAGGCCTAGTGCCCACAAAAGGAAATGGCCCAAAACACAATGTGCACACATCCCATTTTTTTACAGAAAACAGAGGTGGTTTTTGCAAAGTGCCTACCAGTAGATTTTGGCCCCTAGCTTAGCCGGCACCTAGGGAAACCTACCAAACCTGTGCATTTTTGTAAACTAGAGACCTAGGGGAATCCAAGATGGGGTGACTTTTGGGGCTTTGACCAGGTTCTGTTACCCAGAATCCTTTGCAAACCTCAAAATTTGGCAAAAAAAACACATTTTCCTCAGATTTCGGTGACAGAAAGTTCTGGAATATGAGAGGAGCCAGAAATTTCCTTCCACCCAGCGTTCCCCCAAGTCTCTCGATAAAAATGGTACCTCACTTGTGTGGGTAGGCCTAGCGCCCACAAAAGGAAATGGCCCAAAACACAATGTGGACACATCCCATTTTTTTACAGAAAACAGAGATGTTTTTTGCAAAGTGCCTACCAGTAGATTTTGGCACCTAGCTCAGCCGGCACCTAGGGAAACCTACCAAACCTGTGCATTTTTTTAAACTAGAGACCTAGGGGAATCCAAGATGGGGTGACTTGTGGGGCTCTGACCAGGTTCTGTAACCCAGAATCCTTTGCAAACCTCAAAATTTGGCTAAAAAACACATTTTCCTCAGATTTCGGTGACAGAAAGTTCTATAATCTGAGAGGAGCCACAAAACTCCTTCCACCCAGCGTTCCCCCAAGTCTCCTGATAAAAATGGTACCTCACTTGTGTGGGTAGGCCTAGCGCCCACAAAAGGAAATGGCCCAAAACACAATGTGGACACATCCCATTTTTTTACAGAAAACAGTGGTGTTTTTTGCAAAGTGCCTACCTGTAGATTTTGGCCTCTAGCTCAGCCGGCACCAAGGGAAACCTACCAAACCTGTGCATTTTTGAAAACTAGAGACCTAGGGGAATCCAAGATGGGGTGACTTGTGGGGCTCTGACCAGGTTCTGTTACCCAGAATCCTTTGCAAACCTCAAAATTCGGCTAAAAAAACACATTTTCCTCAAATTTCAGTGACAGAAAGTTCTGGAATCTGAGAGGAGCCACAAATTTCCTTCCACCCAGCATTCCCCCACATCTACCGATAAAAATGGTACCTCACTTGTGTGGATAGGCCTAGCGCCCACAAAAGGAAATGGCCCAAAACACAGTGTGGACACATCCCATTTTTTTACAGAAAACAGAGGTGTTTTTTGCAAATTGCCTACCTGTAGATTTTGGCCCCTAGCTCAGCCGGCACCTAGGTAAACCTACCAAACCAGCACATTTTTGAAAACTAGAGACCTAGGGGAATCCAAGATGGGGTTACTTGTGGGGCTCTGACCAGGTTCTGTTACCCAGAATCCTTTGCAAACCTCAAAATGTGGCTAAAAAAACACATTTTCCTCACATTTCGCTGACAGAAAGTTCTGGAATCTGAGAGGAGCCACAAATTTCCTTCCACCCAGCATTCCCCCATGTCTACCGATAAAAATGGTACCTCACTTGTGTGGATAGGCCTAGCGCCCACAAAAGGAAATGGCCCAAAACACAATGTGGACACATCCCATTTTTTTACAGAAAACAGAGGTGTTTTTTGCAAAGTGCCTACCTGTAGATTTTGGCCCCTAGCTCAGCCGGCACCTAGGGAAACCTACCAAACCAGCACATTTTTGAAAACTAGAGACCTAGGGGAATCCAAGATGGGGTGACTTGTGGGGCTCTGACCAGGTTCTGTTACACAGGATCCTTTGCAAACCTCAAAATGTGGCTAAAAAAACTAATTTTCCTCACATTTCGGTGACAGAATGTTCTGGAATCTGAAAGGAGCCACAAATGTCCTTCCACCCAGCGTTCCCCCAAGTCTCCCGATAAAAATGGTACCTCACTTGTGTGGGTAGGCCTAGCGCCCACGAAAGGAAATGGCCCAAAACACAACGTGGACACATCCCATTTTTTTACAGAAAACAGAGGTGTTTTTTGCTAAGTGCCTACCTGTAGATTTTGACCCCTAGCTCAGCCGGCACCTAGGGAAACCTACCAAACCAGCACATTTTTGAAAACTAGAGACCTAGGGGAATCCAAGATGGGGTGACTTGTGGGGCTCTGACCAGGTTCTGTTACCCAGAATCCTTTGCAAACCTCAAAATTTGGCTAAAAAAACACATTTTCCTCACATTTCGGTGACAGAAAGTTCTGGAATCTGAGAGGAGCCACGAATTTCCTTCCACCCAGCGTTCCCCCAAGTCTCTCGATAGAAATGGTACCTCACTTGTGTGGATAGGCCTAGCGCCCACAAAAGGAAATGGCACAAAACACAACGTGGACACATCCCATTTTTTTTTACAGAAAACAGTGGTGTTTTTTGCAAAGTGCCTACCTGTAGATTTTGGCCTCTAGCTCAGCCGGCACCAAGGGAAACCTACGAAATCTGCGCACTTTTGAAAACTAGAGACCTAGGTGAATCCAAGATGGGGTGACTTGTGGGGCTCTGACCAGGTTCTGTTACCCAGAATCCCTTGCAAACCTCAAAATGTGGCTAAAGAAACACATTTTCCTCAAATTTCGGTGACAGAAAGTTCTGGAATCTGAGAGGAGCCACAAATTTCCTTCCACCCAGCATTCCCCCACGTCTACCAATAAAAATGGTTCCTCACTTGTGTGGATAGGCCTAGCGCCCACAAAAGGAAATGGCCCAAAACACAATGTGGACACATCACATTTGTTTACAGAAAACATAGGTATTTTTTGCAAAGTGCCTACCAGTAGATTTTGGCCCCTAGCTCAGCCGGCACCCAGGGAAACCTACCAAACCTGTGCATTTTTGAAAACTAGAGACCTAGGGGAATCCAAGATGGGGTGACTTGTGGGGCTCTGACCAGGTTCTGTAACCCAGAATCCTTTGCAAACCTCAAAATTTGGATAAAAAAACACATTTTCCTCAGATTTCGGTGACAGAAAGTTCTAGAATCTGAAAGGAGCCACAAATTTCCTTCCACCCAGCGTTCCCCAAGTCTCCTGATAGAAATGGTACCTCACTTGTGTGGGTAGGCCTAGCGCCCACAAAAGGAAATGTCCCAAAACACAACGTGGACACATCCTATTTTTTTTTACAGAAAACAGTGGTGTTTTTTGCAAAGTGCCTACCTGTAGATTTTGGCCTCTAGCTCAGCCGGCACCAAGGGAAACCTACCAAACCTGTGCATTTTTAAAAACTAGAGACCTAGGGGAATCCAAGATGGGGTGACTTGTGGGGCTCTGACCAGGTTCTGTTACCCCGAATCCTTTGCAAACCTCAAAATTTGGCTAAAGAAACACATTTTCCTCAAATTTCGGTGACAGAAAGTTCTGGAATCTGAGAGGAGCCACAAATTTCCTTCCACCCAGCATTCTCCCACGTCTACCGATAAAAATGGTACCTCACTTGTGTGGATAGGCCTAGCGCCCACAAAAGGAAATGGCCCAAAACACAATGTGGACACATCCCATTTTTTTACAGAAAACAGAGATGTTTTTTGCAAAGTGCCTACCAGTAGATTTTGGCCCCTAGCTCAGCCGGCACCTAGGGAAACCTACCAAACCAGCACATTTTGGAAAACTAGAGAACTAGGGGAATCCAAGATGGGGTGACTTGTGGGGCTCTGACCAGGTTCTGTTACCCAGAATCCTTTGCAAACCTCAAAATTTGGCTGAAAAAACACATTTTCCTCAGATTGCGGTGACAGAAAGTTCTGGAATCTGAGAGGAGCCACAAATTTCCTTCCACCCAGTGTTCCCCCAAGTCTCTCGATAAAAATGGTACCTCACTTGTGTGGGTAGGCCTAGCGCCGACAAAAGGAAATGGCCCAAAACACAATGTGGACACATCACATTTTTTTTACAGAAAACAGAGGTGTTTTTTGCAAAGTGCCTACCTGTAGATTTTGGCCTCTAGCTCAGCCGGCACCTAGGGAAACCTACCAAACCAGCACATTTTGGAAAACTAGAGACGTAGGGGAATCCAAGATGGGGTCACTTGTGGGGCTCTGACCAGGTTCTGTTACCCAGAATCCTTTGCAAACCTCAAAATGTGGCTAAAAAAACACATTTTCCTCACATTTCGGTGACAGAAAGTTCTGGAATCTGAGAGGAGCCACAAATTTCATTCCACCCAGCGTTCCCCCAAGTCTCCTGATAAAAATGGTACCTCACTTTTGTGGGTAGGCCTAGCGCCCACAAAAGGAAATGGCCCAAAACACAACGTGGACACATCCCATTTTTTTTTACAGAAAACAGTGGTGTTTTTTGCAAAGTGCCTACCTGTAGATTTTGGCCTCTAGCTCAGCCGGCACCAAAGGAATCCTGCCAAACCTGTGTATTTTTGAAAACTAGAGACCTAGGGGAATCCAAGATGGGGTGACTTGTGGGGCTCTGACCAGGTTCTGTTACCCAGATCCTTTGCAAACCTCAAAATTTGGCTAAAAAAACACATTTTCCTCACATTTCCGTGACAGAAAGTTCTGGAATCTGAGAGGAGCCAGAAATTTCCTTCCACCCAGCGTTCCCCCTAGTCTCTCGATAAAAATGGTACCTCACTTGTGTGGGTAGGCCTAGCGCCCACAAAAGGAAATGGCCCAAAACACAATGTGGACACATCCCATTTTTTTACAGAAAACAGAGATGTTTTTTGCAAAGTGCCTACCAGTAGATTTTGGCACCTAGCTCAGCCAGCACCTAGGGAAACCTACCAAACCAGCACATTTTTTAAAACTAGAGACCTAGGGGAATCCAAGATGGGGTGACTTGTGGGGCTCTGAATAGGTTCTGTAACCCAGAATCCTTTGCAAACCTCAAAATTTGGCTAAAAAACACATTTTCCTCAGATTTCGGTGACAGAAAGTTCTATAATCTGAGAGGAGCCACAAATTTCCTTCCACCCAGCGTTCCCCCAAGTCTCTTGATAAAAATGGTACCTCACTTGTGTGGGTAGGCCTAGTGCCCACAAAAGGAAATGGCCCAAAACACAATGTGCACACATCCCATTTTTTTACAGAAAACAGAGGTGGTTTTTGCAAAGTGCCTACCAGTAGATTTTGGCCCCTAGCTTAGCCGGCACCTAGGGAAACCTACCAAACCTGTGCATTTTTGTAAACTAGAGACCTAGGGGAATCCAAGATGGGGTGACTTTTGGGGCTTTGACCAGGTTCTGTTACCCAGAATCCTTTGCAAACCTCAAAATTTGGCTAAAAAAAACACATTTTCCTCAGATTTCGGTGACAGAAAGTTCTGGAATATGAGAGGAGCCAGAAATTTCCTTCCACCCAGCGTTCCCCCAAGTCTCTCGATAAAAATGGTACCTCACTTGTGTGGGTAGGCCTAGCGCCCACAAAAGGAAATGGCCCAAAACACAATGTGGACACATCCCATTTTTTTACAGAAAACAGAGATGTTTTTTGCAAAGTGCCTACCAGTAGATTTTGGCACCTAGCTCAGCCGGCACCTAGGGAAACCTACCAAACCTGTGCATTTTTTTAAACTAGAGACCTAGGGGAATCCAAGATGGGGTGACTTGTGGGGCTCTGACCAGGTTCTGTAACCCAGAATCCTTTGCAAACCTCAAAATTTGGCTAAAAAACACATTTTCCTCAGATTTCGGTGACAGAAAGTTCTATAATCTGAGAGGAGCCACAAAACTCCTTCCACCCAGCGTTCCCCCAAGTCTCCTGATAAAAATGGTACCTCACTTGTGTGGGTAGGCCTAGCGCCCACAAAAGGAAATGGCCCAAAACACAATGTGGACACATCCCATTTTTTTACAGAAAACAGTGGTGTTTTTTGCAAAGTGCCTACCTGTAGATTTTGGCCTCTAGCTCAGCCGGCACCAAGGGAAACCTACCAAACCTGTGCATTTTTGAAAACTAGAGACCTAGGGGAATCCAAGATGGGGTGACTTGTGGGGCTCTGACCAGGATCTGTTACCCAGAATCCTTTGCAAACCTCAAAATTCGGCTAAAAAAACACATTTTCCTCAAATTTCAGTGACAGAAAGTTCTGGAATCTGAGAGGAGCCACAAATTTCCTTCCACCCAGCATTCCCCCACGTCTACCGATAAAAATGGTACCTCACTTGTGTGGATAGGCCTAGCGCCCACAAAAGGAAATGGCCCAAAACACAGTGTGGACACATCCCATTTTTTTACAGAAAACAGAGGTGTTTTTTGCAAATTGCCTACCTGTAGATTTTGGCCCCTAGCTCAGCCGGCACCTAGGTAAACCTACCAAACCAGCACATTTTTGAAAACTAGAGACCTAGGGGAATCCAAGATGGGGTTACTTATGGGGCTCTGACCAGGTTCTGTTACCCAGAATCCTTTGCAAACCTCAAAATGTGGCTAAAAAAACAAATTTTCCTCACATTTCGGTGACAGAAAGTTCTGGAATCTGAGAGGAGCCACAAATTTCCTTCCACCCAGCATTCCCCCACGTCTACCGATAAAAATGGTACCTCACTTGTGTGGATAGGCCTAGCGCCCACAAAAGGAAATGGCCCAAAACACACTGTGGACACATCCCATTTTTTTACAGAAAACAGAGGTGTTTTTTGCAAAGTGCCTACCTGTAGATTTTGGCCCCTAGCTCAGCCCGGCACCTAGGGAAACCTACCAAACCAGCACATTTTTGAAAACTAGAGACCTAGGGGAATCCAAGATGGGGTGACTTGTGGGGCTCTGACCAGGTTCTGTTACACAGGATCCTTTGCAAACCTCAAAATGTGGCTAAAAAAACTAATTTTCCTCACATTTCGGTGACAGAATGTTCTGGAATCTGAAAGGAGCCACAAATTTCCTTCCACCCAGCGTTCCCCCAAGTCTCCCGATAAAAATGGTACCTCACTTGTGTGGGTAGGCCTAGCGCCCACGAAAGGAAATGGCCCAAAACACAACGTGGACACATCCCATTTTTTTACAGAAAACAGAGGTGTTTTTTGCTAAGTGCCTACCTGTAGATTTTGGCCCCTAGCTCAGCCGGCACCTAGGGAAACCTACCAAACCAGCAAATTTTTGAAAACTAGAGACCTAGGGGAATCCAAGATGGGGTGACTTGTGGGGCTCTGACCAGGTTCTGTTACCCAGAATCCTTTGCAAACCTCAAATTTTGGCTAAAAAAACACATTGTCCTCACATTTCGGTGACAGAAAGTTCTGGAATCTGAGAGGAGCCACAAATTTCCTTCCACCCAGCGTTCCCCCAAGTCTCTCGATAAAAATGGTACCTCACTTGTGTGGGTAGGCCTAGTGCCCACAAAAGGAAATGGCCCAAAACACAATGTGCACACATCCAATTTTTTTACAGAAAACAGAGGTGGTTTTTGCAAAGTGCCTTCCAGTAGATTTTGGCCCCTAGCTTAGCCGGCACCTAGGGAAACCTACCAAACCTGTGCATTTTTGAAAACTAGAAACCTAGGGGAATCCAAGATGGGGTGACTTTTGGGGCTTTGACCAGGTTCTGTTACCCAGAATCCTTTGCAAACCTCAAAATTTGGCTAAACAAACACATTTTCCTCAGATTTCGGTGACAGAAAGTTCTGGAATCTGAGAGGAGCCAGAAATTTCCTTCCACCCAGCGTTCCCCCAAGTCTCTCGATAAAAATGGTACCTCACTTGTGTGGGTAGGCCTAGCGCCCACAAAAGGAAATGGCCCAAAACACAATGTGGACACATCCCATTTTTTTACAGAAAACAGAGATGTTTTTTGCAAAGTGCCTACCAGTAGATTTTGGCACCTAGCTCAGCCGGCACCTAGGGAAACCTATCAAACCTGTGCATTTTTTAAAACTAGAGACCTAGGGGAATCCAAGATGGGGTGACTTGTGGGGCTCTGACCAGGTTCTGTAACCCAGAATCCTTTGCAAACCTCAAAATTTGGCTAAAAAACACATTTTCCTCAGATTTCGGTGACAGAAAGTTCTATAATCTGAGAGGAGCCACAAATTTCCTTCCACCCAGCGTTCCCCCAAGTCTCTTGATAAAAATGGTACCTCACTTGTGTGGGTAGGCCTAGTGCCCACAAAAGGAAATGGCCCAAAACACAATGTGCACACATCCCATTTTTTTACAGAAAACAGAGGTGGTTTTTGCAAAGTGCCTACCAGTAGATTTTGGCCCCTAGCTTAGCCGGCACCTAGGGAAACCTACCAAACCTGTGCATTTTTGTAAACTAGAGACCTAGGGGAATCCAAGATGGGGTGACTTTTGGGGCTTTGACCAGGTTCTGTTACCCAGAATCCTTTGCAAACCTCAAAATTTGGCAAAAAAAACACATTTTCCTCAGATTTCGGTGACAGAAAGTTCTGGAATATGAGAGGAGCCAGAAATTTCCTTCCACCCAGCGTTCCCCCAAGTCTCTCGATAAAAATGGTACCTCACTTGTGTGGGTAGGCCTAGCGCCCACAAAAGGAAATGGCCCAAAACACAATGTGGACACATCCCATTTTTTTACAGAAAACAGAGATGTTTTTTGCAAAGTGCCTACCAGTAGATTTTGGCACCTAGCTCAGCCGGCACCTAGGGAAACCTACCAAACCTGTGCATTTTTTTAAACTAGAGACCTAGGGGAATCCAAGATGGGGTGACTTGTGGGGCTCTGACCAGGTTCTGTAACCCAGAATCCTTTGCAAACCTCAAAATTTGGCTAAAAAACACATTTTCCTCAGATTTCGGTGACAGAAAGTTCTATAATCTGAGAGGAGCCACAAAACTCCTTCCACCCAGCGTTCCCCCAAGTCTCCTGATAAAAATGGTACCTCACTTGTGTGGGTAGGCCTAGCGCCCACAAAAGGAAATGGCCCAAAACACAATGTGGACACATCCCATTTTTTTACAGAAAACAGTGGTGTTTTTTGCAAAGTGCCTACCTGTAGATTTTGGCCTCTAGCTCAGCCGGCACCAAGGGAAAC